>NW_027361775.1:11865000-13065000 GCF_039654945.1 Dendrobates tinctorius | reverse complement strand
AGACCCCTGATCCTATCCACACAACTAGCAGTAGCCGTGGAGCATACCTACGATGATCCTAGATGCCTCAACACAGCCGGAGAACTAAATAAGCCTAAAGCAAGAAAGGGGAAATCTAAACTGCCCCAGAGCAGACCCCAAAGGAATAGATAGCCCCCAAACATATATTGTCGGTGAGACAAGATGAAAACACAAATGCAGGTAGGAAAATAGACTGAGCAAACGATGGGGCCCACACTAACTAGACAGGACAGGAAAGGAAAGACTCTGTCTGCAATCACGCAAAAAACCCTGCAAAAAATGCCCAACACGTCTGATAGAAAAATACTGAAATCACTAGAATTTGCCCACTATATCAACACTCTAGTATATTCCGAAAGCAGAGCAAAAAGAGGCCAATCTAATAAGGGACAAAAACAAACTGGTACAAACAGTAACATAAGGATGCAAATTCAGCACAGCCCCAGCCGGGGCTGGCTGACCACAAAAAACTGAAATAGACCAAACCAAATCAAATGTGAACAATAGCAAAATAACACTTAGCTTGAGCATGCAGGGACTGAGCTGGAAACTAAGACCTCAGGAGGCAGGAAAAAATCACCAACAGGGATAGAGGGAGTCGGTTGTCTTAAATCCAGTCAGAAACTCTAGATATCCAGTCATCCTCCTCATTATCAGGTGGCAGGACTCTGTTAGTTAGATCAGCTCTATTACCTCCAGTAACCACCAGAGGGAGCCCGGGAAGAGAACTCGCGACCCCTCTATCAATATAACCAGCTCCACTACCTTCACTAGTAACCAGAGGTAGGCCAGAAAGTGAATTCACAACACAAACCCTTAGCTGAGATGACATAGCCAAGGAAAGGCAAGGACTCCAGCTCAAACACGCACTTCTCTAACTTAGCATAAAGGGAGTTGGCGTGCAATAGGTCAAAAACATTGCAGACATCTTTTCTGCTGGTATCTATATCTGGCAAATAGATGAGGATATCGTCCAGATATACAACTGAGGTGGGCAACATATCCCAAAAGATGTAATTAACAAAGTCTTGGAAGACAGCCGGGGCATTACAAAGGCCGAACGCCATCACCAGGTATTTATAGTGACCGTCCCTTGTATTAAACACGGTCTTCCTCTAGCCCCCTTTGCAAATTCGTATCAGATTATACGTGCCCCGCAGATCCAGCTTAGTAAATATCCTTGCTCCTCGAAGCCTAATAAAGTGCTCCGAGATGAGGGGTAGAGGATATTTATTTTTTACAGTAAAGGCACTGAGTCCCCGGTAGTCTATACACAGACATAACTCCCCACTTTTCTTCTGAATGAAGAAAAACCCAGCCCCTGCAGGAGACATTGCCTTCCTAATAAACCCCCTTGCCAGATTATCTTTGATATACTGGGACATAGCCTCTGTCTCTGGGAGTGAAAGGGGTAGACATGTCCCCAGGGAGGTTCTGTACAAGGCAAGAGTTCTATAGGACAGTTATAGAGGCAATGAGGCGGCAGGGTCTCTGCTGCCTTCTTTGGGGAACACATCCATGTATTGCCAATACTGTTTGGGTAGTGAGACTAGATCTTAGGGTATTTCAGACGATTCAACCTGCACGTGGGTCTTGTGACACTGTCCCTGGCAAGCTCTACTCCACTCAGTATTCTCCCAGTAGACCAGTCTATATGGGGGTGAATGTTGATGCAACCAGGGCATACCCAGCAGCATTTCATCAATACCCTTCAGGATCACCAACAAAGATATCAACTCCTGATGACTACGAGGAAACTCTAGGGATAGGGGAATGGTCTGATGGGTGATTTGATAGGGCAGCACAGTGCCATTCACCACTCGAATGGTAACTGGTTTAGAGAGCATGACCAGGGGTATTGCATTCTGTAGAGCAAAGGAGGAGGACACAAAATTACCCTCAGCCCCAGAATCCATGCAAGCCTCTTCGGAGGGAGAGTTTGCCCCATGGGACAACGTCACCATAAAAGTAATTTTGGGTGACATGACAGATAAATCTGTGATGCCCACTCTAAAGATCGCCACTTCCTCAGATGCCTGGCACGCCAGTTGGCTACCAAGTCAGTGTCCATTGTCAGGGGGTGATGCTATGACATGTTCGGAATGGACCTTTGTCTCCGTATGCCGATCCTCCTGAGATTTAGTTGGTTCTTTGGACCGACTAGGAGACCCCAAAGGATTGGCGAAACTGGGTGCCAACCTAATCCTTTGCCTACACTGGGCTCGTTCCAACCTATGTTCTGCAAACTGAAGGTCAATACTAGTGGATATGGTGATTATCTCCTCCAGTGTAGTGGAAATCTCCCTCATGTCCAGTACATCCTTAACATAGTCAGCAAGTCCTTTCAAAAAAATCGGAATCAGGACCTTGTCTGACCATTCCAGTTTGGAAACTATGGTCCGAAACCTTATAGCAAACTGGCTGTTGGATAAGGAGCCCTGCGTAAGAGTCAGGAGTTGGAGCGCGGCATCATGGGTGACCTGTGGTCCCATAAAGACCTGTTTCAGAGTGCACAAAAAGTGTGCAGTGCTCCGAACCACCAGGTCCTTACGTTCCCGTAACAGCATAGCCCACTCCAATGCCCTATCCACTAAAAGAGATATCACAAATCCCACTTTGGCCCGCTCGGATGAGAAATGTGAACCCAGTAGCTGTAACTGAATCGAGCACTTATAAAGGAGTTGGAGATGTGATAAAAATGGAGCAGGAGTTGCAGCAAGAGCCCTGGCAGCGGCTTCACTGACCACCTGTGTCGCTACCGTGGACAAATTCACAGATGAAGCTGCATGCTCTAAAGCAGATAACCTGCTTCCAAGCTACAGAACACTCGGCAGACGCTGCGGTTCATCCACCATTGCTAGCCAGACACTGGTGCTAGTATAATATTAGGGTCGTCGGAACACACCAAATAAAAAAAAATAATTATAAGGTGCGTTTGCAACCCGGGGTCCACCGTGCAGAGATGGAGCCTGCTGCTAAGCAATGGAGGAACAAGATGGCTGTTGAATGCCGAAAACACGCGGGTTAGATGTCACCCGGTGTGAACAGTGGTGAACTCTGTTACTTCACAGAGCTGCAGCAACTATGTAAATAGAATGCTGTTCCCTATTAAATGTCACAGGTCTCAGCAGATTTAGCGTGAGTGAGGTCTCTATGCTCAACCCCTAGAACACAGGAACTCGAGTCTGACAGGACCCACAATGCACACGGCGTCACACAAGCGATGCCACTACTTGGCGCTGATGCTAGGCACTGACTCTGCCTCCTACCTGCACTATCAAATCACCTAGGCACTAATTGGCAGGGCTGAACAACTCATGCATACCAAGGGTAGAGGTTTCATAATGAGTCGGTCACCAGAGACAATTATATGTGCATACTACACACACCACATGGTCTATACTAGCTCAACAGTGCGGCTGTGAGATTCTTTTATAGATCCCAGTCTGCCAGGACCTTGCTAGTGGACCAATCCGTGCTTGCGTGAGGACCTGAGCAGCTGTCCAGCGACCACCAATGAGAGGTTGCCACCTCACGAGCATGCTCAGTAGGACAAAACCCGGACTTAGTCTCAGGAATGACTGCTTGCTGCTAGTTGCTGTTGATTGTTATAGCTGAGCCTGGAGAGATAGCAGCAATCAAATGCACAGCATGGGTCTGAGCAAGCCACTGAGACTGATGTTTCTGCTGAGCAGGGACTGCCATGGTTGAGACTGAATGGGAGACCACAGGAGAAGATATGACTTTGGCATTCCTCCTATGCAGAGGGAGAATCCTGGTGCCTAACATATATGCACATGCAGTTCTACTGCATACATACACCTACAGAGGTCTGATGAACACATATACACTCAGTTCCCTGCTGCTCATACTGTGTATACTAACAGCTCTGCTGCAAAACAACAGCTGGTATGACTTTTACTCTAGTGTAAAATGCCACAGGTATGGTTATTACATACAGCATAAGGGAACAAATTACTTGTAGCTCCAATACTGTAGCTACTGGTTCGAAAACTATGGTGTCACTTTAAAGAAAGATAAAGCAAGGTATTTTCAAGTAAAACTCAAAGAAGTAAAACGCAGGAAAAAAAACATAGTGACTTTTCTCATTCCCAGCCCTATATTGATAATATTGTGCAAACATATTACATAATATTAAAAAAATTTAATATAGAAATCGTTAAGAGCTTTACTTTCCCCTGGTATAATAGTACAGACTAAAACTTTATTTGTTATAATTATAAAACACAATTTTCTATTACAACGAACAGTTTGTTTCCATGGAAATCCTCCACCTACACAATGTTCTTAGATGAAATACAAATGGGAAAAGTGCTTTTTTTTATACACTGGCTTAGGATATTCTGTATCAATTCACATAAACAAGCATGTGAGGATTTAAAAAAAATTGCTGATTCACCTCTTCTAAAACTTAATTTTGAAGCAAAAATGTAATCTAGAAGTAATAGCATTTTCAGCTATTTCTGCATTGCTTTTTCTTGATATTGCAAATGCAACAAATAGACTTGTTATAAATAAACCTGCGGTGTAAAGGACTCCTAGTAATTCTACCCGAACATTCACTTTATACACAATATGTGAACAAAAAGCATAATAAGATGCTATCATAATCTCACATATCTTTTTCTTTTATTTTACACTAACCTATTGGATACCATCATGAGTCTCATCAATATGCACAATAAACATTTTAAAATAGTTCAACAGTATAATATAAGCAAAGTAAGATACTATTAATAATAATAATAATAATAATAAATTTTATTTTTATAGCGCCGACATATTCCGCAGCACTTTACATTTCAGAGGGGATTTGTACAGACAATAGACATTGCAGCATAAAAATAATCACATACAGTAGATTATAACAAATACCAAGAGGAGTGAGGGCCCTGCTCGCAAGCTTACAGTCTATGAGGAAAGAGGGAGACACGAAAGGTGGGTGGTAACAGTTGCCCTGATTGTATGGACCAGCCATAATGTTAAGTGTTTGACAGTACAGACACAGAGGGCTAATGGATGCATAAAGCATGTGGGAACATGATGCGGGAAATCTACTATTGATTTCCCCATATAGGTGAAAAATGTATGATTGCTGGGTTCATCATCATTGGAATCTCCATAAATTATGTACACTTAGAATGGCTCAATTTAACCCCTTTCCCACCTGAGATGCATCCATACGTCCCTGGGTATTATTGATTTTGCCAGCACAAAGACTGTTCGCACATGATGTCTGCCAAGTGTCAGCTGATTCTGACTGCTGACACCCTGCACTCAGTGCCAGGAATGCTCAAATCACATTAACTCCCTAAATGCTGTGATGAAACTCAATCGCTGCATTTTGGAAGCAGGCAGAGGGAAGACAGCCACTCTGCCCTTAGATCACATACGCTGTGATGTCATTGTGGAGTTCCAATGGTTGCCATGGTGACTCGATGTCATCATGACAACATCAGGGCCACAAGAGCGAGCAAAGTTGCTCGATCATGCTCAGAGCATAATCAGCAACTTTGTTAGTCAGTGCAGTTTACATTGCATAGGGATGCTGCTGCATCTCCATACTATACAAGCAATCAGCATGTGAAAAATGAAAGTCCCATAGTGGGACAAAGTTAAAAAAAGTTAAATAAAGTTAAAAAAAGTTTTTTAAAAATTGTAAAAATATAAACAAATTAAAAAGTAATAAAAAAATCAAAATATATTGTATCCATAAATAAATATTTTTATGAAAAAAAATATAAATAATAAAAGCCACACACATTTGGTATCGCTGTGTCCGGACCAGACCAGAACCAGACCTATAAAACTATCTCACAAGTTAACCTATTTAGTGCACACCATAAAAATAAAAAAATAAATACAGGGCAAAAATAATGCTTTATCAACATACCAACAGACAAAAAGTGAAATAAAACGCAATTAGAAAGACAAAAATAAACATTGTACTGCTGAAAACATCATCTTGTCTTGCAAAAAACAAGTCATCATATTGCTCCATCAGCGGAAAAATATAAACGTTTTAGCTCTCAGAATAAAGTGATGCAAAAATAATAATTTTCTCTGTCAAATCATATTTATTGTGTAAAAGCACCAAAACATAAAAAATATAGAAGAGGTATCACTGTAATTGTACTGGCCCAAACAATAAAACTGCCTTATAAATTTTACCACACGCGGAATGACATAAACCTCCCAAAAAAAATTCCTGAATTGCTTGTTTTTCTTTATTCTGCCTCCCAAAATACGAAATAGAAAGCAATCAAAAAATGTCATGTGTCTGAAAATGGTACCAATAAAAATGTCAACTCATCCAGCAAAATGCAAGCCCTCTCATGACTGTGTGCCAAAATAAGAAAAAGATAGAGCTCTCAAAAACTAGTTTTTGCAATGAAAAGCATTTTTTAGTGTGTCACAGCAGCCAAACATAAAAAAAATATATAGTAAATCTGGTATCGCAGTAATAGCACAGACCCAAAGAATAAAGTTGCCTAATCATTTATGCCGCACAAGGAATGGAGTAAAATATAAATAAAACCGATTATTCACCTCCTGTTTTGTTCATTCTGTCCAGCAAAGTTTGAAGTAAGGCTTGGTGCACATTTAGGCTGGGATCACACTACTATGTGTGATGCGAAAAGTTTGCACGAGTCTCACACATCAACACCCGGCACTACCACCGGCTCTCAGGACCATAGAAATACATGCATCCGCAGCTCCGGTCACGAGTGCCGGCGGCAGTGCCGGGTGTTGATGAGAGAGACTCATGCGAGTTTCTTTATTCTGCTGCTTTCTACTGCTGCTTGATTTCTTATACATCCGAAGGCAGGGACAGTGACACCAGTGCTGAATGGTTGCAGGTCTCACGTGACAAAACAACCTCACATGAACTCCGGAAACTCGAGTGCTGATACTTCGGAAACAGCACTGGCATGAGATGTGAGTATAGGTGTATTTACTTTAACGGGGGCAAACATTCAGAATAAGAAGGGGTTGTCCTAGTAGTGGAAAATCCCTTTAACATAAATTTTCATAAAACTGTGTATATATTAGTATATTGTGTTAAGATTATCACCAATTGCTGTCATTTTGTGCTCCATATGTGAGCCAGAATTTTCTTCTACAATGTAAGCCAAGCCCATGGAGTTTTGTTTGGTAGCTCCATGTGCTTGCATTGTATAACATACTTTCAGGTCACTCAGGAATTCAGATTCCTTGGATAACACTGTGCTCTGTCATGTGACTCAGAAGAGGAGCTAAACAGCCCTGGAAACAGAAGAAGATGCTTATCGGTGAGTATATTAATACACTTACACTCCATCACAATAATATTTACACAGGTTTAAGGAAGATGGATAACATGTATAATATGAGGACTGCGAAATATTAAGAGGATAACAATTTTGATGGGAGTGCTTCTTTAAAGTCTGTAAGACTCAAGAACAATGATTGATTCTCCCTTTTGTTCTATACACATGATGCAGAAGAGCAACTTGGGATATCTTTAGATCACTATAAACATCAATTATTTTGCAAAACTTTACAACTTTTGTGAACCAAGCGTTAAACATCATTCAGACATTCACATTTCATTATTTTTTCACAGATGAGACATGATCCCATTATATGAGAAAATGGAAAATGGTCTTAGGAGCACAGGAAAGAGACTCAGACGAGAGATGGGGTTAAACCACAACGCGTTTTGATGGAAGATCCGTCTTCATCAGGTGGATTTTGATAATGAAGATGGATCCTCCATCGAAACGCGTTGTGGTTTAAACCCATCTCTCGTCTCAGTCTCTTTCCTGCGCTCCTAAGACCGTTTTCCATTTTCTCATTGCTCTTATCCTCCATCGGAGGTTTTCGGCTGGAGCTGCGGTGGAGACCTGACATTCTATTCTGCCCCTGGGTTGCTTCCTAAGCGCGCCTCTATAACCACTCATTACTGACTCTAATGATCCCATTATAGTCTACGTGGCTTTTCACATGCCATGGAACTATAAAAAAAAATGTACACACAAGCCAGAACATTACAGTAAAATGTTCATAAATTCTGATTTTCAAATTTTAGTTTAATGTACTAAGGTTTACTTAATAAAATCCTAAAATTAAATGGCTTATATTAATGTCTAAATTATATACGGTGTGTCCGTAAAGTCATGGTGCACTGTTGAACAGTCACTGGAAAGCAACAAAAAATGATAGAAATGTGAAATCTGCTCCAAATAAAAGAAAAACTCTCCCAGTATCATATCTATTCAGTGCAGTTCGCTGTGGGCTCCATTTTTTGCCCTACACACATTCAAATGATGTGTGCTGCACTACACACATTCAAACGATAGTGAAGTTCTTGCCACACACGGGTAAGGATGTCTGGTGTAACAGAGTGAATAACTTCTGTGATTCTCTGTTGTAAGTGATTAATGTCGTTGATACGCTCAATGTACACATGTTGCTTCACATAACCCCAAAAGTAAAAGGGCGTAAGATCTGGGGATCATGGTATACTTGTATACTTTCCTGTGACTGGTCAGAAGTGAAGAATAACTTTACGGACACACTGTATTAATCATATAGTTCATGTGATTAAAGGGATGTTCCAAACTAATATGAAATGTCTGCAGTCACTTGATATGTCTGCAGACTGCCAAATCATGGCACTAAATCATGACACTATCACAATTTCCCTGTATACGTCAAACAGCCCATGGAAAAGTATTGCTTGCTACAAGTTAGGTTTGGAGTTGTCCACCACAGTACAAGATGAATCTCTGTTGTATCTATGCGCTGAAAAATTACTTGCAAAAGTTCAAAAGAAAAATCCATTTTGAGCTGAATGGAGTTTATAACTTGTTAATTGTCATGATCCATGCTGGATCATGACTGTTAAAAAGCACAGGTAACCTTTTTTTTCTTAAGCTGTGCTTAAGTTTTATTTTTGCCCCCGGTGGCCATTAGGATTATTGCACTGTGGTGTCTTTTGTTCTAAGTTTGCCCCTGTGGTGATGAGCGTCATTGCATTCTGGTTTCTTTAGTTAAGTGCACATGATTATAATGCAGGTGTGATTGCTCTGGCTCTGCTATAAAAGAGTCACAGGTGTTGCAATCAGTGTTGGTGATAGTGTTCATTTCAACCATCCTTGGTGGAGGAAGGAGCTGGAGAGCGTTCCTTGCAGCACTGTCTTAGCCCTGGTGTGGAAGGAGTCAGAGGGGATTTCCTTGTAGCTCTGACAGAGCTTGGTCGCAGCTATTCAGGAGGAGAGCTGCATTCTGGTGGTGGACTCTGTTGCCAGGAGCAAGAGCAACAGAGTAAAGCTAAGGGGTGTTTCCCTGTTTGTGTTTTTCCTAAGGCTAGTTTCACACTTGCTTTTTTTTGCAGCGCGTTTTTCCCGCAAAAAAAGGATTGAAAAAACGCATACATAAGCATACAACTGCTGCGTTTTTTTCAAGCATTTTTATGAGCATGCATGAAAAAAACGCAGCGTTTTTATGCGTTTGTATGCGTTTTTAGTGCGTTTTTACAGCATTTGCGTTTTTTTCCAACATTTTTAGGTGGCCCCTCACACTACCCAAACCATGACTTTACTAACCCTAACCCTGACCCTAACCCTAACCCTAACCCTGACCCTAACCCTAACCCTGACCCTAACCCTTAACCAAATCATACTTAACCCTAACCCAAACCCTAAACCCTAACTAACCCTAACCCTAACCCTAACCCTGACCCTAACCCTAACCCTAACCCTAACCCTGACCCTAACCCTAACCCTAACCCTGACCCTAACCCTAACCCTAACCCTGACCCTAACCCTTAACAAAACCATACTTAACCCTAACCCTGACCCTAACCCTAACCCTAACCCTGACCCTAACCCTTAACCAAACCATACTTAACCCTAATCCTGACCCTAACCCTAACCCTGACCCTAACCCTAACCCTAACCCTGACCCTAACCCTAACCCTAACCCTAACCCTGACCCTAACCCTTAACAAAACCATACTTAACCCTAATCCTGACCCTAACCCTGACCCTAATCCTTAACAAAACCATACTTAACCCTAACCCTGACCCTAACCCTAACCCTGACCCTAACCCTAACCCTAACCCTGACCCTAACCCTAACCCTAACCCTGACCCTAACCCTTAACAAAACCATACTTAACCCTAATCCTGACCCTAACCCTGACCCTAATCCTTAACAAAACCATACTTAACCCTAACCCTGACCCTAACTCTAACCCTGACCCTAACCCTAACCCTAACCCTGACCCTAACCCTAACCCTAACCCTAACCCTGACCCTAACCCTTAACAAAACCATACTTAACCCTAATCCTGACCCTAACCCTGACCCTAATCTTTAACAAAGCCATACTTAACCCTAACCCTGACCCTAACCCTAACCCTGACCCCAACCCTAACCCTAACCCTGACCCTAACTCTAACCCAAACCCCTAAATTCCATGGTTAAAAAAAAAAAACGCATATGCAAAAAAACGCATACATGAGCATGCCAGTGCGCACATATGCGCATCCATAGGCTATAATGACCATTTTTAGCGCAAAACGTGCGCATATGTGCGCATGCGCTTTTTTGCAGGGCCAAAAAATGCAACATGCTGCGTCTGGAAAATACCAACGCACACCCCAAAAAAACGCAGCGCATGAAAATCGCATACATGCGCTAACCAGCGCGCAGGTATGCGCACCCATGTTAAATATAGGGGAAAAAACGCATGCGCAGGTATGCGTTTTTTTCCAGCGCTAAAAAACGCAAATGTGAAACCAGCCTTAGTGTGTATTAGTACAGCGGTGGGGCCAGTGCCTGCGCCACCCAGCTCCCTAGCAAGGGATAGGTGTAGGGTGTACTAGGGCAACAGGTTCCTGATCAGTGCCCGGTGGGGAACCGGCATAGGGAGCATTAGGAGCATTAGGGGCACTGACTCAGGGGAGTGCAGGAGGTCTCCACGTCCCCTTTCCCTATCGCAGGGTCCAACATTGTAACTGTTTTCCTTTTTCCCGTGTCTTGTTGTTTTAGTTACCAGCTGGCTGGCCATGTCACACAGGACAATATCACGTGCTGCGTCTTGTAGTTTCAGTTACCGGCCTGTGCGTTGCGTCACACAGGAAGGGTCAATGAACACTATCACCAACCTGTAACTTTTTTTTCCTGCTGAGCCATGGACCCAGTTCAGACCTTTGCCCAAATGCTGCAGACCCTTACTGATGAGATTAGGGGGTTGCGCGGTAAGTTGGCGCTGCAACTGTGGCAGTTGGTGGGCTTTGGGGCTTGGTTCAGAGACAGACTCAGCCAGAACCCAAGAAATCGCTCCCTGACAGGTTTTCTGGAGGGAAAGATCAATTCTTGGTATTCCAGAAAGCCTGTAAATTGTATTTCAGGCTGTGCCCTCGTTCATCAGGGAGTGAAGAGCAATGGGTGGGAATCATTATGTCCCTTCTTAAAGGGGATCCCCAATCCTGGGCCTTCTCCCTACCGGACAATTCTCCATCATTAGAGTCTGTGGATGAGTTTTTTGTGGCTTTGGCGCTAGTGTATGGGGATACTGATGGCGTCGCCCTGGTGGAATCCCGACTCCGTAGGTGTAAACAGGGAGCCTGGGTTGCTGAGGAGTACTGCTCAGAGTTTAGGAGGTGGGTCACTAACACTCAGTGGAATGACCCTGCACTTAGGAGTCAATTTGTGCAGGGTTTGTTTCCAAAGTTGCAGGACACACTGGTGCAGTACGCCGCCCCCAGGTCGCTGGAGGCCACCATGTCCCTTGCCATCCGGGCTGATAGACGCCTTAAGGAAAGACATATACAAAAGTGCCCCCTGATGTCATCGCTAGGGAGGAGGACCCACCAGTGCGGATGGAGGAACCCAGACAGCCCGGTGTTGTTGATGCAAAAAAGGGGTGTCTGCGGCTCGTCGTGGTTGGGGGGTATGCTTTTCCTGTGGGAAGCCAGGCCATTTTATGAGAGCCTGCTCAGTTCATGCCAAGTCTCCAGATGAACCCATGCAAGTAGGAGGAGCTAGTTTGAATTCGGAGCTGCCTATGGTTCGGGGAGTGGTGTTGGCATGTTTGCACTGTGGGCAGACTGGTCATGTCCT
Organism: Dendrobates tinctorius; assembly: GCF_039654945.1. Lineage (NCBI taxonomy): Eukaryota > Metazoa > Chordata > Amphibia > Anura > Dendrobatidae > Dendrobates > Dendrobates tinctorius. Next base: position 13,052,845 of record NW_027361775.1, on the reverse strand, counting down.
GAAGGCTTGCCCATTGCATGCCAAATTATCTGTGCCATATGAGAAGCCGCATTCCCCTGGTCGCTTGGAGGGAGGCCACCAGGGAGTATACATTTCCTCCATTTTGCCCTCCCAAGGTACCATGTCAGTAGAGGTGTTGGCTGGCCGGAAACCGGAGGTGATACCGGTGCTTGTGGACAGTGGAGCAGAAGTCAGTCTGGTGGATGCTCGCTTTGTCCAAACTCATGGTCTTAGATGTAGGATGCTAGCTAATAAGCGTCCAGGCCATAAACTCTGTTCCACTGAGCCAGGGGTGCTTGACCCAAGTTGTAGAGAATATCCATCTACGTATAGGACATCATGAGGAGTCCTTGTCATGCTACATCTTGGAGGGAATGCCAGTACCTATCGTTTTAGGCCTCCCTTGCCTGAAAAGACACAACCCAGTAATAGATTGGCGGGCGAGGGAAGTGGTCTGCTGGGGGCAGTCGTGTGAGGGCTACTGCCTAGAGACTACTGTCTCTGCCGTCTCTCTTCAATGGACCCCTTCCTCTCCGGTGAGAGCAGCAGATGTGCTACAGGAGAGTAGGGGTAAGTCTCAACCCTCGCCATTGGCCAACCCTGGGAGGCGCAGACCTTGTGGTGGAAGGGGTTGGAGGGTAGTGTACCCTTGGTGAAGTGCGGGGGTGTGAGTGTGGTGACACAGGGGGACACCTCTGCTGTCGATCCCAGAAAGAGTTAATCAAATGGTGACAAACAAATAAGTGGTAATAAGCATTCAGGTCCGACCTGTGTGTGAACGAGTGTGTATGGGTGGCCACCAAAAAAACATCCAGTGGAAGTGTGTTGTGGAGTGTTACCAGCTCATACCAAACATACACATACACTACCCGTTCCCCAGGTCAGCACTTCGGAGATGTGTGATGCCTCCAGAACATATGCTGCCAATACCAGCGGGCTCGTTTGTCATCAATCTGAGATGCAGGTACTGGGGTGAACTCTGAGTCTGGGCATCCCCGCTGTAGGTGGTTCCCTGATGAGGAGGGGTCTTGAGGGTCCATAGGCCCCTCATTAAGGGGAGGGTACTGTCATGATCCATGCTGGATCATGACTGATAAAAAGCACAGGTAACCTTTTTTTTCTTAAGCTGTGCTTAAGCTTGGTTTTTGTCCCCAGTGGCCATTAAGATTATTGCACTGTGGTGTCTTTTGTTCTAAGTTTGCCCCCGGTGGTGGTGAGCGTCATTGCACTCTGGTTTGTTTAGTTAAGCGCACATGATTATAATGCAGGTGTGACTGATCTGGCTCTGCTATAAAAGAGTCACAGGTGTTGCAATCAGTGTTGGTGATAGTGTTCATTTCAACCATCCTTGGTGGAGGAAGGAGCTGGAGAGCGTTCCTTGCAGCACTGTCTTAGCCCTGGTGTGGAAGGAGTCAGAGGGGATTTCCTTGTAGCTCTGACAGAGCTTGGTTGCAGCTATTCAGGAGGAGAGCTGCATTCTGGTGGTGGACTCTGTTGCCAGGAGCAAGAGCAACAGAGTAAAGCTAGGTGGTGTTTCCCTGTTTGTGTTTTTCCTTAGTGTATTAGTACAGCGGTGGGGCCAGTGCCTGCGCCACCCAGCTCCCTAGCAAGGGATAGGTGTAGGGTGTACTAGGGCGACAGGTTCCTGATTAGTGCCCGATGCGGAACCAGCATAGGGAACGTTAGGATCGTTAGGGACACTGACTCAAGGGATAGCAGAAGGTCTCCACGTCCCCTTTCCCTTTCACAGGGCCCACGTTGTAACTGTTTCCCTTTCCCCATGTCTTCTTGTTTTAGTTACCAGTCGGTTGGCCATGTCACACAGGACAGTATCACGTCTTGTAGTTTCAGTTACCGGCCTGCGGGTCGCGTCACACAGGATGGGTCATCGTGACATTAATAAGGAAGGTGCAGAGGAGCATATTTAAAGTCTGAGTGCAATCCAGCAAAGCATTGGATTGTAACCTGACCAGTGTTGTGCTATGTAGTCATGCACATATCCGATTTTTTTCTCGGAGTCAGTCCGGGGAAAAAATCACAGCATTCCTGAGTTTGATCCAATATTTAGTCTGTCCTCGGCCATGCAAGTCAGGATCAGCCCTTATTGATGATGATTTCCATGGACTGACACAATCGAGAAGATCATGACTTTTTTTCTCTATCTTTTCGTCATCTGAGAGAATCAGATTACACTATGATCACATTCTGCTCAATCTTTGATCGAATTTTGATCAAAGTGAGAATCTAGGGCCATCTGCATCTGTCCTTAAATAAATTTATTTATCATTTGTACATTTGAGATTCATGATTCACCATTGGCAAATTGAGCAATTAAACAGATGAGCTTCCAATTATATAATGCATGACAAAACATTACTGTGTACAATGCGTCAGTTATGTATTATTTGTATTATTGCAACTTGTCATACATGCATGTGAATTTAATGTCCATCAGTAGCCTCAACTCGATGCTTTCAGGTAGGGCAGAACATTACTGAGGTTAATGATTGGATGCAGCAGTCACAAAAATGTGCGGCGGGTGATTGCTGCAGCAAAAGCCAGCACGGTCTTTGGACCAATAACATTGGAGAAGCAAGGAATTTGACGGATAAGTAATAATTATTTTTTATTTTGTTTTATGTCCTGGTGATGGGCTAATTTGTTGAAATTATAAGCAATTTCTTTATGACTGACCACTGTTATGTTGAAGAGTTGTAGAGTAAGCACTGTGAACAAAGAACAATTGAAGAGTGATAAAAGACTGATCAAACTGTGGATAGGAGGTGGACTATTTTTTCATCTTTTTCGTCTTTAGAAAACATTTGATAACATTTGGATCATTACAAAAAATTTATTAGCTGCTGTAATTCAAGATTTTCTACTAACTTTTTTAATTGAGTGTTAAAATAGCTTGCAAGGCTTTAAATTCATCTTGGAATACTAATATTTAGAAAACAAGACCATATAATCGTTTGTGCATTGCAAAATTGACAGCTGCTGGCAGATCCTGTACATGTTTTGGTCTAATGGAAAATTTATATTAAAAGGACCACCCTTAAAAAAATTGAGAAAGACGAGACTTCTTGCCTCATTTTTAAGTTATTGCATTTATTTTTTTTGATGATGTGAAAAAAAAGTTCAAAAGTTCATAGCTGTAAAGATGTAGTTCCAAAAGAGAGTATAAATGTATACAGTATGTGAGATTTCATGAACAACCTTCTTTTTCTATTTCAAACAAATAATTTACATACTTCCACTGCTTTACCTTGCTTTTAATGTGCGTTACGTATTGTAGAAGATCAAAGGCATTACAACTAGTTTCAAAATGACAGCACAAAGCGTTGAATAGAAATGAGGCAAGAAACTCTTCAGCTAGAATGCACAAGACAGAGAAGTGTACAATTTGCATGTAATAGAATTCAGACAGAAATAGAGAGGAGTGAAGATAGTTGAAATTAATAGATTTCTACTCAAATTTTGCAAAATTTCCATTCGACAAACAAGATTTTTAAAAATTAATTTCACCACAGATTAAGCAGAATTACTAAATAGGCCTTTCAAAGGAGTTCTCCAAATAAAAATGTGCTACTATAACAGCATGCCACCTTTTGTGAAATTCATTGCTTACTAAATATCGATCAATTGTGAATGGCATCTTTGAAAGCATTTTGTAATCACTGCAACTCAGCCATGAAGTGGCAAACCACATAAAGTTACAAAGAGAGGTCACTGAGCGTAGAATCTTAAAGTGCATAAAAGCTTTAATGATCTGCTCACATCCTCTACCATAAGCATCAGCACAAAAACTGTGCTCTGGAAACTTTATGAGATTCATTTTCATGGCTGAGCAGCTGAATGCAAGCCTTACATCACCAAGCACAATGCAAAGCATCAGATAGAGTGATGTAAAACCTGTTTCATTAGCAGCAGGTCTTAACTTTTCTGACTGCATTGTGCCAGCTGTAAAGTTTGGTGCAAAAGAGAAAATGCCATAAGGTTTTTAAAAGGTTGGTCCCTTAGTTCTGGTGAAAGGTAATCATAATTGTTATGAATGGGTCACCGAGGAGTATGACAGGACCAGACCAAGCCACAGAAAACCAAAGAGGTTGGAAACTAAGCAGATTGCCAACCCCTGATCCTATCCACACAACTAGCAGTAGTCGTGGAGCGTACCTACAATGCCCTAGACACCTCGGCACAGACGGAGAACTAACTCAGCCTAAAGCAAGGAAGGTGAAATCTAAACTGCCCCAGAGCAGAACCCAAAGGAATATATAGCCCCCAAACATATATTGTCAGTGAGACAAGATGAAAACACATACACAGGCAGAAAAATAGACTGTCATGATCCATGCTGGATCATGACTGATAAAAAGCACAGGTAATCTTTTTTTTTCCTTAAGCTGTGCTTAAGTTTGGTTTTTGCCCCCCGGTGGCCATTAGGAATATTACACAGTGGTGTCTTTTGCTCTAAGTTTGCCCCCCGGTGGTGGTGAGCGTCATTGTGATTTAAACTGTACAGAAAGATGAAACCAATTCTAGGGAAGAAATGGTGAAAAATGCAAATTGATCTTTTGTTATCTTTATGCATTTATTGTAGGGTGAAAAAGTACTGCTTATCTTGATACTCCAGGTCTGAATGATGACAACAATATTAAAATGCGCGCCAAAATGCAACATGCTGCGTTCGGCGCACACCTGCGCACCTTCAAAAGTGTGCAGCGCACGCTAAAATCCTACTAGCGCACGGCCAGCGCACGATCTGTGCACCCTATGCTAAAGATAGGGTGCGCAGATCGCAAGCGTCCATGTGCGCTAGTAGGCGCCGATGACCGGATGGGGTGGGCAGGGAGCCGGGAGGGGGCGGGGCTTAGCGGCGCCGTGCGCTGCAGGAAATAAACGCTAGTGTAAAACTAGCCTTAGACATAAAATATGTCTTTTATTTTTTTTTACTTTTTAGAATTGTTGTACGGTGGATATTAGATAGGTATAACAGGGACTTTAAGAGTGATAGTATGTAGACTGCTATTCTTGATGAATATGAAAGGTTTGCATTATACTGTTTGTCAGTTCCCTTCTTATTACTCAACAAACATGTAAAAAAGAGAGGAGCTTTCTGCTGCCTGAAACAATCTCATCTGTATGTGTACATGATAGAGCACATTCTGTGTAGTGTATTTAGACCTCAACAACAGGAAGACAAGAACGAGTAAATAGGAGACAGCAGTTTGTGCTGTGGTAAAATATTAACCCTTTTAACAAAAATGTATTTTTTATAGTTTTAAATGCTATGACGTTAGCAGCTGATGATGTGGATTTCTTTTTCTATGAAAGACGACAAGAGAACGCCAGTGAAATACAGTGATCAATTGTGTTTGCAACAACATATTTAACATCTCTGTCATGTTGATAGAGCTATGATGTGCACTTTTATAATATTGGGATATTGTATATGCAGCTATTATCACAAATATGCAAGGTTATACAATAACTTATATAACAATTTTATTTGACACTTACCATCACACATAAGTATCATATTGTTTCACATAAATAAAATAGATTCCTCTATATGTATGCACCTCTACTATGTTTAACATTCCATATGTAGATGTACTCTAATTGTGCATAATTATACAAAAATATAAGGAGGTTCAAAGTTGACCCTCCATATGTAAATAACCAATGCAATGTATACACAATCAGCATAATATCTGTAAAGGAAGAAAACCAACAAGTTTGCATATTGAGTTATTTGTACAGATATCAATTTCATAGGTCCTCACTCTCTTGCGAGGTCTATGGATAATCTAGGAGTAGTTACAAGAACCCATTATTCATCTATACAAATGTTTGGCTATGCATAACCCAGAATGATACATTACAACCAATATATCTAACATAATAAAAAAAACTACTAGTACTACCCTGCTGCCAAAACAACCTCCATAGCACTGATGACATTATAAACCTATAAAGTATAAGTCAATGTATTCTTCACTACAGGAATTATGCTAATAACAGACCACTATCTACACGTTGATATAGTAAGGTGAGATGTATTCCATACATGCCAAATTTTATTAAACTTCTCTAACCAACCCTTATTCTGGTACAGTGTCCAACTCGTAAGGTATAATTTAATTTATTAGTTCAATCCAAGCTCTAAGAGAAGGATGTTGATTACCCATCCAGCGTAAAGCTAATATCTTCCTGGCTAAAAAAAAGTGTTTGCTGCAGGAAAATTCTGATGTGGTGTCCCCATATCTCTTCCTCCAGCACACCAAACAGACATACCAATGGAGTGAGAGGAACAGGAGTACCTATGAGGGAGGTTAACAACGAGGTCACCTCGCTCCAAAAAGATAGAATAATGGGCATCCTCACACCATATGTATAAAAATCCACATCCATTGTATGACATCTTAAATATTCTGAGGATTGGGACCATCCCATCCTAAATAGCTGTAGTGTAGTCAGATATGACTAGTGCAATATATACATTTTGAGTCATTTTATTATTGGCTGATGGAGACAGCCCGGTTGGAAAGCCAAGGATCTCCTCCCAATCTTCATTTTGGATATCTGGAACTAGAGACCTCCACCTCTCCCTTACTGACGATAAAGAAGAGTCAGAGCCCGCGGACAATATATAAGTATATAAGGTACAAAAAAGACCCGGGGCCTTGTGATTTGAGAATCCCTATCAAAGGAAAGGACAATATTGCTTGGGTCGTATTTCTGTTACGTAAGTGTGATTGAATTGCTGATCTAAGCTGTGGGTATTGAAAAAATTGGGACCTCGGGACACCGTGTTTAATTTGTATTTGCTCAAAGGACGCTGGGATATTGTGATCATATAAATCATTAATCAAGGAAACATTATATGAGATCCAGAATGGAGTGGACGGGTGGTTGAATAGCATCGGGAAATAGGAATTATTCCATAATGGCATTTCAGCTATAATGTCAACAAAGTGAACCACTCATTTAAGTTGTCTCGAGACTGACCTTGCCAACCGAAGTAAGGGTAATAATCCGGAGACGTTAGGTTTGTCTACTTCTAAAAACCCCAACAAGCAATCTGTCCCTACAGCATAAGCCAGATGGCTCTCTGAGTTAGGCAAACAATTATTGGGCATCCATCTGCTCAGGGCTCTGACTTGCCCAGACAAGTAATATAAAAAGAAATCCGGCAATGCCGCCCCGCCAAACTGTTTAGACCTATGTAAGGTAGACAATTTGAGTTTAGGTCTAGTCTTCCCCCATATAAAGGATGAGATTAATGAATTTAGGCCGGAGAAAAAAGATTTAGAGATTAGTACTGCACTATGTTGGAGGGAGTAACTGAGTTTGGGGAGTAGGATCATTTTAATCAGGTTAGTATGTCTACTCCAGATAGCAAATTTAAATTTTACACGATCTTACAATGAGAGAATATTCATTTTTAAGTCGAGTATAATATATTTTGAAATACTTATTCCCAGGTGCTTAAAGTTAGTTACAACAGACAATGGGGGTAACGTTTCAAGGTGATCCATTGGACCAAGGGAGAGAGGCATCAAGGCAGATTTATCCCAATTTATGTATAATCCCGAATAGTTATTAAATTTGTCTATAGTAGCAATCACATGGGGTAGTGTTTCTTCTGCTTTATCCATAAATATCACCATATCATCAGCATATAGGCCAATGGTATCTAAACGGCCTGCTGTTTCTATACCTTTAATGACGGGAGTGGATCTTATACGGATCGCCAATGCTTCGATTGCAAGCACGAAAAGGGTCGGGGAAAGAGGGCACCCCTGGCGTGTTCCTCTTACCAAATAGAACGATTCGGATACAAAGTTATGTATTATTATTCGGGCTTTTGGTTTCATGTTCATCACGCAGATCCTCTTCCTAAATTTGGAACCAAATTAATATTTTTGTAAACATGCAGATAAAAATGACCACTCAAGAGAATCGAAGTCCTTAGCCACCTCCAGCAAGGCCAAGGCCCATTCATTATCTGGCACTAGGGAACTGTACTGGACCACTGACAGAACTCTCCAAATATTAATACATGTATTTTTTTGCATGAAACTGGTCTGGTCTGGATGCATTATTTCTAGTATCACCGAATTTAATCTATTGGCCAGAATTTTAGTGAAGATTTTATAGTCGGAGCTACAGAGTCCGTGCTGACAAGACGTGCAGATGAGTGGAGACGTGTGGCTCCGCCTTCTCCCCCCACATGGTCTGCCTAATACTGACTAAGCACATGTGAGTGTTACTTTCTGTCTTTTTAATCCCTTTATGTTATATTTGTATTGTACATATTTGATGTCTCAATTTATAGCAACTTTTATCTATGTAATCACTGCCGTTTTGGGAATAAATGATAAAATCTATTAGCTCTGTCTCCATGCTCTAAAAAACGAACTATGCTCCCTTTTTAGATAATCGCTACTAATTTGGGGTTTGCCACGGACCCTCTTAATTAACTCTGTGATTAAGTAAAGCGTGGCTGGTGGCAGCGTGGTGTTTGCGGTTGGTTAGGCTAGCTGGCAGTACAGATGGGTCTTACATGCTGAATGAGGGGCTGCGGCCACAGCATTGATAATTCCCTTACTGTAGTAGTCTAAGTGCCTGTACACAAAAAGCAGCCCATCCGGCGACTACTTATCCTAGGTGCAGTTCCCTGACTGACTTGAGGGTAAGGGGGGCGCCAGAGAGCTGCGAGTTCCAAAGTGGAACTGAGAAAGTGGGATATACATAAATCTCCGCAGTTCTTGGAAGGTGGTTAGCAGTGGTGGGGCATCCAAAATACCCCCCTGCTGTAAATTGTTAGAGCGAGATTAGCTTGCTGTATATTTTGGTCACATGGTGTCAGTGGTGGGATAACTAAGATAAGCCCCCACTGTGCCTGTGATAGCCGTGTGCCGGCAGTGCGTCACGTCCCTCCGTCCGCTGACATACCCGTGGCAGTGGTGGGATTGTGACGTATTGGTGGCAGCGGTCTGCTGTTCGTCACATATTAACATTATGGCTGGTCCATACAATCAGGGCAACTGTTACCACCAACCGTTCGTGTCTACCTCTTTCCTCATAGACTGTAAGCTTGCGAGCAGGGCCCTCATTCCTCTTGGTATTTGTTATAATCTATGTGATTATTGTTATGCTGTAATGTCTACACTGCGTTCCAAATTATTATGCAAATTGGATTTAAGTGTCATAAAGATGTAATTTTTTGTTTTTCAAATAAACTCATAGATGCTATTGTGTATCAGGGCTCTTTGGATCACTGAAATCAATCTCAAACGCCTGTGATAATTAGTTTACCAGGTGAGCCCAATTAAAGGAAAACTACTTAAGAATGATGTTCCACATTATTAAGCAGGGCACAGGTTTCAAGGAATTTAGGAAAGAAAACGGATCTCTCTGCTGCTGAAAAGCATCAAATAGTGCAATGCCTTGGTCATGAGATGAAAACATTAGATATTTCCCAAAAACTTAAACGTGATCATCGTACTGTTAAGAGATTTGTGGTTGATTCTGAGTGCAGACATGTTTGTGCTGATAAAGGCAGAATGAGGAAGGTTTCTGCCAGGCAAGTTCATCGGATTGAGAGAGCAGCTGCTAAAAGCCATTACAAACCAGCAAACAGATATTTAAAGCTGCTGGTGCCTCTGGAGTCCCTCGAACCTCAAGGTGTAGGATCCTTCAAAGGCATGCTGTGGTGCATAAACCTACTATTCGGCCACTCCTAAACAGTGTTCACAAGCAGAAATGGTTGCAGTGGGCCCAGACATACATGAAGACTAATTTTCAAACAGTCTTGTTTACTGATAAGTGTCGAGCAACCCTGAATGGTCCAGATGGATGGAGTAGTGGTGGTTGGTGGATGGCCACTATGTCCCAACAAGGCTGCGACGTCAGCAAGGAGGTGGAGGAGTCATGTTTGGGCGGAATCATGGGGAAACAGCTGGTAGGGCTCTTTAAGGTTCCTGAAGGTGTGAAAATGACCTCTGCAAAGTATATAGAGTTTCTGACTGACAGCTGTCTTCCATGGTATAAAAAGCAGAAATGTGCCTTCAGGAGCAAAATCCTCTTCATACATGACACTGCACCATGTCATGCTGCAAAGAATACCTCTGAGTCATTGACTGCTATGGGCATAAAAGGAGATAAACTCATGGTGTGGCTACCATCTTTCCCTGACCTCAACCCTATAGAGAACCTTTGGAGTATCATCAAGCGAATGATCTATGAGGGTGGAAGGCAGTTCACATCAAAACAGCAGCTCTGGTAGGCTATTCTGACTTAATGCAAAGAAATACAAGCAGAAACTCTCCAAAAAATTCACAAGTTCAATGGATGCAAGAATTGTGAAGGTGATATCAAAGAAGGGTTCCTATGTTAACATTTAACTTGGCCTGTTAGGATGTTTTGGAGTTAAATAGTTAAATAGCTTTTTTGTTTGGTGAATGTGACCTCCTAATGCTGCAAATCCCACAAATGAGCATTTTCAGTTCTTTAAAACATATCAAATGTTTAGAAATTCTACTGTGCATAATAATTTGGAACAGTGCAATTTGAGTTTTTATTCATTTTGGAGATTATACTGTTATCATTGGGAGGTTTCTTCAATAAAATTCGATGCATACTCTAACGGGTGATGACTTTTATTAGACTGACTGTCATTTGTACCGACTTTTTAGGAAAATCAGAGAAAAATATAATTTTCATAATAATTTGGAACACAGTGTATTGTCTGTACAAATCCCCTCCGAAATGTAAAGTGCTGCGGAATATGTCAGCGCTATAGAAATAAAATTTATTATTATTATTATAGTCCACATTTACCAACGATATGGGTGATTTGATCCACATTCAAGAGGATCCTTCCCCTCCTTCCAAAGCACTATTATATTTGTCTCATAAAAGGAGACCGATAAAGAACCTTCCTCCCTGGTCCCCTGAAACACCCTCATAAGGAGTGGTGCCAAAACATCCTGATATTTCCTGTACATTTCTATGGGATATCCATCTGGCCCATGCACCTTCCCAGAGGCAATATCCGCTTTGGCCTCATTTATTTCCTCTATTGTGAAGTCTGCATCCAGAAAGGCTTGTTGAGCGGGACAGTGTGGGAAACTTTACATCTGATAAATACTCAAGGCAGTCCAAAGTACTAAAATAGCTTTTGTAACTATACAACGTTGTATAATAGTCATGGATACTCAAGAGTATATCACCCGTTGAAGTTACTATTGAGTTGTCTACTTTTCTAATTTGAAGTAAGGTATTAAATGCCAATAACTTGCTGGACTGATTTCCTAGTTCAAAATATGAAGATGGCTAACTCTTAACTTTGGAACTGGGTTCTAGACTCCTTTGAGGATGGTTCTAACTACCTTTTTATTGGACCCCGTGATCCTCGGTGTCTATTTCAAAAGAAATATATATATATATTTTTTTTTATTGTTCTTGAGTATATATTCTTATTATACGTTTGTGGCTTTAATATATTCTATTAAAATACAATTATTTTAATGTGTTTTATAGTTTTATACTATTGCCTTGCTGATGTGGCAGTTACTTATCCTGCCCCTTTTTTTTTCCACTTTGGATTGTATATAAACTCCTGCATTACATGCTTGTATCATGCCCTGATGAAGTGAGCTGGGACAGCTCAGGAAACGCGTAGGCACCAATAAAGCTCCTTGAATTATACCTACAGCAGCGCAGTGTATCATTGCACCTTATAGCCATCTTCATTTACAAGTCTTTGGACCCTGTGCAAACTGCAGCAGCTGTTTCATGCGTTTGTAGGTGTTGTGACCAAAGTTTCACAACCCTATCAGGTGAGTCTCTCCTTGCCTCACCATTGCAATTGTGGCTTAAAGGTTTTACACAGTGGATGCGCCCTGTTTTGTTTCTTTTATTTCTAGTTCAAAATATGACTGACGAGTAAAATATAAGTTATGTTTAGATTTGGTATCCATATATTGTGTATATAATCTATAGGAGTTTAGCCACTCATTTCTATTTTCATTCGTTTGATTAGCTATAAAATTTGCTTCCAATCCCCCAATCGCTTCTCCATCTCATCATCTTCCTTAGATGTCACCCGTTTAATATAGGAAATTGTGGAAGACAAACATCTCCTTAGATACGCTTTAAGGGCGTTCCAAAACAAGTTAATATTCTGGGGTTCAGGGTGGAATGAAATGAAGCAGTCTAATTGGTCTAGAGTTCTGTCATTGGTGCCTATTAATTTCAGTCAAAATGGGTTCAACTTCCAAAATAGATTATGACTCCTGTGGCCAAATCTTAGTGTAAGTATTATTGGGCTATGATCTGAGATGCCCCTGTTCCCATGTTCCACATCCCCCACCCACATTGCCAGGTTGCTGGAACCAAATATATAATCTATGTATTTGCCTTATTATGACATTATTATTAGAACTCAATTTTATATTATTGTTAATATTTTGTTAGTATTTTGTATATCCAGTTTTGGCTTTCAACACTGCCTGAGTCCTTCTGGATATGCAGATTTAAAAATGTGTCAACCAAAATTTGATCTCAGGACTCTCCTACACGTTCCCAAAGTTTCTGCATACTGGCCAAATCACTTGAGTATGTACTGTATACAGTTTTTCTTCAATTCTACCTACAAGTGTTTGGGTTGAGGTTTGGGACTGCGATGACCATCCAGCACCTCTACTTCATCATCATTGAATAATTTCTTCTACACTTTCGATGTATGCTGCATGTTTTTGTCCTGTTGGAACCCTATGTCGTCCTTTTCATATCCATAAAACTTAAGTGTACGAAGTAACTCATCTTGTAGGATACTCAAATATACCTCAGTATTGAGACCACCATCAATCCTAATCAAGTATCCAATGCCTTTGGCTGTGAAAAAAGCCCATATCATCAGGCTTCATCCTGCAAACTTGACATTTTCTTCAATTTATCAGTCCATTAGCCCCTTTTTCCTTTGTTTCTTTCAGATCCATTTTCACCCTTCAGAGCCTAGTCTATTGACTTTCCTGTCATCACTCCAAATCACCCGTTTCAAATATTTAAATCTCCACTTTTCATACTTGTTTGCAAACTCAAACCACTTCTTATGACATTATTGAAGTTGAGGCTTCTTCAACTTTTTTGGGACATCATTCCAGACTTGTGTAATGTGCATTGCACGGTGCTTGCATCGATGTCTGTGATCTCACTATTATGAAGCATATACGTGTCATGATCCAGGCCAGGTTTTCTATCCTGTCTCTCTTTCCCAGTCTGATCATGTCAAGGGTTAACTTTTCTCTGCCTCGTTCTGGTGTCAGTTCTGGTGTTAGCTCAGCTATTTCTCTCCACTGCATCCTGCAAGTGGTGTTATCACAAGGACCCATATCTTTAACTAATTTAAGACCTAGTGCCTTTTTCTCAAATAAATTTTCTCTTGCTGAGAGAAATTACGATGTGAGGAATTGGGAGATATTGTCCTTTAAACTGGCTTTTAAAAAATGGAGGCACTTTTTGGAGGGGGCTGTTCATCAGATCACGGTGATTATGGGCCACAAGAAAATGTCCTGCCTTGAGACTGCTAAACGTTTAACTCCTAGACAGGTGAGGTGATTGCTTTATTTCACGCTTTAATTTTTCCATCACCTTTCAACCTGGTTCCAAAAATGTCAAGGCTGATGCCTTATCTCGCTGCTTGGATCCAATATTACCTCCCGAACTTCCTTCCTTCATTCTTCAGCACAGGGTGGTCATTGCTGGGGTGTCCTCAGAATTGGATGGGGAGATTCGTGAGGCTCAGTTTCTTGCTCATCCATGCTTGCCTGATAATAAGCTCTTCGTTCCGGTTCAATACCGGTTGAGGATGCTTTGAGAGTTTCACGATTCTGCTCTCAGTGGGCATCCTGGAATATCAGCAACCCAGAGAGTTATTGCTAGGTTGTTTTGGTGGTCCTCTATGGCCTCTGATGTCACTGTGTTTTTATCTGCTTGTGATATGTGTGCTCGTTCTAAAGTCTCCCATAACCGGACGGCTGGGGAATTGGTGCCATTGCCAATTCTGGAAAGACCTTGGACTCATTTGTCCATGGATTTTATCACTCATCTCCGTCCTTCCAATGGTAAAATGGTAAAATAGTGGTCTAGGTGGCGGTTGAAGGAACATTTTGGCAGGACTGCCTAATGCAGAGACACTATCTAAGTGGTTTGTGGAGCACGTTGTGTGGTTACATGGCGTGCCTCTAAGTGTGGTTTCTGATAGAGGGGTATAATTTGTGTCAAAATTTTGGAGGGCTTTTTCTAAAAGGTTGGGTATTAGCTTGACCTTCTCCTTAGTCTACCATCCCGAGACCAACGGTCAGACAGAGAGGGACAATCAGTCACTTGAACAAATTTTGCGGTGTCTTGCCTTGTCTCAGCAGGATGATTGGTGCACTTCGTTGCCCATAGTTGAGCTTGTGTTTAATATTCGGATTAATCAGTCCACTGGAACCTCTCTGTTCTTTTGTAACTATGGTTTTAACGCACATTTTGGTGAATTTTCCAGGCTGGATGCAGGATGTCCAGGGGCAGAGTCGGCAGTTCAACAGTTCAACAGTTGAAGGACGTTTGGAGGGAAGTCCAGAAGAACATTGGGGAGGCTCAGGGCAGACATAAACTTTTGCTGATAAGCGACGATCTATGGGATCTGTATTTCTTGTAGGAGATAAAGTGTGGTTGTCTACTAAGAACATACAGTTGAAGTTTCCTTCTGCTAAGCTGAGGCTCAAGTTTATTGGTCCTTATGAAATCATTGAGGTTGTCAATCCAGTTGCTTACCTCTGTCGCTTCGGATTCCCAAAGTGTTCCATAAGTCCCTGCTGAAGTAATTTGTACCTTCCACTGTTGAGTCTCCATCCCTTCTGTCACCTATTTCTGGGGATGGTCAGGCTGAGTATGAAGTGGAACGGATTGTGGATTTTCTGCCGTTCACTTCAGTATTTGGTTCATTGGAGGGGTTATGACCCTGAGGATCGATCGTTGGTCCTGGCACGATCTGTCCATGCTGATCGCCTGGTTTGGTCCTTTCACGCCTGTTATCCTGGGAAGCCTGGGGGTCTTATGGCCTCCCTTGAGAGGAGGGTACTGTCATGATCCAGGCCGGATTTTGTATTCTGTCTCCTGTCTTTCTTTCCCGGTCTGATCATGTCAATAGTTGACTTTTCTCTGCCTCATTCTGGCATCAGGTCGGCTATTTCTCTCCACTGCATCTTGCAGGCAGTGCCAGTAACAGTTTCTGCCTATGGAGTGTGTAGCTGACTCTGCGTACCCTGATTTGTCCTGCTGCTTTTGGTGACTGTACCCGTGTCTGTTTATTCCCCTTTTCCTGTCCTGACTCTGTGTTCCCCTTCTTGTTTGACTCCCTGGTATTTGACTTGGCAGGTATCCAGACCTGCTGTTTTTTTCTCATTTTTGGCATATCTGCTCCTGACCGATATTGACACATTTGACTTGTTTCTGACTCTGTGCTTGTTTATTCCTTTGGTACTGCGGTACAGATCAATATCGACCCGGCTTACTTTACTATTCCGCTGCCACCTGGTGGTAGCCTCGCTGATGCTCTGCAGGTATCCTGCTGTTTGCAGTCCTCCCTCCACTTTATTGTCATCTAGTGGCGCTACATCTACCTGCATAGCAGCAGCATCACAATATGAGCCACCTCCACTACCATGTTTGTCGCACCAGAACTGATAGACCTTGGGATGAGCTCACTTGTTGACTCCAATATTTTACCTGGATGTCCACATTTTAGCTTATGAATGGATGTACTGTCTTCATTTTGTATTCTTTCATGTGTCATGGCTCTCACACAAAGCAATTTGGCAATTTTCTTGGCCGAGACACCACTATTGATGAGCTGGATGATGCTGTTTCTCTTTTCTTGGGAAATTATCTTCATGACTGCTCTTTGATTACAACCAATGACCTTTCACTTGGCAATCAACCTAATAATACATCAAACTATTAGGGAATGTGGGAACAAGTTGTATTTTGTAGTAATCAGAAATAAAAATATTTTTCCATCCCAAGGAGCAAAACAGTAGCAATGCAGAGATATGACAAGAATCTGCATAACTAATCACATGCTAAATAGCTGCAAATCAAATTTATGTATGAAATGCTCAGTATGATTGTCTGTAAAATAACGGTAGTCTCATGATCAATGCAATAGTGGATGCTGAGATATGGAGTCTGAAAGTCAAAAGTTCAAAACATTGCTAACCTTTTGCTCTTCACTGCATATTGTATCACCAAATTATCTTTAATAGGACTATGGCTTGATATTATGTTGGATTTATCTATTCTGCATTACTTAGTGTCATGTTAATATACATATAGAGTCCATTGTTGCGCTTTTTATTATTGCTTGCATTTGAGTGCACGTACTATGCATACACTGCTGCACCATGGTGGAGAGGTGCTCTCACAGTGAGGCACGCCACCTTGGTTAGAGGTCAGGTCATGTGACCAGGTCCTCTGTAACATGGCAACAAGGTGAGCACGCACCAGCACATATGCTTGGCTTCTCAGGTAATTACATACACTATAAAGCATCAACTACTAGAGCGCTTCTTTACCTCCTGACAAAACTCAGGTGGCGATGAAACACGCGTCAAGGTGCAATTCAGCAATACACACATCTCTTTCATGATGGCCCAATTATGCTTTTGATTCTTGAGCTAATATATTTAATCTATTAGTATTACCTACGCATGGGAGCAAATTATTATCATTTATAGGCCATGTGGCTACCTTGCTTCCAATGTGGATCTATTAGTATTTAGCCAATTGATCCCTAAATACTTTGGGAATTTATCTTATTAATACTTATTATTTATTTATGTATGTTAGGATGTGGGGCCGTGCTATATTGTTTCTGTATCTATGTATCATCGTACATGAATAATATTTTATGTATCTCGCATAATTCATTACAGCATGTGTCAATATTTATTTATACATTTACAACAAAATTGTTATTTTAGTATATTTAGATCGTATTGTTCCTTCGCGTTTACAGTAGATTTATATTGTTCATTTTTTTGTTGTCAAACCTTCTTCAGATGAGTGTAGGGTAAGATTTGTATAATTAGCAAAAAACTACTATGATGAAAAAAAAATCATTATTTTATTTTATTTATTATAGCTTCTTAAACATAATTGTCCAAGAGAGTATGGACATCATAGATTCTAAGAACACACTAAAAAAATAATAAAATTACTTCATGTTACTTAGTTGTACATGAAACACATTCACGTTTTGCATAATGTTGAATGTAATAAGAGTTTAATTGTTCCTTTCTTTTCCTTTATTTCTGGTTCAAAGCATAAAAAGGTAACTAAATGTGAGCATAGGGGTCTCAATATTTCCAGTAGCATGTGCCATTCCACCATGTAGGTTAGGAAGCAGGACTGCAGACAGAACATGATGTCAATGAGGTTACGCGTCAGGCATAGTTGTAGAATGCTGACTGATGCCAGAGAATAGAACCTCATTTGCATTTTAATCATGGACAATTTCAGAACTAATTGCTTGGGTTTGCTAACTGACTCTGATACATCCATTTTATGACTTACGGATCTACTGGGATCCTGGGAGGTTCTGAAAAGCATAAAATGTGGAATTTTTTTTAGATGAACATATTCATATATTGGCAAATACCACTTACTAATATTAATAGCTTTAAAATTTACTTCACAGGTCAAATACATTTGTAAATCTGGAATATAAAACTCAAATGAAAAAATCAACCACGTTAACATTTCAAGTTCAGTTGTTAGATAATAGTGGATCAAGCTGTTCATCTATGGTTGTGCTGTGATCATAAAGTTGAATGCATATTTCAGCACATCTTACACTACAACTTGGACCTGAATTTATTAAATTTACATGAGAATATAACAGCATACTCTAGAAACAGAATGATAACTATTATAAATGTGGTATGTAATTTAATGTTTAACAAAAATGTTAAAAAATTAATTGCCAGGACAGCAGATGACTGTATTCCCTTGGAGATGGGGAAATATTCAAAGATTAAGTGGATGCCGTATTTTCCCAGTAAAATTGTTCACACAGGACAAATTCTTTCTACTGTAAGTGGCAATGACATTATTGTATGAAAGGCAAGTTCTTATTCTATGTGCAACTAGGATTGAAAATATTACAGTGAAATGAAATACTGGGAAATAATCAAAAATCCATTAGCATGACCATAGCTGCATAACAGGTAGTGTGACAAATGTGTGACTGGAAGTCCTGTTTGCCCTTCCTGTGTTTCAAAAGGCTAAATAGACACAGTATTCAAATAGTGCCATTACGGCATTTATTAATCAGTATACACACAATTGTTATTTGAAAAAAAGAAACATTTATATATTTTTGTTGATTTTATAGCGCCAAGACACCAATATATTCTGCATTGCAGCACACTGATTTTTTACTGCCTCGACTCTAAATTCCCTATATCAAACACATCACGGCCAATTTCATAGAAAACAAGCCTATAATTTTAAAATAACATTAAAATAATTCCCCTTACCAATGAGTTGTAGTTACTCAATTAAAAGGCATTGTATTCATAAAAATAATCTAAAAATCAGCAAATTTAATATTACAAACATAAATAGTACTGATGTACAAAGCAAATCACAAATTAGATATTCTCTACTCACTAATTCTACCTAAAATTAAAATTAATTTTAGATATTATAAGTAGTGATGGGCGAACCTCTGGCTGTTTGGGTCCAGAGGGTTCTGCAAAACAGTTAAAAAAAAGGTTGGTTCTGGTACTAGAACAGTACCCGAACCCAGACCCCATTCAGATGAATGGGGGCTCGAACATCCATTGTTTACCACATTGTCACCTGCAAACCAGTGTGCCAAACACTGCCTTTGTTCAGTGGGAAGATAATTATCACCAGTCAGAGAGCTGCGGTCCCCATGCTGTCAGATGACAGAGTGAGACAGTAGCTGTGACTGGCCATGAAATGATTACCTCCGGTCACAGAAGCTTTAGATGTTGAGGGAGCACTAGTCCCATCAGTCTGTGCCTGCTGCTGCTTATATCAGGGAAAGCAGGAGCAGCTAATGGGAGAATTCATCAGTCGGCGCCTGGGCTGTAGATAAATAAATAAAAAATTAAGTGGGCTGTTTCTGTTTTTGATAACCAGCATAGCAAAACTGACAACTGTAGGCTGCAAACCATTGCTATCAGCTTTATCATGCTTGATTATCAAAAAAAAAAAGAATAATTAAAAAAAGACATGGGCTTCCTACAATTTTAGACAACAAGTCAAGCTAAAGTAGACAGCTGGGGCTGGTATTCTGAGGCTGGTAAGAGACCAAGTATATTGCCCTCAGTCAAAAATAGTAGCCCACAGCTGCTTGTGCTATAAATAAATAAAAAAAATAAGTGTGGTCTTTCTATTTTTGATACCCAGCATGGCAAAACTGACAGCTGTGGGCTGCAGCACTCTGCTATCACCTTTATCATGCCTGGTTAGAATCATAGAATCGTAGAATTGGAAGGGACCTCCTGGGCCATCTGGTCCAACCCCCTGCTCAAAGCAGGATTCGCTAAATCATCCCAGACAGATGTCTGTCCAGCCTCTGTTTGAAGACTTCCATTGAAGGAGAACTCACCACTTCTCATGGCAGTCTGTTCCACTCATTGATCACTCTGTCAAAAAGTTTTTTCTAATATCTAATCTGTGTCTCCTCCCATTCAGTTTCATCCCATTGCTTCTAGTCTTTCCTGGTGCAAGTGAGAATAAAGATGATCCTCTGAAATTGTGACAGCCCTTGAGATATTTGTAGACAGCTATTAAGTCTCCTCTCAGTCTTCTCTTTTGCAAGCTAAACATTCCCAAATCATGCAACCTTTCCTCAGAAGACAGGGTTTGCAGACCGGTCACCATTCTGGTCACTCTTTTCTAAACTTGCTCCAGTTTGTTGATGTATTTTTTAAAATGTGGTGCCCAAAACTGGACACCGTATTCCAGATGAGGTCTGACCAAAGAGGAGTAGAGGGCAATAATCACTTCTCGTGATCTAGACTGTATGCTTCTGTTAATACATCCTAGAATTGCATTTGCCTTTTTTGCTGCTGCATCACACTGTTGACTCATATTCAGTCTGTGATCTATTAGTATACCCAAGTCTTTTTCATATGTGCTGTTGCTTAGCCCTATTCCTCCCATTCTGTATATGCTTTTTTCATTTTTATTGCCCAGATGTAGTACTTTGCATTTTTCCCTGTTAAAAACCATTCTTTTAGTTGCTGCCCACTGCTCCAGGTTATTTATATATTTTTGAATCTTCTCTCTTCTCTAGTATTAGCTATCCCACCTAGCTTTGTGTCATCAGCAAATTTAATCAGTTTACACTCAATTTCTTCATCTAAATCATTGATAAAGATGTTGAAGAATACAGGGCCCAGGACTGAGCCCTGTGGTACCCCACTTGAGACATTCTTCCAACTGGATGTGTAGCCATTTACAACCACTCTTTGGGTCCGATCACTAAGCCAGTTATGAATCCATCTAACAGTTGCCTTGTCCATTCCATACCTAGTCATTTTTTCAATAAGGATTGTGTGAGATACTTTATCAAATGCTTTGCTGAAGTCAAGATATACTATATCTACAGCATTTCCCTGATCCACCCAATCCGTGATTCCATCATAGAAGGAAATTAAGTTAGTCTGGCATGACTTATTAGTTACAAACCCATGCTGACTCTGTTTAATCACTTCATTCTTATCCAGGTACTGACATACATGTTGTTTAATAATTTGCTCAAAGATCTTTCCTGGTATAAAAGTAAGACTCACTGGCCTATAGTTGCCTGGGTTCAACTGGTTATCAAGAAAAGAATTAAATAAATAGAATTAAATAAATAATTTTAAAAACTGCATGCGGTTCCCACAATTTTAGACAACCAACCAAGCTAAACCAGACTGCTGGGGGCTGGTATTCGCAGGCTGGTAAGAGGCCATGGATATTGCTCCCCCAGGATAAAAATAACAGCCAACAGCTGCCCCAGAAAAAGGGCATCTATTAGATGCACCATTTCTGGTGCTTTGCCTTGCTCTTCCCATTTGCCTTGTGGTGGTAGCAAAGTGAGTTCATATTTGTGGGGTTGATGTCATCTTTGTATTTTCCACTGTGACATTAGGTAAATTTTTACCGCTGGTCAAAACTGCTGGCGTTCTTACCGGCGGTAATAATCTTACTGTTGATCAGATATGCAGGTGTTTCTCATGCTGTCATGCAGAAGACAGTGTGGGAAACCCCCAATGTTCATTGTGCTTAACCAAAACCGTTACACAGACTTCTCTGAGAAGTTTATGTTCGGGATCGTTGCCCAAACAAGTACGTGTTCAGTAAGGACCTCGAATTTTACGTTGTTTGCCCATCACTATTTGTAAGCATAGTCTATGTTGTTCTTTTTATCTTTGGAGAAAACATACATATATTAGAGAATTGCATAAAAAAACAGTCTCTTTGCTTATTGTTAGTTGCAGAATCTTTTGCTTAAAGCTCTTGAGGACCATAAAGCAACTGCCATCATCCTTATAATATCTCAGGGACAATTACTTTTTATTTGCAGAACTTTATATGAAATCACCGTTTCTCAGCTGCAGTAGGAGCTGAGCTCTAAGGCCATGTTTACAAGTTCAGTATTTTGAGTATTCTACATCAGTATTTGCGAGCCAAAACATGAAGTGGGTGAAAAATACTATTAATGGAAAAGTAGTGATGTGTTTCTTTTATACATTTCCTCTGATTTTTCCACCCCTGATTTTGGTTTACAAATACTGATATAAAATACTAACCAAAAAAAGTATAAAATCGACGACAAGGTGTATCCATTGGGATGGTCCTAACTTGTTTCTAGAAACAGGTTAGGACCATCCTGATGCATGAACCTTGTTGTGGTGGGATGGCTTTTATGCTTATTCGATCAAAATAATGTTAACTAAGTACCCTATCTTATGTACATGTACTACTAATATTTATTTACTGTAGGATTGTTATAGATCTGCAACACAGGACTAGGATAGAAGGGGGAAAACTGACCCTGCACTATGACTAGGCTGATACCCTACGATGAAGTGGGCGACCAATTCCGTGCGAATAGACCCACTGATGATCCTAGGTTAATCTCAAGTGAAGACCTATACTGTAGATAGGAGGAGGGGGGTCCCTGCAAGATCTAAGGACTGGGTACAAAACCAGGTCACCTCCTAATAGAAAACACAGAGAAGGCTGCAGAAACCAACAGAATACAGAAACAAAGACTAGCAGAACCAGAGGTTCCAGCACTGCACAAATTACACACACACAGAAGGCAAAGCAAAGCACCAAGGCAGAATTCAAGTGGATTAGCACTGTTGTCCAGCAAGGATTGGGAGGCAGGTGCAGGTTAATAAAGAGTGATACAATCACCAGACTAAAGACAAACCCAGCACCAGTGGAAAATGAAATGGTGGATAGTCACAAACTAAACAGATTCTAACAAGGATATATGATAATTTTTTTGTTTGCTTTTTACTTGTTTTTTTTTTCTATGAAATGGTCACAGCATAAACGTCCCCTTACATGTAGCTTATATAGCAGCTTATAGTCCAGCTCAGTTTTTTGGTTTTGCATGAATCAAGCAAAATGTCACCCATCATTCTCCTGGATTCATAAAGAAAAATAAAATATTAGTTCACCTGTCTAAGCAGCAGTAACTGGACTTATGCTCGCTCACTATGGCATCAATTTTGGCTCCTGACCACCTCACTCTTGGCTTGCACTTCCAGTACTAACAAGGCATTGACGGACATATATACATTATGACATCATGAAAAGCATTGCCCTAATTGATCAAATTGGGCAATGTGACAGTGTGGAATGGTGGTGCGGTAGTGTCATGATGCGATAAATAATAATCATAATGGTGTGGTGGTGTCATGATGTGATAACGTACATTATAATAATAATCTTTATTTTTATAGCTCCAACATATTCTGCAGCGCTTTACAATTCAACAGTTCTTATACAGCAGTCATAACAAAGTATGCATTGATGCCTAGTTGGCAGTAGATATGCCAATCAAGAGTGAAGGGGACCAAAGATGAAGATGGTGCAAATCCAGCAGGGAACTTTTTTAACCTCTATCTTACCAATGTAAGATTATTGTTTAGAGCTGATAGACTTCAGAGCATAATAAATAGCTTTTTTAATGCAACTGTGGCAAATTTGATCCTTTTAAAATTGATTTGATTCAAATCAAAATTCTCAGCCAAATTATAACAAATGAAATAGATTTTCTGCAGATTTACTTATCCTTACTCTGCACCCAATATGTCTGTCAGTATGCCAGTGCTTTATGTAGTTCAACTTCACAACTATTTCTCTGTCAACCCATCTATAGAATAATGATAAAGCAACATGTGCACACTAATGGATAACTAGGTACCCAACAGAATATGTATATTAGAGAATTGATGTTTATGTTATTCTTAAAAAACAAGCATAGTAAAAAAAGTAAAAGAAAAAAATTTCTATGTTAAATAAGAAAAGGTGTCACCTGAGTTTATTTCTGTGGGTAATGTGCTGGTTTATTTAGACTCCTTCTAATTAGCTGCAAAACACATGCATAAAATATCAATATTCAGGGAAATCTCAAAGATATATGTCAGCATTTAAAAAATATTCCCTTTCACATAAGGAAGGGAATGAAGCTAATGAGCCTAAGTCATTCTCACTTTATTCTGAGTTTTATTTATTACACTCCAGGCAATGAGGAGGGGGAGAGCTATCTTTTCTTTTAAAATTCATCTGCATGTCATGTATACTCTCCTATTGCCAGTGTTGTATCATTCAACTGGTAATTTACATTCTCCTCACCTCCACAAGAACTCTCAAGAGTTGCTACATGCTGCAGCTGCTAGGTCAGATGTGTGCTGTTGCTTGTAGCATGCTGAGAATAGAAATGATTACTTTTTCATTAACGTTTCATACAACGTAGTTTTAAAGGTTGATTTTTTTTTACCTTTTTCTTACAATTAGACTTTGCTTTAAACAACTGTTTCAGTATAAAAAGAAGGATGCCATAAATTAGAATTAGAAAAGCCTAGAATTTAGAATGTAATTCACTTTGAATTTTATTTTCAAATCATAAACATCTTTAACCCCTTCCCGACATCCGACAGTATATCCCGTCCATGGGACCTGGGCCCCTATGCCCATGGACGGGATAGTACGTCGGGCGCGATCAGCGGCGCCCACGTGGTGAGCGCCGCTGATCGCGGCCGGGTGTCAGCTGATTATCACAGCTGACACACGGCACAATGTGTCAGGGGCGGTCACGGACCGCCCCCGACACGTTAACCCCTTGCACACCGCGATCAAACATGATCGCGGTGTACCGGGAGTTAAAGGGATGCATCGGCAGGGAGGGGGCTCCCTCCGTGCTTCCCTGAGCCCCCCACGGCAGCGCAATGTGCAGCGCTGCTGCGGGGGACTCCTTTCCTCCATGCCCCCGAATCCAAGATGGCGACGGGGGCCTTCGGGGGCCTGAGGAAGCTGGCTTCCTCAGTGCCTGCAAAGCGCAGGCATGAGGAAGCCTTCTGCAGTGCCTGTGTCAGATCGCTGATCTGTCACAGTGATCTGTGATGTGACAGATCAGCGATCTGTCACAGGACAGTGATGTCCCACCTGGGACTATTTAATAAAGTAAAAAAAAAATAAAAAAAAGTGTAAAAATAATTTAAAAAAAATCGCCAAATAAATTAGAAAAAAAAAAAAAATATTCCCCCAATAAATCCATTTTTTGGAAATAGTAAAAAAAAAAAACAATAAAAGTACACATATTAGGTATCGCCCCGTCCGTAACGACCCGCCCTATAAAACTGTCCCATTAGTTAACCCTTTTAGTGAACCCCTTAAAAAATAAAAATAAAAAACAAAGCAAAAAATAATGATTTATTATCATACCGCCAAACAAAAAGTGTAATAACGCGCGATCAAAAAGACGCATATAAATATCCATGGTACCGCTGAAAACGTCATCTTGTCCCGCAAAAAATGAGCTGCGACACAGCATCATCAGTGAAAAAATAAAAAAGTTATAGCTCGCAGAATAAAGCGATGCAAAAATAATTATTTTTTATATAAAATAGTTTTCATTGCATAAAACCGACAAAAACATAAAAAAACGACCTAAATGAGGTATCGCTGTAACCGTACTGACCCGAAGAATAAAACTGCTTTATCAATTTTACTGCACGCGGAACGGTGTAAACGCACCCCCCCAAAAGAAATTCATGAAACGCTGGTTTTTGTTCATTCTGCGTCCCAAAAATAGGAATAAAAAGAGATCAAAAAAGTCAAGTGCCCGAAAATGGTACCAATAAAAACGTCAACTCGTCCCGCAAAAAATAAGACCTCACATGTCTCGGTGGGTCAAAATACGGAAAAATTATAGCTCTCAAAATGTGGTGATGCAAAAACTATTTTACAATAAAAAGCGTCTTTTAGCGTGCGACAGCCCCCAAACATAAAAACCGCCATAAATAGTAAATCAAACCCCCCGATATCACCCCCTTAGGTAGGGAAAAATAATAAAATTAAAAAAAAAGTATTTATCTCCATTTTCCCGTTAGGGTAAGGCTGTGTGCACACGCTGCGGATTAGGTGCGGATTCATCCGCTCGGATTTTGTAAAATCCGCAGGTGAAACCGCAGGTCAAAAGACCTGCGGTTTTACCTGCGGATTGCTCTGCGGTTTTGTCCTGCGGTTTTTCATCTCCTCAATAGAGGAGATGGCAAACCGCAGTAGAATCCGCAGAAAGAATTGACATGTCAATTCTTTCTGCGGATTGAAAACCGCAGATAATCCGCGTGGAAAATTCCGCACCGTCTGCACTGCGGTTTTTGATTCCCATAGGGAATCATGGTACTGTACACCGCAGCAGAAACTGCTGCGGGTCCGCTGCAGCCAAAACCGCTGCGGAACCGCAGCAAAATCCGCAGCGTGTGCACACAGCCTTAGGGTTAGGGCTAGGGTTAGGGCTAGGGTTAGGGCTAGGGTTAGGGTTAGGGCTAGGGTTAGGGCTAGGGTTAGGGCTCAGATTAGGGTTAGGGGTGTGTTGGGGTTAGGGTTGGAGTTATAATTGGGGGTTTCCACTGTTTGGGCACATCAGGGGCTCTCCAAATGCAACATGGCATCTGATCTCAATTCCAGCCAATTCTGAGTTGAAAAAGTCAAATGGTGCTCCTTCCCTTCCAAGCTCTGCCATGCGCCCAAACAGTGTTTTACCCCCACATGTAGGGTATCAGCCTACTCAGGACAAATTGCAAAACAATTTTTGGGGTCCAATTTCTCCTGTTACCCTTAGGAAAATAAAAAATTGGGGGCAAAAATATCATTTTTGTGGAAAAAAATGATTTTTTTATTTTCACATCTGAGTGTTATAAACTTCTGTGAAGCACTTGGGGGTTCAAAGTGCTCACCACACATCTAGATAAGTTCCTTGGGGGTCTAGTTTACAAAATGGTGTCATTTGTGGGGGGTTTCCACTGTTTAGGTACATTAGGGGCTCTCCAAAGGCAACATGACACCCGCAGACCATTCCATCAAAGTCTGCATTCCAAAACGTCACTACTTCCCTTCCGAGCCCCGACGTGTGCCCATACAGTAGTTTTCTCCCACATATGGGGTATCAGCATACTCAGGACAAATTGGACAACAACTTTTGGGGTCCAATTTCTCCTGGTACCCTTGGGAAAATAAAAAAATGGTGACTAAAAGATCATGTTTGTGGAAAAAATACGAATTATTTATTTTCATGCCCGGGCATTATAAACTTCTGTGAAGCACTGGGGGGGTCAAAGTGCTCACCACACATCTAGATAAGTTCCTTAGGGGGTCTAGTTTCCAAAATGGTGTCATTTGTGTGGGGTTTCCACTGTTTTGGTACATCAGGAGTTTTCCAAACGCGACATGGTGTCCGATCTCAATTCCAGCCAAAAACGTCAAATGGCGCTGCTTCCCTTCCGAGCTCTGCCATGCGCCCAAATAGTGGTTTACCCCCACATGTGGGGTATCAGCGTACTCAGAACAAATTGCACAATAACTTTTATGGTCCTGTTACCCTTGGAAAAATAAGAATTGAGGGTGAAAAGATCATTTTTGTGGAAAAAATATGATTTTTTAATTGTATGGCTTTATGTTATAAACTTCTGTGAAGCCCATGGGGGTTCAAAGTTCTCACCACACATCTAGATAAGTTCCTTAGGGGGTCTAGTTTCCAAAATGGTGTCATTTGTGGGGGATTTCCACTGTTTTGGTACATCAGGGGTTTTCCAAACGCGACATGGTGTCCGATCTCAATTCCAGCCAAAAACGTCAAATGGTGCTGCTTCCCTTCCGAGCTCTGCCATGCGCCCAAATAGTGGTTTACCCCCACATGTGGGGTATCAGCGTACTCAGGACAAATTGCACAATAACTTTTAGGGTCCTCCTGCCCTTGGAAAAATAAGAATTGAGGGTGAAAAGATCATTTTTGTGGAAAAAATATGATTTTTTAATTGTATGGCTTTATGTTATAAACTTCTGTGAAGCCCATGGGGGTTCAAAGTTCTCACCACAAATCTAGATAAGTTCCTTAGGGGGTCTAGTTTCCAAAATGGTGTCATTTATGGGGGGTTTCCACTGTTTTGGTACATCAGGGGTTTTCCAAACGCAACATGGTGTCCGATCTCAATTCCAGCCAAAAACGTCAAATGGCACTGCTTCCCTTCCGAGCTCTGCCATGCGCCCAAATAGTGGTTTACCCCCACATGTGGGGTATCAGCGTACTCAGGACAAATTGCACAATAACTTTTAGGGTCCTGTTACCCTTGGGAAAATAAAAATTGGGGTGAAAAGATCATTTTTGTGGAAAAAATATGATTTTTTAATTGTACCGCTGTACGTTATAAACTTCTGTAAAGCCCTTGTGGGTTCAAAGTTCTCACCACATATCTAGATAAGTTCCTTGGGGGGTCTAGTTTCCAAAATGGGGTCACTTGTAGGGGGTTTCCACTGTTTAGGTACATCAGGGACTCTCCAAACATTACATGGCGTCCAATCTGAATTCCAGCCAATTTTGCATTGAAAAAGTCAAACGGCGCTCCTTCTATTCTGAGCTCTGCCATGCACCAAAACAGTGGTTCCCCCCCACATATCAGGTATCTGCGTACTCAGGACAAATTGCACAATAACTTTTGCAGTCCAATTTCTCCTGTTACCCTTGGTAAAATAAAAAAAATTGAACCTGAAGTATTTTTTTTATGAAAAAAAGTTAGATGTTCATTTTTTTTTAAATATTCAAAAAAATTCCTGTGACGCACCTAAAGGGTTAATAAACTTCTTGAATGTGGTTTTGAGCACTTTAAGGGGTGCAGTTTTTAGAATGGTGTCACTTTTGGGTATTTTCTATCATATAGACCCCTCAAAGTGGCTTCAAATGTGATGTGGTCCTAAAAATAAAATGGTGT
This sequence comes from Dendrobates tinctorius, assembly GCF_039654945.1. NCBI lineage: Eukaryota > Metazoa > Chordata > Amphibia > Anura > Dendrobatidae > Dendrobates > Dendrobates tinctorius. The sequence goes on along the minus strand of NW_027361775.1, from coordinate 13,024,256 downwards.
TGTAAAAATGAGAAATCGCTGGTCAACTTTTAACCCTTATAACTTCCTAACAAAAAAAAATTTTGGTTCCAAAATTGTGCTGATGTAAAGTAAACATGTGGGAAATGTTAGATATCAAGTTTTTTGTGTGCTGTATCTCTGTGATTTAGGGGCATAAAAATTCAAAGTTGGAAAATTGCGAAATTTTCAAAATTTTCGCCAAATTTCTGTTTTTCTCACAAATAAACGCAAGTTATTTGAATGAAATTTTACCACTATCATGAAGTACAATATGTCTCGAGAAAACAATGTCAGAATCACCAGGATCCATGGAAGCGTTCCAGAGTTATGACCTCATAAATGTACAGTGGTCAGAATTGTAAAAATTGGCCCGGTCATGAACGTGCAAACCACCCTTGGGGGTGAAGGGGTTAATAAATTGGACTGAATGATTTGTTAATGTTAATAAATAATCATTAGCTTACTTTGCTAGCCTCAGCATATATTTGAATATTTCTGGTGTGTTAGAAATGAATGCATGTACCATGGGTTTATTACATCTAATAGAGCTGACTGATTTAACTCTAGTTTTAAAGCACACACTGTTTGAACATTGTTGCATGTAAACTTTAGGTACCTTTACCAGCTGAGAATTGGAGCTCTAGCCATGACCATTGGCTGCTTGCTTAAAGGGGCTGTCCACTACTACGATAACCACTTTTCACTCTGAATGTTTGCCTGAGTTGAAATAAAAGCACCTATACTCACCTTCACCAGGCCTTTCACTTCCTCTAGATTATAATACAACCAAAGGCTGGGATAGTGACGCCAGCACTAATTGGGTACATGGGTCACATGACATGACATTCTCACATGAGTCAGGGAACGCGAGTGCCAACACTGCTGGATTGGCACCAGCACAGGAGGTGAATATATATATTTTTTATTATGACAGAGGCAAACATTTAGAGTGAGTAGGGGGTTTTCTAGTAGTGGACAACTCATTTAAGACACATTAAAGGTAACGTTGATGAGAGTAGATTCACATATCCCATTTCATCGTGGCCACAATAGTGGCCTCTAAAATGGTAGATGGAGCATCGTCTCTTACCCGACGTCATCCACAGCTCATATTAGGATTAGGTTGCTTTCACATTTTCATCTGTTTGCACAGCATTTCACCCACAGCAATCCGTATGCATCATGTCTCCCTATCTTTAACATGGTGTATACAGGGACATGTGTTTGCACCAGTTCACATGCGTCAGCGTACACATGTGTTGTTTTTTGGTTTGTGGTGGGGTCTGGCAAATGCAACATGTTGGATTTCTGGAAGCGGCAAAAATCCATCAAATATGCGCAGTCATGTGCATGTGGATGAGTGTGTCAAATAGACGCATTACTGTCTATGGGAACACATGCATATGCAAGGACATGGGTATGCACATGCGTTCTATACGCATGTGTTTTCATAATGAGTTGGTCCTGGAAGTGATTCATCCACTTGATAATTGAGAGCTCTATAAAAGGAAGTGTGGACACACCAAGGCCATAACTCTCTGGACTCTGGACGATACCATAACACTGGCTATGTAAGTATAAAACCTTAGAAAATGTCATCCTCTCTCACTGCTGTTTGTACTTTGTACTAAAAAATTTTTCTGTTTAATTTTACATGTGTCAACTGGCCTGGTACAGTGGTTGGTTCCTGGATGGCTCCTGGTTGGCTCCTGGTGCAGCGGGTTTCTCCAGTTCATCTCCTGGTGCTGCTTTCTGTCATGGTGAGGACAACACTGTCTATATAAGTATAGAAACTTTGGAAATTTCTGTCTCTCTGAATGCTTTTTCTGTTCCTTGCAGACTGGCTAATTCTCTCTGGCGCAGTGGGTGTCTCCTGGTGCAGCGGTTTTCTCCATTTCATCTCCTGGTGCTGCTTTCTGTCGTGCTCAGGACAACACTGCCTATGTAAGTATAGAAGCTTTGGAAATGTCTGTCTCTCTGAATGCTTTTTCTGTTCCTTGTAGACTGGAAGATTCTCTCTGGCGCAGTGGGTGTCTCCTGGTGCAGCGGTTTTCTCGCGGTTATCTCATGGTGCTGTGGTTGGCTCCTGTTGCTGCCTACTGTCCCTGGCCTGTGCTAAATGCTGTGGTGTTGGACTACTGCTTGCAATGTGAGTATCATTGTCCTTTTTTGTGGGGGTTACATTGTTTTTTAATCTTTTAAGTTTAATTTTTCTTCCGTTCTTTTCTGTAGTGTATCACTTGACTGATGCCTGCTCTTCAAAATGTGCTCAAGTGAAGAACAGTCTTCTTCCCAAGGTGGCCTGGACAAAGATTATGTAATCAAATTTGCTCAACTGATTGTTATATATTGACTGGTAATACTCCAAATGTGTTAAATCATTTAATTTCTTTACAGGTACCTAGCAGTGATGAAAAGCAGGAGCAGTCCAGTGGAGAGGATTCTTCCCAGGGTTGTTGGGCTCATGTGTCTCAGGAGGAAAGATGGGTTGTAAGTATTCCTTTCATCAGAGTTGCAATACAATTTTTTTACATTTTTACTTAAATTTTTTTTATTTTATCTGTAGGTTTCACAATGGGAAGAAGCCACACTGGATAAAGACAACGAACAACTAATCCACCTTGTGCAAGAGCGAGTACCATTTGTGGGACACCCGTGACCATCATCACTTCAAAAATGTGATGATTTGACGGCTCTGAGAAGAAGTGGCAGCATCTCTGCTGCCTGGTTGTGACCGTGCCACGTCACGTGCCAGAACAGATTTTGGCAAGTATTGCAATGTGGTCTGAAACAGCAGTGAACCTGAGAATGGATGTGCATTGTTTTCTAAATATTTTTTTATCTCCCCCTTCACAGTGAAGTGAATCAAAATCTGTTGGTGCTCGATGAATGACAGCTTCAACAAGGACATGAGAGAGGAAGTTCAGGTTCAAAGTGGTTCTGCTGCAAGGTTCCACAAATACAAGTACCACAGGGACCTTGCCTTTCTGAGGCCTGCACTTGCTCAGCGAACGTAAATATATATTTTTTTCCTTTTTATTAATCTGTAATTTTTTCCCACACACAGAACCAGGAGCAGCACAACACATCCTTGATTTTTGCACTAATGTTTTTCTCTTTTCCACATAGAACCTGGTGCAGCACCACACAACCCGGATTATCCTCGGTTGAAGAAGCCTCTCATCTACCAGCCACTGAACAGATGCAGTCCCAGTCATCCACCAGCAATGGAGCAACCTTTCAGGCTTCAAAGGCTGGGGAAGAGGCAGCCGGTCCATTAGGTTTTCCCTCTCCCAGCCCTCTGCCACTGCTTTTCCTGGGTCTTCACGTCAGTGGCAGAGGGCCTGGGAGAGGTCAGGCATGCCCAAGTTTCTGCAATTAAGCTCGGTCTTCCAGGATGAGGTTAGGTTGATTGCTGACAGAGTGAAGAGTGGGTTCAAGGAAGTCAGCAATCGCCTTGACAGCCTGGAAGCCAACCTTAATAGACCGGCGAGACTTTTTTTCTGCAATTGAGTGAAGCGTGTCGGAAAACCTTACGCCTCAACTCCAGCTGTCCATAATGCAGGCCTGCCAGGTTGCTTGCAGCCACACATTACAGCAGCTGCAGCAGCAGTCGCAGCAGCAGTCACAATCCTACAATCAACAGGCCAGAGGATACTACCAGCAGCCAATCTACTATCCAGCTCCCACAGCACCAAACTATCTGCCACCACCACCACCTCCAGTTCACTGAGCAACCACGCTGCCAAATGTATCAACCTTGCAGCCGGCAGCATCCACCATTCTCCAGAGTCCAGCATCCATGCAGCCAGCAGTATCTTCAATGTGGCCCAGTCCAGCACCCCTGCCCTGTCCAGCACCCCTGCCTATTCCAGCACCCCTGCCCACTACAGCACCCCTGCAGCCAGCAGTATTCACAATGCGGCCCTGTCAAGCACCATGCCAGATGACTGCTACAAAGCCCAGCACTCCCACTCAGCCAAAAAAAGTGAGGCCCCAAAAAAATTTTGGCATCAGGACCAAAACCAGGAGCCAAAAAAACCTGCCCACCTAGAACCCACCACCTCCTCCCTCACCTACCAATTTGTCACTACTTCCCTTGTGTCTCTGTTCCTTCCTGTCATGTCGGACACTGTTCACACCAGGGTGTCCGGCAGACAGCGGTAATACCCTGTTGGGTATTCTGTTCCAGTCGGGATAGGGTTAACCAGGTTGTCATGCTGGCTTAGGGCTGGGCCACGCCCTTGGTCTTTAAATAGTTTGTCCTGACTATGGGCGTCGCCGACTATAGCTTTAGCCTAGTGCTAGCAATACCAGTCAGCAGTGGTGGTGTTGGAGCGTCTGATATCTGGTGCAGTATATCCCTCAGTGGTTCTTTCTCCAATCTGTTATATATATATTTGGTTGCCCTTGCACATTATTGTATTCCCTTGTGTATTAACTGTGTGGTGTTTCTTTTACCCCTGTCCCTACGTATTTGTGGGGTCTGGTGTCTGGTCCCCTCACTGGGTGGAGGGTGGTGGGTTCAGCTTAGGGCTGGACAGGAGACAGGGACAGGGTGGAGGCTCAGGCAGGCACACCTTCAGTGTAAACCCTGGGTAGAGGGACAGACAGGGTTCCCCTAGTCTGAGGGACATCACAGGGGTCCCGGGGTTTTTGGCTAAAGTAACCTAGGCATTCCATGACACTTCCAGTCTGTCTATCGATTCCCATGATTCCACTTTGTCATCTATCCCCAAGTCTCCAATGCCATCCCTGATCCAATCCTTCAATTTGTTGCCCTTCCCCTGTAGACTCTTCCCCTGTAACCCCTTCCTCATCAACTACCACCCAATCCTCACAGCCTCACACCCCCAAGGTCCTCCCCATTTCACCCTCACGTAAACCCTGAAGAAAAAAAAAATCACTCCAACATTAACCTTGTTCTTTTTGTAAAAGTGTTTAAAATAAAAGTTGTTTAAAAGTGTTGAAAATAAAATTTGTAATTTGTTAGCATATCTTGTGTTTTTTTCTTTTTGCACCACCGCCGATACAAACACACTTTACTTTTGAGGTAAGGTACAACACAAACACACTTTATTTTTGAGGGAAGGTAGTTTATATTTAACTCAGTAATCATTAGGGGTAAATTACATTACATGGTAACATTACAGGTACATTTAAACATACAGTAACAGGTATGTAATCTTTAACATTACAGGTATGCTTTAAACATAACAGGTACAAAGCATAACAGGTACATTTAACTTAGTGGCTTAAATCATTTCATCTTGACATGCCACACGTTCATTATCTGAAACAAACTTATCCCTCATCTGTGCAACTTCCACTGTGGTTCTCATAGGGTGAAATTGGTAATCATGCAATGTAACAGATTCCTCAGGTTGTAATATTGGTCGCTCTTTTACCATGATGTAGTCGTGCAGAACTAAACATGCTTTCACAACCTCATCAATAGTGTCAATGGATTAATGGATGTGCATAAAATGCGCCATTTCAAAACCAGCAATCCAAATGCACACTCTACGGTTCTTCGTGCCCTTGTAATAATACATTTTATTTCTATAATAATAAATTTTATTTCTATAGCGCCTACAAATTCCGCAGCACTTTACATTTCAGAGGGGATTTGTACAGACAATAGACATTACAGCATAACAATAATCACATAAATCATAACAGATACCAAGAGGAATGAGGGCCCTGCTCGCAGGCTTACAGTCTATGAGGAAAGAGGTAGACATGAAAGGTGGGTGGTAACAGTTGCCCTGATTGTATGGACCAGCTATAATGTTAAGTGTGTAACAGTACAGACACAGAGGGCTAATGGATGCATAAAGCATGTGGGAACATGATGCGGGGAATCTGGTTATGGTAAAACTTTTGGCTGTGCCACACAGGGATAGATTAGGTTAATGTGCTGAGGCGATAGGCCAGTCTGAATAAATGCATTTTCAGGGCATGCTTAAAATTGTGGGGATTGGGGACTAATCATATTGACCTGGGAAGTGCATTCCAAAGAATTGGCGCAGCACTTGTAAAGTCTTGGAGACGGGAGTGGGAGGTTCTGATTATTGAGGATGCTAACCTCAGGTCATCAGCAGAATGGAGGGTGCGGGTAGTGTGGTATACTGAAACAAGGGAGGAGATGTAGGGTGGTGCTGAGCCATGGAGGGCTTTGTGGGTGAGGGTAATAAGTTCATACTGAATTCTGGAGTGGATGGGTAGCCAGTGTAATGACTGGCACAAGGTAGAGGCATTGGTGTAACGATTGGTGAGGAATATGATCCTGGCTGCAGCATTCAAGACAGATTGGAGAGGGGAGAGTTTGGTAAGAGGGAGACCAATTAGAAGAGAGTTACAATAGTCGAGACGAGAATGAATAAGAGAAGCAGTAAGCGTTTTTGCAGAGTGAAAAGTAAGAAAAGGTCGAATTCTAGAAATGTTTTTGAGGTGCAGATGACAAGAGCGAGCCAGTGATCGAATGTGGGGGGCAAAGGAAAGCTCGAAGTCAAGTATGACCCCAAGACAGCGGGCATGTTGCTGGGGAGTAATAGTGGAACCACACACAGAAATGGCAATGTCGGGTATAGGTACATTAGTAGAGGGAGGAAACACAAGGAGTTCAGTCTTTGACAGGTTCAGTTTCAGATATATTGAGGACATGATGTTAGACACAGCATTTAGACAATCGCCGATGTTTTCTAGAAAGGCTGGCGTGATGTCAGGAGAAGAAGTGTATAATTGGGTGTCATCAGCATAGAGCTGGAACTGGAAACCAAATCTACTGATTGTTTGATCAATAAAGACAGTGTACAAGGAGAAGAGGAGGGGGCCTAGAACTGATCCTTGAGGAACCCCAACAGTAAGGGGAAGGTGAGAGGAGGAGGAACCGGCAAAAGATACAGTAAAGGAGCGGTCAGAGAGATAGGAGGAGAACCAGGAGAGAACAGTGTCCTTGAGGCCAATGGAATGGAGCATAGTGAGGAGGAGCTGATGATCCACAGTGTTGAATGCAGCAGTCAGTCTACAGATGAAATTTTTTGGTGTGATTTAAGTTCCAATTTTAGTATGGTTTAATGAGGTTGGCACACATTTGTAAAGCCTCATCACCAACAACAGAAGGCATTGGTGGTCCTCCAGTGTTGGGCAGAGGTCGTAGCAGCAGAAAATTAAAATCATTCCCATACAGATGTTGGCTCATGTCTGAGTTTTTGAACATCTGCGAGTCATTGTCTCATCCAAATGATCCAATGTCTACGGCAACGAATCTACAATCGGCATCTGCAATAGCCATAAGGACAATAGAAAAATATTTTTATAATTGAAGTACTCTGTTCCACTTCCAGATGGTTTCATAATCCTAATGTGTTTGCCATCCATAGCCCCCACACAGTTAGGAAAATTGCAAATTTCCTGGAATTTGGGAGCATTTTCAACCCAGGGTTCACTTGTGGGTTGGGAGAGGAATTCTTGCCGCAGAATGCCAATTAAAACACAGCAAGTATCTAAAATAATCCCATATTCAAATCCAGAATTGGAAATGTAATGAGGACAATGTCTCTCCAGTAGCCAGGAATCTGCAGAAAAGAAGATGAAAAACAAAAATCAGTACACTGCTTAGGGTTAGGGATAGGGGTAAGGATAGGGTTAGGGATAGGGTTAGGGATAGGGTAGGGTTAGGGTTATTTGCGACAGGAGTTTCTTTTTCAAAACTATGTACCTCAGGTTGACCAAGAGACGCTCCTCAGCAGGAATTGCTAGACAGAGCTGTGTGTCCTGCTCATGGAAGCTCTGTTGTGACATCCTCGTGTAGTCAAAAAACTTATCCGGGTTTTGCTGCAGCTTGGTGTACAAAGAGTGGTAAGCTCCACAGCTCTCTCGGAGTTCAAGGATGGGGTGTTGCCATTAGTGATGTTAGTGTCTTCTCAGTCTTTCTCTTCTTTTGTGTTCTTGACAAGCAAAAGCAAAGGCAGCAGCCAACTTCAATTGTAAATCCAGATCTTCTAGGCAGCTGTCCAGGTCAAGATCCATCTTGCAGCTAGATACAGCAGCCAAAGACGAGGATTTCCTCAGTGCAGTGTGTCTACATATATAGAAATCCCATTAGACACGCCTACTGGGTGTCTGATGTCAAGGAAAAGCTACTGGAAAAAATTGGAAATTTCTAACGCATGCGCATAAAAACGCAAACGCATGCAAAAACACATACACACGCATGTAAACCTGCTTTTTTGCCATAATGTGTAAGATGATGGAGATAAAAAATGCCTCGTTAACATGCATTTGCATGCGCTTTTGCATGTGTTTGAGAATGCGGATGATACGCTGCAGAATCAAACGCAAATATGAACCTAGCCTTAGCCAGCCTGGCTTAGTGTCACATTTTCATCATGTCACAATGATAGCATTGCACCAGGTCAGCTAATCAAAAGAAGAGGCGCGGACATCAGCATGTAAATGGTGGTTCTTCCTCTTCCATTGTAGCCACCATAGACTTATATAATTACCAATGAAATTGATGCATGAGTATACTCACAAGATCTCTAATTGCAGGCAAATGTAATATAATCTGGTAAAATAATAAAATAAGCTATATTCACCATTGCACTGCACCCCTTGGTACAGAACTGATGATATCACCAACCACCATTTACTTAACCATTTCAGCCACTGATGTCCTGCAGGGCTAAAAGTTCTGACTTTGCAGCCTATCACAGGTCCAAACACACATTGGTCAGGTCATTGACAGCCAGTGCAGCAGTTACTAGCACAACATAAAACATAAGTTGGAAGAATAGAGAAAAACAGATATGCACCCTAAAATATAGAATAGAGCCACAGATATAAAGTTTCTTGTCCTCTATCTACAAATTATACCTAATTATACATACTTTATACATAATATCTGCGTGCTACACATTGCAAATAGTGATGAGCGGGATACAGAAAATGTGAGATAGTACCACCAAACATAGTATTGGAAAGACAAAATCTTTCTCTAACCACAGTACACAATAAAGTTTTGCTATAGTTGACACAAATGGACAGTGATATGTGCGTATATGTGAAATAAGGTAATACACTAGACAAAACCTACTATGTTATGTGCTGGATGTGCCAATAAGGTCACTCCAAAGTTGCTGTGATGTGTTCTTCTATAATACTGAGCAAAGGGTCTAAATACTTTGACCATGTGATATTTCAGGTTTTTTTTTTAATAAATTTGCAAAAATTTCTACATTTCTGTTTTTTTTCTGTTAAGATGGGGTGCAGAGCACACAGTACATTAATGAGAAAAAATGAACTTTTTTGCATTTACCAAATGGCTGCAATGAAAGAGTGAAAAACTTAAAGTGGTCTGAACACTTTCCGAACCCACTGTATATCTTTCTCCACCTCTCAGCCAATTCTTCTTCACCTCTTCCTCCTGAAATTATTTTCAAAAACCTCTAAAATCAATCCTGCTCAAGACAAGAAGACAAGTTGGACTGTCAGCTGATAATCATATTACACCTGCCAATAGAGGGGAAAAGGTAAATATAGTAACCTTTTAGTAATCACTTTTATCTCTTCCCAGTGATGGATTCACAGAACCACTGCTCAGTCCTGCTATATATTGTCCTCCATGCTGCTCCTACTTCTTTCGAAATATGTCACATACAGGTACTTCTCACAAAATTAGCATATCATCAAAAAGTTAATTTATTTCAGTTCTTCAACATAAAAAGTGAAACTCGTATATTATATAGTCATTGCAAACAGAGTTATCCACTTCAAATGTTTATTTCTGTTAATATTGATGATTATGGCTTACAGCCAGCGAAAACTCAAAAGTCATTATCTCAGTAAATCAGAAGTATTAACAAAATACTCCTGTACAGGCTTCCTAAGCATATAAAAAGGTCCCCTATTCTGTTTCGGAAGGCTCCAATCATGGTGAAGACTGTTGTCTTGGCAGATGTCAAGAAGGCAGTCGTTGACAGACACCATAAGGAGGGTAAGCCACAAAATGTCATTGCTAAAGAAGCTAGACTGTCCACAGAGTGCTGTATCCAAGCATATTAATGGAAAGTTGAGTGGAAGGAAAAAGTGAGGTAAAAAAGGCACACAAGCAACCAGTATAACCACAGCCTTAAAAGGATTATTAATAAAAGCCCTTTCACAAATTTGGGGGAGATTCACAAGGAGTGGACTGCTGCTAGAGTAATTGTTTCAAGAGCAACCATATACTGATGTATCCATGACATGGTTACAAGTGTTGTATTCCTTGTGTCAAGCCCTCATGACCAATAGACAATGCTAGAAGAGTCTTACCTGGGCCAAGGAGAAAAAGAACTGGACTGTTGCTCAGTTGTCCAAGATGTTGTTTTCAGATGAAAGTAAATTTTGAATTAAATTTGGAAATCCAGGTCCCAGAGTCTGGAGGAAGAGTGGAGAAGCACACAATCCAAGCTGCTTGAGGTGCAGTGTGAAGTTTCCACAATCAATGATGACTTGGGGAGCCATGTCATCTGCAGGTGCAGGCCCCCTGCGTTTTATCAAGACCAAAGTCAGCACAGCCATCTACCATCTGCCGACAAGCTTTTTGAGATGGAAATTTCATTCTCCAGCAGGAATTGGCACCTGTCCACACTACCAAAAGTACCAATACCTGGTTTAAAAATAACAATATCACTGTGCTTGATTGGCCAGTAAACTCGCCTGACCTTAACTCCATAGAGAATCTATGGTGTGTAGTCAACAGGGAGATTAGAGACAACAGACCCAACAATGCAGACAAGTTGAAGGCTGCTGTCAAAGCAACCTGTGTTTCCATTACACCTCAGCAGGGCCACAGGCTGATCTTCTCTATGCCACACCACATTGATGCAGTAATTGATGCAAAAGGAGCTCCGACCAAATATTGAGTGCATTTACTGAACATACTGTACATTTCAGTAGACCAACATTTTGGATATTATTTTTCAAGCTGATGTTATAAAGTATTCTAAATTACTGAGATAATGACTTTTGGGTTTTCATTGGCGCCTATAAGCCATGATCATCAACATTAGCAGAAAAAAACACTTGAAATAGATCACTCTGCTTGTAATGACTCTATATAATATATGAGTTTCACTTTTTGTGTTGAAGATCTAAAATAAATTAACTTTTTGATGATATTCTAATTTTGTGAGAAGCACCTGTAGAGGCAGGATTTCTGAAATCCTTCTTGTCTGTTTATGTTATATATGGATGTCATTACAGCATATAAGCTACACCTTCTAGCTCGGTGTCAACTTAAAATTAGAGATAGAGAATGAAAAAGCAAAAAAATGCAGCAAAGAATTTATATTATGGTCATAAATAGTGTTATTACTCTTGTACACACACAACAGCTTATCCAAAGAGGTTCCTGCAAAACAAGCATGCTTTATGTAAACCAATCTATGTTAAAATATAAGATAAACATCCCTTTTTTTTTTTTTTAAAATGATTTTACTTTTTGTAAAGGTGTTTTCCATTCAAATCAAACTCTGCCAAGGAGACAGGATATGAAAAAATAACAATCTAGATCTTACAAACTACCTGCTCCCACCTGCGCACAGACATAAAGCGATGATGTCATCATTTAACCATCCTCCAGATCTATGCTGCCTATGATTGACTGCAGTGGTCAGGTGACTGAGCAGCACTCCATCATAAACCACTGCAGCCAATCACAGGCCACAGCAATTTAGCAGCTGGGGAAGCCAAGACAGCAGTACTTAATGTCTCACAAATTACAGCTGGGAAAATATGAATGAGTTTATCTTTTTTACAAATCGAGTTCCCTGGGCAAAATGTTATATTACATGGATAACACTTTTATCTGCTTCTTCCCTAAACCATGATGCCTGCAGGATAGATTGGCTGTTTAATGGAACAAGTTTCCTTTTTACCATAACTAAGTGTATGTAAAATCATTTTGCTGTTGATTAAGGAAATGACCCATTTAATGCAATATGGAAACTTGTAAATTCTAATTCTCTTCAGCCATCAAAGGCTAGGTATTACTATAGCTTAGAAGTTCCTGAATACTCATTAATCACAGAATTAATTATTAGCCAATCTCAAGCTGTTTGTGATGATCATAAAGGAATAGTAGCTGCAAAAACATTTACCTTCCTGTGCTGTTTTGGCACATATAGTGTATATAAATATATTATTTTTCATTTTGTGTATATAACAGCAAATGGTGAGAATAAAACAACTTTTAAAAGCCTAATAAAACAAAATGCTGCCCAAAAAAGAGAGAAGGGCTCCAACCCCAGTAGAAATAACTGAGGAATATACTGTATAGAGACCTAATTCTCTTATAAAACTATTAGTCAAATATATCACATTGGGCTTTCTGACAATAGGGCAATGATAAAATATATTGAGTAGTGTTGAGTGATACCTTCCGATATCGGGAAATATTGGAACGGATTGGATCGGACCGATACCCCAAAAATATTGGATATCGCCGATTCCGATACCGGAAACCAATGCAAGTCAATGGGACACAAATATCGGAATGAAAATTAACCCTTACTTTCCTTGTAGGTTAATTCTACATTTAGGAAAACAACTAAGAATAATGTAGAATGTATTGGGGGAGATGGAGGACACATAAAAGGCATAGAGGTTTAGCCCAATCAAATGGAATAGCAGGAATTATTTTTTTTTAAGACGTTCGGAGTTACAAAGATATTGACTATGTTAAGCTTTTTTATATTTTGGCAGATATTTATGTTTCACTACTTCCATGCTCTTCACCTTGTTTCTTACTTCTCCCACACTTTCTCCTTCATCATCCTCAGCAGCAGCATCTTTTTCATCAACTTCTTCTTTACCTTATTTATCTTCTTCTTCACCTTCTTCCTATTATCCTTTTTTTTACATTCTTCATATTCTTCTTATTCAACTATTATTCTACTTCATATTCTACTTCTTCATCTACTTCATATTCTTCCTCTTCATCATATTCTTATTTGTGACAGGCATTCCTATAGTTGTTATCTATAAAAGTTTGAAGATTACAACTTCCGTTCTGCCTGTCACAAAAGATTTACAACAGGATTTGTCCGCTTTCAGTTTGGCCTGCAACAGCAGGTATTTTCCAGGGGCTCCACAAGGAGGAACGGACTCACCCCATACACTGCTTAGTCTTCTTCTGCTTATAATTTAGATAATATGTATTGCTCTGATTTTTAGTCTTATGCTTAATGTTCTTCTGCTTTTTGTTCTGCAGCTTCTTGTTCTTCTGCTTCTTGGTCTTCTGTCTCTTGTTCTTCTGTATCTTGGTGGTTGTCTTCTTGTTCTTTGTCCTCTTGGTCATTTTCTTCAGGGTCATCTTCTTGGTCTTCTTCGGGGTGGTCTTCAGGGTCGTCGTCTCCAGGGTCGTCGTTTTCGGGGTCGTCGTCTTCTTCGGGGTGATCTTCAGGGTCGTCGTCTTTAGGGTCATCATCAGGGTGAGCCAGAGTGATTACCAAAAACCATTTCAAAAAGCTTGAACTTGGAAATGTAGCAGAAGGTACAAGAAGGCTGAGGAACTGCTGAGAACCAGCTGATGGTACTGGAACCTGGATGGGTAGACGAAGGTACAAGAGCCAATGGAACTAGCGAGGACCAGCTGATGGTACTGGCACCCGGTTACTAAGCAGGAGGTACCTGTGCCAGAAAGCACTACCAAGGACCAGCAGATGTTGGTGGAACTCAGATACCGAGAAGGTGGCATCTAAGCCAAAGGCTCTGCCTGGAACCAGCTGACGTTACTGGAACCCAGGGGGACATATTCAAGATTGACTTCCAAATAACCAGCTAATGGTACTGGAACTCCGATAGGCAGCAGAAGGTACACATGAAAAAAAAAGTTGCAAGGCCACGAGCTGGCCGGAGTTACCGAAACCCACAGTCCTACAGGGGGAGCTTGTCCTATTGGCACTATGGAGCCAGCCTTCATTGCCAGATCTAGCAGCCCACATAGGAAGCACCTAAACTGCAGGCACCATAGAGTCGGCTAACCCGACCGCAACACGACAGGACAGCGTATTGGAGGCAACGTGACGTTGACACTACCTGGAAACCGCTGGCGTGCTGGAGCCAGGCTGAGCAGGAGGGAGTACCCGTGCCAAAGACACTTCTGAGCAGCAACTGGTGGTGTTGGAGACCAGGGATTACAGTAGAAACAGAGTGTAGCCAGATGCCTAATTGGAGCAAGTTTAATATCTGTAGTAGTGTGAGTGTGGTCGGAGCAGGAGAAATTGCCGGAGACACAGCAGGGGATCAGCTGACGTTACTGAACCCCAATAACACAGGAGCAAGTGTTGACTGTGCAGACGGCACTTCTGAGCAGCAACTGGCGGTGTTGGTGCCCAGGGATTACAGTTCAGGTGGTAGAAACATGAACTGTTATGATTGAGTCACCGTAGGAGGCAAAAACAGAAATGCTAGCTAAGTCCAGAAAACCAGAGAGGTTGGCAGCTATCAGATTGCAGACCCCTGATCCTATCCACAACAACTAACAGTAGCCGTGGGGGGTTCCTACGATGCCCTAGACCCCTCGATCACAGCCGGAGAATTAAATAGGCCTAAAGAAAGAAAGGGGAAATCTAAACTGCCCCAGAGCAGACCCCAAAGCAATAGGCAGCCCCCAACATATAATGACGGTGAAGCAAGATGAAAACACTAACACAGACAGAAAGATAGACTGAGCAAAGACGGGGCCCAAGCTAACTAGATAGGAAAGGACAGGAAGGCTGCTGTCTGCAATCTGTGAAAAACCCTATGAAAATAAGAGCCAACAGACTGACAGTGAAAAAGGCCCTGAAGACGCTAGGCTTCAAAAAAGCTATGTCAGTACTCAGGAAAATTCTGAAGACAGAGCAACCGGCAAAAGGAGATTCAGCTCACCCCAGCAGGGAATGGCAGAATCCAGAAAAGCAAGGAAAACAAAAACAAAACACAAATGCTAACAGGCAAAGCAGAAAACTTAGCTTTAGAGGAGCAGGAATCAGACTGGTGTCCTAGAAGTCCACAGAGAAATCACCCGCAGGGCAGAAGGGTGTCGGCAGCCTTATATCCAGTCTGTGACTCCACTCAGCCAGTCATCCTCATTAGGCTCAGGTGCCTGATAATCAGGCTCATTACCTTCCTGAATAGGGAGTTCACCAGACCTCAGTGACGAAGGGGAAAATGAACTCACAACAATGAACACAACAGGAGGCTTGGATACTGTTGCCAACCAATTATTTAATCTGGAAGAGGACTGGCAAATTCTTGCAAGATCCAGGCCTTGTTCATTTTCAGAAAAGTAAGCCAGTCAACGTTATTGGAGGATAGTCGCATGCGACGGTCTGTTAGTACACCACCTGCGGCACTAAAGACGCATTCTGATAATACACTAGCAGCAGGGCAAGCCAGCACCTCCAATGCATACTGGCTAAGCTCTGGCCATGTATCCTGCTTAGAGACCCAAAACTTGAAGGGGGAAGAGCAGTGTGGGAGAACACTGAGAGGGCAAGACATGTAGTCTGTCATCATCTGATGGAAACATTGCCTCCTGCTGACTGGAGCCGTCTGTGATGATGTAGACATTCGTGGCGGGGACACAAAACTTTGCCACATTTGGGCCATACTGGTCTTGCCTTGTGCTGAGGCGCTGCTTCTGCTCCCTCTTTGTGCAGAGATTCCTCCACTGTCTCAACGCACTGAGCTGCTTTGTAAAGCACTAGCAGCACTGCTCTCGGGTGGAATGGAGAACATGATGGAATGCAACAGTGTGTCTTGGTACTCCCGATTTTTACGCTCCCGGTTCAACAGTGTTATGAGGCTTTGTAAGTTGTCCCGGTAGCGAGGATCTAGGAGGGTGTACACCCAATAATCAGCCGTGTTGAGAATGTGGGCGATGTGGCGGTCATTTCTCAGGTACTGCAGCATGAAATCAACCATGTGCTGCAGACTGCCAACTGGCCAAGAAATGCTGTCCCCTGCTTGAGGCGTCATCTCTGCCTGCTTTGCATCACCCCACCCTCGCTCTACATACTGACTAGTAGAGCATTGTGTACCTCCCTCCTCTGGACAGACGTCTTCCTCCTCCATTGACTTCTCCTCATCCCCCTCTCAAAGTGTCCCCTGCCTAGGCCTTTGTGAGGAACCACGCTGCGCAGACTGTCCAGAAGCAGATGACATTTGTGACTCCTCATCCTCCACCTCTTCCACAACCTCCTCCCTTAGTGCTTGCAGTGTTTTTTCAAGCAGGCAGATAAGGGGGATAGTCATGCTGACTAGTGCATCATCTGCACTCGCCATCCACGTGGAATCATCGAAGGCACGCAAAACGTGGCAGATGTCCTTCATAGAGGCCCACTCAGTGGTGGTGAAGTGTGAACGGCGTGCAGTGCGACTTGTTTGCGCCTGATGCAGCTGGTAGTCCATTACTGCTGCCTGCTGCTCACACAACCGCTCCAACATATGTAACGTTGAATTCCACCTGGTGGGTAGGGCACATATGATGCGATGTTCCGGAAGGCAGAATCGGCGCTGCAGAGCTGCAATGCGCGATCTTGCCATGCTGGAATGCCGCAAGTGAGCGCAATCTATGCAGACCATGTGCAGCAGTGCATCAAGATCCAGATAGTCCCTCAAAAAACTCTGTACGACCAAGTTAAGCACATGTGCCAGACATGGGATGTGAGTGAGGTTGCCTAAGCCTAGAGCTGCCACCAGATTTCGGCCATTGTCACACACTACCATGCGTGGCTGGAGATTCGCTGGCAGAAACCACACGTCGATCTCCTGCTTGATGGCATTCCAGAGCTCCTGCGCTGTGTGGCTTCGATTCCCCAAAGAAATTAATTTCAATACGGCCTGTTGTCGTTTGGCCACGGCTGTGCTCATATCGGTCGTAACAGGTAAGCGTTCACGGGTCCATGTGGAGGTAGACTGTGACGGCTCCTGCAGCGCTGATTCAGAGGAACTGGAGTATGAGGAGGAGTCAATGTGTACAGACTGGATTCCTGCAATCCTTGGAGTTGGCAGAACACGTACAGCACCACTCTCTAGATCTCTCCCCAGCTCCACAACATTTACCCAATGGGCAGTGAGGGAAAAATATCGTCCCTGTCCATGGTTGCTGGTCCACGCATCGGTGGTCAGATGGACCTTGCTACTGATGGCGTTTAGTAGCACATGTTTAAATTTTCCCTCCACATGCTTTTGCAGGGCAGGGACGGCTTGCCTGTTGAAATAAAAGTGGCTGGGTACGTTGTATTGTGGGACTGCCAATGCCATGAAGTTACGGAAGGTGTCAGTCTCCACCAGCCTGAATGAGAGCATTTCAAGGGACAGTAGTTTTGCAATGCCAGCATTCAGAGCCTGTGCTCGGGGTTGGTTTGCTGAGTATGGGTGCCTTTTCTCCCATGCCTGTGCTACCGATGGCTGTAGACTGGCCTGGGAGTGTGAGGATGACAGGGAACGTGGTGCTGTGGGTGGAATGACACTGTGCCTCTGTACAACAGTGCCAGAGGTTCTTCCATGGCGATCCTGTGAGGAAGCCGAACCAGCTGTGTGTGAGCTGGAGGAAGAGGCTACAACACGAGCTGAAGAGGTGGTAGGTGGCGCTGTAGGTTGGCCTAGGTCTTCAGTGTGTCTTTGTAACTCCACCACGTGCTTGGTCCGCACATGTTTCCACATATTTGTGGCATTGAGGTTGCTGACACTTTTCCCTCTTTTCACTTTCTGATTACACAGCTTGCATTTGACAAAGCAAATGTCATCTGCAACTGTGTCAAAAAAGGAACAGGCACTGCAAGTCTTGGGAGCGCCCGTTTTGGGTTTTGGAAGAGGCATGGGTGCCGAAGTGGAGGCTACAGGCAACCGAGTCTGCCCCCTTCCTCTCCCTCCTTTTTTGGCCATTCGGGGAATCTCTTCTTCAGAGCTGCTCCCACCACCTTCCTGTTCCTCATGCCATGATGGGTCAAGGACCTCATCATCTACACTACCATCTTCAAACGACTGCTTCTCCTGGGTAGACTCGACAGCACAATACGCACCCGAAAGTGGCACCTGAGTCTCTTCATTAGATGTGTACTGAGGTGTGCTAACCATAGGCACTGGCCCACCAGCCTCTTCAGATTCAGAGAGACAAAGCTGTTGCGCATCACTGCATACTACCTCTCCTTGAAATTCTCGAAAGCTGCTTGGCTGGCCCCCTCTTTCCAAGCCAACAGATTCAGAGAACAGAAGTAGAGATGGGTCCTGTCCAGGGCTCTCTGACTGCCTGGGCAATTTGGCAGGTGGTGAAGAGACAGATGGGTGCTCTTCAGTGCTCTTGACCTGAGAGGATCTGGAACTAATTGAAGTCGATGTGTTAGCTGCCATCCATCCGACAATGGCTTCAATTTGTTTGTCCCGCAGCAGTGGGGTACGGCAAGCTCCTACAAAGCAGCGCATAAAGGACTGTTCCCTGGGAAAACTGGTGGATGCTGAGTCACTGGTGCCCGCAGCAGGTACAGAATCCCCATGTCTTCTCCCTGCAGAAATTCCATGCCCATGACCATGTGCCTTGCTCCCTGCCTTCTTCATCTTGGTAGCCTGATAAAGATAGGCAGAAAAGTACTAAGGGCTTAGTGTGCTTATTCCTGAACTGCTGCTAACAGGTATAAGAAGCAGTATTTTTACAAAGTGTGGACTAGACTTAAATATGAGCTAATGTGGCCTACACAAGTGTAAAGTGGAGTGTTTGGTGAACTTTATTAACTTTTTTTTTCACAAAAAGACACTGGATGTGCCCAAAGATGTAAAACCGATAGTATTACAAACTTTTTATAGCTATTACAATGCAGGAAGGTAACCTACAATGCAATAGATGAGGCTCCAAAAATAGTAATACTAATCTTGCTGGGGCTGCAGGGCACAAGCCAGCAGAAAGGCTCCTGTATCTACTCCTATATAGTGTTTGCAAATATTCTAGCTGGATACGGATGGAACCACACTAATAGGAGAAATCTACAAAAATGAGCAGCACTAATGCAAAAAAGGACAATGTATGAGGCAGTGACGCATGCTGAGCGGACTACAACCGGAGGTGGCTACAGAACACACTACAGCATGAACTGCACTCACACACACACAGAGACCTCGCAGACAGCCGTGAACAGCACTGCAAGGCTGCAGAAAAGCTCCTCTATTTACTCCTATATAGTGTTTTCAAGCAATCTAGCTGGATACAGATGGAACCACACTAATAGGAGAAATCTGGAAAAATGAGCAGCACTAATGCAAAAAAGGACAATGTATGAGGCAGTGATGCACGCTGAGCGGACTACAACTGGAGATGGCTGCAGAACACACTACAGCGTGAGCTTCACTCACACACAGAGACCTCGCAGACAGCCTTGAACAGCGCTGCAAGGCTGCAGAAAAGCTCCTCTATCTACTCCTATATAGTGTTTTCAAGCAATCTAGCTGGATATGGATGGAACCACACTAATAGGAGAAATCTGGAAAAATGAGCAGCACTGATGCAAAAAAGGACAATGTATGAGGAAGTGATGCACGCTGAGCGGACTACAACTGGAGATGGCTGCAGAACACACTACAGCGTGAGCTGCACTCACACACAGAGACCTCGCAGACAGCTGTGAACAGCACTGCAAGGCTGCAGAAAAGCTCCTCTATCTACTGTACTCCTATATAGTATTTTTAAACAAATTAGCTGGATACGGATGGAGCCACACTAATAGGAGAAATCTGGAAAAATGAGCAGCACTAATGCGAAAAAGGACAATGTATGAGGCAGTGATGCACGCTGAGCGGACTACAACCGGAGGTGGCTGTAGAACACACTACAGCGTGAGCTGCACTCACACACAGAGACGTCACAGACAGCCGTGAACAGCGCTGCAAGGCTGCAGAAAAGCTCCTCTATCTACTGTACTCCTATATAGTGTTTTCAAGCAATCTAGCTGGATACGGATGGAGCCACACTAATAGGAGAAATCTGGAAAAATGAGCAGCACTAATGCAAAAAAGGACAATGTATGAGGCAGTGACACACGTTGAGCGGACTACAAATGGAGGTGACTGCAGAACACACTACAGCGTGAGCTGCACTCACACACAGAGACCTCGCAGACAGCCGTGAAAAGCGCTGCAAGGTTGCAGAAAAGCTCCTCTATCTACTCCTATGTAGTGTTTTCAAGAATCTAGCTGGATACAGATGGAACCACACTAATAGGAGAAATCTGGAAAAATGAGCAGCACTAATGCAAAAAAGGACAATGTATGAGGCAGTGATGCACGCTGAGCGGACTACAACCGGAGGTGGCTGTAGAACACACTACAGCGTGAGCTGCACTCACACACAGAGACCTCACAGACAGCCATGATCAGCGCTGCAAGGCTGCAGAAAAGCTCCTCTATCTACTGTACTCCTATATAGTGTTTTCAAGCAATCTAGCTGGATACGGATGGAGCCACACTAATAGGAGAAATCTGGAAAAATGAGCAGCACTAATGCAAAAAAGGACAATGTATGAGGCAGTGACACACGTTGAGCGGACTACAAATGGAGGTGGCTGCAGAACACACTACAGCGTGAGCTGCACTCACACACAGAGACCTCGCAGACAGCCGTGAAAAGCGCTGCAAGGTTGCAGAAAAGCTCCTCTATCTACTCCTATGTAGTGTTTTCAAGAATCTAGCTGGATACAGATGGAACCACACTAATAGGAGAAATCTGGAAAAATGAGCAGCACTAATGCAAAAAAGAACAATGTATGAGGCAGTGACACACGCTGAGCGGACTACAAATGGAGGTGGCTGCAGAACACACTACAGCATGAGCTGCACTCACACACAGAGACCTCGCAGACAGCCGTGAAAAGTGCTGCAAGGTTGCAGAAAAGCTCCTCTATCTACTCCTATGTAGTGTTTTCAAGAATCTAGCTGGATACAGATGGAACCACACTAATAGGAGAAATCTGGAAAAATGAGCAGCACTAATGCAAAAAAGGACAATGTATGAGGCAGTGACGCACGCTGAGTGGACTACAACCGGAGGTGGCTGCAGAACACACTACAGTGAGAGCTGCACTCACACACAGAGACCTCGCAGACAGTCGTCAACAGCGCTGCAAGGCAAAAGAAAGCTTCTCACCCAGCGGTTGCTAAAGTAGCCTGGGTAAAGCACACTAAGTCAAATTGTTTCCTCAAACTGTCCCTCAGAGTCAGAACAGCAGCGTCCTGTCCCTAAGTAAATTCACAGCAGAGTGAACCCAAAATGGCGGCGACGACTTTTATAGTGCATCATGACATCATTTCAGCAGCCAATCACAGCTTGCCATTAGTTAACATGCCTAACATGCATAACAGGATGTGCCCACACTTCTTAGGATTCCTCATTGGCTGAATAAAATCATACTGGCTCATTGCATTATGGGAACTTCCGATTCCGGTATTCGATATTCTAAAAGTATCGGAACTCCGATACCACGAATATCGGCTGATACCCGATATTGCAGTATCGGTATGCTCAACACTAATAATGAGTGCAATGGACACTAACAATAATTAGCAGATCAATACTATCAGGGGATCTATCTATAGCCCAGTATAAGTAGTATTAGTAAAGCGACTGGACTATCCCAAATTATCTTTGATTATAGCAAAAAATATAAATAATTTAGTCAAGCAATATACTTCTGGCCTACAAAGTGACATCACATCTGGTTGTTGGAGCGCAAACTACATGACTTCCAATATTTGAACCACATAGCAGCTCTAATCATAGATTCCCTATTAAATACACCTCAAAAATTATATATATATGGTGTATTGTCTCCTATGTGATCTCCTATCCTGCCCTTAAACTCTCTAATTGTCTTCCCCACATTCTCGATGCTACATTCAAAATTAGCCTTATATATCATATATGTTACTGTAGTTGATTAATTTTCTGATCTTATATTGCTTGCCAATTACATTGCTGGTAAAAGCATTGCTGGATAAAATGTGTGGACAGACCAAAAAGTAACCACTCTTGTAAATCACCCCTTGATGTCACTTTTTAGCCATGTACTCGCAACTGTTTCTTTTAAATTGGCTATGGACCAGTCTGTCACTCCTCAATTAGCCTTTTCTGTAAGTAATCTATGGGTGACTCATCAATTTTGTCCCCACCTCAGAATCCATAAGTTGAATGGGTCAAAGTTAATTCAAGATTGCACAAATCTCCTGTGCTCCATTATCAAAGGTTGTTATGAATCTGCTGCCTCCCATTGTCACAAAGGGTTAATGTCACCTTACAATCAAATGGTGACATTAACCCTTTGTTAGATTAACCCACTCGCCACCACTATAGGGCAATGGGAAGCCCACGCATTTTTTAACAACGAATTAACCCCTTAAAATAACAACTACAACTCCCAAATTTTGCACACAAACCCTCATCTAATTATTAGTCAGGGACATATTAAAAAACATGAAATGAAATGCTTTACTGAATGTAAACCATGTGTCTTTTCATGTCGGGTTGGGGAATGATTTGATAGAAGCCGGCAATTTAATTAGCGGCTATTCTGCTATGAAGAACTCTGTGAAATATAAATAAATATATATATATATATGTTTGTCACTATGACATGTATGTATATATATGTATTCTATGTGTATATATCTATTCTTTCGTTTCTTTATTAAACCTGTCAGTGTGAGTTTACTGTATAGCGCACTGAATTGCCGGCTTTTCTAAAAGACACCGGATGCGTATTTCTCGCAAGTCACATGTGTGGTCCGTGTGTAATGCGTGTTTTTAGCGCACCCATAGACTTGCATTGGCGTATTACGGGCGTAGTACGCTGAAAATCATGCTGCGATTGGCACGGACCGTAGAATACGCTCGAGAAATATACGGCTGTTGGGAGCAAACCCATGGAGAGTAATTTGTCCGTGTGTAATGCGTGCTTTTAACGCCTCTCACTCGTCCGTATTCCTCA
Organism: Dendrobates tinctorius; assembly: GCF_039654945.1. Taxonomy (NCBI): domain Eukaryota; kingdom Metazoa; phylum Chordata; class Amphibia; order Anura; family Dendrobatidae; genus Dendrobates; species Dendrobates tinctorius. The sequence goes on along the minus strand of NW_027361775.1, from coordinate 13,001,253 downwards.
CCAGTGTGACCCCGGCCTTAATGTACAATCTGCACCCCATCTTGACTAAAAAAACAGAAATGTAGAAATTTTTGCAAATTTATTAAAAAAACAAACACAATCTCTACATTTCTGTTTTTTCAGTCAAGATAGGGTGCAGAGTTTACATTAATGAGAAAAAATTAACTTTTTTTAATTTAATTTTTTATAAAACTTGCATTGTTTTAATTTGCTTATCCTTACTATTTATATATAAATATGCAAAAATATATTCTTAATTTTGTTCATAAATCAGAGTAACGGCATATGAATTATTCTCTTTGCCATCAAAAATTAAAAGAAAATATGTAATTTTATGTACTGCTTAAAAAAAATAATCCAAGGCTAAACTAAATTGCATGGAAAATTATAATTGAATATCAAGTCTTTAGAAACAATGACAACTCTTTGCATATGTATTTTCATTGTCAAATTAGGCGAACTCTATTAGCACAATTGTTAACATAATAATGCTTTTAAGTCTGTGGAAGGTGTTATTCACCTATGAGGCCAGTCAGAGCATTTGTTCTTTGATGGGCAAAAGGATTCAAATGTATTTCTAAAAATGACAGAGCTTAAAAGAATACTTGAAATGGCAATAGACCTTTGCTTTCTATTGGAATTATATTAAATCATAGACTAAGGGTCAAACATATTAAGGTTTTCACATGTCAGTAGAGCTGTCACCAAAGATCTGAAGTATTAGAAAAATTGTTCCATGTTTTAGTAGTTTATTAGTAGCAGTAACCACAAGATGGTGCCATGAGCAAAATGAAACATCACTAGCATTTCTAGCATGTTTTCAGCTACAACAAATCTTCTAAATAAAGTATTTCTTTAACTTTTGTTTCATTTTAATCATTAGCAAATTTATCAATGCTTTTGTGAGGTTTATTTGTAAAAAGTAGATTTAAATACAGATACTTAATTGATGTTTGTTAGAATGTTTGTTTTTCTGCAACTGGTTAGGGAAAATGTAGTAAATGCTGCTTTGTTCATGTTGCAGTGTACTGTGTCAGAGGTTTTCATTAGGCAATACTCCTATCCTTCACCCACGACTGAAGCCTCTGACTCATGCCACTATATAGACATGTAAAGGCACATTAACATAGGATCACTTAAAAAAATAAAGCGTTCTTAGAGCATGGTGGTTCTATGTACATGTGTGGTGCATGTGATCAAAGCTTTGTCACATAGGGAATGTTGTCAGTGCATATGTTACATACACAATGGAAAAAGTTATTAATCTGAACCTGCCAGCTAATACATGCTTCCCAATCTGTGGCGTATCAGACCCTGGCTCTATCATGTCAGCCAGGTATGTTTAGCTAAGAAACACTGCAGTGTTTAAAAGAAGGATGTACTTTTATGTTTACTTTAGTCTACCGCACTGTAGACTTAACAGACAGGTGGGACCCCAATTGCTTCTTCATGCCAGCTGCGCTGGATTGATAGGTGTCTGCCTACATGCACCTAACCTATCTGATTAGTCTACAGCATGATCTCGGCCCCTGGCAGCTTTTAAAGTATGTTTTTTTTCTTAAACACTGGTGCAAGTCAAATTCAAACATACCTGGCTAAGACCATAGAGGCATTGTCTGATAAATGCTGCCAATGGTATCTTTTGGCATGGATAATAATTAGAAATATAGAGTCACTTAAAGGGAAACTGATATCTGATCATGATGACCCATCCACAAGCAGTATGTGTTAGGTGCTGGCTGCATGATATCAACCACATACATATGTTTAACTCTGAAATGCTGCAGTTTGTTGGAGAAAAGCATGCTTTAATAGCTGCAGGGGATAGAGCTGCATGAGAGACTAGTCGGACATGTCCCCAACATATTCAACCTTCCCGCTGCATTGGAGTTACAGGTCTCTACATGAATGTATTTGGAGAGACATTTCACTCAAGGGGAGTGAGCAGGGAGAAGCTGCAAAAAAAACCCTGTCCCACTAATTTCCCATGCATCTCATTCCCCTGAGGCTATTAAACACTTCATGACTCAGCTTATTTTGACCTTAATAACCTGGCCATTTTTTGTGTAATTCTGACCAGAGTCCCTTTATGAGGTAATAACTCAGGAATGCTGCAACGGATCCTAGCGATTTTGAGATTGTTTTTTCGTGACATATTGGGCTTCATTTCAAATCAGAAATTTGGAAAAAAATTTGAAAATTTTGTAATTTTCAAATTTTGAATTTTTATTCTGTTAAACCAGAGAGTTATGTGACACAAAATAGGTAATAAATAACATTTTTCATATGTCTACCTTACATCAGCACAATTTTGGAAACAACATTTTTGTTGTTAGGAAGTTATAAGGGTTAAAAGTTGACCAGCGATTTCTCATTTTTACAACAACATTCACAAAACCATTTTTTCTTGGGACCACCTCACATTTGAAGTCAGCTTGAGGGTTCTATATGGCTGAAAATACCCAAGTGACACCATTCTAAAAACTGCACCCCTCAAGCTCATCAAAACCACATTCAAGAAGTTCATTAACCCTTCAGGTGTTTCACAGCAGCAGAAGCAACATGGAAGGAAAAAAATGAAGGGCTCGGAAGGGAAGGAGTGGCATTTTACTTTTTGAATGGAAAATTAGCTCCAATCGTTAGTGGACACAATGTCGTGTTTGGAGAGTCCCTGTGTGCCTAAACTTTGGAGCTTCCCCACAAATGACCCCATTTTGACTAGATCCCTAAGGAACTTATCTAGATGCATAGTGAGCACTTTGAACCTCCAGGTGCTTCACAAATTGATCCGTAAAAATGAAAAAGTACTTTTTTCACAAAAATTTTCTTTTAGCCTCATCTTTTTCATTTTCACATGGGCAACAGGATAAAATGTATCCTAAAATTTTTGGTGGACAATTTCTCCTGAGTACACCGATACCTCATATGTAGTCGTAAACCACTGTTTGGGTGAACGGCAGGGCTTGGAAGTGAGGGAGCACCATTTGACTTTCTGAAAGAAAATTAGCTCCATTAGTTAGCGGACACCATGTCACGTATTGATATCCCCTGTGTGCCTAAACTGTGGAAACCTCCCACAAGTGACACCATTTTGGAAATTAGACCCCCCAAGGAACTTATCTAGATGTGTGGTGAGCACTCTGAACCCCCAAGTGCTTCACAGAAGTTTATAACGTAGAGCCGTGAAAATAAAAAAAAAAATTTTCCTCAAAAATGATATATTTAGCCGGCAATTTTTTATTTTCATAAGGGCAACAGGAGAAATTATACCTCAAAAGTTGTTTTCCAGTTTGTCCTGAGTGCGTTGGTATCCCATATGTGGGGGGAACCACTGTTTGGGCACACGACGGGGCTCGGAAGGGAAGTAGTGACGTTTTAAAATGCCGACTTGATGGAATGGTCTGCGGGCATCATGTTACGTTTGCAGAGCTCCTAATGTGCCTAAACAGTAGAAACCACCCACAAATTACCCTATTTTTGAAACTAGACCCCCAAGGAACTTATCTAGATGTGTGGTGAGCTCTTTGAACCCCCAAGGGCTTCACAGAAGTTTATAACGCAGAGCCGTGAAAATAAAAAAATCATTTTTTTCCTCAAAAAATGATTTTTTTGCCACAATTTTTTATTTTCACAAGGGTAACAGGAGAAATTAAACCCCAAAAATTGTCTTCCAGTTTGTCCTGAGTACGCCGGTACCCCATATGTGGGGGGAACCACTATTTGGGTACACGTCGGGGTTCGGAAGGGAAGTAGTGACGTTTTGAAATGCCGACTTGATGGAATGGTCTGCGGGCGTCATGTTACGTTTGCAGAGCCCCTGATGTGCCTAAACAGTAGAAACTCCTCACAAGTGACCCCATTTTAGAAACTAGACCCCAAACGAACTTATCTAGATGTATGTGAGCTGTTATGAATGAGTCACCGAGGAGGAAAAACAAAATCAAGCTATGCCCCAGAAAACCTGAGAGGTTGGTAACTAAGCGGAATGCAGACCCCTGATCCTATCCACACAACTAGCAGTAGCCGTGGAGCGTACCTACAATGATCCTAGACGCCTCGTCACAGCCGGAGAAATAAATAAGCCTGAAGCAAGAAAAGGGGAAATCTAAACTGCCCCAGAGCAGACCCCAATGCAATAGACAGCCCCCAAACATGTATTGTCGGTGAGACAAGATGAAAACACAAACACAAATAGAAAAATAGGCTGAGCAAATGATGGGGCCCACACTAACTAGAAAGGACAGGAAAGGAAAGATGCTGTCTGCAATCACGCACAAAACCCTGCCAAAAAATGTCCAACACTTTCTGATAACAAAAACCCTGAAGTCGCTAGACTTCAATTCCCTATATCAGCACTCTGGTATATTCTGAAGCCAGAGCAAAAAGAGACCAATCTGATCAGGGACAAAAAGCAAACTGGCATAAACAGAGAAATAAGAATGGAATGGAATGGAATAAAAAGGGAAATTCAGCACAGCCCCAGCAGGGGCTGGCTGACCACAAAAACAGAGTAAACCAGACCAAATCTCATGTGAAAATAGCAGAGCACACTTAGCTTGAGAAGGCAGGAACAGAACTGGAAACCAGAACCTCAGGGCAGGAGAAAATCACCAGCACAAAATTAGGGAGTCGGCTGTCTTAAATGCTGTCAGAGACTCCAGATGTCCACTCACAGTCCTCCTCCTTAGGTGGCAGGTCTCTGCCATTTAGATCAGCTTCATTACCTGCTGTCACCACCAGAGGGAGCCCAGATGGAGAACTCACGACTCCTCTGTCAACACAGCCATCTCCTCCACCCTCACCAGAAGCCAGAGGTAAACCAGAAAATGAGTTCACAACAGTGAGCACTTTGAACTCCCAAGTGCTTCACAGAAGTTTATAACGCAGATCCGTGAAAATAAAAAATATTTTTTTTCCTCAAAAAATGATTTTTTAGCCATAATTTTTTATTTTCATAAGGGTAACAGGAGAAATTAGACCCCAAAAGTTGTTGTCCAGTTTGTCCTGAGTACGCTGATACCCAATATTTTTCTTCCACAAAAATAATTTTACTCCCCATTTTTTTATTTTCCCAAGGGTGACAGGAAAAATTACACCCCCAATGTTGTTGTGCAATTTTTCCTGAGTACGCTGATACCCCTTATGTTGGGGTAAACCACTGTTTGGGCACACATCGAGGTTCAGAAGGGAGGGAGCACTGTTTGACTTTTTGAACGCAGAATTGCCTGGAATCAATGGTGGTGCCATGACGCGTTTGGAGACCCCTTATGAGCCTATATAGTGGAAACCCCTCATTTCTTACTCAAACCTAACTCCAACACACCCCAAACCCTAACCACAACCTTCACCACAACCCTAACCCCAACATACCCTTAACCCTAATCCCAAGCCTAACCCTAACACTAACCACAAGCCTAACCCTAATCCCAACCCCAACACACCACTAACTCTAATCTTAACCCTAATTCCAACCCCAACCCAAATCCCAACCCTAATTCCAACCCCAACCCTAATTCCAACCCTAACCTTAATTCTAACCCTAACCGTAATTCCAACCCTTACCCTAACACTAAATCCAACCCTAACCCTAATTCTAACCCTAACCCTAATAGAAAAATAAAAATAAATATATTTTCTTTATTTCATTATTTTCCCTACCTATGTGGGTTATAAAGTGGGGGTTATTTACTTTTTTATTTTGATAACTGTGATAGTTTATCGCAGTGATCACAATGTACCTGGAATGAATGAATTAATCTGCTGGCTGGCAGATTCAGTGGGTGCACTGCACATGTGCCCACCATTTTGGAAGATGGCGGTGCCCATGGAGAATGCAGGAGGGACACCGGGAGGGACACCGTGTCTCAGGAGGTACCGGGGGAGAGGGGGGATTGGAAGGCAGAGGGAGCAGAGGGCAGGGGAGGGAGAACAAATACTGATGGTGGCAGCAGATTGCTGCCATCAGTCGGTGGTGGGGACAGATCGCCCCCGTCAATTGTGGGTGGTCAGATCACGGTCTCTAGCCATGGCCAATGATATTGCAGCATCAGCCATGGCTGAAATGTAATATTTCACCTGTAGCTGCAGGTCGGGTGATCTTTCACTGACCTCGGTCACCCGACCTGCAGGAACACGATCTCCCCATGACACCACATAGGCATCACACGTTGGATTGGCACTAACTTTCATGATACCTATGTGGCGTGAAAGGTTGGGAAGGGTTTAATATGTTTTCCTCTGAGACAACACAGTGTTTCGGATTTAAATACAGATGCCTGAAATAATACAGCCAGTGTTAGATAAATATTGCCCATGAATCTGGCAGCATGTATCCACTTTCAGGTTGCCTTTAAAAAGCTTGGTCATTCACCACTAAGAGCTCATGAATATCACTTTTGTTAGAAGTTTATGGAGAAATACTGAATTTGTTTTCTTTGGTTTTCAAAATGAATGCCTTTTTTTCTTTGATTCATCATAACACGATTCTTTAGAGACTATGTTGCTAAGGAATTTTTACATAACACTGTGCATTATGATGGCGTCGTATGTCAGGATATAAAGTGCTTACAACTCCTTACTAGTAGTGATCAGAGAACCCTTGGATGTTCGGGTTCCGGAAAGTTTGGCGGAAACATTAAAAAAGTTTGCTTCGGACTGTTGGTGACATAACCAGCCTGCTCATAGTCAGGATGAGTTGGCAAGGAACGAATGGGATGGGCCTTAGCTTCCGTTCGACGATTCACCAGAGGTTCACTCGGTTCATTAGTCCGAGTAGGAGACCCCAAAGGATTGGCGAAACTTGGTGCCAGCCAAATCCTCTGCCTACACTGGACTTGTTCCCACCTTCATTCAGCATACCAAAGGTCAATACAAGTGGAAATAGATATTAAATCCTTCAGTGTAGTGGGGATCTTACTTGTGGCCAGTGCATCCTTAACATGGTTTGCAAGGCCCCTCCAAAAACAGGGATCAAGACCTTACCTGGTCACTCCAGTTCGAAAGCTATCGTCCAGAACCGGATAGCAAACTGGCTGGTCAGTAAAGAGCCCTGAGTCAGGATCAGGAGTTGGAGTGAGGTGTCATGGGTAATCTGGGGTCCCAGAAAGACTTGTTTCAGGGCGCTCAAAAACCAAGAGGTGCTCTGAACCACCAGGTCCTTACATTCCCATAATGGCGTAGCCCACTCCAATGCCCTGTCTGTTAAAAGGGACATGTGAACTCAGTAGCTCTAGCTGGATTGAGCACTGATTGACAATTCCCCTGCAAGCCTTGCTATCCCCAGAAAACTTATCGGGAGTGGGAAGTGTGTCAAAATTGGTACTGGACCCGCAGCTGAAACTCTGGTAGCAGCTTCACTGGCTATCTGTGCCGCTACAGTGGATGAGTCCACAGGTGAGATTGCTCACTCTAAAGCAGACAACCTGCTCTCCAGCTGCTGGAAACTCTGTGGAAGCTGCTGCTTGTCCTCTATTGCTAGCCAGACCCTGGCGCTAGATACAGTTAGGGTTTGCGGATCACACCAAATATAAATTATAAGAAGGTGCTATTGCAACCTGGGGTCCACCGTGTGGTGATGGAAAAACCGCAGCTAGAAAACAATGGCGAGGCGTAGCCACGAGTAAGCACTGTAAACACACTGAGTTAAACGTCACTTGTTGTGAACAGAGTCCAAAGCGCCTGACTCTGTTACTCCACAGAGCAGTATGAAACCTGAGAACACTCTAAGCAATGCCCTTTTAGATATCACAGGAGCATAATGGAAATGACGCTAGTGGGGTCCCTATAACTCACCCCCACACTACACTGGAGATTGAACCTGCTCTGCTGCACAGTGGCTTTTGAGCCTGCGCCTGAGGATGCCCAGTGCAAATGCTAAGTTCAAGTTGGAGTTCCCACCCTACAATTGCTGCATAGAAACATACTCGTAGTGCTATTAGCAACACACGTGCCAACAGGGTAGTAACTGATCCACCAACACACACACAGCAAATATGAATGATCTTAGCGCACCGATGGATGCACCAAAGATCCTTTTATAGACATTGCCAATCAGACAGGACCTTGCTAGCAGAGCAATCTAGAGCTGGCACAGTACCTGAGCAGGTGACGGCTGACCACCAATGAGAGGTTGCCACCTCACGAGCAAGCTCAGTAGAGCGAATCCTGGACTTAGTCTCAGGAATGACTGCTCGCTGCTGTTTATTGTTAGTTACCATAGCTGAACCTGGAGTGGCAGTGGTAATAATGTGCACAACCTGAGTCTGAGCTACACGCTGAGACTGACGTCTTTGCTTAGCATCATCTACTGCAGTCGAGCCTGAATGGGAGACTGCAAGAGAAGATAAGGCTTGAGATCCATCCTGTGCAGAAGGAGAATCCTGGTGCCTAACACACAGTTCTAGGATGTATTAAAGGGAACCTGTCAGCAGAATTGTGCTCATTAAAATACAATCAGTATCAGGTTGGTACTATTTTAGTGATTAAAATGATACCTGGTTGGATTAAACCCATTTGTGGTTGATGTTTATTCTGCATTTGTAGTTTTCAGTTAATGGGATTCTTGTGCTTTGGCGCAGTCCTGTGGAGGAGTTGTTATGTAGTGCTCTAAGTATATATTCATCTGTATGGCTTATGACAGATTTAACATACTGAATACAATATATTTTTAAAAAGTTTACATTCAGCAGGTAGGTGGCAGCGGCCACTGCGCTGTAGCATGATTACATCTAGATTTTCCATCTCATTATTTTATTTGATGATAAAAATTTATTCCAAAAAAAATTCTCTCAAAATGGGTCACGCAAAGGAAAAAAAAGTCTCCACCAAGATGGCGCTGGCAGTGCCTGCCAAGTGGCATCTATCTGATCACTGATTCATGCCACTGTGCAGGCATGGCCAGCGCCATTTTGAGAGAGATTTTTATTCTAAATAAATTTATATCACCAGATAAAATAATGAAATCGACATTATAGATGCGATCATACTACAGCACCAGGGCCTGCCTGCTGAATGTCAATTTTTTTCAAAACATATAATATTGAGTATGCAAAATAGGGGCAGGTCACTGAAAGATCAGTAATATGTCATAAGCCACACAGATGAATATATTAGCAGAGCACCACATACGGAGTCCACCCACAGGCTGGCCTGAAGCACAAGAATCTCAACTCAAAACTACAAATAAAGATTAAACAACAACCACAAGACAAATTTCATCAATCCAGGTTTCATTTTATTCAGTATAACGGCACCAACCTGACAGTGTCTGCAGATTACTCAACACAATTTTGCTGACAGGTTCACTACAAGAGAAGCATAGTCTAGATCACTTGACGTAATTATCCCCCTCAATTTCTCCTTGGTCAGGCCTCACCTGGAATACTGTGTCCATTTCTGGGCATCACATTTTTAAAAAAGACATTGAAAGACCAAAAAGAATAAAACAATGCAAATAAAAATATTAGTGCATATTAAGAGTCTAACACTCACTGACAAATACCAGAAACCAACTGAGCACTCTTGAGTATAGCTGACAGTAATTTTAATAACTGCATGATAGATAAAAAAGTCATTAATTTTAATGTGTGTAATACTCTGCATTCCCCACAAGCAGATAAATAATGTTGATGCAATAATCATTGCCACTGTGATTTTTAAACACTTTTGTTTAGGATTTGCTTTTAATGTGTGCTTTTAAGGATTAAAATACAGCATTTCTTAAGTTTCAAACTCATTATTCTAAACCAATACAGCAATTCTATATTTATAACATTATACATAATTAATTTCTATTACTAAATTCATCTGAGGAATTATCTTTAATATAAATGTAAATTCTGAATATAATGTGAATACATATTACATCAGATTTAACATTATAGAAGAATTAAAGAGGTTTAGCAAAGAAGTCAAGGTGAAACCAGCATTTAATGCACAGATAATACATTACCGATACATCCTTGCTTAAGAAAAGAAGTTGTGTGTAATTTTCTATAACGTGTTTGCTAAAAAGGTTTACAATAAGTTGAACAATTTTTTTTTACCTATCCAACTTATTCACTCATCAAACACATCCCTGATTCCAGGATTCCAGAAAAGAGCGTGATTTATCATGTCATTGCTTTATGAAGCTGTTTAAGTGGTAAATATACAGTAATCTCAATATCGCATTATATATTTAAGGTATTCAGTAGTAATAAGAATATTGTTTAAGGCAAATCAAAATGTAACTAAAAAATTCAGAATGGCTTGAATCCAAATATTTGAATATTGATTCATGCGAATCTAACAAATTGTTGGCCAGATGGCAACTATTTCCCTCGATTCTAAATGGCTGAGAAAACAGCAAAAGAAAAAACGTCTTCCCGATCTTCACCATGTTTTGCAATTTCTTGCTTGGTCATTATGGTCTGGGCATCATTTATAAACCGATGATCTTCTTCACACCATGGGTCTAGTTAGCATAGGCATCATATGTTTCCATGATATGCATCGAACCATGCTCATTCACTGTGCATTTTGCTAATCGATAAAAAATAAACAACTAAAACGTAAAGCATTCCTACTTTGCAGTAATTTTAGGACACCTGCCAAATTTTTTCACAATACTATATATAGTTTTGTGCTCGGTGGTTGGCGATCATAGCAAGTCTGCAATTCTGCTACATACAGGCGATCTAATCATCGTCTGCATGTAGCAGAGCAGATCAGTTTATGGCAGCTTAGAGTATCCCACGAAGACTATTGAAGCTTACCAAAAGTAAAAATAATGTTTTTAAAAATATAAAAAAAATAAAAAAATATAAAAGTTCAAATCAACCCCTTTCGATCCATAAAAAAACAATAAAAAAACAACCATACACATATTTGATATCCCCACATTCAGAATTGCCTAACAATTGATCTAACAAAATAAAAAAAAACCCGATTATTAAGTGGCATAAAGAGAAAAAAAATTAAAAACGCAAGAATTGCATTTTTTGGTTGCCGCAACATTGCATTAAAATGCAATAACGGGAGATAAGAAGATTGTATCTGCATGAAAATGGCATCATTAAACACATCAGCTTGGCAAGCAAAAAATAAGCCTTCAAACAACCCGAGATCACAAAAAATGGAGACGCTATGGTCTCAGAAAATGGCACTCTTTTTTTAACAAACTTTGAATTTTATTTCACCACTTAAGTAAAAAAAACCTAACCATGTTTGGTGTCTATAAACGTATAATGACCTGAAGAATCATAATAGCAGGTTAATTGTAGCATTTGGTGAACACGGTAAAAAAAAATTCCAAAAAACCATTGTGCAATTGCACTTTTTTGCAATTTCACTGCACTTGGAATTTTTTTCTTGTTTTTGAGTACAAAATATGGTAAAACAAATAGTGTAATTCATAAGTACAACTCATCCTGCAAAAAACAAGCCCTCGCATGGCCATATTGATGGAAAAAGTTGTGGCTCTGGGAAGAAGGGGAGCAAAAATCAGAAACGCAAAAATGAAAAAGGGCTGTGGCGCGAAGAAGTTAATCGATCTTCCCTGGAGTTAATGGATTGAATAAATTTGATTTTTTAACCCATTAGTGACAGATTCAATTTCGTACTTAATGACCAAGCCAATTTTTACAATTCTGACTGCTGTCAATTTATGAGGTTATAGCTCTGGAACACGTCAACGGATCATACTGATTCTAAGAATGTTTTTTCATGACATACTGTACTTTATGTCAGTGGCAAAATTTGTTCGATATGACATGTGTTTATGAAAAAACGGAAATTTGGCAACTTTTTTTGCAATTATCAAACTTTTAATCTTTGAGCCCTAAAATCAGAGATCATATTGCACAAAATAGTTATAAATAACATTTCCAAAATGCCTTCTTTAGATCAGCACAATTTTGGAAACATATTTTTTTTCTTAGGACGTTATAAGGATTAAAAGTTGACCATCAATTTCTCATTTTTCCAACAAAATTTACAAAACCATTTTTTAGGGACCACCTCACATTTGAAGTGAGTTTGGGGGATCAATAAGACAGAAAATGCCCAAAAGTGGCAAAATTCTAAAAACTGCACTCCTCAAAGTGTGCAAAACCACATTCAACAAGCTTATTAACCCTTCAGGTGATTCATGAGAACTAAAGCAATGTGGAAGAAAAAATGAACATTTTACTTTTTTCACAAAAAAAATTACTTTGGAACCAAACATTTTATTTTCACAAGGTTATCAGGAGAAAATGGACCACATAATTTGTTTGCAATTTCACCTGAGTGTTCTGATACTCTGTAAGTGGGGGAAAGTCCCTGTTTGAGTGCATGGCAAGGCCAAGAAGGGAGGGACCACCGTTTTTTAAAGCAAAATTTCCTGGAATCAATGGTGGGTGCCAATTCTAACTCAACCCTAACACAGCCCTAACCCCAAGACACACCTAAGCCTAATCCCTACCCTAACCATAACCTTACCCAAAACCCTAACCCTAACACCACAATCCTAACCCGAACACAACCCTAACCTCAACCTTAGCCCCAACCCGATCCCTAGTCCCAACCTTAACCCTAGCCCAACCCTAACCTAAGCTCTAACCCTAGCCCCAACCCTAACCCTAGCACAACCCTAACCCTAGCTCTTACCCTATCCGCAACCCTAACCAAAGCCCAACCCTAACCCTATCCCCAACACTAACCCTAGCCCCCACCCTAACCCTACCTCTAACCCTAGCCCCAACCCTAACCAAAGCCCAACCCTAACCCTAACCCTAGCCCCAACCTTAACCCTAGCAAAACCCTAACCATAGCTATAGCCCCAGCTATAACCCCAACCATAATCCTAACCCTAGCCCAACTGTAACCCTAGATATAACCCCAACTATAACCCCAAGCATAACCCTAACCCTAGATATAACCCCAGCCATAACCTCAACCATAACCCTATCTCTAACCCCAACCATAACAATTGCACCCACCCTAACCCTAATGGAAAAATGGAAATAAATACATTTTTTATTTTATTATTTTTGCCTAACTTAGGGGGTGATAAAGGGGGTAGATTTACTATTTTTTAAAAGTGATCAAGGTGATAGGGTCTATCACAATGATCAAAATGAACCAATAGGAAACATTTCCTATTATTGCCGGGTGCCGGCTGGCAGATCTCGGCAGACACACTGCACATGCACTGGCTATTTTCTTCCCAGAAGAAGACACCAACGGCTGGAGGACATCACCATGGGAAGCAGGAGGGTCCAGGAACACCATAAATGAAGGTGATCACAACACTGTGGTCAGTAAAAACCAACCTGAATCATGTTCTCTGGGGTCTCAGCTACCTCGGCTGTAGAATTTCTGATGCTGGGGGGCACTATACACTTATTTCTCAGAGTCGTTAAAAAGCGGTGATGAGGAATAAGTACCCTTAACCGCCACCATTAAAAGGAGTTTTGGAAGTTGTTAAGGGGTTAATATTACAATGGTTTCAGTTTTAATTGCTTGTTTTATCCTCCTCTCCTCATGGTATTCATTGCACAGGAACCTGCTTAGTGTCTCCTGGCATCATACCCTAACCTACATTATTTTTCCATATCAGTGAGCTGATATTACTTAATAATAAGAAGAAAAATGATAATAACCTTTATTTATATAGCACCAAAATATTCTGCAGTACTTTGCAGTTTTACAGTTCATATACAAGTTATAAGTAACAATGTTAAACATAATACAATAATTAAAGCAAAATAAGGCAACCCTGCTTGTGAGAGCTTACAATCTGAAATAAGATGGGGGACAAAAAGTACAGGTGCATATTTACAATGATTTTCCAGCAATCTTGAGGGAAAGATAAAGGCTGAATGAGCTGCTCATCAGCTCACCAGTCTGTATTTATGGTGCTGTTGGGTGCAGTGGAGTTTGATGGTAGGTTATTCTCAGATAGTGAATGGGTTACACACACACATATGCACAAAATGACTTTGATAAGGGAATGCGATAGGCCGCTTTGAACAGATGTGTTTTTACGGAGCGCATAAAACTGTCCAAGTTGTGGATAGTCCTAATTTCTTAGAGTAGAGTGGGAGAAGTCTTGGAGCCAGGTGTGGGATGTATGGATTAGTGCAGATGTTAGTTAAAAGTCATTTGCAGAGGGTAATGAGCGGGTAGGCTGATAAACAGAAATGAGGGAAGAATTGAAGGGGAGTGCTGCACTGTGGAGAACTTTATGGGTGAGAACAAGCAGTTTGAATCAAATTCTATAATGATTGGGCAGCCAGTGCAATGACTGGCAAAGAGTGAACACGTTCGAGTAATGATTAGCCAGATGGATTACCTTGGCTGCTGCATTATGGATGGACTGGAAAGGGGAAGTAAAATGAGGGGGAGGCCAAGTAATAGAGCATTACAGCAGTGGAAGTGGAAGTTGATCAGGGTGACAGTGACAGTGATGGTTTTTGTTGTTTCCATGGTGAGAAAGGGGCAGATTCTAGAGATGTTCTTTAGGTGTAAGCAGCAAGAGCAGGCAAGAGATTATATATGGGAGGAGAAAGAAAGATCAGTGTCAAACATAACACCCAGACAGTGCACCTGCTGATGGGACATTATTATGGTGCCACTCACAGAGAGGGAGATGTCAGATTTAGGGAGGTTAGTAGACGGCAGGAGCAGAAGTTGAGTTTTAGAAAAGTTGAGTTTCAAATAGAGAGCGGACATGATGTTGCAGACAGCAGACAGAACGTTACTGGCGTTCGGTAGTACAGCAGGGGTAAGGTGAGGGTATGACATGTACAATGGGGAAAAAGCATTTTGTCAGCCCCCAATTGTGCAAGTTATCCCACTTAAAAAGATGAGAGAGGACTGTAATTGACATCATAGTTAGACCACAACTATGAGAGTCAAAATGAGAAAACAAATCCAGAAAATCACCTTGTCTGATTTGGCAAGATTTATTTTGCAAATTATGGTGGAAAATATGTATTTTCTCATGTAAAAACATGCAAGATTTCTGGCTCCCACAGACCTGCAACTTCTTCTCTAAGAGGTTCCTCTGTCCTCCACTCATTATCTGTAGTAATGACACCTGTTTAAACTTTTTATCAGTGTAAAAGACACTTGTCCACAACCTCAAACAGTCACACTCCAAACTCCACTATGGTGCAGACCAAAGAACTGTTGAAGGACACCCAGAAACCAAATTGTAGACCTGCACCAGGCTGGGAAGACTGAATGTGCAATAGACTAGTAGCTTGGTGTTATGAAATCAACTGTGGGAGCAAAAATAAGAAAATGGAAGACATACAAGACCACTGATAATCTCCCTCAATCTTGGGCTTCACGCAAGATACTCTATGGGGTCAAAATGATCACAAGAACAGTGAGCAAAAATCCCACAAACACACGGGGAGACCTATTGAATAACCCGCATAGAGCTCAAACCACTGTAACAAAAGCTACCATCAGTAACACACTATGCCGCCAGGGACTCAAATCATGTGCTAGACGTGTCACCCTGCTTAAGCCAGTACATGTCCGTGCCTGTTTGAATCTTGCTAGAGAGCATTTGGATTATCCAGAAGAGTATTGGGAGAATGTCATATGGTCTGATGAAACCAAAGTAGAACTGCTTGGTAGACAGAATGCTGCATAGCATTCAAAGAACACCATACCTATTGTGAAGCATGGAGGTGTCAACATCATGTTTTGGGGCTGTTTCTCTGCAAAGGGACCAGGACAACTGATCCATGTACATGAAAGAATGAATTGGGGCCATGTATCGTGATATTTTCAGTGCAAACCTATTCCATCAACAAGGCCATCAAAGACGAAACATGGATGGGTCTTTCTGCATGATAATGATCTGTATGGAGGAATGAGGCAACACACCACCAACAGTGTGTGGCAACCTTGTGAAGACTTACAGAAAACATTTGATCTCTGTCATTGCCAACAAAGGATTTATAACAAAATATTGAGATGAACTTTTTTTAATGACAAAATTCTTATTTTCCATCATAATTTGCAAAATAAGTCTTGCCTAATCAGACAAGGTGATTTTCTGGATTTGTTTTCTCAATTTGACTCTCATAGTTGTGTTCAAACTATGATGTCAATTAAAGCCCTCTCTCATCTTTTTAAGTGGGAGAACTTGAACAATTGGTGGCTGACTAAATACTTTTTTTCCTTTCTCTATATTTGTGTGTCATCAGCATAAAAATGGTACTGAAAGCCAAATATGCTGATGGTCTGTCCAAATGGAGCCATGTAGAAGAAAAGGGGGCCAAGGACTGAGCCCTGAGTGACACCAGCAGTGAGAGGAAGAGGAGATGAAGTGGAGCCAGTGAACAATACACTGAAGGTGCAGTCAGAAAGATAGGAAGAAAACCAGGAGATAGCAGTGTCCTTTATGCCTATTTACTGGAGCATAGAGAGAACGAGATGGTGGTCAACAGTGTTGAAAGCTGCAAAGAGGTCAACAGGAATGATCAGAGAGTAGTCACTGTTAAATTTTGCAGTCAAAAGGTCATTAGTCACTTTGATGAGTATGGTTTCTCTTGAATGTAGGGGGGGAAGCTGGACTATGAAGGATCTAGGAGAGAGTGAGTGTAGAGGTAATGGGTAAGGCAGGAGTAGATCAGGCACTCCAAGAGTTTAGGGATTAAGGGGAGATTGGAGACTGGTCTAGTTATTTGTGCGGGATGGATCAAGCGAGAGGGTTTTTTTTTAAATAATGGAGTAATAATAGAGTGTTTGAAGAAGGACGGAAAAATGCCAGAGGAGAGGGAGAGATTGAAGATTGTGGTTAGGTGAGTAGTGATAACTGGAGAGAGAGACTAGAAATGTGAGGGAATGGGGTTGGTAGTTCATGTAGTCAGACAAGAAGATAAGCGGAGCCTGGAGACTTCTTCTTCTGTGATGAAATCAAATGTGGAGAGTGAGACAGAGGAGATGTGGGGAGGGATGGGAATCACAGGACTTGGTGGCTGGGAGCAAATTTCCTTATGGATATTCTCTAGTTTCCCTATAAAGTGGAAGGCCAGGTCATCAGCACAAATGTCCGTGATAGGGGCCTGTATTTTCAGATTGAGATGAGAGTGAAAGGTGTCAAAAAGCTTTTTTGGGTTGATAGATAGTGAGGAGATCAGGGTGGTGTAGTAGGTCTGTTTGCTGAGGTGAAGGGCAAAGTTATAGGTCCTTAACATAAATTTGTAGGGGATGAAGTCTTCTGGTGTGAGAGTTTTCTTCCATAGGCATTTAGCATTCCTAGAGAATCACTGGAGGAATCGAGATTGCTATACGAGCAAGGGCTGTTTTACTCTGTGTTTGGAGGTTCTCAGGGTGAGGGGTGCTACTTGGTCCAGGGTGCTACTGAGAGTGCCATTGTAATGCTTTGCAGCCAGATCAGTACAGGAAAAAGAAGAGATTTGGGACAGTGATGAGTGTAGGGAGTCTGTAAGTGTATGAGAGTTAACGGCTTCTAAATTTCTGCAAGTGCAGTAGGTAGGAGTGCACTTGGATGGGTGAGGATTTGTGAGCATGAAGGAGAGAATGTTGTGGTCAGAGAGGGGAAGAGGTGCATTATCAAGGTGGGAGATTGAGCAGAAAGACCAGGTCAAGGATGATACCATATTTGTGTGTCTCAGAGGTTGAGAGCTGTGAGAGGCAGAGAAAAGTGATTAGCAATAGAAGCTGGGATGCAGATGGGGATGTGGGGCTGTTAATGAGGATGTTTAAGTCTCTCAGGATAAGAGTTGGTAGTTCTGAGGACATGAAGTGCAGCAGTCTGGCAGAGAAATGGTCAAGGAACTGGGTGGGTGAGCCTGGGGGATGGTATATGACTGCTACTCTGAGGAAGAGAGTACGGAAGAGCCTGATGGTCTGAACCTCAAAAGAAGGGAATGAGAGTGATTGATCTGGGGGGATGTCCTGGAAAGTGCATTGTGGGGACAGGAGAATGCCGACTCCACCACCAAGTCTGTTTGCGGGTTTCTTCATTTTTTCTTTCCACAAAACACCAAAAAGTTGACAAACAACTGGAGCAAATCCAATAATGAATTGGGCCTTTAGTGTTTTAATCTTTGATTTTGTTCTGCAATTACTAAAGCTCATTCAAATATGTTAAGTACTTTGCTCAATGCACCCTTGGCATGTCTAATGTTCTCAATGTACTGTTCTGTCACTGGTTTTGCATGCCTCTGCCACCCTCACTGGTTGTAGTCAGTGCTAGCTTGCCTGGAGTAATCACTGTCTATAAAGAAAGCTCAGGACATCCAGCAGTGTCAATCACTAGTGAGAAAGGAGGGGACATGCAAACCTAGAGGGACAAAAGGTGCACTGAGCATCTTGGCCTCAAAAATGGGGCACTGTGGACCCTAACAAGCATAATTATTTACATTTTTTTTTAGAACAAAGACAGGGAGAATTAAAGGTTTGAATTTTCATTGAGCTTATATACCCTACCAGGCCATAAGCTTAGTTTACAATGTCAGTTGGGGCTGACATTTTAAAGAGCAGAAATAAGGAATACTAGACAGAGCTATATACTGTCAAAAAGTAATTTACACTTTTTCATATATGGAAAACCTTATTGTGTCTGGTTTCCTGAATATGTTTACATTCCTGAGAAGTCTCCAAGAGAAGACCAGTGGTAACAACATTTTCACTTGGAGGTGCACTTCAAGACTATGATGTATTATGAAAAAGTTCATACAGCACTGTACATCACATAAAGTATGCTCTGTAAGTAGCAGAGATGCATTTGCATGTGTTGATTGTACAATAATCAATTCCATAATTAGGTCTGATTTTCCTCACTACAAATGATAAAATCTTACATTGTAGCGGTCATTATTCAATAAAGATCTACTTTAGTTCCCTAGTTTCTTGTGTCAATCAATCCTAAAAAGTTCCTTGCTTGACAGCCTCTTTTACTAGATATCCCCCTACCTGTAACATTTTTTTTCCTTTAAAACTTATTGAACGTCTAGTGTCTACTTGTCTGGTCAATAATCTCTTTGTTAACTCCCTGATGCTTCCCATACAGTCTGTTTTTTTTTTACATCCCACTCAAAGAGCACTATTCAATGTATCTAATGATCTTTTGTCAAACAAATCTAAAGGTCAGTATTAACTTTTACTTTTCTCTGGATCTATCTGCTTAATTTGAAGCAGTTGAATGCCCAAATCATCTGCACACTTTGTCTTCACTTTCTTTTTATGTTGGAATTCCTTGGGCATACTTCTAAACTTCTTTTTATTTGATTTGAATTCAAAGTTGAGCAAAGTAAGAGTTTTCTGCCTAATCATGATGTTGATGACTCACAAATAAATGAGTCCTCTAACTACACTTAACTTGCTCAACAACTTACAGACAAATGAGTGCTTATCACACACATAAAGATTTAAACATAAAGGGCTATACTATTAATAACAAAATTGATGAAAATAAACATCAAAATCAATTCCAGTATACATTCACTTAAAATAGCACTGCTTTTGCTGAAGCTGTTAATCACTATGGTAAAAGAGAAACCTATCCTAAAACTGTAACCCGTTTTGATCACGTAACATAAATATTATCAAAATTTAACAGTCATTATTCATTAGTATTAGTTATTATTATAAAAATGTAATAAAAAGTGGTAAAAAAGTCTTATCTACCCCAAAATGGTACAAATAAAAAAATGAAAACTTGTTCTTCAAAAACTTAGACATTTTCCCAGAAGGATTTTGGCTTACTCATGCACATTTTTGGAAAAGTGCCAACAATTTTGTCTAGCTCATTTTTGGCATTTAGTGTGAAATTATCTCCAAGTTGTCTTTTTTTATCTGATTTTTTTGTGTTGTTCCAGTACACACAAAGAGATAAAAAAGTGTATAATAAAAAGTATAATTGCAATAATTTTCCGGGAGAAATACTTAAGATTCTAGTGCAATTTCAAGGGTACCAACACTTTCAGCCATTACTGTATATGTCAGCTGCGTCACATCTTTATAAAATCATATATTTTTTGCAGCTTAATTAAACCGAGGCTAAGCCTTCAGATATTGCAAGAATGCTTTGCAAGACCTTGTTCCATAGAGACAATATTCTTACAGAAACCAGGTCTCTCCAAGTCTTTTGAGACAATGATCTTTGAATCCTTGTAAATGCTTATGTTTGTAATATTTCACTATTGCTGGTGTACATTATTCTTTGCTTTGAGCAGGTGTAAACAAAAATGGCCTGAACTTTTACTTAAATGCTGCATTTTTTTGAGCCATGGCAGATCCCGCTCTAATATTGACAAGAATTCTGTAAAAACCTTTCTGTCTTATGTTTCTCTATCTCTTTCCATTGTAACTTTTTGGAAATACATTTTCCTTTTATTTAAATCACCTGGTAAGAATGGGTCATTTGGACCCATGGAGTACAATTTCCATATTGCCTGTCATGCTACTGTCATTGCCAGATTAATCCAGTTTAACATTTTGTGGGAAAAAAAGTAAGAATATCTTTTTTTGTAATAATATAAATCCTTGCTCATTATGAACTTGGGAGTGAGGCAGAACCTATCTCCATGTTTTTGCTAGCCTGTCTGAAAGCACAATGATTTAGAGGCAGAAATCCTGATTCCAACAAGGTAACAAGGTTGCTAGGCTGTTTGATGCAGTTTTGATAAAATTAGTGTTTTATCTGCTGCAGTTATATTAGTTCTCTGAATGCTGAGCTCTGTATAGCAGTGACCACAACACTGATTGACAGATTTCTGTATATACTGTGCATAGGCAGAAAGTTGCCAATCATTGGTGGTGTTGGGGTTATAAAGACCTCATGAATATGGAGTACTAAGTGACAGC
Source organism: Dendrobates tinctorius (assembly GCF_039654945.1). Classification (NCBI taxonomy): domain Eukaryota; kingdom Metazoa; phylum Chordata; class Amphibia; order Anura; family Dendrobatidae; genus Dendrobates; species Dendrobates tinctorius. Next base: position 12,980,436 of record NW_027361775.1, on the reverse strand, counting down.
AGCCTTACTACTCCTCTAGTGATAATCTACTGATGATAAAGCAAACTATCACATGTACAGCAAGTAGCCCAGTAAGAGAAACATTGCTGGAATAAGATTATCTAAAACCCCCGTTACACACTACGATATCGCTAGCAATATCGCTGTAAAGTCACCGATTTTGTGACGTTGCAGTAATATTGCTAGCGATATCGCTATGTCTAATACTTACCTCCGACTGGCTCCCCCGCTGCTCATCGTTGGTCGCGCGAGAACTCCCTGGACCATTCATCGTCGGCCACTTCCTGCTGCACTTCCTGTGGCGCCGTTGAGAGAGGTGTGGAGCCGGGCGGGAGGGCGCAGGATCGCCGTGTCTGACAGGTAAGTAGCGACCCCCGACCCCTGCTATGTCACTGGTGAGATCTGCCTGTGTGGCAGCTCACTAGCAACCACTTAGCGATGCACCAGCGATCCATATCATTGTCAGGATCGCTGGTGCATCGCTAAGTGTAACGGTACCCTATCTCTACATTATGCTGCTCTGAGATCAGTTGAAAAAAAAATTATTTACAAATTTCTTTAAACTTGGTGGTCTCATTTAATATTTGACAGTCTTTACCATATGACTGTTTTACTGTAGCCTGCTTATTTTTTGCCTCTTAATGTTATGTACCAAGATAGCAACATTCTCTATTTAGCTGATAACTGACAAAAATGCAGCCAAATATGTCCATATCACAAATATTTAGCAATGAAGTCAAATGAGCAGTAGTATGGTTTAAGCAAAAAAAAAAATAATTTATAGTTGCAAACATTTTTTCAGTTTCAATGAATTCAGAAAGTTTCTAATATTTCATGCTATTTTCTAATCTAATATTATCTACTATTTACACATCATTTACTATATATTTTCTTGGGCATTTGTTAAATGATTGCATAATCGTTAATGAATGTAAAATTGACTTGACTAACCCTAAATTAAATTTATAGTGCAAATGGTTCTTTAAATAAAGGAAGTAAAGTGCTAACCATAAAGCCTCAAATGAAAAATGACTTTTATCTTGTTTAATATGTCACATTATTTGCTTATATGTATGTGGCATACAGTAGAGAACGCAATATTAGATCTAAATGAAAAGTCTATAATTTAACAATATCTCAATATATTGCTACATTTCTAAAATATGGACCTGAAGTGGTTACATTGTATCTTTCTATCCGAAATGTCAAGTTTTGTTTGGCTTTATTGCATTGGAAGCTGAAGGATTAAAGGTTCCTATATCCTTTGTATGTCATTCTTTCTCTTTCATTTTAAAGGAAATTGACTATCTCTCTCTCTGCAGGAGTAAGGGCGATGATTGATTTCTGTAGTGATAAACTAAAGTTGCATTCTATTTAAGGCTTTTGATTTGAGAACCCAATTGTTTTTAAAAGTGTTGTTGTTTTTGAGATGTGATCGATATATCAGTTGTGAACAGGATAACAATGCTCACTCACTCAGGTATATACATGTACTCAATTTGGACTTTAAACTATTTTTATAGGTAATAAAAGTACTTCACTATTTTATAGCAAGTAATAACATATTTCATTTAAATATAATGTATGACACTTTAAGGGGATGTCTCAGCATAGACATAAATCACTTGGGACTTGAATACACCACTAATTTGTTAAATTGCTGGAAAGAAAAGGCAGCTGTACTGTGTGATCTATTCTTTTACTCTGCTTATCAATCATCCAGGGTATAACCACCAACATTTATGTTTTTGGCCATGTCATATATTCTCCCAAGAAGCAATGATTCTAGACAATAAGGGCTCCATAAGTAAAGAATGTTTTGTACCGTGCCTCCTTTTTGTTTTTATTGAATGTATAAGGAATCTAACAATTGATATGCCTTCTGAAGTATATAGAGGTCTTTCCTCTGTACAATGTACAGTCCCAATACTGAAATAACGGTTATAAATATTAGCATAAAAAAATGCACAGCACCAAAATGCCGGGTGCAACGTTTCACAGGCATGTACCAAACCTTATAATTAGAATCCAAAAAGCGTGAAACAGCACTCCATATAGTAAAAAAAAATCATGCTCTTTATTGACCCATGTGGCCAATAAAGAGCACAATTTTTTTGCTATATGGAGTGCTGTTATGAATGAGTCACCGTAGGAGGCAAAAGCAGAAATACAAGCTAAGTCCAGAAAACCAGAGAAGTTGGCAACTATCAGATTGCAGACCCCTGAACCTATCAACACAACTAGCAGTAGCCGTGGGGGGTTCCTACGATGCCCTAGACCCCTCGATCACAGCCGGAGAATTAACTAGGCCTAAAGAAAGAAAGGGGAAATCTAAACTGCCCCAGAGCAGACCCCAAAGCAATAGGCAGCCCCAACATATAATGACGGTGAAGCAAGATGAAAACACTAACACAGAAAGAAAGATAGACTGAGCAAAGACGGGGCCCAACACTACCTAGATAGGAAAGGACAGGAAGGCTGCTGTCTGCAATCTGCCAAAACCCTGTCAAAGACATAAGCCAACAAGCTGATATGAAAAAGGCCCTGAAGCAGCTAGGCTTCAAAAACTAAATCAGCACTCAGGTATTTTCAGAAGACAGAGCTAAAGGAATTCAGCACACCCCAGCAGGGAATGGCAGAAATCCAGAAAAACAAAGCAAAACAAAGTCAAAGCACAAATGCAAAAGGCCGAGCAGCAAACTTAGCTTTAGGGGAGCAGGAACTCAGACTGGTCTCCAAGGATCCCACAGAGAAATCACCCACAGGGCAGAAGGGCGTCGGCAGCCTTATATCCAGTCAGTAACTCCACTCAGCCAGTCATCATCATCAGCCTCAGGTGTTTGATAATCAGGCTCACTAACTTTCTTTACCAGAAGAGGGAGTTCCTCGGGCCTCAGTAATGAAGGGGAAAATGAACTCAAAACAGTACCTCCCCCTTGAGGAGGGGTCACCGAACCCTCAACTATGCCACCAGGGCGATCAGGGTGAGTCCGATGAAAGGCACGCACCAATCTTTTGGCATGAATATAAGAGGCAGAGACCCAGGAATTATCTTCCTGACCATAACCCTTCCACTTAACCAAATACTGGAGTCTCCGTCTAGCCAGACGGGAATCCAGTACTTTCTCTACCTCATATTCCATGTTACCTTCAACCAATAAAGGGTCTGGAGGTGCCACCCCCGGAACAACAGGTTCAACAAACCTCTTCAACAAAGATTTATGGAACACATTATGGATTTTAAATGTGACAGGAAGAGCCAAACGAAAAGAGACCGGATTAATAATCTCCACAATCTTGTAAGGTCCAATAAATCTTGGCTTAAACTTAGGAGAAGCCACCTTCATAGCAATATTTTTTGATGATAACCACACCATATCACCAACCTTAAACTGGGGACCAATGGTCCTATGTCGGTTGGAAAACTGCTGGGCCTTTTCCTGGGAGAGAGATAACTTATCCACCACTTGGTCCCAGATCTGGTGCATTCTCTCCACCACAGTGTCAACACCTGGGCAGGCAGAGGGCTCCACCTGCCCTGAAGAAAATCGAGGATGAAACCCAAAGTTACAAAAAAAAGGTGACATCAAAGTGGCAGAACTAGCTCTATTATTTAAAGCAAATTCGGCCAAAGGCAAAAATGAAACCCAATCATCCTGATCAGCAGAAATAAAACATCTCAAATATGACTCCAAGGTCTGGTTTGTTCTCTCTGTCTGCCCATTGGTCTGAGGGTGAAAAGCAGAGGAGAAGGACAACTTAATTCCCAGCCTGGAACAGAATGTTCTCCAAAATCTAGACACAAACTGGACTCCTCTGTCAGATACAATGTTCTCAGGAATCCCGTGCAAACAAACCACCTGTTGTAAAAACAGGGGCATCAACTCAGAGGAAGACGGCAACTTAGGGAGTGGTACAAGATGAACCATCTTAGAGAACTTATCACAAATCACCCAAACAACAGTCATCCTTTGAGAGACAGGCATATCAGAGATGAAATCCATTGAAATATGGGTCCATGGCCTCTTGGGGACAGGCAAAGGCTTCAACAACCCACTAGAGCGAGAACACGATTTAGACCGGGAGCACGTCCCACAGGACTGCACAAAATTCCTGACATCACGAGACAAGGAGGGCCACCAAAAAAACCGACTCACCAGATCTCTAGTACCAAAAATACCTGGATGACCAGCCAAAGCAGAGCAATGAACTTCAGACATCACTCTCTTCTTCCACTGGTCAGGAACATACAACTTTCCACTGGGACAACGCTCAGGTTTGTCCTCCTGGAACTCTTCCAGAGCACATCTCAAATCGGGCGAGATGGCAGAAAGAACTACCCCTTCGCCTAAGATGGTAGCAGGCCTGGTCACCACAGGAGAATCAGCAAAGAAGCTCCTAGAGAGGGCGTCTGCCTTGACATTCTTCGTTCCAGGAAGAAAACAAACCACAAAATCAAAACATGTAAAAAACAAGGCCCACCTAGGCTGTGTAGGGGTTCAAGCACTTAGCCGACTCTAGGTAAATCAAATTCTTGTGGTCAGTGAGGACCACAACTTGATGCTTAGCTCCCTCCAACCAATGTCTCCACTCCTCAAATGCCCATTTCATGGCCAACAGTTCCCGATTCCCCACATCATAGTTACGTTCAGATGGAGAGAACTTTCGGGAAAAGAAAGCACAGGGATTCATTCTAGATGTTACAGGATCCTTTTGGGACAAAACAGCTCCTGCACCAATCTCAGAAGCATCCGCCTCTACCTGGAATGGAAGTGAGACATCAGGTTGCCGCAAAACCGGGGCGGAGGTGAATCTTCGCTTCAGCTCCTGAAAGGAAGAAACAGCCTCCGGAGACCAATTTAACACATCAGCACCCTTCTTAGTCAAATCAGTCAATGGCTTGGCAATACTAGAAAATTTTGCTATAAATTTCCGATAAAAATTAGCAAAACCCAAAAACTTCTGGAGGGCCTTCAAAGAAGTGGGCTGAACCCAATCGTAAATGGCCTGTACCTTGGCCGGGTCCATTTCAATAGTTGACAGGGACAAAATAAATCCCAAAAAAGAAATCCTCTGTATTCCAAAAAGGCATTTAGATCCTTTGACATACAGGGAATTCTCCCTCAAGATCCGGAACACAGTCTGAATATGTTCCACATGAGAATCCCAATCTTTGGAGAAGATCAAAATATCATCCAGATAGATAATCAAAAATTTATCGACAAAATCTCGGAAAATATCATTCATGAAGCACTGGAAGAAAGAAAGGGCATTAGTGAGCCCAAAAGGCATCACCAGGTACTCAAAATGTCCCTCCGGAGTATTAAACGCCGTTTTCCATTCGTCCCCATGCTTAATGCTAATAAGATTATACGCCCCCCTGAGGTCAAGCTTGGTAAACCAGCAAGCACCTTTAACTCTGGAGAATAGATCAGAAATCAGGGGTAACGGATACTGATATTTAACAGTAATTTTGTTGAGGGCACGATAATCAATACAAGGTCTTAATGATCCATCCTTTTTGGCTACAAAAAAAAACCCGGCACCTAAGGGTGACGAGAATGGTCTAATATGACCCTTCTCCAACGCCTCCTTAATATAGGATCGCATAGCCTCGTGCTCGGGTACAGACAAATTGAAGAGCCGACCCTTGGGAAATTTACACCCCGGGCTCAGTTCAATTGCACAGTCATAACTCCTATGAGGAGGCAGAGACGCAGACTCATTCTCACTAAATACATCATAAAAGTCCGCCAAATAATCAGGAACATCATGCGACTGAGGAGAGGTGGAAAACACCGGAGCCTCACTAAAGGCACACCGACAACCCCAACTCACCACAGACACAGATTTCCAATCCAAAACTGGATTATGAATTTGTAACCAGGGAAACCCCAGAACAATAGTATCATGCAGATTATGCAACACCAAAAATCTGCAATTTTCTTGATGGTCTGGGGTGACCCGCATTACCACCTGGGTCCAAAACTGAGGTTTATTTTTAGCCAAAGGAGTAGAATCAATCCCCCTCAAAGGGATAGGCGTCTGCAGAGGTGTCATCGGAAATCCACAACGTTTAGCAAAATCCAAGTCCATTAGGTTTAGGGCTGCTCCCCTATCCACAAAAGCCTAGGCGGAAAATGTGGACAGGGAGCAGATCAGAGTAATAGCCAGAAGAAACTTAGGTTGAACACCCCCAACAGAAAACGTGTGTGCAAAGCGTTTCTCTCGTTTAGGACAGACAGAAATAATATGTGAGGCATCTCCACAGAAAAAGCACAACTTATTACGCCTTCTGAACTCCTGATGCTGCTCTCTGGAAAAAACGCTATCACATTGCATAGGTTTAGACATTTGATCAACAGGTGGCAACACCTCTCGTGCAGCTTTGCGTTCGCGCAAACGCCGATCAACCTGAATGGCTAATGACATAGAATCGTCAAGACCAGAGTGAACAGGAAATCCCACCATAGTATCTTTTACGGCTTCTGACAAACCCTTCCGAAAGAGAGCAGCCAAGGCATTATCATTCCAGGTAGTAAGTACTGCCCACTTTCGGAATTTTTGACAGTACAATTCTGCAGAATCACGACCCTGGTTCAATGCCAGCAGGGTCTTTTCAGCCTGATCAATGGCATTAGGTTCGTCATACAACAACCCCAAGGCCTGAAAAAATGCGTTCACATTAGTCAGAATAGGATCATCTGGTTTCAAAGAAAACGCCCAATCCTGGGGATCGCCACGCAGCAAAGAGATGACAATTTTAACCTGCTGCGCGGAGCTCCCTGATGAGTTAGGCTTCAAGGCATAAAATAATTTACAATTATTTTTGAAATTCAAAAATTTAGACCGATCCCCAAAAAATACATCAGGTGTAGGAATCTTTGGTTCAGCAGCATGTGAATGAGCAAGGTAGGCGGAAATTCCCCGCACTTCCGCAGCGAGCTGCTCCACACAATCAGACAATTGCTTTATCTCCATTGAGAGAAAAAAAAAATTCCCCCTACGGCCTCAGAGATAAAGAAGAATAAATATACACATTTTTTTTTTTCACAATTCTTTCCTGCTATTGAGTACCCTAGGATTTGCGGTATGGCGGGTGATTCTGTTATGAATGAGTCACCGTAGGAGGCAAAAGCAAGCTAAGTCCAGAAAACCAGAGAAGTTGGCAACTATCAGATTGCAGACCCCTGAACCTATCAACACAACTAGCAGTAGCCGTGGGGGGTTCCTACGATGCCCTAGACCCCTCGATCACAGCCGGAGAATTAACTAGGCCTAAAGAAAGAAAGGGGAAATCTAAACTGCCCCAGAGCAGACCCCAAAGCAATAGGCAGCCCCCAACATATAATGACGGTGAAGCAAGATGAAAACACTAACACAGACAGAAAGATAGACTGAGCAAAGACGGGGCCCAAAACTACCTAGATAGGAAAGGACAGGAAGGCTGCTGTCTGCAATCTGCCAAAACCCTATCAAAGACATAAGCCAACAAGCTGATATGAAAAAGGCCCTGAAGCAGCTAGGCTTCAAAAACTAAATCAGCACTCAGGTATTTTCAGAAGACAGAGCTAAAGGAATTCAGCAGACCCCAGCAGGGAATGGCAGAAATCCAGAAAAACAAAGCAAAACAAAGTCAAAGCACAAATGCAAAAGGCCGAACAGCAAACTTAGCTTTAGAGGAGCAGGAACTCAGACTGGTCTCCAAGGATCCCACAGAGAAATCACCCTCAGCGCAGAAGGGCATCGGCAGCCTTATATCCAGTCAGTAACTCCACTCAGCCAGTCATCATCATCAGCCTCAGGTGTTTGATAATCAGGCACACTACCTTTCTTTACCAGAAGAGGGAGTTCCTCGGGCCTCAGTAATGAAGGGGAAAATGAACTCACAACAGAGTGCTGTTCCATGTTTTTTGGATAGTTGTTATAAATATTAATCGTAAACAGCATATACTCATGAACACACTGTTAAAATGCCAAATATGTATACATAGATACAATCAGGATACTATTACACCAGATTCACATGGAATAAGTATAAAATGCTCTTTTCATTCCATGTTAAATAATAAAACATACAGCCAGAATGTAAAATATCTCCTGAAAAAAAGTGTGTTTAATGAAACTGATTAGATATACTGTGTACAGTATAAACTCATATGTTTGATATAGAAATGCACAAGACAAAAATAGTAACTCAATCAAAATTTGACATAAAAAAAAAAACAATATATCAGAAAAATAATGCTAGTGCATGACTAATAGAACGCTTTGTTTAGTTTGAAGCAAACAACAAACTAGAGTAAACTATTATAAGCATAATATGTCCCCATCCTTGTTACAGCTCATGTGCCTTTATTTAGTCTATGGAAAATAGAATTAATAGTAAGAGGCCAGTTTTAGAGTTGAGCGATTTTGGTCAGATCTGGTTTCATGAAACAAAATTTGTTTCAGATGAAACTGGTCTGACTAGGGCAAAAAAGTCGGAGTTTCGTCCGAAACCCGACCCCAATGCAAGTCAATGGGTAATAAAAGTCGGCATTGACTTGCATTGGGGTCGGGTTTCGGACGAAACTCCGACTTTTTTGCCCTAGTCAGACCAGTTTCATCTGAAACAAATTTTGTTTCATGAAACCCGATCCGACCAAAGTCGCTCAACTCTAGCCAGTTTTATTTCCCATTTTTTGTTCACAAACGTAAAGAGAGAACTGTCTGAGCAGATCAAAATATCATTACCACCAAGCACAGTTTAAAAGCTGCAAGCCTGTCATCAGGCTTTTGTTACCTCATCTGAGTGCAGTATAATGTAGGAAAGGAGAACCTGATTGCAGCAATTTATCACTTAGATCACTGGGTGTAGCAGTTGTGATACAATCAGAGCTTTTAGATGTAGCATGTAGCAGAACTCAGAAAGCTAACCCCGCCCACATCACAGCATTCTGTACAAATTGTATGAAACAGCAGAACACAACCTAACTAGTGACACATCACTAAAATCAGTGTCTCAGCCCCTACCTCATGCTGCCCTCAGTTTTTCAAAGCAAAAAATCAGCTTTAATAATTTCAAATGTTTTTAAGAAGTTATGGCTTTAACTTTTACCATACACTGACAAAAACAATTGTTTTATGGGGGGAATTTAAGGAGGATTAGCCAGCAATGAACAGTATACTGATATTAATCCTACTGAAAATGTTTAGAAATAATTGAAATCTACAATTGGAAAAAGGAATCCTATATTCAAGAGCTTGATAGAATTAAAATAGAAAGGTGGAATAAACTACCATCATACAAGCACAAGAAGCTCACAGAATGGGTACACAAATTGTTTGGAAGCTGTCTTTGATGCCAAAGATTATGCAGCCAATTAGGGCACATTTATTCCTACTTTTGTCAGCTGCACTGGTATATATCCAACTACTTTCAAGATACTGACATTTTATAAAAATGAATCAAATGTGCCAATAATGTTAACCACAAATGTACAATGGCCTTTTAACCTCTTCCTTCCATAGAATGTAATAGCTGGACTCGGTGCCGTTGTAGGAAACAGGCACAGTAACAGTTCGCTTCACACACGACAGGTACCAGCTGTGTTATACAGCCATCAACAACTGCTAAAATCAGCAAGAGCTTGCTTCAAATATTATTTTGGATTTATTGTACTAATAAAGAGAGCAACCATTGAAGTAATGTAAAACATTTATTTTGCTGCACGTAAATATAACTGAATAATGTCCTTGATCTACTCGTACTTCTAGTAAACTGTTCTACCAACAAAAGTTACTTTACTTTTCCGTGATCTGTCAACTGTATTTGAAAAGACCTGAGAATGCAGCAAAAAGTAAGAAATCACATCTTAATATCCTGATATGGAGATTGCTGTCTTATATCCGACAATATAAATAAAGATGCAAATAAAGAATGCAAGAACCATCTGTACAGATATCCATGAAAAAGATTAGGATAAACTCATGCAACTTCTAATTAAATAATATAATAAAGTAATATTTTATGTTCCATCTCTAATAAAACACTCTGTAAATTTTTCAATCAATAGTCATAGACCATCTATCCCAGAAAATCAAATCTAATCCAGAATATTTTTACATTGATGACACTGATTGGACATAAAAGTTACACTTACAACCAAATTATATCCAATTTGATTAAAATATATAGATCAACCATTCTTTTTAATGACCATTTAATGTAACACCAGCTATACTTCACGGGATGTAATGCATTATTATAATATGATGACGTTTCCATATTGAAATAAAAGAGAATTGTTTTTGCTACTTGCCATATTGATGGAGCTTCAGTTCCACTGATTTCCAAGAAGTCATATCCTTCTTCCATTTGGAAATCTGTAAAGACCAGTGCAATTGTATCCCCAGGCTCGGCAAGTATAGTCCATGTGCAATCAGCATTGTTTTCATATTCCGATGGGAAATGAGGGCTTGAAATTATGCCGCTGGTTCCTCTTAAAGTTCCTCCGCATGACCCTTCAGCTGAAAAAAAGCACGCAAAAAGGATTGTTAGGTATTTTCATTGCTATTAACATCTTATCACCAAGAGATCAGGTGTATAAAGTGGACTACTATACCTGTTTTTAACTGTCATGATTAGTGCTTACAGGCAATTAGACAATATATGGTAATCTGCATTAAGAAATGAATTAAAATTGAAGAAATAGGCAATCTCTGTCCAGGCTGTTCTTAAAATTGTATAATATTAAATAATCAGATATACACCAGAAGCCACCAGTATGCTTAAAGTGTTTTTTTGCGAAATAGCTTGCATGTAAGGATCAAAACGCTTTTTTTCAGCTTTCTTTAAAAATGGGCCAAACTGGCTTAAGAGTTATGCCAGAGGCTTATACTACACTGAGATCTTCACTCATTTAAAATAAATTAGGATATTTCCACTACAATGTACTAATTTATGAGGATTTAACCTCCTGGGCACTGTAATTTTTTTAAGTAATTATTTATAGCATCATTATACATGACATAATATATGCATATTTAGATAAAAATTGTAAAATTTTTCCACATGTTAGAACTAAATATATCTAATTTTTCTCCATTTCTTTGGCTGAAACTTTTTCCTACACTCTATATCTGAATAAAATATTTACTTTAGTGTGGATTTTACAAAACATTTTAGGTGTATAAAACTGTTTACAGAAAAACCTTTAAAGGAGTTTTCTAGGTTAAAATATTTATCACATATACATTGTTAATAAATACTGATCAATTTGACTGCATGCTGGTTTCACCAGTAATAAACATCTGTACTTGTTGCAGGAAAAAATAAGATGTCCTCTACTTTTGTAACAACCCATTATAGTGTTGGTCCAGCTGCAAGACCAGTAATTGGTGGGGGTCTCATCAGGGTGAGACCAACTGATCTACCATTTAAAACCTACTCAGGCGATTCATCTGATGGGTGTTTTAGATAGTGTGTAAACATAATCATTTTTACTTTTTTCATTTTTGATATATTTAAAAATAGTGAATTCTTCCATTTACATCCACTTGACTTATTAAACATAATGTTATATTTTTTATTGCAAGCAGTAAAAACAGTTTGGATCAAATCCTGTGTAAACCAATTGTGTCAATTTGTGCCTTATAGGGTACCGTTACACTAAGCGATGCACCAGCGATCCCGACAATGATATGGATCGCTGGTGCATCGCTAAGTGGTCGTTAGTGAGCTGCCACACAGGCAGATCTCACCAGCGACATAGCAGCGGTCGGGGGTCGCTACTTACCTGTCAGACGCGGCAATCCTGACGTCCTCCTGCCTGCATCCATGCATCGCTCGTCGGCGCCACAGGAAGCCCAGCAGGAAGCTGACAAGGAGAAACGGCCCAGGACATTCTCGCGCGATCAGAGATAACCAGCGGGGGAGCGGTCGGAGGTAAGTATCACACATAGTGATATCGCTAGCAATATCGCTGCTGCGTCACAAAACCAGTGACATTATTGCGATATTGCTAGCGATATCGCTTAGTGTGACAGGCCCTATATGATAATTTAATGTTTTAACCAGCTCAAATACCGCAATTGGCAACTTAGAAGTTTTGGAAGTTTTCTGTTTATTTGTAAATCTTGTATGTATTGTATGAAAAATATTAACTCAATTGTACCCATATGTATTGCAAAAATTGTGACATTTCTGATTTTTATTCATAGTAAATGTAACAAATATATGATACATTTACCCTTCCAACTTATAAATATATCTAAGCACATGTAGAATAATTGTTCTTCCCCCTTTAATGAAAAATAATTATAGAAAACTATAAGATATGTGTAATATGTGCAGTCAACTGTATAGAAAAAAAGAAAAAAAACATCAGAGGTGAAAGAAAATGAACGGTGACATATCAGTATGGCGAGCCTGAAATCATTAACAGCTGCTCTGAAGACCACTTCAGTGGACTGTGAAGCGGGGAATTAAAATGATCTAAAGTCCCTGAACATGTATAAATTAAGGAGATGAATAGAATGGTAATACGTGTATAGTTCAATTGGCTCCTAAGGTCACACATGCTTATATAAAGCAATGTGGTATTTAAACTGAGTAAATTACCATTTTCGTGAGATCAAAAGCACTAATAGAAGTATACCTGGAAGCAAAGTGAGAAGTTAAAACAACATTAATGAAAAGAAGAAAAAAATCTATAGACTGTGTAGAAAAAGAACTCCTATACAAATATCTAGAATTTTTAGACAAAAGTATTAGGACACTTACAAGTTACATCTACAGGAACATCTATCCCAGACATTACATTCTAACTCCACAGGTATGAAGTTGGTCCCATCTTTGTAGTTAAAATAGTTTCTACTCTTTAGTGAAGACATTGGCTTGATAACTCCTTTTCATTTCATCCTAAAGATGTTTTGTGGATGATTGAGTTAAGGCCATGGCTCTGTGCCAGAAAGTTATGTTCTTCCACACCAAACTCACCTTGCTTGAGCACTGTGATATAGTAATGCCGGAACAGAAAGTACCCTTCAACAAACTGTACTTACAATGTTGGAATTACAATTGTCCAAAGTGTTTTGGCTTACTGAAGTGTTGCGATTTCCCTTCACTAGTGGAAGGGGGTCTAAGCCAACCCTTGAAAAAATTTCCCATAATATTACATCTTTGCTACCAAACTTTACAGTTAGCACAACTCTCTCAGATGGGTAAAATTCTGCTGTCATTCTTGAAATCAAGACCTATTTATCAGACTGCCAAATAGACAAGCGTGATTCGTTCCTCCCCAGAAAATGCTACTAATAGTTTTACTGTTAATGAATCCACCGCTAAGATAATTTACAACACTCCATTTGATGCTTCGCATTGTGATTGGTGATGTTAGGCTTGCATGCAACTGCCAACCGGCAACATTCAAGGAGTTGGCACTGTGTTTTACATCACTCCATCTGACGCTGTACATTATGCTTGGTGATGTAAAGATTGCATGCAACTTCTTGGTCAGAGTTTCTATGCTTATATTAATAAGAGAGAAGGTTTATTTCTCTGCAGTTATTTAGTAAGGAGAGCAATGGTGACTTTTATACATTATGCACTTCAGCACTCAGCAATACTGCTCTGTTACTTGATGTGCTATGCTACTTAGTGGCTGATTTGCTGTTGTTCCTAAATGTTTTGTGTTTACATAATATTCCTCATGGTTAATTGCTGAATATTTACAGTGCTGTGTAAATTAATTGGGACCAGGTGAGTGCCTGTTCAAAGCAGTTAAAGCTAGTTTGAAACACTGACTGGTAACCAACTTACGATTTTAATTAAAAAAATGCTTTGTCCCAAATAATTTGCACAGCACTGTAGGTGGGAAAAAAAATCACATAAATTGATGCATTACAGAGATAGCATCCTGCTTTATAATATGTCATACTCAAATCCAGTGAACTCTTTAGAATGAGCCTTTCTTTTTGAAATATTTGCAATGACATATTGCTTGTCTTTGCGTGTGACTTCATGCACTTGTGGCAATGTGGCTGTAGGAAAAGCCTGAATTCAATTTAGAAAATTATTTTTACAATACTTTTGCTTATATTGTGCGTACATATGCAGTAAATATATATTTATAAAAAATAGCTCAGCATAAATTAGCATCCCACTTTGAAAAGGAAAATTATAATCAATATCTCAGAGCACTAAAAAAAAGTTCCACAAGAACATTCTTTTCACCAATAAAATAGAAGTTAGGTTAATAATCTACCTTTCATCACAAAATCCTTAATTTTACTCATATTAGTTAATATAAAAATGAATATACATAAACATCAAATTGATGAAATTGAAATTTTGTAATGAAGGTTATATTATTAACCTTACTCCCATGTTATGGTGATATACTGTAGATATAGATATATAGTATGGTACTGTGCAAAAGTTTTAGGTACGAGTGAAAAGAAAGCAATAAAAAATGGTAGTGTTAATAGTTTGCATTTTGTCACTTGGCAAAAACAAAGTCATTGAACAAAACAAATCAGAATCTAAACAATATATGTGTGACCAATAGATAAGTGGAAATTGATTTGCAAGACTTTGATTTAGAGTTGAGTATAATGATGCTTCAATTCTACTTTTAGTCATATTTCCTACTATTCATGGGACCTTGCAAATGTGAAAACTCTTTGATTTGTAAGGATCATACAACCTCTAAAATGCACACACCATTTCACACACTGCTGAAGACTCAGAGAGAGGGCTAATGATGTCAGGAGCAGTTGTGTAGGCTTATATATGATGCCCTGCAGGTATCAATTCTAATGGTGTAGTGCATCCAATCAGGAGGGCTATCACTGCCAGTATGAAACATGGGCTGACCAAGAAGTGACATTTTAAGCTTGTGCAGTGTAGGGGTAAAATAAAGTGATCGGTCAATTCCACCTAGGGATTTGATTTTGAATTGATTGATGTGAGATATGCTGCACTAATGGCACATACATAACAGCTTTTCTTTATTCTTCATAAACTGAAAACAAGGAGACTCAGTATTAAACCCCTCATTGCTAACGCTAACCTTGCTACTTTTACAAAATCCTGAATCCAAGGCTTTTTTTGTGACATACGTAAAGTGCCCTACCTGCTTTGTGAAACAGGCAGGCCATATTTTTTTCTTTTTTTTAATTCAAAAGAAGAATCTCCACAATTCAGACACTTAAAACAGCTGTCCACTTTATACTGTACATTATGCACATTTGCACCCTTTAATGCTGTAATAGTCCAATATGTGACCTGTGAGCAAATCAATTGAATACAGCAGCATGTCACATATGCTAGCTTTTGGGAGATGAATCTACCTAGTACGGTACACCCCATGACCATATTGAACGTATGCTGTTGCCACAAGTACATTTCCAGTTAAGAACATATGTGTAGCTACTATGAAGCATTGCATTTTAGGGTTACATAGTTTACAATGCATTTTTCTTGAAGGAAGAGACAATAAAAGCAAAGCGAAAATACATGCAAAAAAGTTTTGCAACTGTTTTATGAGTTGCATTTATCAAGTTTATGCACAACAGCAATACTGCTATCTGTTGCCACTACTCACTCTACATGTGTGTACCTAAATAGCGACCAAATTTTTAGAATTAAACATTTTTAGATAAGGAATGGAGAATTTTTTTTAAAAATATGCATGCCCCCATAAAAATTTTTTAAAAAATCATCTTTAGTACACCTATTCTGATATTCCTATTTAGCAACCTTCCTCCATACTATACTGTGATCTGCTGTAGCATTTTTAGGCCGTGTTCTTAACTCCGGGCATTTGATATTATATATTTATTTGATATTATATAAGGAATGGAGAACTAAAAAAAATATGCATGCCCCCATAAAAAAATTTAAAAAATCTTCTTTAGTATACCTATTCTAATATTCCTATTTAGCAACCTTCCCCCATACTATACTGTGATATGCTGTAGCATTTTTAGGCCGTGTTCTTAACTCCTGGTATTTGATATTATGTAATCCATTTGGGCCAGGATGAATTCATATGCTTGAACCCAAAATTTGCAAACAATTACAGTAATTCAAAACATTTATCTGTGCAACAGGTCTGTTTTGTTACATTTGTTCACATTATCAAATGGGAGACACCTTGATGCTACACTTTGTTATTGGCAGGTCGTTGAATTTTCCCTTTGGTTGAACCTATGAACCTTGCCTAGTATTTGTGGTTCATTTCATATTTTTTGTGGGCTAGCTAAGTATGATAGCACAGTTTTGTAAACAAATTAAACATTATACTTGTGTCCAAAAAGAATGCTAGCCTAAAACATGACATTTGAAATGGGTCTGATAGTGAAGAGAATGGAGAAAACAATATACCAAGGATTCAAAAAAGTGCGCTAAAAATCTTAGAATGATAAAAAAACTTCTAACATGGCATTGTTAGAGTGAATAAAACATTCAGAATATTAAAAACACAATGCATTTTGGCTATCCAGCTTTCATTAGGTGTATGTGTAAAAGAAAATGGTAATGACAGATTGAATATAGCAATTAAGTATGAATATGTATCTATGAATACAAACAACCCCCACAAGGAATTTAAGGATCGTATCTCGTTCATTTAATGTATGCTCTTAACATAGGGGTTTGCATATTTCCAATCTCTAGAATTAACATAATATGAAAGACAAGAATGAAAGAACAAAATGCCGAAAAAATAAAAAATTACAAACAGTAACATAGATACAATAATTATCAACGGAGACAAGAAACCATGATGAAATAAATGCATATATATGAAGATGTACGCATTTTTGTATCATAATTTGTGATTTGTGTTAGTGTTGAATATTTTATTTACAATTGCTGTTCATCTGATGATTGTAGGTATCTCACAATGTTTTTGTTGTAACTTGAGTGGGGTGTTTCATCACTTCCCACTAGCACAGGTTTCTAGTGGAATGGGGAATGGGGCAAGTTAAATTAGCTGATTCATTAATCAATCGGCCCCCCTCAAGCACTAATGAAAGGTATTAAAATATTTTATGGACCATACTAGACATACTCCTGATGAAGGTTGGATATCCAAAATGCGTTGTGTTTTTAATATTCTGAATGTTTTATTCTCTCTAACAATGCCATGTTAGAAGTTTTTTTTAATCATTGAAACTTTTTTAGCACACTTTTAGGATTCTTGGTACCGTATATACTCGAATATAAGCCGAGATTTTCAGCCCGTTTTTTTGGGCTGAAAGTCCCCCTCTCGGCTTATATTCGAGTCATATACACCGGGGGGTCAGAGGGGGAGGGGGGGCGGGGGTGTCAGGTCATACTTACCCATCCTGACGCTGTCTCTTGAGCCCCCAGCTTCTCCCCGTGCTCTCTCTTCCTGCCTTCAGCGGTCACGTGGTGTCGCTCATTAAAACTCATGAATATGCGCATATCATGAGTTTTAATGAGCGACACCACGTGACCGCTGAAGGCAGGAAGAGAGAGCGCAGAGAAGCTGGGGGCTCAAGCGACAGAGTCAGGACGGATAAGTATAGCGATACTCACCTGTCCTGCGTCCATGGCTGCTTGCTGCTGTCTGTGATCGGTCAGTGACTTCAGACAGCAGAGGGCGTGGTGACGTGATTAGTGCGCGCCGCGCCCCCTGCAGTCTGAACGTCACTGACTGATGATGTGGCAGATAGCGGTGAGCAGCCATGGACGCAGGACAGGTGAGTATCTGACACCTAGCGACGGAGAGGTGAGTATGTCATTTTTTTTATTTTTACATGCTGCAGCAGCGGCAGCACAAGGGGAAATAATCTTAAGGAGCTTCTAATGGGGGCAGTATATGGGGGAACAATATGGAGCTTCTAATGGGGGCAGCATATGGGGGAACAATATGGAGCTTCTAATGGGGGCAGCATATGGGGGAACAATATGGAGCTTCTTATGGGGGCAGTATATGGGGGAACAATATGGAGCTTCTAATGGGGGCAGTATATGGGGGAACAATATGGAGCTTCTAATGGGGGCAGTATATGGGGGAACAATCTATGGAGCTTCTTATGGGGGCAGCATATGGGGGAATAATCTATGGAGCTTCTTATGGGGGCAGCATATGGGGGAATAATCTATGGAGCATTTCCCACCCTAGGCTTATACTCGAGTCAATAAGTTTTCCCAGTTTTTTGTGGCAAAATTAGGGGGGTCGGCTTATACTCGGGTCGGCTTATACTCGAGTATATACTGTATTTTGGGTGGAAGCACCTCGGCTTGGTTTTCTCCATTCTCTTCACTCATTACACATTGACACCATTCTAAGAAATTGTCCATGGTAACCATACAGGCAGCAAACCACCAAATAGGATCATTAAATTGACTCCTACACAAATTAGCTTCAACCATGCTTGTTGACACTTTGCTGACACAGTCCTGCAGAGGCTTACTGCTGATGTGGACGACGTGCTTTGACATAGCACATCAGAGATGGATGATGAGGAGAAGCAGGAAGGGGTGCTGGAACTCATGTAGTAGATGGAGCAAACCCTGATAGAAGCAGGGCCAGCCATCCTCAACATTGGTAGCTCACATGCTTTGCCAGGCTTGATCTCGGTCCCAGCCTCCACAATGTTCACCCAATGTACCATCAGGGAAACATAGGCATGGCCATAAGTGCTTGTCCACATGTTAATAGGTTATTGGATAATCCCATTAACCACATTGATAAGGGTGCAGGTGATATTTCTGGACATGTTCTGGTACAAGGTAAGGATGCCACAAAAGGAGAAATAGTGGTGGCTAGGGACAGAGTACCGAGGGACAAAATTTCTACACCTGTAGCAGGGCAATTTTTGCTTTCTATTTGAAAACAGCAAAAGAGCAACAAGGTTTACCCATACAGGCCTCCAAACAAATGCACTATCAGGATGCAGTGGACCCATATAATTAAGATAGCAACACAGGTGCAAGAATACCAATGAAACAACTGCTCGCAGCCTACCAATACATGGAGGGGGCAGTTGCCTGGTATGTTGATGCACAAAAAACTTACATGCGGTGCTGTTCACACTATGGCCATGCACAGCATCCAGGCCAGCCTAGTAGTGACACCCTTCTATTAGCTCAGGCTGGCTGGCCCAGCACTATCAAAATGCATGCCATGTGAACAGACACCGCAGTTTACAAGACCAAATGGGCCCAACTGCACCCTTAATAAAAAGTGCAAAAAACACATTTAAAAAAATGTGGAGTATTAGCTGATATTTTGGCCAAAATACCTGAGCCCGTAACCTGGTTCAAAGATCTCCACGTTTACGGGTACCTAACACTAAATACTAACACTAATACAGCACAGCACAGAAAGAGGACTTGAAAATCCTCCAATAATAGAAAACAGCAAAAGAGCAACAAGGTTTACCCGTACAGGCCTCCAAACAAAGGCACTATCAGGATGCAGTGGACCCATATAATTAAGATAGCAACACAGGTGCAAGAATACCAATGAAACAACTGCTCACAACCTACCAATACATGGAGGAGCCGGTTGCCTGGTATGTTGATGCACAAAAAACTTGTATGTGGCACTGTTCACACTATGGCCATGCACAGCATCCAGGCCAGCCTAGTAGTGACACCCTTCTATTAGCTCAGGCTGGCTGGCCCAGCACTATCAAAATGCATGCCATGTGAACAGACACCGCAGTTTACAAGACCAAATGGGCCCAACTGCACCCTGAATAAATTGAAACCAGCAAAATTTCACAGAAAGCAAATTCTACTATATATACTGTATATATGACAATAGTTAATTTTTGAACAGCCAAATTTCTACACCTGTAGCAGGACAATTTTGTTTTTATTTCAAACCAACAAAATTTCACACAAACCAAGTTCCAAAGTATACGTGACAATAGTCAATATTTGAACAACCAAATTTCTACACCTGTAGCAGGCCAATTTTGCTTTTTATTTTTAACCAATGAAATTTCACACAAAGCAGGTAATACAGTAGATATTACAATAGTACATTTTTGGAAAAAAATATTTTGTCAACTGTACAAAGTTAGAAAAATTTTAACCCACCTTAATTTTACACAAAGAACGTTAAACTGTATGTATTGATCACTAATTGAATCCATAAGAAGTTTTCAAACTTTTTTCAGTTTTATATACCACCGTAGTGAAACAATAACCATGTTAAACTGTATGGATGAATAACTAAGTCCATAAAAAAACTTCAAAGGGTTTTCTGAAGTTGTCTACAGTTGTGTGTAAAAGTGTTTGCCTCTTCCCGATTTCCTATTCTTTTGCATGTTTGTCACACTTAAATGTTTCAGATCATCAAACAACTTTAAATATTAGACAAAGATAAGTAAACACAAAATGCAGCTGTCTTTATTATTAAGGGAAAAAGAAATCCAAACCTACAGGGCCCCATGTGGAAACATGATTGCCCTCTAAAGCTAATAACTGATTGGTCAACCCTTAGCAGCAACAACTGCAATGCTTGCACGATAACTGGCAATGAATCTTTCACGACGCTCTGGAGGAATTTTGGCCTACTAATCTGTGCAGAATTGATATAATTCATCCACACTGGAGGGTTTCTGAGCATGAACCACCTTTTTAAGGTCATGCCACAGCATCTCAGTCAGATTAAGGTCAGGACTTTGACTAGGCCACTTCAAAGTCTTATTTTTGTCTTTCTTAAGCCATTAAGAGTTGGCCATTCTGGTGTGTTTTGGATCATTGTTCTGCTGCATAACCCAAGGGTATTTCAGCTTCAGGTCACAAACAGCTGACCAGACATTCTACCTTTTTTGGTAGACAGCAGATTTCATGGTTCCATTTACCAGAGCAAGTCTTCCATGTCCTGGAGCTGCAAAACAGCCCCAGACTATCACATTACCACCCCGTTATTTACTGTTGGTATGATGTTTCTCTTCTGAATTGTTGTGTTACTTCTACCTCAGATGAAATGGGACATACACTTTTCAAAAATTCAACTTTTGTCTAGACAGTCCACAGAGTATTTTCCCAAAAGTCTCAGGAGTCATCAAGATGTTTTCTGGCAAAACCGATACGAGTCAGTTCTTATTGCGTAGCAGTGGTTTTCGTCTTTGAACTCTGACATGCTTATGGTGGAGTCATGAACAATGACCTTAAATGAGGCAAGTGAGGCCTGCAGTTTTTTGGATGTTGTTGTGGTGCCTTTTGTGACATCTTGGCTGAGTCATCACTGCGCTCTGTGCTGCGGTATTTTTGGTCAGTCAGCTACTCTATGGAAGGTTCACCACTGTTCCATTTTTTCCTCTATTTATGGATAATGGCTCTCACTGTGTACCTAAATGAATAATGTCACATAACAGTATATTACGAGTTCAATACAAACAGTTTCACCCAGATATTATACTCAAAAAAGTATGGAGAAATGTATATCAAGTGATAGCAAATACAGTAATGCTGTATTAATCATATACATTAATAGTCATACAAATCAGTTAAAATACAATAGGAGATAATACAAAGCTGTGTTGAAACCCTACAATCCCATAATTTGATAATACATAGGAACACAGACTATAGTATACATTCTTAAACATTTACATATCCTGTGGGAAATGAATAGTTGGAGTCTCAAAGCTTTAGAAACAGCTTTACAACCTTTAACAGATTGATAGATCTCAATTACTTTGTTTCCATTTGTTTAAGAATTTATTTGGATCCCACATGATGTCTAGCTTTTGAGCATCTTATAATCTACTTCACTTTGTCAGTCAGGTCCTATTTAAGTGAGTTCTTGTTTGAGTACAAGTGTGGCAGTAATTTGGCATGAATGTGGCTAGGGAATTTGAACTTAGCTTCTCAAAGATGTTATAAACCACAGTTAATTTATGTTTTAAAGAAGGGGCAATCACTTTTTCATACAGGGCCCAGTAGGTTTGGATTTAATTTTTCCTTAATGATAAAGACCTTCATTTAAAAACTGAATTTTTTATTTACTTGTGTTATCTGGCACCTCTGCACATGGAAATTACTATGTCTCAAGGTAAAACTTTACCTCATTCTATTTCACTTGTACATTCTTTACCTTAGGCTTCAGTGTTCAGAATTTCTAACTCACTGCCAGGTAGTGATGATGAGTTAATCTCTTCAAAGCCCCACTCTATCTATTTATAGGTTTATTGTTATAGTTTGCATATTATGCATGGCTCTGTTCAGACCTAAAAGTCTGGTACCTGGTTAATTTATAGTGAACAAATTGCCACTTATCATTTGTTGTAGACGTGCTGTGAGACGCGTGTTTCTCCGTCCGGTGCATTATTCACCATCTATAATTTGAATAGCACTGGCTCTTTTAGCTATTATTGAACATTTTGTCTGTTATTTAATGTGTATAATAAAATTACTACTTATTTAAAGAGAAATCCCCTGAATTTTTCATTTGGATCTTGTGATGATTTATCACTGTGCAGTATGATCTGATGACTTTGTTAGAAATTTTTCATATTAGAGATCACTTTTCTTTTTTGATTTGTTGTGTTATCTTTGTCTAATATTTAAATTTGTTTGGTGATCTGAAACATTTAAGTGTGACAAGCATGTAAAAGAATAAGAAACCAGGAGGAGGCAAACACTTTTTCACACAGCTGTATACCACCGTAAGGTAAGAATAGCCACGTAAAACTGTACAGATGAATATTTGAATCCATAAACAATTTTCAAAGGTTTTTTTGGAGTTTTGTAACACATCTTACTGTAGCAAGAACTACATTAAATTGTGTGAATGAATAATTAAATCCATACATTTTATTTGAAGGGATTATTTTATTTTTAGATAAAACTGTAATTTAACACAAATCACATATTAGTCTATGGATAACAAATTAGATTCAGAAAAAAATTGGAATGTAAACATTTTGAAAGTGTAGTTGATGTGCTCCTACACTCATAAAGGCTTTGCACAAAGTGCAAAGCCAGGAAAAAATAATAAGGAGGGTAATATAGTAATCCTCTTCAGGTGTCCTCTACTTATCTTCATTTGGGAGGCAGGAGGGAGTGCCTCCACCTGCTTCCTGGAGCATGACTACCATGTGCCTGGGCTGTAACTGTGACTCATCTTTGGGTAGTGCTGGAGCCTCTGACATGTAAAAATGGGTGACATCCCCCTGTGTTAACTGCAGTATTGCCTGCTCCCACATAGGAGGTGAGGAACCCCAAGGACAATCCTATCTCCTATCTCTCAGAAATGGTAGCCGGTCTCGAGCTGCCTAGAAGAGCTTCTCACAGGCATGTTCATTTCTCAAATAGGTTCATCTTGTTACCTTCATACTTGGATTATACCTATCATATACTAATGATGTTGCCACTCCATTTTGAGGAATATGAGGGTTATATACCACCTAAATGTAACCCAATGTACATGATATTCTTTAGATGAGTAATTGAATACTATAAAATGTTTGTATGCTTTTGTGGAGGGTTACATACCACTGAAATGTACCACACATCTCTTAATTCTCTATAAATGAGTAATTGAATAATGAAAACATTTTAACTCTTTTTTGGCTGGTTACATACATCCAAAATGTACCCAGCAGAGCATGAAATACTCTGTAGATGAGTAATTGAATAATGAACCATTTTTAGGGCTGTTTTAGGGGTTACATACCACCGAAATGTACCCCAGAGCACGTAATACACTGTAGATGAATACTGAAAATTTTTTGAATGCTTTTTTGGAAGGTTATATGTCAAAATCTTCACCAGGAAATTTAATACTCTATGGATCAGTAATTGAATACTGAACAAATTTTCAACAATTTTTTGGAATTTTAAATTCCACAAAATGCACCCCAGAGCTTGTAATGCTCTATAGTTGATGAAACTAATACTGATACATTTTTAAACTCATTTTGGAGGTTAGATTTTATCAAAATTTACACCATGGCATGTAATACTCTATGGGTGAGTAATGTAATACTGAAACTTTTTTATGCTTTTTGGAGTGTTATATACCACATAAATGTACCCCAGACAATGTAAGACTCTATGTATGAGCAATATAATACCAAAAACATTTTGAACGCTTTTTTTGGAGGTTTATGTAACACTGAAGTGTACTTCAGAGGTTGTAATGCTCTATGGATGAGTAAGTGAATGTTTCAAAGCTTTTTTTGAGTGTTATATAACACAGAAATGTTCAACAGAATATGTAATGGTATATAGGTGAGTAATTGAATACTAAAAAATGTTTCAACGCTTTCTTGGACTGTTATGTAACACTGAAATGTACGATGGACCACATAATCGTATATGGATGAGTATTTGAATATAGAAAAATGTTTCAAAGCTTTTTTCGAATGTAGTTAAATAGGCTGCTGAGTAACATCACTTACTGACCATTTACCCCAATCCAAATAGCTTAAGATCATTTTCACAACAATAGGGCTGTGTTAGAATTACAAAGTTTAAAATGATTCAATGCACTCCTCTGAGACATATTTGAGATATACACATATTTTAGGTTAAATTGATGGTTTTAGTATTGTGATTTTCTGCAAATGTATTCCACATAAATCAAATTTCCATGAAAATTTGGTAAAGCTGTCAAATTCAAATTTTAAGTGATTGTCTCATCTCTTATTTTGGCCTTTCGGCCAAGTGAGTAACCTTTGACCACTGAACAGAAACCCTGCAGGGAAGTCTGATCAGAAGTACTGTCCATGGAAAAAAAAACCCACATACTTTCAACATGAAAACAAGGCTAACTACAGATGATAATCGGGGTAAAAAAAGTGGCAGCAACGGCTCTGCTCTGGCTGTGAGAGTAAATTGTTTGCTCACCTAAGGGCTAGACAGAAGTATAATGAGTGTCACATGCAAAAATGAAGCCAGGTATAGGTTACTTAAAAGTTTGTCACTGCATTTCAGCAAGTGATGTTGGAGATTTGGTGAGAGTTAATGGGTTATTCAATACTGAGTAATGCTAGCATATACTTATTAATCATGAAATACCATCAGAAAGATGTCTGATTTGCTCCAACTATATTGTCCAACAGGACATCAACCATACACATACTGCCAATATTATTAAGAACTAACCGGAGTGTAAAGAAGTACAAAGAGTCTTGGTAGGGATGATGTGGTTACCATAGAGACCTAAACATAAATTAGTTACACGTATTTGGATTACATATAGAGGCAAAAGGATTTGCACAAGCCTACATAAACAACAGATCTGTTGTTTGCTCCTCAAGTTGTTTAGGATAACCTTTTTGTGCAGTTACTTAAAAACTGTGTGCAAGTATACTTAGAACACCAATTCCAAAAAAATTGGGAAGCTGTATAGAATCTAAAGGAAAAATGAAAATGCAATGAATTGACAATCTCTTATAGACATAATTTATTCACAACATAACATGGCATACATAACAGAATTTGGCAGTTAGACATTTTCTATTTCATTTAAAAAATATCAACTCATCACAAAAAAGTTGAGACATGGTTAGCAGAAGTCTGGAAAAGTAAGTGGTACTAATAAACTGATGAAAAACAGCTGGACGGTCAGTGTTTAACCGTGTGACATGAATCTGCATAGAAATAGCATGTTAGAGCAGCAGAATCTCTCAGAGGCAAAGATGGTCAAAAGTTCATTATTCTGTAAACAACTGTCTCTAAAAATGATGAAACAATTTCAGAAAAATGTTCCTGAATGTGAAATTGCAAATACTTTGAATATCCCATAATTTACAGTACATAATATTATCAAAAGATTCAGAGAATCAGAAGGAATCTGTGTGCATAGTGGATAAGGCCAATTGTCAATTTCGGATTCTTGTAATCCATAGGCCCTTAAGCAACACTGCTCTTAAACTCAGTCATGAGTCCATCATGCAAAACACTGTATGGGATCAAGAATGCTTCCAGAAAGCATTGTCTGTGAACATAGTTCAAAATATGGGAAACAATTCTCTTCAAAACCTCCAGCAAAACTGCCCAAATGTTTTCCAGACTTGTAGAAAGAAGAGGGGATTCTGCAAAATGGTAAGCATGATCATGTCCAACTTTTTTTTTTAGATGTCTTGCATCCATCAGTTTCTAAATAAGTGAATATTTTACAAATTAAATGGAAAAAATGTATAACTTTAAACTTTTTATATGTGTTCTATGCTTGAATAAAATATGGCTGGGAAATTTCCAAATAGTTATATTCTTCTTTTCTTTACAATTTAAACAAAATCCCTACTTTGGGGTTATTGGAGTTGTAAAAGAATTAATGCTTTGATGCTGTTTTGAAGACAAAGGGTGGTCACTAGAGTTGAGCGATACCGTCCGATACTTCAAAGTATCGGATCGGAATGGATCGGCCGATCTTTAAAAAAAGTATCGGTATCGCCGATTCCGATACCGGAAGTCCCATTCAAGTCTATGGGACTTCCGGTATCGGAATAAGAAAAACCCTGTTTTTGCCTTGTACAGCCTCTCTGGGGTCTGTACGGGCCTTTCGGGGGGCTGTGCCGGCCTGCCAGGGGGTCTGTGCAGGCTCCGGTGGTCTGTGCCGGCCTGCCGGGGGGCTGTGCCGGCCTGCCGGTGGTCTGTGCAGGCTCCGGTGGGCTGTGCCGGCCTGCCGGGGGGCTGTGCAGGCTCCGGGGGGCTGTGCCGGCCTGCCGGGGGGCTGTGCCGGCCTGCCGGTGGTCTGTGCAGGCTTCGGGGGTCTGTGCAGGCATCGTCCGATGGGACTACAAGTCCCATCGGGCGATGCCTGCTACCATGACAGTGATTGACACATTAGCCAATGATGGGACAGTAGTAGTCCCATCATCCGGCTAATGTGTTGAATGTAAAAAAAAAAAATAAATAAATAAATTACATGCTACATACATGCTACATACATACAACATGCATACTACATACATGCTACATTCATACTACATACTACATACATGCTACATTCATACTACATAAATACTACATGCAACATACATACTACATATATACTACATACATACTACATGCATGCTACATACATACTGCATGCTACATACATACTACATGCTACATACATACCACATATATACTACATACATACTACATGCATGCTACATACATACCACATACATACTACATACATACTACATACATACTACATACATGCTACATACATACTACATATATACTACATGCATGCTACATACATACTACATGCTACATACATACTACATATATACTACATGCATGCTACATACTACATGCTACATACATACTACATATATACTACATGCATGCTACATACATACTACATACATACTACATGCATGCTACATACATACTACATGCTACATACATACCACATACATACTACATATATACTACATGCATGCTACATGCATGCTACATACATACTACATACATACTACATGCTACATACATACCACATATATACTACATACATACAATACATTCATACAATACATACATAGACATACAGTACATATAACATAGAGTAACATACTTACCAATACTTGTCACATTGTTCCCCGAAGCCATTGTCTTTTCCGGAATAAATATTAACATAACAAACCACAAAAATACTCACCCACGATCCGAAGCAGTCCACGAGTGTGTCCCACGACGATCTTGGGTAGAGAACTGCAGCATCAGCTGATGCTGCCGTTCTCTACGGGCTGCAGGAATCCAATGACGGAAGGTAGGTATCCTTCCGCACTGTATTCCTCCGCCACTTAAAAAAAAAAAAGTCCCTAGTCTCACTTTATGCCATTGCTGCGTGGGAAATTCCCACACAGCAATGGCATAAAGTGAGACTAGGGACTTTTTTTTTTTTTAAGTGGCGGAGGAATACAGTGCGGAAGGATACCTACCTTCCGTCATTGGATTCCTGCAGCCCGTAGAGAACGGCAGCATCATCTGATGCTGCAGTTCTCTACCCAAGATCATCGTGGGACACACTCGTGGACTGCTTCGGATCGTGGGTGAGTATTTTTGTGGTTTGTTATGTTAATATTTATTCCGGAAAAGACAATGGCTTCGGGGAACAATGTGACAAGTATTGGTAAGTATGTTACTCTATGTTATATGTACTGTATGTCTATGTATGTATTGTATGAATGTATTGTATGTATGTAGTATATATGTGGTATGTATGTAGCATGTAGTATGTATGTAGTATGTATGTAGCATGCATGTAGCATGCAGTATGTATGTAGCATGCATGTAGTATATATGTAGTATGTATGTAGCATGCATGTAGTATAAATGTAGTATGTATGTAGCATGTATGTAGTATGTATGTAGTATGTATGTAGCATGTAGCATGTATGTAGTATATATGTGGTATGTATGTAGCATGTATGTAGTATGTATGTAGTATGTATGTAGCATGCATGTAGTATGTATGTAGTATGTATGTAGCATGCATGTAGCATGCAGTATGTATGTAGCATGCATGTAGTATATATGTAGTATGTATGTAGCATGCATGTAGTATATATGTAGTATGTATGTAGTATGTATGTAGTATGTATGTAGCATGTAGCATGTATGTAGTATATATGTGGTATGTATGTAGCATGCATGTAGTATATATGTAGTATGTATGTAGCATGTAGTATGTATGTAGCATGCATGTAGTATATATGTAGTATGTATGTAGCATGTAGTATGTATGTAGCATGTAGTATGTATGTAGCATGCATGTAGTATGTATGTAGTATGTATGTAGTATTTTTTTTTTTTTTTTTTTTAACATTTAACACATTAGCCGGATGATGGGACTACTACTGTCCCATCATTGGCTAATGTGTCAATCACTGTCATGGTAGCAGGCATCGCCAGATGGGACTTGTAGTCCCATCGGACGATGCTTGCACAGACCCCCGGACATCAGCACAGCCCCCCGGCAGGCCGGCACAGCCCCCCGGCAGGCCGGTACAGACCCCCACAGGATGCACAGACCACCGGCAGGCCGGCACAGCCCCCCGGCAGGCCGGTACAGACCCCCACAGGGTGCACAGACCACCGGCAGGCCGGCACAGCCCCCCGGCAGGCCGGTACAGACCCCCACAGGGTGCACAGACCACCGGCAGGCCGGCACAGCCCCCCGGCAGGCCGGTACAGACCCCGGGCAGTCCACACAGCCCCCCGGCAGGCCGGCAGAGACCCCCGGAAGGCCCGAAATGACGGCGCATCATGATGCGCACACACCGCGCATCATGATGACGTCAGGCTGTCAATCAACTTTGAACTTCCGATTCCGATGCCGAATTCCGATATTGAAAAAATATCGGAAGTCGGTATCGGAATTCCGATACAGCAAGTATCGGCCGATACCCGATACTTGCGGTATCGGAATGCTCAACACTAGTGGTCACATCAAATAGTGATCTGATTTTAATTTCTCTTTAGTTCATTTACTTTGCAGTTTGTTGATTGATAAAAACAAATGATTAACACTTCGATTTTAAAAAACATTGTCATTTTGCATCATTTTCTCCACACATGCTTTTTTTGCATAATTTAGGCTAATTTCACACTTGCTTTTTTTTCCAGCGCGTTTTTAGCGCAAAAAAACGCATAGAAAAAACGCATACAAATGCATACAAACGCTGCATTTTTTTCAAGCATTTTTATGCGCATGCAGGAAAAAAACGCAGCGTTTTTGTGCGTTTGTATGCGTTTTTTGTGCGTTTGCGTTTTTTTACAGATTTTTGGACAACCCCCCAAAAAGAAAAAAAAAACATTCAACAACACACAAGACCAATGGGACTTCATTGTGGGTGTGGTATGTTAATATATAGACCCTGTCTACAGTATTCTTCCCATTTGCTTGATTCTTCTCGTGACCATGGATCTGCGCTGGAAGAGTTTTCACTTCAACTTGGATTTGGACATCGCGATGGCTCAGGCGTATGCAGTTGCTTGCCATGAACAAAGGAAGAGAGAGAGGCAGCGAAGACGGCAGCGGCGGCGTATGTGGATACATCCGATTGTTGAACTCCGGGAGAGCCGTGGGGCATACCACACCCTCTACAGCGAGCTCCAGGCAAACCCGGAGAAATTTACAGATTATATCCGGATGTCCCAAGAAAGTTTCAGGGATTTGCTTGCTCGTGTCCAACAATCCATCCGGAGACAGGACACACAGCTCCGTCGTGCGATTCCTCCTGAGGAACGGCTACTGGTGACATTACGGTACGTAATATTTAAAAACCAAGGGGTGCAGTCTGATTGCTTTTTTTTTTAAATTTAATATTCAAAACCTTGGGTAATTAGTTTTCGTGAATGTACTAATATTTTATTTTATAGTTTTTTAAAATAATATACATAAATATTAATTTAACTTCTTTCTCTGTTCACAGATTCCTGGCAACTGGAGAAACCCTATCTTCACTACACTTCCAGTACGTATTGGAATCTCTACCTTGTCTGGAATTGTTGCGGAGACCTGCCGGGCTCTCTGGAATGTTCTTTGTCCAGAATTTATGCCCCTGCCCACCGCTGAAAAGTGGATGGAAATTGCTGACAAATTCTGGACAGTATGCAATTTCCCCAACTGTTTGGGAGCTGTTGATGGTATACACATACGGATCATCAAACCCAAAAGAACGGGATCTGAGTACTATAATTACAAAAAGTACTTTTCAATAGTACTCATGGCCATTGCAGATGCCGGATGTATGTTTGTAGCAGTGGACCTTGGAGCATTTGGCCGTGGTAATGACTCACAGGCTTTTAAAAACTCAGACATGGGCCGGAGGTTGTATGGCAACCAATTTAATTTCCCTATGCCACGGCCTCTTCCTCACACCGAAGCTCCGCCACTGCCCTTTGTAATGGTTGGCGATGAGGCTTTTCAAATGTGCGGAAACTTACTGAAACCCTACTCCAGCCGGGACTTGGACCACACCAAAAAAATATTTAATTACAGGCTGACCAGGGCCAGAAGAACTGTCGAGTGTGCTTTTGGGATTCTTGTCTCCAGATGGCGAATTCTCGGCACGGCCATTAATCTTAAACTTGAAACAGTCGATGAGGTGGTGAAGGCCTGTGTGGTTCTACATAACTTTGTGATGGCTAAAGAGCACCCGACCTTTGAACTGGACGATGATGCTCCTAACCCATTGCCTGAATTCACTCAGCACCCTCTCAGGTCATCCGTTGAAGTTGGCCAAATGAGGGACCAATTTGCGGCCTACTTTATTTCTGATGTAGGACGGGTGCACTGGCAAGATGAAATGGTGTAAGAATGTTTTTGTTTGTTTATGGTAATAAAAAACCTTATTTGATACCATTACTGAGTGCACTATATTTTTTAAACTCCAATTAAATAAAAAACTTCCCATGTATAACTGTGAAGTTTTTGATGTTCACACACCTGGGCAGGTAAATACACATATGAGTTAAAATGCAGCATTGCTAGTCTGCGTGAAATATATTGGAACGTAAGCAAAGCTGCATGTTAAATCTGATGTGTATTAACCAGGCCATGAATCAGGAAACCAATTTTTTTCAAGAGAAAATTGTCCAACTAGTTGAAAAAAATGTATGTGATTTTTTCAAAACCCAACCCCAATGAAATCAATGGGGAATACAAGTCAGCATTGAGTGGATGAATGTAATCAGCTCAATTCCAACTTTTATTTAAAATTGTGGTAGTGTAGAAATAAACATTTTTTAAGAAAGAAACTTATTTTTTTAGACAAGTTTCAACAGTTTGTTTTTCATGAAACCAGATTCTAGTTGGCTAAACTAGAGTTATTACACTAGGCCTTGGAATGACTATACTAGGCCGTGGTATTTCACATATGAGTATACTAGGCCTTGGGCCTACTAGTATAGTCATATGTGAAATACCACGGCCTAGTATAGTCATACCAAGGCCTACTGTAATAACTCGATTTTTACCAACTAGGATCTTGTTTCACGAAAAACAAACTGTTGAAACTTGACTAAAAAAATTGAAACATTTTTTAGACAAGTTTCAACAGTTTGTTTTTCATGAAACCATATTCTAGTTGGTAAAACTAGAGTTATTACACTAGGCCTTGGAATGACTATACTAGGCCGTGGTATTTCACATATGAGTATACTAGGCCTTGGGCCTACTAGTATAGTCATATGTGAAATACCACAGCCTAGTATAGTCATACCAAGGCCTACTGTAATAACTCGATTTTTACCAACTAGGATCTTGTTTCACAAAAAACAAACTGTTGAAACGTGACTAAAAAAATTGAAACATTTTTTAGACAAGTTTCAACAGTTTGTTTTTCATGAAACCAGATTCTAGTTGGTAAAACTAGAGTTATTACACTAGGCCTTGGAATGACTATACTAGGCCGTGGTATTTCACATATGAGTATACTAGGCCTTGGGCCTACTAGTATAGTCATATGTGAAATACCACGGCCTAGTATAGTCATACCAAGGCCTACTGTAATAACTCGATTTTTACCAACTAGGATCTTGTTTCACGAAAAACAAACTGGTGAAACTTGACTAAAAAAATTGAAACATTTTTTAAGAAAGAAACTTATTTTTTTAGACAAGTTTCAACAGTTTGTTTTTCATGAAACCAGATCCTAGTTGGTAAAACTCGAGTTATTACACTAGGCCTTGGTATGACTATACTAGTCTGTGTTATTTCACATATGACTATACTAGGTCTTGGGTTGGTTTTTAACATGTATTTACCCATCAGTGTGTGTGAGCGGCGCAAACAACATTAATCAAACTTTGTAATGGTGAACCACAAATGTAAATTTATTTTTAACCACAAAAATAAACAAAAAAATTATTTTTTTCGGCGTTTGGGGGCAGATGGTTTCAATTTGGGGGTGTGCAGGGAATATGCAACACTTGCAGTTGAAGACGGTGTTTGAGGGGAAGAGGCAACAAAACTTGTGGGGGAAGGTAGTCCAGTTAAGGGAATTAAACTAGGAACACTTGGAGGAGAGGAAATCTGTTCAGGTACATTTGTTGTAATGGCATGTCGCCGTAGGCTTGTGTGCCTGGACCGACTTTGGCCCAATGCCCGCCTTGATTGATTTCGCCTTGAACTTGGGGTAAATATTGAGTGTAGGTCCCCCGTCTGCTGGGGTGGCTGCTGCTGAGGTGGCTGCTGCTGCTGCTGAGGTGGCTGCTGCTGCTGCTGAGGTGGCTGCTGCTGCTGAGGTGGCTGCTGCTGCTGAGGTGGCTGCTGCTGAGGTGGCTGCTGCTGCTGCTGAGGTGGCTGCTGCTGCTGCTGAGGTGGCTGCTGCTGCTCTTGGTTGGCAGTGCTCGTCCTTGCAGGAGGACTGGTTTCGGCAGTGATGGTCCAGGTTTGCGGAGTGGTGGTGGCAGGGCTACTACATGTTGTTGTAGCGGCAGGGCTGTTCCATGTTTGCCTAGTGGTGACTGAGCTCCACGCATGCATGGGAGTGGCGGTGGTGCTCCAGACAGGAGCAGCGCTTGCCATGGTGGTGTCAGTGAAGTGACCAGCTGCACTCAGACTTGTGGTGGTGTAACGGTGGATGTCCTGGCTTTGAATAGAGGTGTCCGTGCAGTGGTATGCAGCACAAGTCGGTAGTGAGGTGAAGCGATTCAATGGTGGCACAGGTGGAAATGACACCACTGACTGCTGACCGTACCGATTATGCTGCATAGCCTGCAAGAAAGCATTGTTGCAGGCCTGCAGCACATTCAGCTGTTGCTCAGGACTAAGGTGTTCCGCCATGCCCTTTTCAATCTTACTAAAAAAATGGTGTGCTGGTCTGTTGAGGTCGGCCTCCAGACGGTCAAGGCGCTGTTCTACAGAATTGAAGCGGTGTTCAAAGTGGTTAAAACCACGTTCCATGAGTGCAAAACCGCTTTCAACTCTGTCGGACAGCGACTTGAGGCTGGAATTAAAGGCCTCGCTCAAATGCATAAACTCGGGCAAGACATTCCTGTCCAAGGCCCTCTGCCGCTGGCGGGTAGTGCCCGCATAACCAGTGGCAGAGACCTGGGACAGGGGAACACCTGATGGCCCAGCTTCCTGGTCACCAGCTGTATGTGTGGCTGACCTGCAAGGTGCTTCCTGGCAGTCGGATGGCTGGGACGGGTCAGAGGACGTCCGAGGAAGGACCGCTCTAGGGCCAGGTTGCAGGGTGCTGCTACAGGTGCTGTGGAAGAAAGGAAAATCATTACTACCATGCCTTTACAAGAAGCATCAGCTGTGGATTAGAAAAACACAGATTAATAAAACTAAAAACCCCAAATTTATAATACTTACGATCTCGTGGCAAGGACCGGTCTTAGGAACTGCAACGCGTGATAGTGACGGTATCTAGTTCTGGTCCTTGACGCAGATCCACTGCGAACCTGGCCCTCAGCACGAACATCACTGTTGAAGCGGTCCTTGATCGAACGCCAACGTGTTCGGACTTTGTCCACTGTTGGGAAAAAAAAAACAGTGCCGTCAAGGACAACAGTCACTGCGGCACAATACAGCAATACAATACTCAAAGCAGTCACTGTAGAGCCCGATGACACTGTTGGGTTTCCTGCTAGAATATACCTAGCACGAAACCCAACAGTGCCGTCAAGGACAACAGTCACTGCGGCACAATATAGCAATACAATACTCAAAGCAGTCACTGTAGAGCCCGATGACACTGTTGGGTTTCCTGCTAGAATATACCTAGCACGAAACCCAACAGTGCCGTCAAGGACAACAGTCACTGCGGCACAATACAGAGCAGGGAAATACTCACTAAACGCCTTTTTGGAGGATGCTGTGGCGCTGTCCCAGCCATCCATCAACGCTGCGGCCACCTCATTCCATAGCCGCCGGGTCACCACATTGTCCTTGTACAGCCGGTCACGGCTGTCCCACAACGGCGCACGCTCCTGGACCAGGCTGATGAGCTGCTCATTATCCAGGTAGGCGTCTTCATCCCGTTGTGGAACCTAGACAAAACACATTCATTAGAATAATCAAATTTAAATTCAATAAAAAGTTACAAAAAAAAGAAACATAAAAAAGAGTAAAAATAGAAGATAAAAAATAAAGAACATTACAAATCATTTGATACATATATTCCGTATCACCACCGGGACTTGGCTTCGCTGCTCCTGCTCTTCGCCCTCAGTAGTCCCGTCTGCAGAAGATGATGATGATGTCTTAAAAAAGTTGAAAAAAAACGTAAGAGATTTGGAGTAGCAGCAGATATACTTACCAGATGCACGAAAATAATCACCTCACGGTCTGCTTGCGCCAATTCCTGCCGCGATGGGGAATATTCTGATTCTCGTGACATACTGCATGTAAAAATAATAAAAATCATTAGTACATACATAATTTAAAAGGACAGGCATATGATGTAAATACTCACATTCTTGACGCTGATAGAAGATGGGTTCCTTGGTGACTGTCTGCTCTCCAATCTGTCAGTGTAGTAGTGGCAGAGTTTTGGCAGGCACCTCCTTTATATAGACTTTTTTTTTTTTTACTTTAGAAGTTTCTAACTAGTACAACTAGTGGACACCACCAAAAAAACGCAACGCTAAAAAACGCATACATGCGCATGCCAGTGCGCACGTATGCGCATCCATAGGCCATAATGGCCATTTTTAGCGCAAAACGTGCGCATACGTGCGCATGCGCTTTTTTGCAGTGCTTGGGCAGACCAAAAAATGCAACATGTAGCGTCTGTAAAATAAAAACGCACACCCCAAAAAAATGCAGCGCATGAAAATCGCATACGTGCGCATGCCAGCGCGCATGTATGCGCGCCCATGTTAAATATAGGGGAAAAAAACGCATGCGCACGTATGCGTTTTTTTCAAGTGCAAAAAAACGCAAATGTGAAACCAGCCTAAATATGTACACACTCCTCCACATTGAAATAGCAAGGAAGAAACAACAAACAAAACCTAGACAGACAAATCTGTCCAACAAAAGCAAGAAATGTAACCACCCTCTCCTAAGTCACAATGCAAATGGAGTTTATCAAACTCTCAAAGGTAAACTAAAGAAATAATGTAATGCCATGCATTGACAAAGGACTTATCTGAAGAGATTCAGATTCAGTAATCAAATGAGTCCACTTCCAAATTGTTGCTGGATTCCGAGAGCATATTATAATTTGTTTTATTGCAATTGACTGTAAAATTATTTAACTTTCCCTTCTTATTGTCCTAAAATGAAAGTGTAAAGCAAAGGACAAAAAGCCCAACCAAAATGAAGTAGGACAATACCAAGCTTCTTTCTGCAATGTATTTTAATGTAACTACAAAATATGTATAAAAATCAGCATATAAACTCTAATATCATGACTGTGGTTTTTTTTGAGCTGTGACTAGCTTTGAACTCCTGCTCTTATTTATAATAATTATCTAAGTCCTTCTCACACACATACATACATACATACATACATACATACATACATGAATATAAAAATAATAGCTAATCTTCACTTATCTATTCTGTCTGAACACAAATACCAGATAATAAAAAAACAATCTAAATATAGCCAGAGCCATGTGAAATTTGGCTCATGTGCAACCAAATGACATG
Source organism: Dendrobates tinctorius (assembly GCF_039654945.1). NCBI lineage: Eukaryota > Metazoa > Chordata > Amphibia > Anura > Dendrobatidae > Dendrobates > Dendrobates tinctorius. The sequence continues at coordinate 12,943,894 of NW_027361775.1, read as the reverse complement.
GACAAAAAAGTGAAAAAGATAATCTAAAAGGATAAAAAATACCATCTGTAAAACCAAGAAGGAAAAGTGATGGAATAATGAAAATCAATATATGAATAGACATGTTAATGATATGCAAATGATGAAGAATGTAAACAAATTTTTAACATAGTGATTTACTCAATATTGATTATAAGCAGTTATTACTTTTAGTCTGAGGAGTGTTTTCACATTGAATGCACTTAGGTGCGCAAGTAATCAATATCCACTGCTGTTATGTATCTTTGCAATTTCCATCCAATGACCTACAAGATGTACTCAATGGGAGACAAGTCCAGGGAATTTGTAGGCCATGTTAACATATTGAGGTGACATAGATTGCTTACAGTAACATGAGCAATATGAGTCCTGGTATTGTCATGTTGAAAAGTAGAACACTTTGGATAAAAAACCATGACTAAATTATGCAAAATTGAGGTGTTAGTGTACCTGGAATGAATGATGTAGAGTTCCAGATACTGTACACCTACATCTGTACACAATTATCCTGGGAGTAAAACCAGTCATACATCAGCTCATGAAGGCCTCTTCATTGAATTGCCCATGTGAAACTCCAGACCGATTTCCAGCTATCATTGCACCAAAGACAAAAAACCACAATTGAGCTTTCGCTGCTGACTTGTTGTACATCATGGTAACCTTTGGTGTTTTGAGGTAAAAAGAACAACTGTAGCTGGACATCTGGCTCATAGTCCTATGTCATGCAATCACTTTCTGATTGCTTGTGTAGACACTGTTTGATCTCCTTCACTTGGTATGTGATGTCAAGTTTCACTTGCTCTACAGAATAGATCACTGAGCAACATTCTTCTAAGCTGCTGATTTACATCTGTCCACCTCATTCAACTTCTCTATTGTTCTCCCAATCATTGGGACACAAAACATTGAATAATAAAACCTAAAAAGACTACTTAAGAAGAAAAAAAACTCTAGAGGTTATTAGCTATCAAATATATGATTTTATTTAGTTATGGAGACACCAACAAGGATTTTTGATAAAAATAATAATAAAAAAATCCTATAGAGGGAGCAGGTCAGCATACATTGCAAACAGTATAGAGGGTTTATCATCCCCAAAAAATATATAGAGATGTTGGAAAGCAGAAAAATATAATAATCTAATATTCAATATAAAGTGCAGTGCATATGTGCATATTAACAATTATAAATTGGCTTTCACCATGATACCAGAAATCCACATTACCAATCATAATTACATGGCCAAACTATCATAATTAGTATAAAAACTATAAAGTGCATAGTGGAAACTCAATAATCAGAATGACTAAGCCATCAAAATGCAAGGTTAAACAAAACTACCCACCTGAATTCATGCTGCGTATGCAAACGCTGCCACCTCACACTCCAATGCGCGTTTCACATGTTGCTTCATCAGGAGTTCACTCCCTGATGAAGCAACATGTGAAATGCGCATTGGAGTGTGAGGTGGCAGCGTTTGCATACACAGCATGAATCCAGGTGGGTAGTTTTGTTTAACCCTGTATTTTGATGGCTCAGTCATTCTGATTATTGAGTTTGCACTATGTACTTTATAGTTTTTGTACTAATTATGATAGTTTGGCCATGTAATTATGATTGGTAATGTGGATTCCTGGTATCATGGTGAAAGCCAATTTATAATTGTTAATATGCGCTTATGCACTGCACTTTATATTGAATATTAGATGATTATATTTTTCTGCATTCCCACATCTCTGTATTTTTTTGGGGGGATGATAAACCCTCTATACTGTTTGCAGTGTATGCTGACCTGCTCCCTGCATAGGAATTTTTTATTGTTATTTTTATCAAAAATCCTTGTTGGTGTCTCCATAACTAAAGAAAATCATATATTTGATAACTAATAACCTCTAGAGTTTTTTTCTTCTTAAGTAGTCTTTTTAGGTTTTAGATTCAAGATGTCTATTTAAACTAATGTAGAAGAATTTAGGGTAAATATTTAGTGTTCTCCTTTGTTTGGAATAAGAACATTAAATAATGCTTAAAACTTGGTCTATGACCTTTGCTTTCAACCAGATTGCTATACCAAAGTCTCTCAGTTCAAGAATTCTGTCCCTCTCAGTGTGTGACAAGAAGCGATAACTGGTACTTCAATGAACAGCAGGCATTGCACAAGCTTCCAACAAGACTTGGTCTAATTTTTAAAATTTGATGGCTAAAAAAAATGTAATTTAAATCAGAAGTCTATGCTCTTTTCACATGTCTCTGACAAAAGATTGGAGCTAAGTGCTAAAAAATTTCTTATTTGCACATCTTAGCAACACATGATACTTCCTCAATTCTTATGACTTGTCCTAATTGGTGTTGGAATTTCAGTGTTGATGAATATAAATGTTTATATTTATACTTTCCTCTATATATAAACTTACATGCTTTTCAAATTACTGAAATTATCTTACATTTTAATGAAGTTTTCCTGCAATTTCACTGCAATTAAAGTTTTTAGTAATAGGCAGCTATCTACAAATGTTGATTCACAGATGCATTAAGCTAAACAACATGATTTATAAAGCATTGCAGTTTAATCACTCTAAACATTTACCAAACCTGTAATTTATTTTTTTTTCTATCATTTCAGAAATCACATGAATGATATTTTACTATTTTCATACTTAATTATGACACCAGTGAACTGGCTAACAATTATCTGCCTAAATAGAGCATATAGTCAATTATTCATGGAATGGCTTTCCAATATGTTATCTCATGTAAATTGACTCATGTGCATTGTTGCCTTCTGTGTATATCATATCCCATGACTGATGACCCTCATGTGTTCCACATCATTTATGTGTGACATTTTTTACAGTACAGAACAAAATGGACAGTAAAGGTCTTCAATTAGTTAGTCAATAATATTCAATGCTGTAAAATTTCTTTTTAAATTTATTTTATAAGGAAAGGTCAAACAATTAAATTAATTTAACCATAACTTATTAAGTAAATTGTTAACTCAAATTATTAAACCTCGTAGAAAATAATAAGTTACAATAGACCAATTTATAGACAGATACATACAAAATGAAGTCTGAAACTGCACTTCACATACATTTATTCATGTGTAGGTGCAATGTTTCAATTGCACTCAAAGAGACCTTTTTGATGGATCAGTAATGATCAACATTTGCTCCCAAGTTTATTTTTTAGTTTATGAAGAGACACAGCAGATATTTTTTTTATTTTCCATGGATATATGATTATATAGTAAAATAATAAAATGTTAGTTACATAGGTAGATTAAAGGAAAATGACTCTTACAAAGAATAAATCTCTAACTTTTTGTCCCTTGAGTCATCAAAATGTACAATAATGACCGGTGAGCATGAGTAAGATGCACTAAATTTATTTATAAGAGTTGGGCACCTTAACATGAATTTGGTATTTTTTTCAGCTACAATGTGCAAACAAAAGAAAGACACTCAAGTTAGTGACTGGAGTACATTATTGTCATATTTAACGCCACTTTTCTGCCGTAAACTATGAAGAATTTGTCAGCTGTAATCAGCCAAACCACTTATCAGCAAAGCCCTCTGCTTTTTATAATGTTGGCAGAGCTGTTTGAAACTGGAGTAAAATCAGCAAAAGTCACACACATTTTGAACATCTTCAAGTTTTGCAAAAAAATTATGACATTAAGCAGTTTTACAACTCAAATTTGATGATTTTTTCCTTATGCACTAACCATCAAAAACTAATCATTCAAATAAGCAAAGGTTAGAGATGTGTGTAACCTGCAAATTTTAGGTCCCTTTTATTCCCTCATGACTTAATGCATTTTGCTTTATTCTGCTGTGGATTCAATTGTCCCCAATTCCAATCCTCTATTTTATTGGTTTACACAATAGATTTTTTGTACACTTGAAAAGTTTTGCTCATTTGCAGAGGAAGAATAGCAAGACAAATATATACTGCTCGGAAATGTTATTATATTTTATATAATTTTTCATCTTACTGCACATTTTTACATTTTGATGCAGGATGCAGTCAGGCCCTTTATTGTAGTTTGGGTAAATTAAGGTGTATTTCCTTTTGGGATGCACCTATATGGTGTTGGGCCTCCTGCTTGATCTAATAGTATGGGCATCATAAATAAGCTGTAAGCCACACACTGCATCACTTTTACCTATGTGACTGGTGCCTAATGCAAGTCTCATTTATGTGCATTTTTAATACTAGGCAATCACCCTCTCCATGAATTTATAGGTTTGCGAGTGGTTGTTTTATCACCATTTTGCACCTGTGCTGCTCCCATCTTTATCATGGGACTTAGGCTACTTTCACACTTGCGTCGGTACGGGCCCGTCGTAATGCATCGGGCCGACGTACCGATGCACGTTGTGAAAGATTTGCACAACGGGGGCAGCGGATGCAGTTTTTCAATGCATCCGCTGTCCCATTCTAATGTCCAGGGAGGAGGGTGTGGAGTTTCGGCCGCGCATGCACGGTCAAAAATGGCGGACATGACGCACAAAAAGACGTGACATGTAAAGTTTTTTGGTGCGTCGCGGCCACCAAAGCATGACGCATCCGTCGCACGATGGATGCGACGTGTGGCCATACATCGCAATGCATCACTAATGCAAGTCTATGGAGAAAAAACGCATCCTGCGGCAACTTTGCAGGATGCGTTTTTTCTCCAAAACGGCGCATTGCGACGTACGTCACACGACGCTAGTGTGAAAGTAGCCTTACTGTATCCCACTAGTGCATTGGTAATCTGACCTGTTTTTGGTACGGCTGTTTTTTCTGTAAGAGTTTTCTGCTAGAAAACTAGAAATATGTCATTTTAATTAATGTCAGATCATAGGTACTCTGTAAAGTCTGATTCATTGATTCATTTAATCACTATTATTTTTATCTGAATTGCATAAGTTTTTCCATCCTTTTGTCAGTTTTGCCATCAGTGTGGCGTACGTTTTTCTTGTAAGCAAAAAAAGTTTCAATCTTCTTAGATAGTAAAAAATGAACAGGATTAATATACAACATGGATCACATTCATGGGCTACAATGATCAGCAAGTTACACCTTTTATGTATTACTACTTACCAAAATAATGGTCCAAGATTGTAAAACAGATGAAAATTTCAGAAGCGGTCCAAGATGATGAATAATTTTCTTTATTTGAAATGCCGGTTATGCATTTTAGGGAGTAATCCTACTTCACTAGACTGAATATGCTATCTTAGTACTGTCAACATTTTTCACTTACCCATATTTTATTAATGGGGAGAATCATTAATATTAAAAACCTGACATGAATAAGCTAGAACACTATGAAAGATACATATTCTATTTGTGAAAAACATTTTATGCATAAGTCTAATTAGTATTTAAGTCTCCAAGTAACAATTCATAATTAAAGGGGTTGTAAACTACAAGGTCAACCCCTTCTTAAACTGTTCATCCCTGGATAAAATAATAAAGCCTAAACTCACCCGTATGTGCCAACTCCATTCCAGCATTGTTGGCACTTGTGGTCCCAGGGCTGTAATACGGTGAATTGACGCATGATGTATGACACCCAATCAGCGTTGGCATCACTGTCTCTGCCTTCAGTCAAACTAAACATGAAGAGGAAGTATGGTATGAGACTCATCCCTGGCTTCCTTTTCATTTTCAGTTCATACAAAAGTGGAGAAAGTGATGCTAGGACTGATGGGCTTTGGCATCGTGTGTCACAACATCGCATCACAGCCCTGAGGAGATTGAGTGCCGACAATGCCGAAACGGCGACAGCACAGGAGGTGAGTTTAGGCTTTATTATTTTATTGGGCCTAACATTTAGTTTAAGAATGGGTTGTCCTAGTAATGGACAATTCCTTTATCAAAAAGTGATAAAGCCTCTATACTCAAACTCAGCTACTTTATTGAAAGATTAATTTTAGTCTAATATCTTGATTATACAAATATCTCTATCACTATCATTTTTTATATATAGCCCATGTTTCAGTTTTGTAAAAGAGTTTCTGCACTAAGTTTTGCTGAGAATGCTTATTTATTATAATATATAAAGTGACCTCTACAGTAATTGTCCAGGGTCCAGTTTCTAGCAGAAAAACCCTGAATAACTTATCACTTATCAAGTTCTTTAAATATTTCTCTTCATCTTGAAAGAAGCAAATCTATAGTATGCCTCAGATTTAAAAGAAGAGTCATACATAAAAAGAGATGATTTTTTGCCTTCTAGATTTCTGCCCTTTTCTATTTCTTCTCTACAAGCTGAATAGATGCAATTAAGAAGCTTGACATTTCATAAAGCACCAGCAAGTGACATATTGTCATTGCCAGTCACATTATATAAGACTTATCAATTTAAATAAATGAAGCTTTAGACAGATCTAAACGAACCAAAGGCATATATTATTCAGAACGCCTTATTAAAAGTACAACAAAGGTAGCTAGGAAGTCTTTTTAGAGGCACCTTTTGTATATATGAATCACTCTTCCTCTGAGACAGTTTAGGATACACTTGGTTAAATGTAGATATCCAAGCAAAATATTTATTTTATGCAGTTGTTTTTACATTTTTAGGCAATAAATGAAAATTAAACATACAAAAGTCATACGTTTTTGTAAAAAATATTTAGAGTGTTAAACCTCTGTTAGATGTTCATTTTTCATTGTTGCAAACACATTTTTAACAGATAAAACTCATGCTCCTTATAGTCTATCGTGTTATCCACCTTTCCATGTTTTTTTTTTTGTTCATTTGATTTGGGTTCAAATTACTCATATATGGCTATGGGTACAAGAACATCATGGAAAGTATATTGATTCCATCCACATCATATATGTGTGCCGGTTTTTTAACATTGCAATTAGTAGGAGAAGGTACAGTATGCAGTTTTCTTTGCATAAAAAAGTCACTCATGAAACACTTATAGTAAAAACTCACATACTTAAAAAACACAAATAATTCTTTAAACTGAGCTTATTAGGACTCAGTGGAGGTCACTATATGTTTAAAAACAAAAATGTTAGTAGTTTATCTTTATCAATTAACATGCAAAAAGTAAATCAAATACATATTTAGTGTTACCACTCTTTGCCTTCTAAACAGTATCACTTATTATAAAAATCACTTGAACACAGTTTGTAGAGGAACTAGGCAAAGAAGCAATTCTAAATATCATTGAAAAATTACCACAGATCTTCTGTGAATGTAGGTTTTTGCAGATCCTCCTGTCTCTTTATTTAACCCCAAACAGACTTGATGATATTGAGGTCAAAATTCTAGGTGTACATTTGTACTTTTATGCTGAGTATAGTAATTAACCCCTTACGGACGGAGCCGCGTTTTACAATTATAACCAGTGGATATGTTGGAATATTACAACATACTGTATCCCAATGATTCTGAGACAGTATTTTTTCAAAACACATTGTACTTCATTTTAGTTTTAAATTTTGGTGAATATGATTTGCATTTAATTATGAAAATTTTGAAAATTAAACAAAAAATAAGAAAATTTAGCAATTTTCAAAATTTGAATTTTTATGTATTTTAATAAGATAGTTATATCACACAAAATAGCTAATAAATAACAATGTGTTACCAAGGCTTTGTTTCTTGGACAATTTTGAGCGTTCCTGATAGATTTTTTCATGCTGATTTCAGAAATGACTTCAGATTTTTCCAGTCACGTAAGGTTTTTGAGAAATTATACGAAGCATTATAATATTCTGTTATAATACTAAAAACTCAAATATGAACTCTTTCTGAAACAGTATATTATGAATTTTCCACTGAAATAACAAATCACAGATTTACACATATGCAAGCACTTATTATGTGAATTCCGCGCAGGCGCAGTGAATCATTCGGCTGACCGTGTATGGAGCATATCACATCCCCTGGGCAGGGGAAGAATCAGAAGACAATCCTGACATACATAGAGCATTGCTGAATGGATGACAATCTTCAATGCTGTTCGCTGTCCCAATGAAATGGAGGGAGCAGAGAGATCATGCAAAACATTGCTACTTCTGCCTTACAAATGTAACAGGATATTCACCAAAGAACAAGAAATCAATAGAATATCCTTATCTTCTTTCAACCATAAGACCAGTGCCACATGATGAAAGTCTTCTTGTTCCAAAGCCGCCCAAAGTATCGACAATGGAGGACGACGAAGATTAACTAACAAGGTCAGTGGAAAATGAAACTGCTGCAGACCCAGACTTTGAGCCTTCTATAGCTAATTCACATCTCTTCAGTCAAGCTGATCTGAGTGACTTGGTCAGAGATTTGAAATTGTCAAAGAGGCAGGCAGAATTATTGGGATCAAGGCTACTGTCATGGTTCAGTCCAGAGTTTGTTTTCTGCTGTCTTCTCTTTGGACTGGTCATGTGAGGGTTAATCCCCTTCGTTCTGGAGCTGGCTGGGCTATTACAGTCTTCTGCAGCCTGCGGGACAGCATCAGCTGTTGTGAGTTCATTTTTCCCTTCACCATTGAGGTCTGATGAACTCCCTCCTCTGGTGAAGGAAGGTAGTGAGACTGATTACCAAACACCTGGGCAGCTAGATGATAACTGGGTGGCTGGAATTGAGGACTGGATATAAGGCTGACGACGCCCTTCTTCCTGGCTGGTGATTTTCCTGCTGGATTCTTGGAGACCAGTCTGATTCCTGCATCTTAAAGCTAAGTTTTTCTGCTCTGCTTTGTACTCTTCAGTTTTGTTTTTGTTTTGCCTTGTTTTTAGGGAGTTCTGCCATCCCCGGCCGGGGGTGAGCTGAATTCCACTTTTGTCTCTGATCTGTTGATCTTTTGCTCTGTCTTCAGAATATACCTGAGTGCTGATATAGTCTTTTGAAGCCTAGTGACTTCAGGGCCTGTTTTTCCTATCAGTCGGTTGGCTCATTTTGATAGGGTTTTTGCGGATGGCAGACAGCAGCTTTCCTATCCTGTCCTATGTAGTTAGCTTGGGCCCCATCAACCTATCTTTCTATCTGTGTTAGTGTTTTCATCTTGCTTCACCGTCATTATATGTTGGGGGCTGCCTATTGCTTTGGGGTCTGCTCTGGGGCAGTTTAGTTTTTCCCCTTTCTGTCTTTAGGCTATGTAGCTCTCCGGCTGTGATCGAGGGGTCTAGGGCACCGTAGGAACCCCCCACGGGTACTGCTAGTTGTTGTGGATAAGTTCAGGGGTCTGCAATCCGATAGCTGCCAACCTCTCTGGTTTTTCTGGACTTAGCTGGTATTTTGTTTTTTCCTCCTTCAGTAACTCATCATAACAGAATCACCAGCCATACCGCAGATCCTAGGGTACTCAATAGCAGGAGAGAATTGTAAAAAAAAAAAAAAAAAAAAGAAAAAAAAAAGTGTCAGAATTTTTTTTTTTGTGTGTGCATATTTTTTCCTCTATATCTCTGAGGCTGTAGGGGGAATTTTTCTCTCAATGGAGATGAAGCAATTGTCTGATCGTGTGGAGCAGCTCGCTGCTGAAGTGCTGGGAATTTCCGCCTATCTTGCTCATTCACATGCTGCTGAACCAAAGATTCCTACTCCTGATGTGTTTTTTGGGGATCGGTCTAAATTCTTGAATTTCAAGAATAATTGTAAATTATTCTTTGCCTTGAAGCCTAACTCGTCGGGGAACTCTGCGCAGCAGGTTAAAATTGTCATCTCTTTGCTGTGCGGCGATCCCCAGGATTGGGCGTTTTCTTTGAAACCTGTTGATCCTATTCTGAATAATGTGAACGCATTTTTTCAAGCCTTGGGGTTGTTGTATGATGAACCTAATGCTATTGATCAGGCTGAAAAGACCCTGTTGGCATTAAGCCAGGGTCGGGATTTGGCAGAGTTGTAATGTCAAAAATTCCGAAAGTGGGCGGTCCTTACTACCTGGAATGATGGTGCCTTGGCAGCCCTCTTTCGGAAAGGTTTGTCAGAAACTGTAAAAGATACTATGGTGGGATTTCCTGTTCCCTCTGGTCTTGACGATTCTATGTCATTAGCCATTCAGGTGGCTAATGAACGCAAAACTACACGAGAGATGTTGCCACCTGTTGAACAAATGTCTGAACCTATGCAATGTGATAGAGTTTTGTCTAGGGTGCAACGTCAGGAGTTCAGAAGGCGTAATAAGCTGTGTTTTTTTTGTGGAGATGCCTCGCATATTATTTCTGTCTGCCCTAAACGAGAGAAACGTTGTGCACACATGTTTTCTGTGGGTGGTGTTCAACCTAAGTTTCTTCTGGCAATTACTCTGATCTGCTCCCTGTCCACATTTTCCACCAAGGCTTTTGTGGATTCAGGAGCAGCTCTGAACCTGATGGACTTGGATTTTGCTAAACGTTGTGGATTTCCTATGACACCTCTGCGGATGCCTATCCCTTTGAGGGGTATTGATGCTACTCCTTTGGCGAAGAATAAACCTCAGTTTTGGACCCAGGTGGTAATGCGGGTTGCCCCAGACCATCAAGAAAATTTCAGATTTTTGGTGTTGCATAATTTGCATGATACCATTGTTCTGGGGTTTCCCTGGTTGCAAATCCATAATCCAGTTCTGGATTGGAAATCTTTGTCTGTGGTGAGTTGGGGTTGTCGGTGTGCCCTTAGTGATGCTCCTGTTTTCTCCACCTCTCCCCAGTCGCATGATATTCCTGACTAGAGTTGAGCGACTTTTGGTTTTTTAGGGTCGAGTTTCGTTTCGTGAAACCCGACTTTTTCAAAAGTCGGGTCGAGCAAGATCGGCCGACTATAGGGAAAAGTCGGGGTCGTCCCGAAACACGAAACCCAATGTAAGTCAATGGGGAATAAAAGTCGGCAGTGAGAGGACAGGAAACACACCTACAATGCTCATTTGAATGCCAAAAGCATCAATTCTTCTTACTTAAGCTTGTCAACCTTAATTAACTTCATAATACTAGTTACGCACTGAAAAATGCACGCTCAGTACCTCAGCAGGACAAAAAAAAAATTGGGATTGCTTTTAAAAAAGCAGTTTGCAGAGCAGTGGGTAAACAGCAATGCAGCCGTCAGGAAGCCTTAGAAGGCAGCCTAACAACCAACACTGCTGATCCAGCAAAATATAGCCTCCCCTTGCACTGCACACACAGTGACTGGTGTGTTGTACAGGCAAAATCGCTAGCAGCAGAAGCAGTTTTTGGTGTCTTCTTACCTGCCTAACGCTCTCCCTACAGAATCAGCAGCAGCAGCAGCAGCTCTCCCTATTCTGAGATCAGCATGAGGAACATGGCGGTCGGCGTGCACGCCCTTTTATACCCCCTGTGACGCCCACCAAAGCAAGCCAATCACTTGCATGCCCTTCTGAAAGATGGTGGTGACCCCTGCCTATGTCATCATGTTGCCCACAGTGTCCGTGGATCCTGATTGGCTGAAAAAGAGCGCAAAACAAACTTTTGAAACGCGACTTTGGCACGTAAGTCGCCGAACTCGTGGCCGACCTCATCCTTGGGTCGGGTTTCGTTTCATGAAACCCGACTTTGCCAAAAGTCGGTGACTTTTGAAATTTTTCGACCCGTTTCGCTCAACTCTATTCCTGACTATTTGGCTGACTTTTATGATGTATTTAATGAGAATGAGTCTGCGTCTTTGCCTCCTCATAGGAGTTATGACTGTGCAATTGAGCTGAACCCGGGGTGTAAATTCCCCAAGTGTCGGCTTTTCAATTTATCTGTACCCGAGCACGAGGCTATGCGATCCTATATTAAGGAGGCATTGGAGAAGGGTCATATTAGACCATCCTCTACACCCTTAGGTGCTGGGTTTTTTTTCGTGGCTAAAAAGGATGGTTCATTAAGGCCTTGTATTGACTATCGTGCCCTCAACAAAATTACTGTTAAATATCAGTATCCGTTACCCCTGATTTCTGATCTATTCTCCAGAGTTAAAGGTGCTTGCTGGTTTACCAAGCTTGACCTCAGGGGGCGTATAATCTTATTCGCATTAAGCATGGGGATGAATGGAAGACGGCGTTTAATACTCCGGAGGGACATTTTGAGTACCTGGTGATGCCTTTTGGGCTCACTAATGCCCCTTCTGTCTTCCAGTGCTTCATGAACGATATATTCCGAGACTTTGTGGATAAATTTTTGATTATCTATCTGGATGATATTTTGATCTTCTCCAAGAATTGGGACTCTCATGTGGAACATGTTCGGACTGTGTTCCGGATTTTGAGGGAGAATTCCCTGTATGTCAAGGGATCGAAATGCCTTTTTGGGGTACAGAGGGTTTCATTTTTGGGATTTATTTTGTCTCCGTCAACTATTGAAATGGACCCGGCCAAGGTACAGGCCATTTATGATTGGGTTCAGCCCACTTCTTTGAAGGCCCTCAGAAGTTTTTGGGTTTTGCTAATTTTTATCGGAAATTTATAGCTAATTTTTCTGGTATTGCCAAGCCATTGACGGATTTGACTAGGAAGGGTGCTGATGTGCTGAATTGGTCTCCGGAGGCTGTTGCTTCCTTTCAGGAGCTGAAGCGAAGATTCACTTCTGCTCCGGTTTTGCGGCAACCTGATGTCTCACTCCCGCTTCAGGTGGAGGTGGACGCTTCTGAGATTGGTGCAGGAGCGGTGTTGTCCCAAAAAGATCCTGTGACATCTAAAATGAATCCTTGTGCTTTCTTTTCCCGAAAGTTTTCCCCATCCGAACATAACTATGATGTGGGGAATCGGGAACTGTTGGCCTTGAAATGGGCATTTGAGGAGTGGAAACATTGGTTGGAGGGAGCCAAACACCAAGTCATGGTCCTTACTGACCACAAGAATTTGATTTACCTGGAGTCGGCCAAGCGCTTGAATCCTAGACAGGGTAGGTGGGCCTTGTTTTTCACACGTTTTGATTTTGTGGTCTCTTTTCTTCCGGGCACTAAGAATGTCAAGGCAGACGCCCTTTCTAGGAGTTTCCTTGCTTATTCTCCTGTTGTGACTAAGCCTGCTGCCATCTTGGGCGAGGGGGTAGTTCTTTCTGCCATCTCGCCCGATTTGAGACGTGCTCTGGAAGAGTTTCAGGAGGACAAACCTGAGCATTGTCCCAGTGGAAAGTTGTATGTTCCTGACCAGTGGAGGAAGAGAGTGATGTCTGAAGTTCATTGCTCTGCATTGGCTGGTCATCCAGGTATTTTTGGTACTAGAGATCTGGTGAGTCGGTCTTTTTGGTGGCCCGCCTTGTCTCGTGATGTCAGGAATTTTGTGCAGTCCTGTGGGACTTGCTCCCGGTCTAAACCTTGTGCTCGCTCTAGTGGCTTGTTGATGCCTTTGCCGGTGCCCAGGAGGCCATGGACCCATATTTCAATGGATTTTATCTCTGATATGCCTGTCTCTCAGAGAATGACTGTTATTTGGGTGATTTGTGATAGATTCTCTAAGATGGTCCATCTTGTACCACTCACTAAGTTGCCATCTTCCTCTGAGTTGGTGCCCTTGTTTTTGCAACAGGTGGTTCGCTTGCACGGGATTCCTGAGAACATTGTATCTGACAGAGGAGTTCAGTTTGTGTCTAGGTTTTGGAGGACTTTCTGTTCCAAGCTGGGAATTCAGTTGTCCTTCTCCTCTGCGTTTCACCCTCAGACCAATGGGCAGATGGAGAGAACAAACCAGACTTTGGAGTCGTATTTGAGATGTTTTATTTCTGCCGATCAGGATGATTGGGTTTCATTTTTGCCCTTGGCCGAATTTGCTTTATATAATAGAGCTAGTTCTGCCACTTTGATGTCACCTTTATTTTGTAACTTTGGTTTTCACCCTAGATTTTCTTCAGGGCAGGTGGAGCCTTCTGCCTGCCCAGGTGTTGACACTGTGGTGGAGAGAATGCACCAGATCTGGGACCAAGTAGTGGATAAGTTGTCTCTCTCCCAGGAAAAGGCCCAGCGGTTTTCCAACCGAGGTAGGACCATTGGTCCCCAGTTTAAGGTGGGTGATATGGTTTGGTTGTCATCAAAAAATATCGCTATGAAGGTGGCTTCTCCTAAGTTTAAGCCTAGAGTTATTGGACCTTACAAGATTTTGGAGATTATTAATCCGGTCTCTTTTCGGTTGGCTCTTCCTGTCACATTTAAAATTCATAATGTGTTTCATAAGTCCTTGTTGAAGAGGTTTGTTGAACCAGTAGTTCCTGTGGTGGCACCTCCTGACCCTATATTGGTTGAAGGTAACATGGAATATGAGGTAGAGAAGATACCAGATTCCCGTCTGGCTAGACGGAGACTTCAGTATTTGGTTAAGTGGAAGGGTTATGGTCAGGAGGATAATTCCTGGGTCTCTGCCTCTGATATTCATGCCGAAAGATTGGTGCGTGCCTTTCATCGGGCTCACCCGGATCGCCCTGGTGTCATGGATGAGGGTTCGGTGACCCCTCCTCAAGGGGGAGGTACTGTTGTGAGTTCATTTTTCCCTTCACCATTGAGGTCTGATGAACTCCCTCCTCTGGTGAAGGAAGGTAGTGAGACTGATTACCAAACACCTGGGCAGCTAGATGATAACTGGGTGGCTGGAATTGAGGACTGGATATAAGGCTGCCGACGCCCTTCTTCCTGGCTGGTGATTTTCCTTTTGGATTCTTGGAGACCAGTGTGATTCCTGCATCTTAAAGCTAAGTTTTTCTGCTCTGCTTTGTACTCTTCAGTTTTGCTTTTGTTTTGCCTTGTTTTTTGGGAGTTCTGCCATCCCCGGCCGGGGGTGAGCTGAATTCCATTTTTGTCTCTGATCTGTTGATCTGCCGCACGGTGGACCCCGGGCAGCGAACACGCTTTATTTATATTTTTTTAAAGCGTGTTCCGCCGCCGTAACATACTGCAAACTTCCAAGCTAGTGCCTCTGACTTGCATTCCTTTAGTGTTCCTCCTGCCCCCTGACTACCTGGACTTGTGTATGATCCAGCTTGCTCTCTGGACTCTGCTTCTGGTTTTCCTGTTTCTGATACCACGCTTTGACCCTTTGGCTTGTACCCAACAGCTTACATCTTACGTTTCTGATACCATGTTCCTGGTAAGTCCTGACTTCTTGCTCATCCTTGATTATACACTTGCTGTCTCCCTTGGTACTTCTGCTCCTGACAGTTGCTGACTTTGGCTAGTCTGACCAATCTTTTATTACCTGTGACACCTGAGCTGTTCCTCTGTGTTACTATGCTGTGTGGATGTGTGTGCAACCTCTCTTCCCTCACCATCACCCCCTTGTGAAGGTTGCGTTGTACCACACTGCAGCAGAATGTTACATTATAGCTGACAAATTTTTAAGATCACCCCCTTATGAGTTAAATCTGTGAGGGTTTTGACAATCTGGGAAAACCCCTTAAAAAATTTTCTATAATAATTGGCGAAACCCAGAAAACACTGAAGAGCTTTGAGATCTCTGGGTTGCACCAATGCCTCAAAGAACCTATCTACCAATATCTGTTCAGGGGCAGAAGGGGGCAGTGATAAATTTTTCCTCTGCTGAGAGGAATTATGATGTGTGTAACCATGAGCTATTGGCCATTAAATTGGTGTTTGAAGAATGAAGGCATTTTTTGGAGGGTGCTGTCCATCGTATCACTGTCATTACTGATCACAAGAACCTGTCGTACATCGAGTCCACCAAACGTCTGACTCCGAGACAGGCAAGGTGGTCACTTTTTTTCCCGATTTCAGTTTTCTATTACTTTTAGATCAGGGTCCAAGAATGTGAAGGCTGATTCCTTATCTCGTAGCCTGGATCCAGTTTCACCTCCTGAACCTCCTTCCTCCATTCTTCAGCGTGGAGTGGTGGTGGCTGTCGTGTCCTCAGCATTGGAATGAGAGATTTGTGAGGCCCAAACTCTTGCTCCTTTGTCCATACCTGATAATAAGCTCTTTGTGCCTGTTCAGTATCGGTTAAGTGTGCTTTGGGAGTTCCATGACTCAGCTCTGAGTGGGCATCCTGCAATCTCGGCCACACGTAAAGCCATTACTAGGTTGTTTTGTCCTGTGTTCGGGCAGCCAATCATAGTAATGCTGCACTAAAGATGATGCCAGCATTACTGTGATTGGCAAGCAAGCCCAGCATGCTCACTTTACTGCAAGTAAACATGCTGAGCGGGTCACTTGAATATATTGAAATGAATAGCAAATTACTTGCCAAGTAGAGAATAGCCAGAATATTGCACTCTTTGTTTGAGTAATGAATAGTGCCAAACGTATTCGCTCATCACTAGCAAGAGTGTTAGGGCTGGTAGAACGTATCTAATAATATAAGGATGGTAATAAGGTGCGTTCGCAGCCCGGGGTCCACAATGCAGAGATGTTAACTGCTTCTTGGTAATGGCGGACACTAAATGGCAGTATCGCACTGGACACACTTGGGTTAAATGCCACCCAGTATGTAGTAGCGACGAGCTCTGTTGCTTCACAGAGCCACGGTACTGCATAACTCAAATTCCGTACCCTGTTGACTGTCACAGGGTGTCATGATCCAGGTAGGATTATGACAGAATAAAGTACATGTAACCTTTTTCTTTCCTTAAGCTGTGTGCTTAAGTTTGGTTTTGCCCCCGGTGGCCAATAGGGTCATTGCACAGTGGTGTCTTTTGTTTTAGTGTGCCCCTGGTGGTGGTTAGCATTATTACATGGGAATCACTAACAGGTGTGACTCCTCTGGCTTAACTATAAAGGTGTGTCATGTGCCCTCACTCACTGTTGGTGATAGGGTTCATTTCAACCATCCTTGGGGGAGGAAGGAACTACTGAGGGGAGTTCCTTGCAGCTCAGGCAGAGCTCTGGTGTAGTAGCTTCAGGTGGAAGCTGAATTATGCTGGTGGACTCTGTTGCTGGGAGCAAGAGCAACAGATCAAAGCTAAGTGGTGTTACCCCTGTTTTGTAACTTTCCTTTTGTGTGTTTCAGTGCAGTGGTGGGATTAGTTTCTGCACTGTCCATTCACTAGAAAGGGCTAGGTGCAGGGCGAGCTAGGGTTTTTAGGTTCCTGATCGGTGCCCGGTGCGGAACCTGCCTAGGGATCATTAGGAGTGTAGAGACACTGACTCAGGGCAGTGCAGGAGGTCTCCACATCCCCGTTCCCTATCGCAGGACCCTCCATTGTATCAGTTTCCCTGGTGTTTCTCTTTATTATTTAACTTCGCCCTGCTGGAGGTGGTGTATCCAGGGTCACGTGTGCCATAGAAATTCGCCCTGCTGGAGGTGGTGAGTCCAGTCACACATTGACCATCACACAGGGCACAGCTGACTCAGCGCTAGTGTGCGGTCACAAGAATCTGCCCCAAGAACATGGGGTAAGAGCCTCTCTAGACCCACTTGGCACATGGCATCGCACCTGTGAAAGCCACTAATAGATGCTGGCTACTGTAGGGTGCAGACCAAGTACACAGTGGCATACAGGCAAAGCCACTAATTGGTGCTGAAGCTAGGCCCTGACTTTGCCTCCTACCTGCATTATCAGCCTAGGCACTAACTGGCAAAGTTATCAACACATGTGTACCAAGGGTAGGGGTTTCATAATGAGTCAATCACCAGAGAAATTCATGCATGCGTACAACACTCACTCCACATTTTCTATACTAGCGCACGGCAGTGTGGCCGTGCGATTCTTTTATAACCACAGCCTTCCGGAACCTTGCTGATGGCCCAATCCGAGCTGCTTGAGGACCTGAGCATGTGACCTCCGACCACCAATGAGTGGTCGTCTCACGGGCATGCTCAGATGGAGAAAAGCAGGACTTAGGCCCAGGAGCGTCTGCTCACCGCTGACTAATGCTGGATGCTATAGCTGACCCTGGGGAGGCAGCAGCAACCAGATGCATAGCATTAGCTGGAGCAAGTCACTGGGACCGATGACTCTGGTGAGCAGAAACCTCTGCGACTGCAGAAGAATGGGAGACCACAGAGGATAAGGCTTGAGATTCCCCCTGTGCAGTGGTGGAAACTCGACACCTAACATTACCCCCCTCCTTGGGCCTCGCTATGCTCAAAAGCTGCAATGAGCAGAGGAGCATGAATGTGCTCAATAGGTTCCCAGGTCCTATCCTCTGGGCCATGACCCTTCCAGTCCACCATAGAGTATTTTTTACCACATACCACCTTGCACCCAACAAGGGCGTTTACCTCATAATTGTCCATAGACGAGCCCGATGTCCCGGCAAATAACTCAGAAAACCGAGACATGTGAACGGGTTTTAGGAGGGACACATGAAAGGTGTCAGTAATTCGTACGTGTGAAGGAAGGGCAAGACAATAAACCACAGGGTTAACTTGTTCCAGGACCTTGAAGGGACCTATATAGCAAGGCGCAAATTTACTTGACTCAACTCACAGCCTGATATTACGGGCAGAGAGCCACACCAAGTCACCAGGAGCAAAGGTCAGAGCGGGGCGCTGGTGAGCATCGGCAGAAACCCTCATTCTCTCCTTGAAGGCCCAGATAGCATCCTGTGTGCAGTCCTAAATGACCCAGGCCTCCACTGCCCAGTCTGCCACCTTAGAGTCGGTGGAAGACAGTAGCATCGGCACAGGAACCTACAGATGCTGCCCGTAGTTAAGGAGGAATGGGGTTTGTCCAGTGGAATCTGCCACGGCATTGTTCAGCCCAAACTCCACCAAGGGTAGCAAGGATGCTCAGTCATCCTGCCTGGCTGAAACAAAATGTCACAGATATGTGACAAGGGTCTGGTTGGCCCTCTCTACCAACCCATTCGTCTCAGGAAGGTAAGTTGAAGAGATATTCAACTTAATGCTGAGTAGGCAACAAAGCTCTCTCCAGAACTGAGATGCAAACTGGGGACCCAATCACTGATAATTTTGTCAGGCATACCGTGTAAGCAAAAAACGTGCTTAATGAACAACACTGCCAAGACCCGTGCAGATGGTACCCGCGGAAGGGGCACCAGGTGCACCATTTTGGAAAAATGGTCAGTGACTACTCAGATGACAGTGCAGCTACGGGACTTGGGTAAACCCACCACAAAGTCCATCTTGACCATTTCTCTGGGCCTGTCTGCCACAGGCAAGGGGTAGAGTAGGCCAGCAGGCTGTTGTTGAGAAGAATTATTCTTGGCACAGGAGATACATGCCCACATATACAGTAGTCTCCAACATAACGGGCCATATGTGGCCACCAGTACGTCCTCGCCAGAAGCTCAGATGTCCTCTTGGTCCCAAAATGTCCACCCACCCTGAACGAGTGAGCTCAAGAGAGAACCTCTGGTTGCAGATTAGGTGGCAAAAGAGTCTTGCCCGGGGCACATACTCAAGAAAAACTTGGGCCATGGTCCTCAGTCTTTCAGAAGGGACAAGTAGCCAAGGCTCCTCTGATGATGATGATGACACTACGGAGCGGGATAGAGCATTGGCACAAATGTTCTTCTCCCCAGAAAATGGAGGGTGAAGTGGAACCAGGAGAAGAACAAGGACCATCTGGCCTGGCAAGAGTTTAACCGCTGCGCAGTTTGTAATTAAACCAAATTTTTGTGGTTGGTGTATACTTGGAAGGAATAGTGAGCCCCTTCCAGGAGGTGTCTCATTTCCGAAAAGGCCAACTTCATGGCTATCAACTCCCTGTCCCGATGGAATAGTTCCTCTCAGCTTGTGAGAAGGTCTTAGAAAAGAAGAAGCAAGGATGCTTCTGACCTTGAGCATCCTATTGGAACAGGACTGCTCCAGCACCGATGGATGAGGCATCCACCTGTATAATAAATGGTTTATCTACATCGGGGCGATGTAAGATGGGAGCGCTAGCGAAGTGTTACTTAATAGAGAGGAAAGCCTTGGAGACCTCCCCTGACCAATATTTGGGATTTGCTCCCTTCTTGACCAAGGGAGCTACCATATTTGAGAAGTGGGGAATGAATTGACTATAATAGTTTATGAACACCATAAAGTGCTGCACCACTTTGAGGGAATGAGGTTCCTGCCAATCCATCACCGCCTGTAGCTTGGCAGGATCGATGGCCAATGCCTGGGCGGAGATGAGATAGCCCAGGAAAGGCAAAGTCTCCTGCTCAAACACACACTTCTCCAACTTGGCATAGAGGGAGTTTGTCCATAGGAGGTCGAAGACTTTGCAAACATCTCTCCGGTGGGAGTCTATATCAGGAGAGTAGATGAGAATATCATCCAGACAGACTATGACCAAGGTGGTGAGCATATCCCGAAAGATATCGTTCACAAAGTCTTGGAAGACAGCAGGGGCATTACAGAACCCGAAGGGCATCACCAGGTATTCATAGTTCCCATCCCTGGTGTTAATTGCCGCCTTCCATTCTTCCTCCTCACGGATGCAAATCAGGTTGTTAGCACCCTGCAGATCAAGTTTAGAAAAAACCCTTGCTCCCCACAACCTATCAAATAGTTCAGATATCAGGGGCAGAGGGTACTTATTCTTAATGGTGATGGCGTTAAGACCCCTGTAGTCTATGCATGGATGTAGTTCTCCGTTCTTGTGCATGAAGAAGAACCCCACCCCTGCATGTGACACTGACTTCCAAATGAATACTCTAGCTAGATTCTCCTTGATTTATTGAGTTATTGCCTCTGTCTCCGGGAGAGATAGCAGATAAACTCAACCCTGGGGTGGCTCAGCACCAGGCAAGATCTGCATAGGGCCAGTAGTGTTTGGGGAGAGAGGAAAGATCTGCGAGTACCTCTGCACTCCCTCTGACATCTACCCTCACAGAATTTACTCCAGCCCAGAATTCTCCCTGAGGACTACTCTATGAGGGGAGTGGTAACATAGCCATGGTATCTCTAAGAGGACCTTGTCATAGAATCATAGAATCGTAGAGTTGGAAGGGACCTCCTGGGCCATCTGGTCCAACCCTCTGCTCAAAGCAGGATTCGCTAAATCATCCCAGACAGATGTCTGTCCAGCCTCTGTTTGAAGACTTCTATTGAAGGAGAACTCACCACGTCTCGTGGCAGCCTGTTCCACTCATTGATCACTCTGTCAAAAACTTTTTTCTGATATCTAATCTGTGTCTTCTCCCATTCAGTTTCATCCCATTGCTTCTAGTCTTTCCCTGTGCAAATGAGAATAAAGATGATCCTTCTACAATGTGACAGCCCTTGAGATATTTGCAGACAGCTATTAAGTCTCCTCTCAGTCTTCTCTTCTGTAAGCTAAATATTCCCAAATCCTGCAACCTTTCCTCATAAGACAGAGTTTGCAGACCGGTCACCATTCTGGTCGCTCTTTTCTGAACTTGCTCCAGTTTGTTGATGTCTTTTTTAAAATGTGGCGCCCAAAACTGGACACAGTATTCCAGATGAGGTCTGACCAAAGAGGAGTAGAGGGCAATAATGACTTCACGTGAGCTAGACTGTATGCTTCTGTTAATACATCCTAGAATTGCATTTGCCTTTTTTGCTGCTGCATCACAATGTTGACTCATATTCAGTCTGTGATCTATTAGTATACTCAAGTCTTTTTCACATGAGCTGTTGCTTAGCCCTATTCCTCCCATTCTGTATATGCTTTTTTCATTTTTATTGCGCAGATGTAGTACTTTGCATTTTTCCTGCTAAAAACCATTCTGTTAGTTGCTGCCCACTGCTCCAATTTATTTATATCTTTTTGAATCCTCTCTCTCTTCTCTAGTATTAGCTATCCCTCCTAGCTATGTGTCATCAGCAAATTTAAGCAGTTTACCCTCAATTCCTTCATCTAAATCGTTGATAAAGATGTTGAACAACACAGGGCCCAGGACAGAGCCCTGTGGTACCCCACTTGAGACATTCTTCCAACTGGATGTGCAGCCATTTACAATCACTCTTTGGGTCCGATCACTGAGCCAGTTAAGAATCCACCTAACAGTTGCCTTGTCCATTCCATGCTTAGTCACTTTTTCAAAAAGAATAGTGTGAGATACTTTGTCAAATGCTTTGCTTAAGTCAATATATACTATATCTACAGCATTTCCCTGATCCACCCAATCAGTGATTCTGTCATAGAAGGAAATTAAGTTAGTCTGACATGACTTATTAGTTACAAAACCATGCTGACTCTGTTTAATCACTTCATTCTAATCCAGGTACTTACATACATGTTTTTTAATAATTTGTTCAAAGATCTTTCCTGGTATAGAAGTAAGCCTCACCGGCCTATAGTTGCCTGGGTCCACCTTCTTCCCCTTTTTGAAGATAGTAACAACATTTGCTCTACTCCAGTCTTCGGGGACTTCTCCTGCTCTCCAAGAATTTTCAAAGATTATGGAGAGTGGTTCAAAAATTTCTTCTGCTATCTCCTTCAGTATTCTGGGGTGTAATTCATCTGGACCTGGAGACTTGAATTCATTTAGTTTAGCTAAGTGTTTCCTCACTATCTTTCTGTCTATAGATATCCTGGATTATTCTATTCTCTTAATAGGACAGTGAAGAACAGTTGATGATACATTTCCTTTCTGAGAGAAAACAGATGCAAAATAGGAATTTATAGTTCGGCCTTCCCAACATCCTGTCTTACCGTTTCATCATTTACATTCTGGAAAAATCCTATAGCATCTTTGACTTTTCTTTTACTTTTGACATATCCCCAAAATCCTTTATTATTGCTTTTGACGTCTCTTGCAAGCTTCAATTCATTGTCAGCTTCAGGTAATCTGATTTGTGCCCTGCAGGTTCTGCAAACAGCATTATATTCTTCTTTAGATATGCCTCTCTCTTGCCATTTTATAAACATTTCTTTCTTGCTTTTTAGCATGCGCTTAAGTTCTGTGCTCATCCATGCTGGTTTCCTTAAATGCTTCCTATTCTTCCCTCTTTTCGGAATTGTTAACAATTGTGCTTTGAGAATTTCATTTTTCAAGATTTCCCATCCTTCCTGGACATTTTTGTCCTTAAGGATATCCAGCCATTGGATCCCTCCAATTCTCTTTCTGAGTCCCTTAAAATCTGCCTTTCTGAAATCTAACCTTGACGTCTGAGTCTTCACAGGTCTTCCTCCTCTAGCTATCAAAAATTCAAAATTGTCAACTCCCTCAGGAATGACTAGCAGGGAGTTGATCTCCTGATGGGATGGAGACATGGATAGAGAAATTGGGATGGTCTGATGAGTTATCTGTGAGGGCAGTGTTGACCCATTTATCACTCGTATGGTAAGTGGTTTGGCGAGCATCACCAGAGGAATTGCGTGCAGACACAGACAGGTGAAGGCAGAAGACATAAAGTTGCCCCCCACCGAGGAATCCACGCAAAGCTCTACCATATGGGTGGATGGGCCAATGGTAATTGTCTACTTAAAGGACAGTTTGGTGGAAAGTGTTGCTGTGTCTGGTGAACCACCTCCTACGGTCACCAAATGGGGACGCTCTCCCAACCGCTGAGGACATCTGGAGGCAAGATGTCCTGACTGCTGGCAGACAGACAGACCTTGAGTGCATGAATGGTCTGGGACTTAGATCCCGCTCGTAACACCTCCATGGCCTCAGGTGGCTCGGACGCCTGGACCGGAGATTCCAGAGGTTTGGCGAAGGTGGGAGCCAGCTGAAACCAATGCCTAAACGGGGATCGCTCCAACCTCCACTCATTATAACTAAGGTCAATGCGAGTTGACACCGCTATTAGCTCCTCCAGTGTGGCAGGAATCTCCTTAGTGGCCAAAGCATCTTTCACATGGTCAGCCAGTCCCCACCAAAATACAGGGATAAGGACTTTGTCTGGCCACCCCAGCTCAGATGCTACAGTCCAGAAGTGGATGGCAAAATGGCTGACCATGGACGAGCCCTGTTTCAGTGCCAGCAGTTGGAGTGCCATATCATGGGTGACTCAAGGTCCCAAAAATACCTGTTTCAGAGTGCTCAGGAACCGCAGAGCACTCTGCACCACATGATCATCATGCTCCCACAGCGGCGTAGCCCACTCCAACTCCCTGTCCGACAGCAGAGAAATAATAAACCCTGCCTGCTCTGAGGGGAAACATGCAGCCTGTACCTCCAGGTGTATGGCACACTGATTCACGAATCCCTACATAACTTGCAGTCACCAGAAAATCTCTTAGGCAGTGGGAGGCAGAATAAGGTTGGAACAGGGGAGGCAATGGACATACGGGCTGCAGCCTCACTGGCTGCCTGAACAGCTACTGCAGTCACATCCACAGCTGAGGGTGTACACTCAAGAGCTGACAACCTGCCCTACAGCTGCTTGATGTACTGCTGTAGTTGCTGTTCGTCCGCCATTACTAACCAGACCCTGGCGCTAGTATAATGTTAGGGCTGGTGGAACACACCTAATAATATAAAGATGCTTTGCAGCCCAGGGTCCACTGTGCAGAGATGTTAACTGCTGCTTGCTAATGACGGAAACTAAATGGCGGTGTCACACTGGACACACGTGGGTTTAATGCCACCCAGTATGTAGTAGCGACGGGCTCTGTTGCTTCACAGAGCCACAGTACCGCATAACACAAATTCTGTACCCTATTGACTGTCACAGGGCACAGCTTAGTCAGCGCTAGTGTATGGTCACAAGACTCTGCCCCAAGGACACAGGGTAAGAGCCTTTCTAGACCAACTAGGCTCATGGCATAGCACCTGCGTATGCCATTAATTGACGCTGGCTACTGTGGAGTGCAGAACAAGTACACAGTGGCATACAGGCAAAGCCACTACTTGGTGCTGAAGCTAGAAAAGCAGAACTTAGTCCCAGGAGCATCTGCTCACCGCTGACTAATGCTGCATGCTATAGCTGACCCTGGGGAGGCAGCAGCAACCAGATGCATAGCATTAGCCAGAGCAAGATGCTGGGACCGACGTCTCTGCTGAGCAGGAACCTCTGTAGCTGCAGAAGAATGTGAGACAGCAGAGGATATGACTTGAGATTCCCCTTGTGCAGTGACGGGAACTCGACGCCTAACAAAGATTTTAAAATATTGACTCTTCTTTCATGCAGGGTCATTGAACAATGATGTTTACTAATATGCTAATTACACATTTTCCAGGTCAGCTAACTAGCTTGTTGACTTGCAAAACAGAGGAGTAAAAACTATGCAAATAGATCACTATTTTTTCCTTTTACCTGATAATGCTGGTTTGAAGGACATTTGTTAACTACAAAAAGGAGAGATTCCTCCAGATATACAGAGAGAGACCTCCAGACAGGCAAGAGATCCACAGATTCAAAGAACCAGAGACTCGCTACAGGACAGCAGTTAAGACCTCATGACCCCATCACAAGGGACACAGGTTTGTCATTGTCATTGTACATAATCCCAGCTTATAGGACCACGGCCACGACTGGAAGAATACAGTTCTGCTCCATTGACTATCGCTGAACTATAGATAAGTTTGCGTTTGTCAGAATTTGGACCCACTGGTCACCTGAACCCCATGGAGATGCTCGGAGAAGCCAGATTGTGACCCTCCAGTCAACTGGCCTTGTACCTTAAAGGACTGTCATCTTCCTAAGCTTGTCATTACCTCCTCTCTGTGTGCATGCCACAGGTGAGATAGTTGACCCTGGATGTTCTGAAGTCACAGCTACTCTTATCTCAGCGAGTCAGTGGAAGAGTGAAAATCTGTAAAGTGCACCATCTTGGGTATTTTGCTGGGCATATTCTACATGCTATCATGTGTTTGTGGCTCAATAAATTATTGTCACACTTTTCTACCCTCACCTTGTGTTGTCTGTGTAGTGTTCTGCCCACAGGAAGAAATAGAGCGTGTTCAGTGGTATGAGCCCAGGTCCATTCAGTCTTTCTAAAGACAGCCAAGCCAGCGGACGAAAGCACCCACTTACCCTGTGTCTTGTACAGGAGGCATTTCTGATTTTTGCAAACAGTACTGTAGGCTGCTGTAGTTTGTGCAGAGAGGGACATGAAGAGTGGGTTGCTGGAAAAAAGTTCTCTATGTAGATGTCTTAACTTTGATCCAGCAGTAGGTGCACCATTCCCACATAATTTCCCCACTCACTCCCAGAACAGGGGGGCATTCATGGCATTAAATAAAGGTGTCCTTCCCTTCACAAGCTTTAAACCTGTGGGTGTACCGTGATGAACTCCTGCACAGCTTGTAGAGTTTAATTCCATACTGGGCCCTCTTACTGGACAGGTATTGTTGGAACTTGAGCCTTCCCTTGGATTGTATTAGGGAATCATCTATGCAGATGTCCTTTTGGAGACTGTACACATCAGCAAACTTGTTGCTGAAGTGGTCAATGATCGGCCTAACTTTGAAAAGTTGGTCAAAGTTGGGTTTATTTTGAGGAGGACACCATGCATTATCATTGTAATGCAAAAATTTGTATATGACCTCAAAAAGGTTACAGGTCATTTCCATGTGGAACAGTGTAGTGTTGCATAAAGCATCAACCTTCCCATATTGCTGAAGTTTTGTCTTCTTCGCTAACTCCATGTGAAAAAGAAGGTCCCAAAACATCTTCATTTGTTCTTCTACAGGTGTCCAGTTGGAAAATGAAGTAGTGATATTTTGGGCCAAAAATTGCTGGACATACAAATTTATCTCAGCTGCGATGAGATTTACAAAATCCTCAGAGAAAAAGACTTTGCTAAAGTCTATTTCTGTAAGGGTGGTAGAGATAAATTGGATTCCTAATTGTGACACAAAATCAGGAATCTGTAGCTCATAAACTTCGGGGGGTGAGGTTTACTTGGGGGTCAGTACTGGTATGCGCTTGTTCATTTTCTGTCCTGGAGAGTCTGTGAGTCTGTGTAGCAGTTCATTTTCACTTGAGGTGAGCAGGAGTAAGATGAAAAATAAAGGAAAGTGGTATCCTCTTTTCAATATCAGTATTGAAGGAAAGGAAAGCATATGCCTCCATAGCTGAATACCATGATTGGGAGCTGGACATTTTTTCATGTATATGCTGTTTGTATGTACCAAATTTTATTCAGGTGTGTGAGAGTGTGAGTATCTGGTGTAAACTTTTTTATTTAGAAAAGAAAAAAAGAAAAAACTCTAGATAGAAAAAGATAAAAATAAGATAAAAAAGTATAAAACTTTGTAAAATAAAAAGCAAACTTACTAAACGGATGACAGAAAAAAATTATTAAGCGCACGCAACTATTTGACACTAACTCTGACTATATTCTGGAAAAAAATGTTTAGTATTTGCAAATTACTAGTGCTTTTTTTTTTCCCTAATCTAGTCCTATCAACTAACCTAAAGAGTGGCTAAAAAAATAAACAGGAAAAGGAAGTCCTGGCCAAAAGCGAACATGGGTGCCCATCACTGATGTGCGTCTGATCAGCTGCTCGACAGCTGGAGAATGCGCAAAATCGAGCGATCAAGTACTGATCAGCTATCGGGGCAGAAGGAGGAGTGGGGTCAGGGTTAAGGAGAGGAGAAAACTGGGAAAATAAGAAACAAGGGAGGAAAAGGTGAGAGAGTGGGATTGAGGTTAATTAAGACAGAATCTATGATCAGAAATGTCTTCTTTCAGGAATCACATTAACACCAGGAGCAGTGAAGGCACAGTCTTGAAAAAGTCTGTGGCACCACAAGGCCCAGCACAGCATAACAAAAGAGCAGTATCACTGCTTTGCACACATCCAAAGCTAGAAGGAGGAAGTGCAGTGTGGTAATACTGAGGTCACATCGCATCTGTGCACTCTGATTAGTGAGATTGATTTCATCATCCGGTTGCATAGCTCAGAGTTGGGCCTGGAAATGCTGCTGTTGCTAGACTCCAGCCTATGATCGGTACTGTTACAGCACTGATCATCGGCTGGACATCAGTATTTCAGGCAATTTCATTACCTGAAACACTGAAAGCGCTGTGATTGGCTCTTCACAATTGAATAGCTACTCACAGCGACTGTAGTTTAATGGAGGACGACAAAACCCTTCCGTGAAGATTAGCCCAGATACCCTGCTATTAGAAACAGCAGGTACCTTTATTTGATCACCGCAACTGCGGTCGTGGTGCCGCATTTTAGCGATGATGTACCCAGTAGATCCAAGGTTGATAAGTACTTGCCAACCATGATTCGCTGGATATATCCAAGGTTGGGAAGGGGTTAAACAGAGATATATGTGATATTTAAATGACACTTTCTATTGGTTTCTCAATTTCACAATTGATTGACTAGAAAGGTGCAAATGCAGATAATTATTTTTAAAATATGTTTTATACATATTACAAAGTAAGTAGCGAACTTACTAAAAGGGCATGTCTTACCTCTGCAAAATGGTGATGGAAAATCCCATGAAGCTCCATTGCCTGGACTTACAATACAGGTCAAAGTAGAATGGCCCTCAAGGATATAACCAGCAAGACAGTTATATCGAATCTTATCTCCAATATTGAATCTTGTTCCATGCAGAACCCCTTTAACAATTTCTCCAGGATTCCCACAAGTATGACTTGGTAACACTAAAAGAAAGTATAGTAAAAAAAGTTAATCATTTCCTTCTTCATATCAATAATAAGAAACCAAAAAGTATTTTCACATTTTTTTTTCTTTCAATGTATCACTTAAGCGTTAGATTAATAGAAAAATTTACTCTGAACATTAGACTTAATACCAAAAAATTGTGGAACCCAAACTCTGCATAGCCAGTAAAAGAATATTTTTTGATTGGTTTCTTTTGACTGCTTTAGGAAGACTAGTGGATTATAAACCATATCAACCTGAGGTAAGAAGCATGGGGCACCTGTCACAGGTTTACTGCGACAGAGAGAAGCCAGAAGACCACAGCGTCTGTTTTTTCCTACTTCTGCACTGGTTAGAAGCACTTCACCTTCATATTAAATGGTGTAAATCTCTTGAGGGCAGAGTAGGGGTAAATCTGCTCTATTGAAAGATCCTGGAGTGAGGGCTCTCAGCTGGGCACTGTTAGCCACTCCGATCTCATGTATAAACTGAGTCCTGGCTAGCACTCATTGTCAGAGTAAGCTTTTACTGCATGGCTGTAGGTTGCTGTTGGTGGTTATTTGAGTAGGCGGTTGGTGAGTTTATCTGTTACTGTTGCTAAGTTTTGAGTGTGTGATAATTCCCTTTCTTCTCCTACTTTGGTCTAACCCCATCCTCCACTTCCCAGTGCATACATCTGTTATATTTGTGTGTATATTTGTATGTTTGGTATTTTTGTTACCCCTGTTCATATTACCTTGTTATTCTGGTTGGTGTATTACAGTACACTACTGCTCCCCTCTCCCCTGGGTGGGGGAAGGGTACAGACTTAGGGTCGATTCAGGAGCTACGACAAGGTAAGTGGCACCAGTATCTTCACCATTGGAAGTAATTTGTGGCACAGGGTGAGCTAGGGTGCCCTTAGCGTTAGGGACAGGTAAGGAGCCCCTGGTCCCACGACACCTAGCAACAACATTGTGACAGCCCCATTATTGTAATAAATACAGCTAATCTACTTACTAAATCATTGTATTTCATTAACTAAAATACAGTAAGAATAGAAAATTTTGTCAGTTTATTAATTCATTTTCACTATATTATGTTAACCCTTCATGACATACGCCATGCATGTACAGCGCTTGTCGTGTCTCTCCCTTTGATGTGGGCTCCAGCACTGAGCCCACATATTTCCTGGCACATATCTTGGTTTGAACAGCTGACATGTGCCCATAAGAGCCACGGGTATAATCGTGATCCACCCATGGCTGCTAACCTATTAAATGTCACTGTCAATCTCTGATAGCGGCATTTTATGTGATCACGCATGAAGCACGTCACTAATCCTGCTGAATCACATGACCCCGGGTCACCGATGGGTTGGAAAGACTGCCCGGGGTCTGCAGCAGACCCCTGTGGTTGTCCTTACTGTATTGCTATGATTGCTATGAGCACCGCATAGCAGAGGAGATCAGGAGATTGCAGCTTCTAGTCTCCAATGGAGACTATTGAAGCAAGTGAAAAGTAAGAAATAGTTTTAAAATTTATTAAAAAAATAAAAGAAATATAAAAGTTCAAATCACCCCATTTTGCTCCATTCAAAATAAAACAATTTAATTAATTTGGTATTGCTGCATTCAGAATCGCCCGCTATATTAAGATATAAAAAGAATTAACCCGATTGGTAAATGGCATAGTGAAAAAAATTCAAAACCACAGAATGACTTTTTTTTGGTCACAGCATCATTTCATTAAAATGCAAAGACCGGCAATCAAAAGATTATATCTACACCAAAATGGTGTCATTAAAAACACCAGTTCGACATGCAAAAAAATAAGCCCTAACCCAGCCCCAGATTATGAAAAATGGAGATGCTACAGGTCTAGGAAAATAAAGCAATTTTTTTTTACCAAACTTTAGATTTTTTTTCATCACTTAAATAAAGAAGAATCTATACATGTTTGGCATTGTCAAACTCGAAATAACCTGTGGAATCATAATGTCAGGTCAGTTTTAGCATTTGGTGAACATGGTTCGAAAAAAACAAACAGTTGTGGAATTGCACTTTTTTGCAATTTCACCGCACTTGTAATTTTTCCCATTTTCCAGTAGACAATATGGTAAAACCAATAGTGTTGTTCAAAAGTATCACTCATCCTGCAAAAAATATGCCCTTACATGGTCATATTGATAGAAAAATAGAAAAGTTATGGCTCTGGGAAGCAAGGGAGCAAAAAACAGAAATCCAAAAATAAAAATGGACTGCGACATGAAGGGGTTAATCATCTGAATTTTTTTTTCCTTTTAATCTAGTATTAACCAAATGATGATCTCTTTAAATTTTTTGTCAAAACATCCATCCATTTAATGCTATTGGTCACATATGATGAGAATCTTAGTCAGACTTTCAAGATGCACTTTGACACAGATGAAAACAGGATGCTTCTTCTTCACAGGGTTTGAAGTATTAGGTGGATGTTTAAAGAGCAAAAGAAGATGAAGATGAATCTTACTAAGTTTGTATGTACGCATGTATGAATATTGTATGTATGCAACATAAATTTCTAGACTATGTAATGTTGGACCATCTTGTTAAGACAACAAAGGCTATAATATGGCAGCACAGTTTTAAAATCGAAAGGCATATGAGCAGTACAGTGGCTCAATGGTTGGTGGTTACTCTTATTAAAAGGAGTTTATGCTTTAGAGCTGCTCTTCCTACTAAAGAGGAAGAATTCAAAGAACATGGTATTTCATTGTTATAGTATTACATTATAATAAAAGGGTAGTTTTACTAATCGAAATGTGCTTGGAATCCTGGCTAGTAATGCCTGATAATTTACTGTCTGAACCATTGAGACATTTTTGTTCACCTCTCAGAGACCCTATAAATGCTCTTGCTAGAAAACCTCTCTGCACAACTCATAGTGACATAGTGACATAGTTACAGCATATACTGTAGGTTACAAAATAACAGGTCCATCAAGCTCAACATTTTTACACCAGTTATTCATTCTATATTGCTAGTCTATTTATAACCCACAATGACATTGGTACTACCTCTTGTGGTAGAGCATTCCATAGTTTGACTACTTTTACTGCAAAGAATCAATGACGATTTATATGTCAGAACTTGTTTAACATTAAAATTACTAACTCTAAATGATACAGAATTGCTAGCCTACATTAGCACAGAATTAGAGCCTGTTTAATCTAGGTCTTTTGGGGCTCTTGCAATATGTTGCATTCAAAAAAATAATTAGATGGTCGAAAAATCTATTTATGTCATATGTAATTCTAATTTAAGCAAAAGATTCAAACTACTTTAGTCTATAGTCCACCATTACAGCCGAAGTGTTTACTTCTGAGGCAATAATCTTCTGCCTTTCATATTGTGTACCTAACATGCTTAATAAGCCCGTGTAATGTCAATATATTGTGTCATGACTCATGTCATGTGGGTCTGTGAGACGTAATGACTAGAGGCATAGAGAAGGCCAAGATGTTGGTCAGAAGAATCCTTGCAAACAAGTAAATATTACCCTGGCCTGACCGCCATGGAGGAAATCACTGGATGCTGGACCAGGGCATTTTGAATATTTTTACTCTTAACTACTAGGATCATTTCAATGTGATGAGTAGGTGAAATACATGTAAGTAACAATTTTTTTATTACATCTATGAACTATGCTAAAACCAAAATGAAAATTATGGTGAAACTGCTTTTATAGACTTTTTTTTACATCACAGTGTAGAGTTATGCGAATGCAAATGCACGGTCATCAGAGTTGGAAGTTCTGGCCTACCATGAAAAGTCCTGACATTTCAACTTGAGTGGTGGTGATAAGAATTAATTTTTTATATCTTGTTTTTATTATGTTCTGTTGTATGGGGAGACCCCAGAAAAAAATGAGGGGCATTAAATTTGAAGAGAATAACTTCTCTGCAAATTACATTTTCTGAGAAAATCCTTGGAACAGGCAAATTTGAATTTGTATAATCTGATCATCTTTGCTTTATATATTATTATAGTCTTTTATATTTTGGTCTACTCCTCATACCGCTGTTTCATTTACTTTAGGCTGCAATCTTATGAATAGTGATAAGTCAGTATTTTGTGCCAAAGACACTAGTGGAAATTTTACTTCTCTTTCATTTAGACTTCTATGTTTTGCTCAAAAAGTACCACAATACTGAATTTTCGGGGCAAAAAAAGTATTTCCAAATTCGTTTGAGCACAACATACATGGTTAAAGTAGGTGTTGATTTGCTATTGATTTACTGTATATACTCGTGTATAAGCTGACCCATGTATAAACCGATCCCCCTCATTTTGCGACAAAAAACTGGGAAAATGTATTGACTCGCATATAAGCCTAGGGTGGAAAATGCAGCAGCTACTGGTAAATTTCAAAAATAAAAATAGATGCCAATAAAATTAAAATTAATTGAGACATCAGTAGGTTAAATGTTTTTGAATATCCATATTGAATCAGGAGCCCCATATAATGCTCAATACAGTTCATAATGGCCCCATAAGATGCTCCACACAAAACATACCCCATATAATGTTCCAGAAAGGTTAATAATGGCCCCATAAGATGCTCCATAGATTATGCCCCCATAAGATAGTCCATAGAATATGTCCCTATAAGATGCTCCATAGAATAGGCCCCCATAAGATGCCCCATAGAATATGCCCCCATAAAATGCTCCATAGATTATGCCCGCATAAGATGATCCATACATTATGCCACCATAAGATGCTCCATAGAATAGGCCCACATAAGATGCCCCATAAGATGCTCCATAGAATAGGCCCCCATAAGATGCCCCATAGAATATGCCCCCAAAAAGATGCTCCATAGATTATGCCCCTATAGATGCTCCATAGAATACTCCCATAAGATGCTCCATAGAATAGGCCCCCATAAGATGCCCCATAGAATATGCCACCATAAGATGCTCCATAGAATAGGCCCCCATAAGATGTCCCATAGAATATGTCCCCCATAAGATGCTCCATAGATTATGCCCCCATAAGATGCTCCATAGAATACCCTCATAAGATGCTCCACAGAATAGGCCCCCATAAGATGCTCCACAGAATAGGCCCCTATAAGATGCTCCACAGAATACGCCCCCATAAGATGCTCCACAGAATACGCTCCCGTAAGATGCCCCATAGAATAATACCCATAAGATGCTCCATAGAATACGCCCATAAGATGCTCCATAGATTATGCCCCCATAAGATGCTCCATAGAATACCCCCATGAGATGCTCCACAGAATAGGCCCCCATAAGATGCTCCACAGAATAGAAGCATAAGTATCACTGCAAGCAAATGTATCGCGAAAATGCAGGCTTTACTACGGCAGTTAGTCTCGGCAGGAGTCAGGACCCCACACTATCTACCTGTCTCTTTTGGGTATGTTTGCTGAGTAAGCCATTCTTATTACTTGGACCTAGCTTTTCTTAACCTATCTTACTTCTTCACCATGTTTACATATGCCCTCACAGTATTTGTTCCTTTAGTCCTCACTCTTCTTCGCTATCCCCAAACGCCAGCAGCCTCTAACCAAATAATCATATCCCCTTCCCTCTTTCCTCCCCACCTGACCTCCTCTGCTGAACTGCACCTCAACCTCAAATCTTTCCGAATGAAACATAAAACAAGCTTCCCACTCTCCTCCCATCTGCTCTCCCTTTCTCTGCTTCTCCTCACTACTGGCGACATATCTCCCAATCCTGGACCCCCACAGCTCTCACCCCCCACTACTTCCCCTTCCTACCGCTCCCTATCTAATAAGAACTACCACAATCTTTCCAACTTAAAACCTGTGCCATTGACACCCAACCCTCTGCTCCCTCTCTCGGGTGCACTTTGGAATGCCCGCTCCATATGCAATAAGCTCCATGTGATTCATGACCTCTCTCTCATCTTGCCTTCCTCAGCCTCACAGAAACATGGCTGACACCCTCTGACACCGCCTCCCCTGCTGCGCTGTGTTACGGCGGCCTCCACTTTACCCACACACCTCGCCCTGGCAACAGACATGGTGGAGGAGTGGGTCTTCTCCTTTCTTCCAACTGCACCTTCAACCCCATCCCACCTCTTCCCTCCCTAATCCTCCCCTCTTTTGAAGTCCACTCTGTCCACATCTACTCTCCCTCCAACTTCCAAGTGGTCGTCATATACCGACCTCCAGGCCCGACCACTGCCTTCATTGACCAATTCTCCACCTGGCTTCTTCATTTTCTTTCAACTGACACCCCCACTATCATCATGGGTGACTTCAACATCCCCACTGATACCCTTCAGTCAGCAGCCTCCAAACTCCTGTCCCTTACTTCATCCTTTGGACTTACTCAGTGGTCCTCCTCAGCCACCCACACAGAAGGGCACACATTAGACCTGGTCTTCACCCGTCTCTGCTCTCTTTCTAACTTCACCAACTCCCCTCTCCCTCTATCTGACCATCATCTACTCACTTTCTCATCCCTGTCCTCCTCACCTGGCACCCATGTCCAGCAACACGCACACTCCCGCAGAAACCTTGCACACCTAGACACCTACACGCTCTCTGACTCTATTCTACCACTGGCATCCATATCCTCATTCCACGACACAGACAGTGCCACTGCTTTCTATAATGCCACTCTCGCATCAGCTATTGATACGGTTGCCCCTCTCATTCATGGCAGAATGCGACGTATTAACAGACAACCCTCGCACAATAACACCACTAAAAAGCTCTGGCGAGTGTCCAGGATTGCAGAGCGGCGCTGGAAGAAAACAAATTCGAAAGATGACTTCACCACATTCAAACAGGCAACACTCGATTTCAAATCTGCCCTCACCTCTGCTAAACAGGCCTACTTCATAACCCTCGTATCTTCCCTATCTTACAACCCAAAACAGTTATTCAAAACTTTTAACTCCCTCCTCCGCCCACCACTGCCTCCTCCAACCTCCCTCATCTCTGCCGAGGACTTTGCCACACACTTCAAAAACAAGATTGACCAAACAAGTCAAGTCTTCATCACTCAACCACCACAACCCCGTTGTATACCAGACCAATGCCCAAACCCCATAACCTCACTCTCCAACATCACTGAAGGGGAGCTTAATCGCCTCTTCTCCAAATCGCACCTCACAACCTGTGCAATTGACCCCATCCCATCTCACCTCCTCCCCAACCTCACCACCACACTTATCCCATCCCTAACCCACCTCTTCAACCTATTACTAACGTCCGGTACCTTCCCTTCTGCTTTCAAGCATGCCACAATCACGCCTATCCTTTAAAAGCCAACCCTCAACCCAACCGCTATATCCAGCTATCGCCCAATATCATTGTTTCCATTCGCTTCCAAACTCCTGGAACAGCATGTCCACGTTGAACTTTCCTCCCACCTATCATCTAACTTGCTCTTTGACAATCTACAATCTGGTTTCCGCCCCCATCACTCCACTGAGACAGCCCTGACCAAAATTACTAACGACCTACTTACAGCCAAATCAAATGGACAATACTCTATACTCCTGCTTCTAGACCTGTCCTCTGCATTTGACACAGTTGACCACTGCCTCCTACTACAGATCCTCTCCTCCTTCGGCATCAAAGGCCGTGCCCTATCCTAAATCTCCTCATACATTTCCAACCGCACATTCAGCATCTCCCACTCCCACACCACCTCCTCATCCCACCCTCTCTCTGTTGGAGTCCCCCAAGGCTCTGTTTTAGGACCCCTACTCTTCTCAATCTATACACTTGGTCAACTCATAAAGTCCCACGGATTCCACTACCACCTTTATGCTGATGACACTCAGATCTACCTCTCTGGCCCAGACATCACCTCTCTGCTGTCCAGAATCCCAGAGTGTCTATCAGCCATATCCTCCTTCTTCTCTCGCTTCCTCAAACTCATTGTAGACAAATCTGAACTCATCATCTTTCCTCCATCTCACAGATCTTTTTTACCCGACCTAGCTATAACAATTAATGACATCACACTTTCCCCAGTACCAGAAGTCCGCTGCCTCGGAGTAACCTTTGACTCTGCCCTGTCCTTCAAACCGCACATCCAAGCTCTTTCTACCTCCTGTTGCCTCCAGCTTAAAAATATTTCCATAATCTGTCCTTTCCTCAACCCTTAATCTACCAAAATGCTTGTGCATGCCCTCATCATCTCCTGCCTCGACTACTGCAACATCCTTTTCTGCGGTCTCCCTGCTAACACCCTTGCACCTCTCCAGTCCATCCTTAACTCTGCCGCCCGACTAATTCATCTCTCTCCTCGCTACTCCTCCGCTTCTCCCCTCTGCAAGTCTCTTCACTGGCTCCCATTCCCTCAGCGTATCCAGTTCAAATTGCTAATACTGACCTACAAGGCCATCTATAACCTGTCTCCCCATATGTCTCTAAACTAATCTCCGGATACCTTCCCTCACATAATCTCCGGTCCTCCCAAGACCTCCTTCTCTCCTCCACACTTATTCGCTCCTCACCCAACCGCCTCCAAGACTTCTTCCGAATAGCCCCTATTCTCTGGAATTCTTTGCCCCAACAAGTCCGACTATCAACCACATTTGGATCCTTCAGATGGAACCTGAAAACCCACCTCTTCAAGAAAGCCTACAGCCTGCAATGACCCCGCTACCTCCTTCTCTCTCACCACTACCGGTGATATCACCTCAACAATACCGGAACTGCTGCAACCCACCAGCCTACTGTCTCCTTCCCCACCATCCTGTAGCATGTAAGCCCGAAAGGGCAGGATCCTCTCTCCACTCTGCATCTGTCTGTCATTGTTAGTTTGTTTACTGTAAGTGATATCTGTAATTTGTATGCAACCCCTTCTCATGTGCAGCACCATGGAATCAATGGTGCTATATAAATAAATAATAATAAATAATAGGCCCCCAAAGATGCTCCATAGAATAGGTCCCCATAAGATGCTCCATAGATTACCCCCATAGAATAATCCCCATATGCTGCTGCTGCAAATAAAAAAATGACATACTCACCTCTCCGTCGCTGCTGGCTAAGGACCTGGCACCTAAGATATTCACCTATCCCCATTCCCACGCTGCTTCCTACTGTTTGCCACGTCGTCTCTCAGTGACATTCAGGCAGCAGAGGGTGTGGCATGCACTAACAACGTCACCGCGCCCTCTGATCTGAACATCACAAACAGAGGACGCGATGGCTGCAGCGACAGGCAGTATGGGAATGGGGACACGTGAATATCGCTATACTTACCCTCTCTGGTGCGGTCTCTGCAGCCCCGTTCTCCCACGGTCTCTGGTGCCTGCCTTCAGCAATCACTTGATACCACTAATTAATGACATGAATATGCGCATATTCATGTCTTTAATGAGCGGTACCACGTGACCACTGAAGGCAGGTGCTGGAGACCGTGGGACAAGCAGGGGGGCTGCAGAGACTGGGCAAGGGGGGTAAGTATGATCTCTGACACCCCCGCTCCCCCTCCCCCGCCGACCCCCAGTATATGACTCACGTATAAGCCGAGAGGGGGGACCTTCAGCCCCAAAAAATGGGCTGAAAATCTCGGCTTATATGCGAATACAGTATTTACGGTATGTTTGTTTTCAATTTCTTACATTATATTTTAACTAAGAACAGTTTTTGAATATTGTTTTTTATTACTACAAAAATAATTCAGTATTTGTTAGGTGTACTTGTGATTTTTACACCCACATTCAGTACTCGCATAATACTTTTTGTCCTCATTCACACCAAGATAAGGTCAGAGATATGATACTTATTACATTATTGTGTTCACCTGTGCTTAAACAAAACAGTAAAACCTCTAAACAATATTTTGTGTGATGGAAAAGAAGTGATTACTGTACCACAGAGAAGTCCAAGTTTTATCTTGTTATGTATCTTTTCACATAGAAACTTAACACTATATTAACTATTTATATATCCTTGGGAAAAGAACTATTGCTTGCTTACATGGAAATGCACTGTGTTAACATAGGGAAGCATTCCAGAATTATGCACAGGAATGCATTTTCTTTCATCATCTATTCTTTAACAATTATAGCAATGAAACAAATATCTGTTATTAACACGTTTTAAAGCAAAATGTACAAGGTGTGATAATGTTGATGGCTTACTGCACTTGAAATTGTTTTTATTTCTAATGCATTTTATTCTTTTTTGGAAGTGAATTAATGGAATATACTAGATGTGCTAGCAACAACAATATCATTGATGCCAGCTCTGGACAAATTAGTAGCATCTATTTATAACATGCTGTTTATAGATCCTTATGAAATGTGTCATAGTAATCTGTAAGAAAAACAGTTAGGAATTCTCTTTATAATTTACAAGCTATTGTACAGTAATATGTCTTAAGGAAGTTATATTTCTACTATAACTAGGGCATGACACTGTGATATCCATATGTTTTAAGTATCGATATAAGGGTACATACTTCACTCACACTCCGCCCACCACTTTTTTCCAATTTCAACCTCAATTTTAGGTTTTGCTCCCACTATTAGTATTTGGTGAATTTTTGATGCTCAATTTTTCATATTTCTAATGCAGTAATGCAATTCATTTTTCATATTTCATGTTTACATGCTATGGCACTACAGAGTGCTTCCTTTTTTGCTTGAGTGCATATGAGTTGGTGACTCTAGGTTAAGCACCTGTTCACGTTTAGTTTAGGCTTGGATGTGATGGTCAGTTTTTTAAATTTGTATTCATTAACCTTCAGACTGAGAACTCTGCCTTTTAGCCGCAGGCATTTTTAATCACATATACTTCCAGATATGCAAGCCATTTTGCACAGCTGTTGTATATTCATCCAGTATTCTGTAGCAGCATATATCCTGCAGTTCCAACATTCAGTTTTTGACCTTACTAACAACATCTGGTTCTGGTGTCACTATCTGGACATATGTTTGTTTGGGTGCCAATCAGATGACCTCTTTGACAGCCAATGAACAATGTGCTGTAGTAACAAAAAGGTCTGTGCTGTAAAAATTTTCTCTCTCTCATCTTGTCTCTTGTCAGTGTTTATCTTTTATCCCTTCATTTCTGCCATGCTCATATTAATAGGCTAATCTTGCAGTACTCAATATTTTCCATGCCCTGTTGGATTGCAATTATTGGTCCTCCCCATAGTACCATCAGCTAATCCAATGCTATAATGAATAGAAATAAGACTTCCTTGTCTGTAAAATTCTTGGACTCATAGAGTACTGACATAGTAGCCGTGTTCTTGTAGTACTACAGTGGGTACGGAAAGTATTCAGACCCCTTTAAATTTTTCACTCCTTGTTTCATTACAACCATTTGGTAAATTCTAAAAGTTCATTTTTTCTCATTAATGTACACTCTGCATCCCATCTTGATGGAAAAAAAACACAAATGTTGAAAGTTTTGCAAATTTATTAAAAAAGAAAAACCGAAATATCACATGGTCTTAAGTATTCAGACACTTGTCTCAAACACTCATATTTAAGTCACATGCTTTCCATTTTCTTGTGTTCCTCCTTGAGATGGTTCTACTCCTTCATTGGAGTCCAGCTGTGCTTATTTAAACTGATAGGACTTGATATTTAAAGGCACACAACTGTCTATATTAGAGCTCACAGCTCACAGTGCATGTCAGACCAAATGAGCATCATGATTTCAAAGGAACTGGCCAAGGAGCTCAGAGACAGAATTGTGGCAAGGCACAGATGTGGCCAAGGTTAAAAAATAATTTCTGCTGTAGTCAAGGTTCCTAAGAGCAAAGTGGCATCCATAATCCTTAAATGGAAGAAGTTTGGGACCACCAGAAATCTTCCTAGACCTGGCAATCCAGCCAAGCTGAGCAACTGTGTGAGAAGAGCTTTGCTGAGAGAAGTAAAGAAGAAACCCAAGATCACTGTGGCTGACCTACACAGATGCAGTGGGGAGATGGGAGAAAGTTGCACAAAGTCAACTATCACTGCAGCCCTCCACCAGTCAGGCTTTTATGGTGGAGTGGCCTGATGGAAGCCTCTTCTCAATGCAAGACATATGAAACCCCACATAGAGTTTGCTAAAAAACACATGAAAGACTCCCAGACTATGAGAAATAAGATTCTCTGGTCTGATAAGACGAAGATAGAACTTTTTGGTGATACTTCTAAGCGGTATGTGTGGAGAAAACAAGGCACTGCTCATCACCTGCCCAATACAATCCCAACAGTGAAGCATGGTGGTGGTAGCATCATGCTGTGGGGTGTTTTTCAGCTGCAGGAACATGATGATTGGTTGCAATTGAAGGAAGTATGAGTGCTGCCAAGTACAGAGAGATCCTTGATGAAAACCTCTACCAGAGTGCTCTGAATCTCAGACTTGACTGAGGGTTCAGCTTCCAACAAGATAATGACCTTAAGCACACAGCTAAAGTAACAAAGGAGTGCACTCAGAAGAACTCTGTGACCACTCTTGACTGGTCCAGCCAGAGCCCTGACATAAACCCAATTGAGCAGCTCTGGAGAGACCTGAAAATGGATGTCCACCAACATTCACCATCCAACCTGATGAAACTGAAGAGGATCTACAAGGAAGAATGGCAGAGCATCCCCAAATCTAGGTGTGAAAAACTTGTTGCCTCATTCCCAAGAAGGCTCATGGCTGTACTAGCTCAAAAGGGTGCTTCTTTTCCATACTGAGCAAAGGGACTGAATACTAATGACCATGTGATATTTCAGTTTTTCATTTTTAATAAATTTGCAAAAATTTTTACATTTCTGTTTTTTTCAGTCAAGATGGGGTGCAATGTGTACATTAATGAGAAAAAAATTAATTTTTTTTGAATTTACCAAATGGCTGCAGTGAAATAAAGAGTGATAAATTTGATAACAGCCTTCAGCTTGTCTGCATCATTGGGTCTGGTGTCTGTCATCTTCATCTTGACAATACCCTATAGATTCTCTAGATCAGGCGAATTTGCTGGCCAATAAAACATAGTGATAGTGTTGTTTTTAAACCAGGTATTGGTACTTTTGGCAGTGTGGACGGGTGCCAAGTCCTACTGGAGATGAAATTTCCATCTCCAAAAAGCTTTTTGGCAGAGGGAAGTATAAAGTGCTCTAAAATTTCCTGGTAGATGGCAGCGCTGACTTTGGTCTTGATAAAACACAGTGGACCTACACCAGCAGATAACATGGCTCCAAAAACCATCACTGATTGTGGAAACATCACACTAGACGTGAAGTAGCTTGGATTGTGTGCCTCCCCACTCGTCCTCCAGACTCTGGGATCTTTATTTCCAAATGAAATGCAAAATTTACTTTCATTTGAAGCCAACACCTTGAACCACTAAGTAACAGTCCAGTTATTTTTCTCCTTGGCCCAAGTAATACTCTTCTGGCAATGTCTATTGGTCTTGAGTGGCTTGGCACAAGGAATACGACACTTGCAGCCCATGTCCTGGATACATCTGTGTGTGGTGGCTCTTGAAGCAATGACTCCAGCAGTAGTCCACTCCTTGTCAATATCCCCAAATTGTTGAATGGCTTTTCTTAACAATCCTTTCAAGGCTGCGATTATCCCAGTTGTTTGTGCACCTTTTTCTACCACACTTTTTCTTTACACTCAACTTTCCATTAATATGCTTGGATACATCACTCTGTGAATAGTCAGCTTCCTTAGCAATGACCTTTTGTGGCTTACCCTCCTTGTGCAGTGTGTCAATGACTGCCTTCTGGACATCTGGCAAGTCAGCAGTCTTCCCTATGATTGTGGAACCTACTGAAACAGACTAAGGGACCTTTTTAAACACTTAGGAAGCATTTGCAGGTGTTTTTTGTTAATTATTCTAATTTACTGAGATAATGGCTTTGGAGTTTTCATTGGCTGTGAGACATAATCATCAAAAATAAAAGAAATAAACTCTTGAAATAGATCACTCTGTTTATAATGACTCTATATAATATATGAGTTTCACTTTTTGTATTGAAGAACTGAAATAAATTAACTTTTTGATGATATTCAAATTTTGTGAGAAGCACATGTATAACCTATAGATAGAACATTTTGCACTAAGCACTTTGTAATATTCATTAAGCAATTTAACAAGCATGTTAATTTATATCATATGTGCATATCTCTAATTTAAGTAGTAATATAGCTTGTATTCATTTAATTTACCCTGTGAGATATGAGTCAAGAAATATGAATATTATATGAGACTTGACCTCCTTATGACAAAGAAACTTGGTTTTGTACTCTAATAATAGTGCACACCTGATATTTGTAGTCAATTTTAAACCTGCATCTCCATTGGAAAATATTTTTAGCAACTTATGTATGTTTAATAAAGTTAAAAAGATTTTATAAAAATACTTGA
The DNA here is from genome assembly GCF_039654945.1 of Dendrobates tinctorius. NCBI lineage: Eukaryota > Metazoa > Chordata > Amphibia > Anura > Dendrobatidae > Dendrobates > Dendrobates tinctorius. The sequence goes on along the minus strand of NW_027361775.1, from coordinate 12,901,226 downwards.
CATTGACTTCCCTTCATCTGTCAGGGTATATACAGTATTAATGGAAGTGTGATTCAACTAGGCCTGTGGAAATTTTGGTTCTAAAAGTTTATTAAGACTACAAGTCACTCCATTGTTTCATAACTTTCACAGTCACCAGAATAGCTCTAGCTATATCCCAACAGTTAAATCAAACCTAAAGATAGATACACACATATATACATAATATACATGCATATATACATAAGTGGAAATAAATGTATTCAGATTGACAATAGATATAAAATAAATATCAAGATGCTTAGAGTCAGGCTATTTTAAACCCTAGACAGCATTTGACAAAGGGCTAAAGATGCAAATGGAGCTAGTAATAATAAATTCAAATGCCCTGTGTACCCAAAGTCATAGATAAATGCATTTCAGACCATATATAAATGCACTAGCAGCATAGCAACTGCAATATATTGGAATATATCACAGTGGCAGCATGTCAGTATAGATTGAACATTTCAAATGTGTTAAAAGGCTGCGTACAAATATAGTCTGCAACAATAGGAAAGACCTGCTGCACCTTCAACCTGTCAAATGAGCATGATAGCAGAAATGTATGGCTAAAAATTCAGAGTTGCTAATCCACTGCTATGTGTAGCACAAGTGATCAGTTGTTTACAGACTCATGTCAGGGTCTACTTAATCCAGTAAAAAGTTTAAAAAAAAGTTTTTAGAAAATATGAAAAATAAAAAATATAAAATTTCAAATCACCTCTATTTGCCCCATTAAGAAAAACAGCAACAGTCCAATCTATCACAGTTTTCAATAAATTAAATAAATTAATCCGATCGGTAAATGAGTTAACAAGCAAAAAATCTAAATGCCAAAATTATAATTTTTTGGCAGTCGCAACATTGCAACATAATGCAATAAACGTTTATCAAAACATGGCATCCACACCCATATTGTATCTGTAAAAATGTCAGGTCAGGGTGCAAAAAATGAACTGGAGCACAACCCCAGATCCTAAGAAATGCAACATTACAAGTTTCATAGAATGGCAGAAAAAGCATACAAAAAAATTTCTTCAAATTTCTCTTTTTGCATCTTCAACACATCCATAATTTATTTTTACTGTTTTCCAGTACACTATGTGGTGAAATGAATTATGCCATTCAAAATTGCAACTTGTCCTGCAAAAAATGCTCTCACATGGCTATATTGACAGAAAAATTGAAAAGATATGGTTCTTTGATGAAGGGATTGTCTGGGATATCAAGATAGAGGTAGCACCTCTGGTGGAGGGCTTGCCATGTCCTTTCTGGACAGCTCTCACATCTTTGGCCCTCATCTGATGCTCAACTCTCAAATGTAATTCCAAGTAGCTGCTAGCATGCAGTAGTAGGTACACCCTTGAACACCGCCTTCGGCAGGCGGGACTACCTAGGTGAGGGTAGCTCTCAAGTTTCTTTGAGATCTACAGTGATTTTCAAGGGTTTGCCTACCCATGCATGTAAAGACTGGATATGGCAGACTGTGCGGAAGAAACCATTCAAGATTCAATGGACAGACAAGCGATTCCCAGCACAGCATTGTGGAGTGCTGAGAGGGTGAAGAGAGGCACATATAGGATACTGCTGGCCATCCACTGCTCCCTGACCTATCTCCAGTCTCATATAGTTCTTGCCAGTGGGGCTCGATAGGTACGTGTGAGAGAGTGAGGTTGATGACTTGCGCAACTCTTCCTCACTTTAATCCAAGTTAATCGGAAGTCATGACCTTAAAAACTGCATATCCATAGTCCTGTGGGAATGGGAGAGTGACAAAGCAGCAGGTGTGGAATTACTGGAGGCTGTAGTCACGAACCTTCAGGCAAGCAGCCCAGGCCACATGGTCGCTCCCCATTGGACGAAAGCAGCAGTGGAGATCGGCAGCCTCCTGGGTGTCTGAACAGTTCTGTTTAGGATCACTCTGCTCACCTCAATCGAGGATGGGGCTAGAAAAGATGCCTCAAACATAGTCTGCTTCATTTCAACTGGCCAGCCTACGGCAGCTGGTGGGTTTCCCATACAGCGGTCGGCACGCAATAAAGAAAAAAAATGATAGTACTCAACCTTGGCACATGGAATGTGAGAACTCTGCTGGATAATACTAAGGCAGACAGACCAGAGAGAATAACAGCATTGGTTGCTAGGGAGTAAGCTTGTTATAACATTGATACAGCAGCTCTCAGCAAAACATGCCTGGCAGACAAGGATCAATTGACAGAGCATAGTAGTGGATATATGCTTTTCTGGATTGGTTGAGGCAACACTGAATAACGAGAAGCTGGCGTGGGATTTTCTGTCAAAACTCATCTTGTTCATAAACTTACAAGGGTTCCAGAGGGCACCAACAACCATCTGATGACACTTCAGCTCCCACTCACAAACAAGAAACATGCAACTCTGATCAGTGCCTATGCTCCCACTATGGCTAACCCGAATGACATTAAAGATAAGTTCTATGATGAACTTGACACACTTATTTCAGCAATCTCACAGGCAGACAAGCTCATTATACTTGGAGATTTTAATTCCAGAGTGGGAACAGACCATCAAAACTGGGAAGGGGTCATTGGGAGACACGGCACTGGCAAGTGTAACAGTAATGGCCTGCTGCTCCTCAAGATGTGTGCAACACATGACCTTGCCATCACTAATACCCCATTGCATTTACCCACACGCAAGAAGACATCATGGATGCACCCACACTCGAGGCATTGGCATCTCATTGATAACATCATTGCCAGGAAAAAGGATGGGATGGACTTTAGAGTGATGAAGGCCATGTGTGGTGTAGACTGCTGGACTGACCATTGCCTCATTGTGTCTAAGTACAGGCTCCGTATCCTGCTGGTGATAAGACCCCAAGGGCAGAAAGCTACAAAGAGGCTGAATGTCAATAAGCTGCAAAATAAAAGAGTTACAGAGAAATTTGCCAATGACCTTGATGGCAGCCTGTTATATATACTGCAGGCAGAGGAGACCGCTGATGAGGACAATTCTGAGAAATGCTGTTTACAATATTGCCCTGGAGCATCTTAGGTCAGTAGCCAGAAATAATCAAGTTTGGTTTGATGAAGATGATGAGGAAATAAAGACACTCCTAGAAGAGAAACATCAGCGGTACAAGGTGTATCAAAATGACCCCACGTCGCTAGCTAAGAAAGATGCCTTTATCAACATAAAAAAAGGTACAAATCAAGCTACGCGACATGCAGGATAACTAGTTTAGCAAGAAGGCTGATGAAATTCAGGGCTATGCAGATACCCATGACCACAAAAGCATCTACGATGTGCTCAAAGCTGTATATGGACCCCAGTTATCAAGCTCTTCATCTCTGCTTAACGCAGATGGACCTAAGCTGTTGACAGAAAAGAAACAAATTCTTGAACGGTGGGCTGAGCACTTTAATAATATTCTCAATCACCCTGCCAATTTCAAAGAGGAAGCTATTGCCCGCTTGCCCCAAGTATAAATCAACAAGGACCTTGATGATCTTCCAAGTGGAGATGAAGTCAGGCAAGCAGTAAAGCAACTTTCCTGTGGAAAAGCACCCAGAAATGATGCTATACCTGCTGAGGTATATAAAGCTGGAGGCACTGCTCTGATTCAAACGGTGACCAAACTATTCCAGTATATGTGGAAAAAGGAACAGGTTCTGCAACAGCTGAAAGATGCCAACATAATTATACAAGAGAAAAGGTAATTGCCAATCTTGTGACAACCATCGAGGCATCGCCCTTCTGTCCACTACACGAAAGATATTGGCTCGTCTCTTCCTCAACCACCTTTTACATCACCTTTAGGAAGGCCTATTACCCGAAAGCCAGTGTGGATTCCGTGCTAAATGTAGAACAGTAGATATGGTCTTTGCAGCAAGTCAACTCCCGGAAAAGTGCCAGGTGCAATACAGTGACCTTTATGTTACTTTTGCTAATTTGACTAAGGCTTTCGATACAGTCAGTAGAGACGGCCTGTGGAAGATAATGGCAAAATTTGGCTGATCGACCAAGTTCATCTCAATCGTCCGGCCGTTCCATGATGGCATGATGGTGAAGGTTCTGAATGATGGAGCTGAATCTGAGGCTTTCCCAGTAACAAATGGCATAAAACAGGGCTGTGTGCTTGCTCCAACCCTCTTTAGTATGCTATTCTCTGCAATGTTAAGTGATGCCTTTAACAAATGTGAAGATAGAATCCAGGTTAGGTTCAGGACTGTTTAGCAAGCTATTCAACCAAAAACACATGAAGGCGGATACAAAGGTGCATGAGACTGTTATCCGTAAATTATTATTTGCTGATGACTGTGCACTTAACACTAGCATGGAACAGCAGATGCAGCATGAAATAGACTGTGTTTCTCAAGCTTACGAAAATTTTGGTCTCAAGAGCAACACTAGAAAAACCAAAATCATGTATCAATCTGTTACAGGGAAGCCATACAAGGAGCCAACTATCACGTGAAGGAGCAAAACCTCAAAGCAGTTGATAACTTCACCTACTTTGGCAGCACACTTTCCCGTGAAATAACCATAGATGCTGAGGTTAAAGGGAATCTGTCACCTACCCTTTGGCGGGTGATGAAAACGAGGTCAGTCCGGTCCAATGGGCGGTGTTCCCATTATGTGCCACCTCCCCATCCTTGCCCGCCGTCCGCAGGTTATTGCTGAATTGGAGTAGGTGTACGCCATTTTTTGCATGTGCGCTAAGCATTCATAGCTAGAGCACGTGCAGTATGCTTTGCCCAACTGCGGGCAAAGCTGAAAAGTCGGACTGCGCATTCACCGGTTAACTAAGCACTGGAACACAGCAAAATACTTCTGGGGCTTAGTTAACTGGCGCATGCGCAGTCCGGCTTTTCGGCTTTGCCCACAGTTGGGCAAAGCATACTGCGCGTGCGCTAGCTATGAATGCTTAGCGCACGCGCAAAAAATGGCGTACGCCTACCCCAATTCAGCAATAACCTGCGGTCGGCGGGCAAGGATGGGGAGGCGGCACACATTGGGAACACCGCCCATCGGACCGGACCAACCTTGTTTTCATCACCCGCCAAAGGGTAGGTGACTGATTCCCTTTAATAACAGAATTGCCAAAGCCTGTGCCTGCTTCGGGAGACTGCGTAAAAACTTCTGGGAACAAAGAGAACTCAGGATTGCTACCAAGCTGAAGTTCCTCACCACACTTCTCTATGCTAGCGAGACCTGGTCTACAGCCAGCATGATAAACAGCTTAATCATTTTCACATGAGTTGCCTCAGCAGACCCACCACATCAGGTGGCAAGACAATGTCCTGGACATGGCAATTCTGGAAAAAAACTGGGCTCTGCAGCGTTTACACTCTCCTGCTGAAAGTCCAAGCCAGGTGGGCTAGACATGTGGTCAGAATGCCTGACAGCTGACTACCGAAACAACTGCTGTACGGAGAACTGTGCAAGGAAATCGAGCAGTTGGGGGCAGAAGAAGCGCTATAAAAACTGCCTTAAACATCTCTTAAAAACAAGGAAGTCAGCATCAATGAATGGGAAGAGCTTGTCCTGGAACATCCAGGTTGGCGGGGCAGGATCACCTCAGGAGCACGTGTAGCTGAGGATAGGAAAATCTTGGACGCAAAAAGAAAGTGTGCAAGGCACAGGCAGAATCTGGTGTACTGACCATATCTGCTTCCTTATGTCAAGTATGTGGGCGAACCTTCTGGGCCCGGATTGGCCTCATCAGCCACCTCTGGACCCATAACAATTAATTCTCTTCAAACCCTGAAGCCATGGTCATCTTCGACTACGAAGGACGAACATCAAGTGGTGAAATTAATTGTGTCATTCAAAATTGCAACTTGTCCTGCAAAAAAATGCTATCACATGGCTGCATTGACTGAAAAATGTAAAAGTTATGGTTCTTGGAAGAAGGGGAGCAGAAGACAAAAATGAAAAAGTGGAAAATGGCCAAAGTGTTAAGGAGTTAATTTGAAGGGGTGATAAATGTTAAAGATTGAGGCAACCACCTCCGTAAATTATCTGGAAAAATCATAGTTTTTTTTTCTGTTCATTTATCACTACAGACAGCCTACAAAATATGCATTTGTGAACTTCTATATGTATAAATATCAAATAAAAATAGGTACAACTAGATTATTTTTAAAAACTTTGATATTTAAGAAAAAAGTTATGTGCCTCTTTACTATAAATCCAAATCTATTGTAAAATGCAGTTTAAAAAAGATTAATAGGCATAATACTGTTAAGTACATAACATTGATTTTCAAGGTAAATGTGCCAGCGATTCTCAACGGCGTATATAATTTATATCACATCATATTTAAGTCCTAGTTAAGTTTATATACTGTGAGCAAAATGGTATAATAAACATTACAATTAACAAATCACAAGCCTGGATGATTTCAAGCAAAAATATTAAGCAAATTGTCATGTAAGTCACAAATACATAATTATAGTAAAGTCTGTCTTTATAATTACCTTGTTGATATCTGTTATAAAACTTAAGGGTGCTATAAATGAACATCATAAATATGTTAATCAAATGAACACCTAACAATTATGGTTTTTCAATCCTTTCAAGATTGACTAAGACAATTTTTAATTTGGAATGTTTTTGATGTATTACAAAAATGTGACCAAGGAATCATGTTCTTGCTAAAAATATGATTTAAATATTTTCATACTTATGAACAGCTTTAAAGTTTTTTATAATGAGCCAGGCAGCAGCTCTATAGTATGATTTGTGACTCTTGTTTTGAAGGTGTTATATATGTTGTCCACCTCTGGGGTTAATTTTTAATTTTTTACTTTAACGTTTTTATTTTGGACTGAAAATCATTTTTGCAATTTAGTCTCCTGAAAATGTTTACACTGTTTTATTTTCAACTTCAATGTGGTCTGTCCTCATAAATCACTTGAGAGTAGCCAAGAAAAGATAAATACCAGAGTTACAAACACTCCCAGTGCACCATTAGTGTACTGTCACACTTAACGATCTACCAGCGATCCCGACCAGTGATATGACGCTGTCAGGATTGCTGGTACATCGCTAAGTGGTCGCTAGTGAGCTGCCACATAGGCAGATCTCACCAGCGACATCGCTGGGGATGGGGGTCGCTACTTACCTGTCACACCAGGCGATCCTGCGTCCTCCCGCCCGGCTCCACGCGTCGCTCTTCGTCACAGCAGGAAGCGCCGCAGGAAGCAGACGACGAGAAACAGTTCAGCCTGTTCTCGCACGATCAGCGATAACCAGCGGGGGAGCGGGTTGTAGGTAAGTATCAGACATAGTGATATCGCTAGCAATATCGCTATAACGTCACTAGTTATAGCGATATTGCTAGCGATATCGCTTAGTGTGACATGCCCTTTAGAATGAGCTCAAGATTCTCAGTTCACACATTCCACAATCTGCAATAGACAGCGCAGCACAGAGGCTATAGAAGGGTCAACAGCACCAAATATTTAATGAAACCCATTCAAAAAATGTAGTCACAAATTTATGGATTTATGCTAGAAAATATTCGCAAATGTGGACAACCACTTAAAACGGGAACTTGCTTCAGAATCCTTTCCAGAGAATACACAGAACAGTTATTTTTCAGCCCTTCCTGTTTGACACTATGCTTGATTGCATTTACAGTTGTGTACATCTGGGATGGCATTATGTTAGTGATAAAGAGATCAGTCATATTAAAATGTTCCTTTTAAATACTTAAACACTCATAATAGTCAATCTTTAACATTAAAATTAAACTTTTTCTAAATAGAATTGTGGCAAATGCCATAATGTTACAATGCAACTTATGCTTGGATGCAAACGAACACAAAGAGCAAATAAATTGAAAACAAGCAAATTTCATTAGAGAAGGCAGAGATCAACCAATTACTGGGCTGCCACAGTTATAGCATGGTCATATCATGGCAAAGTATCACAAAATGGTGTTTCTTTCTTTTCATAGCTGCTCATCATCTTTCTATGCCAATCAACCGATTTATTAAGTCAAGAAGAAAGGTAAGGAAAGATACAGCTAGATCATAGAGGTAGCAGTGTGAAAGGCAAACTTTGTTGAAGCAGGCAAGTTTAATAAAAAAAAGTACAGTAACTGAAGTTTAACAGTAAATATAGTAACAAGTAATGAGACCTTTAGCTCAAAAGGGTAACTGGCAAGGATGATATGGGTAAACCACAGTTAGAAATATGAGATAACTGATCCATGACACTATAATCGAAGTAGTGAAGATTAGAGTTGAGCGACTTTTGGTTTTTTAGGGTCGCGTTTCGTTTCGTGAAACCCGACTTTTCCAAAAGTCGGGTCGAGCAAGATCGTCCGATTATAGGGAAAAGTCGGGGTCGTCCCGAAACACGAAACCCAATGTAAGTCAATGGGGAATAAAAGTCGGCAGTGAGAGGAGGACAGGAAGCACACCTACAGTGCCCATTTGAATGCCAAAAGCATCAATTCTTCTTACTTAAGCTTGTCAACCTTAATTAACTTCATAATACAAGTTACGCACTGAAAAATGGGGGCTATTTGGCTAAAGTTGTGGGGGGGAGGGCTGGCTGCAGGTTTTCATGTGCCCTGGGCGAAAGAGCGCCCCTTTAACACATACCACAACTCATCATGCTCCGATACGGCAGAGAAATAGCGGTATAGTACAATGAAAAATACCTCACTTTTTACATCTCATGACGAGGCCCATCTATTTCTCCATACAAAATCATTGGTCCCATATAATGTTTGAAACAGTATATGATGAGCTCCACATAAAGCTACAGTATATGTTGGTCCCCATGGATGAAGCTCCACTGTCTTATGGGCCCAAATAATGCTCCAAACATAATGGGCCCCATTTCTAATGCTCTAGTGTATAATGGGCCCTGTAAATGCTGCTCCAGTGTCTGATGTCCACCTTTGGAATGTTCCAGTGTATGGTGGGCCCCATCTATCATTCTCCAGAGTATAGTGCTCCCCAAAAATTGCTGTCCCAACATTGAAAACAATCAAATAAGTCTCCTCGCTAGGGAATCCCTGTACTTCTCTGGATTCCTCGTCGTCCCCATCTTCCATCTCACTGCACAGTATTTCAACTTTGCAAGTGCTGTGATCCTGGGCAAGCAGGGGGGGCCCACTCGTTGGCGACGGCACTGGCACAGGGCCCATGATAGTACGGTGGTGTGTCTGATGGCGGGTGGGCCGAACCTGCACTTTCATCTGCAGCTTCCTCTTTGTCACCGTGTAAGATGGAACTGTATATGGGAAGGGTAACCTGAGTTTCATCAGGGTCAGATTCAGGTCGTGTAGCGTGCGAGGGGAATGTAGTGGTCTGGGTCAATGTGCCAGCAGATTCATCGAGCAGTGGCTGGGCATCAGTGCACTTGTGTCGCCCCCAGGAGTACGGTCGCCACAGTGGCATTACCTTCTTCCTAGGGAGTGTGATGTCATGCTTGGGAGCAACGAACGATCTCTCTAGCAGGTTAACTGATTGGGCGGCGTTATTCCCACGAGTCATGACCCTCCAAACAGCGTTCATGAAGGCAAAGTGTTTGTTTTACGTGGGCAGTATGGTTGCAAAGCTGAACCTTAAAGGAATGTCCAGAAGGGCACCACCAGGAGTGGAGCCTACGGTTAAATTCGACTCCACCTGGGAAACCTCAACCATGCCAGCTACAGAACAGATGCACACATTGCAAGCTTAATTCCGTTAACGAACGAGACTCCGTCATGCCCCGCGGTCCGAGTCCGGCTTACTAGAGGGACACGTGAGGCTCTGGCACATGAGATTGGCCAATAACTGGTGTGTCATGCCCTTACATGTCCGTGGCTGCATGTGCGCTACACTGAAAAGGCCAGCGTTTGTCGCTTACGGGTGCAGATAACCCGCTGAACAACGTTAGTGATGGGGATCACTGATTACAATTATTACCCGCGAACGATGATTTCCCAGTAAGTGCAGGTCAACCGCAGTTCCGGAATTAGGCCTAACCGTCATTCCTGAAAAAATTAAAAACTTACGTGTGCAAACCACAGGTGCTGTAACTTGCTTAACAGCTCGCCAGCCGTTCTCACGCCCAGTATGGCTTACACGTGATTGCACAAAGGTGAGAAAGGGTACCATATCCCCAGATAACATGTATGGATAGCGTACACATTCAAAATATATGTCAATACATCAGGAGGCAGGCTCAGACGGTGTTAGGCCCAGTATGGATTGCACGTGATTGCACAAAGGTTAGAAAGGGTACCGTATCCCCAGATAACATGTATGGATAGCGTACACATTCAAAATATATGTCTCAGGAGGCAGGCTCAGACGGTGTTAGGCCCAGTATGGATTGCACGTGATTGCACAAAGGTTAGAAAGGGTACCGTATCCCCAGATAACATGTATGGATAGCGTACACATTCAAAATATATGTCTCAGGAGGCAGGCTCAGATGGTGTTAGGCCCAGTATGGATTGAACGTGATTGCACAAAGGTTAGAAAGGGTACCATATCCCCAGATAACATGTATGGATAGCGTACACATTCAAAATATATGTCTATACATCAGGAGGCAGGCTCAGACGGTGTCAGGCCCAGTATGGATTGCACGTGATTGCACAAAGGTTAGAAAGGGTACCGTATCCCCAGATAACATGTATGGATAGCGTACACATTCAAAATATATGTCTCAGGAGGCAGGCTCAGACGGTGTTAGGCCCAGTATGGATTGCACGTGATTGCACAAAGGTTAGAAAGGGTACCGTATCCCCAGATAACATGTATGGATAGCGTACACATTCAAAATATATGTCTCAGGAGGCAGACTCAGATGGTGTCAGGCCCAGTATGGATTGCACGTGATTGCACAAAGGTTAGAAAGGGTACCGTATCCCCAGATAACATGTATGGATAGCGTACACATTCAAAATATATGTCTCAGGAGGCAGGCTCAGATGGTGTTAGGCCCAGTATGGATTGCATGTGATTGCACAAAGGTTAGAAAGGGTACCGTATCCCCAGATAACATGTATGGATAGCGTACACATTCAAAATATATGTCTATACATCAGGAGGCAGGCTCAGACGGTGTCAGGCCCAGTATGGATTGCACGTGATTGCACAAAGGTTAGAAAGGGTACCGTATCCCCGGATAACATGTATGGATAGCGTACACATTCAAAATATATGTCTCAGGAGGCAGGTTCAGACGGTGTTAGGCCCAGTATGGATTGAACGTGATTGCACAAAGGTTAGAAAGGGTACCGTATCCCCAGATAACATGTATGGATAGCGTACACATTCAAAATATATGTCTCAGGAGGCAGGCTCAGACGGTGTTAGGCCCAGTATGGATTGCACGTGATTGCACAAAGGTCAGAAAGGGTACCGTATTCCCAGATAACATGTATGGATAGCGTACACATTCAAAATATATGTCTATACATCAGGAGGCAGGCTCAGACGGTGTCAGGCCCAGTATGGATTGCACGTGACTGCACAAAGGTTAGAAAGGGTACCGTATCCCCAGATAACATGTATGGATAGTGTACACATTCAAAATATATGTCTCAGGAGGCAGGCTCAGACGGTGTCAGGCCCAGTATGGATTGCACGTGATTGCACAAAGGTTAGAAAGGGTACCGTATCCCCAGATAACATGTATGGATAGCGTACACATTCAAAATATATGTCTCAGGAGGCAGGCTCAGACGGTGTCAGGCCCAGTATGGATTGCACGTGATTGCACAAAGGTTAGAAAGGGTACCGTATCCCCAGATAACATGTATGGATAGCGTACACATTCAAAATATATGTCTCAGGAGGCAGGCTCAGATGGTGTTAGGCCCAGTATGGATTGCACGTGATTGCACAAAGGTTTGAAAGGGTACCGTTTCCCCGGATAACATGTATGGATAGCGTACACATTCAAAATATATGTCTCAGGAGGCAGGCTCAGACAGTGTCAGGCCCAGTATGGATTGCACATGATTGCACAAAGGTTAGAAAGGGTACCGTATCCCAAGATAACATGTATGGATAGCGTACACATTCAAAATATATGTCTCAGGAGGCAGGCTCAGATGGTGTTAGGCCCAGTATGGATTGCACGTGATTGCACAAAGGTTTGAAAGGGTACCGTTTCCCCGGATAACATGTATGGATAGCGTACACATTCAAAATATATGTCTCAGGAGGCAGGCTCAGACGGTGTCAGGCACAGTATGGATTTGACGGCCCAGATTACACAGCGGAGGAGCAGGGAGAGGTAAAGATTGCAAATGCTGGGGCCCTGCCCAAGCAAGGGGGACCCACTCGTGGGCGTCGGTACTGGCACTGGGCCCCTCATAGTACAGCGGTGTGTCTGACGGCGGGTGTGCACCACCACCGTCAGAGACACTTGATTGCACTATGAGGGACCCTGTGCCAGTGCCCGCGCCCAAGAGTCGGCCTACCCACATGTCCAGAGCAACGGCACTAGCACGGTGTCGTGCGCTAGGTGGAGACCCCGGCCATGGGGGGGGAGGCAGCACAGTTAGGGAGTTTTAGAAAGTGGCATATGTTGATGTTGGACATTCAGCTGATGCAAAAGGCGAAATAGGTGAAGTCCCAGGAAGAGGTGGACCAAAGCAAGCCATTTTTCTGTCACCCTATGTGTCATCAGGGGAAGGTGGGACAAAATCCTTGGAAACCCATGCATGGTTCATTTTAATGAAGGTTAGATCATCCACATTTTGGGTTGACAGACGGGTCCTTTTTTCTGTCAGGATTGATCCAGCTGCACTGAAGACTCTTTCCGATAGCACACTTGCAGCTGGGCAAGCGAGCTCCTGTAAGGCATATTGGGCCAATTCAGGCCAGGTGTCCAGTTTAGCGGCCCAATAGTCAAAGGGGAATGACCTGTGTGGGAGAACATCGATATGGGAGGAAAAGTAGTTTGTAACCATAGTTGACAACTGCTGTCTCCTGTCACTTTCCATCGATGCAGTATTACCAGTTGTGTGAGCGGTATTTGAAAAATCAGTCCACAACATTGTCATGAAAACCCTGTCTCCAACGCCACTTCTGCTGTGTGCACCACGAACACCTCTGCCAAGCTGCCCCCGCCTGTACGGCTCGTGTGAGAACCATCACCGCTGCTGTGTGCTGGGAATGCCTCAAGCAACCGATTTACCAGAGTTGCTTGTTTATTAGCCAATATTAGGTCAAGGTTCTCCTGTGGCATGATGTTTTGTAATTTGCCTTTATAGCGTGGATCCAGGATGCTGGCCAACCAGTAGTCATCATCGTTCATCATTTTGGCAATGTGGGGGTCCCTTTTTAGGATCTGCAAGGCATAATCTGACATGTGGGCCAATGTTCCCGGTGTCAATGATGCACTGCGAGTGCTGGGTGGAGGAGCACTTTATGGCAAATCCACATCCCTCCAGTCACGCACAAACCCTGTACCAGACCTTGCCACGCCAACATTTTCACTTGCCCCACGAGATGCATCCTCCTCCCCTAAGTAATCATCCCCATCATCCTCCTCCTCCTCCTCTTCTTCCTCCACCTCGTCCAGGAGAGGTCCCTGAGCAGACAATGGCTAAATGTCATCAAGGATTCCCTCCTCCTCTTCCTCCTCATCAACATTGGCTGCAGACGCCTGCTTCTTAAGGTGCGTCAAAGTTTGCATGAGCAGACGCATAAGTGGGATGCTCATGCTTAGGATGGCGTCGTCTGCACTTACCAGCCGTGTGCATTCCTCAAAACACTGAAGGACTTTACAGAGGTTTTTCAGCTTCGACCACTGCACACCTGTCAACTCCATGTCTGCTCTCAAAGTGCCTGGCCGTGTATCCTCCCACAAATGCATTATGGCCTGCCTCTGCTCGCACAGCCGCTCCACTATGTGCAGGGTGGAGTTCCACCTTGTTGCAATGTCGATAATGAGGCGGTGGTTGGGAAGGTGGAGCAATCGCTGCAGCTTCTGCATACGAATGGAGTGTACAGGCGACCGGCGGATGTGAGCGCACAGTCTTCGCACCTTCTGGAGCAGGGCTGTTAACTCCGGATAATTTTTGAGGAAGCACTGCACCACCAGGTTCAAGGTGTGAGCCAAGCAAGGTATGTGGCTGAGTTTTGAAAGGGCTATGGCTGCCACAAAATTACGGCCGTTATCACTAACTACCTTGCCTGCCTCAATATGTACACTGCCCAGCCATGACTCAGTTTGTCGCTTCAAGTACTCGGCCAGCACCTCGGCGGTGTGTCTGTCGCCCAAACACATCATCTGCAACACAGCCTGCTGACGCTTTCCACTAGCTGCTTGATAGGGGGACACTTCTTGTGCAGCAGTGGCAGCTGCAGATGGAGTGCTCATACGACTGCGCTCTGTGGACGAGCTTTCGCTTCTGGAGGAGGAGGAGGAGGGTCAAACGCCTACAGCCAACTGTTTCCTATACCGTGGGCTAGGCAGCACTGTCCCACCACCGCTGTCCCCTGTGGACCCTGCATCCACCACATTAACCCAGTGCGCAGTGATGGACACGTAACGGCCCTGGCCATGCCGACTGGACCATGCATCAGTTGTGAGGTGCACCTTTCCGCTCACTGACTGCTTGAGTGCATGGACAATGCGGTCTTTCACATGATGGTGGAGGGCTGGGATGGCTTTGTGAGAGAAGAAGTGGCGACTGGGTAGGTCATAGCGTGGTACTGCATAGGCCATGAGTTCACGGAAAGCTGTGCTTTCCACCAACCGATAGGGCATCATCTCAAACGAGATTAGTTTGGCAATGTGGGCGTTCAAACCCAGTGTACGCGGATGAGAGACTGAGTACTTTCTTGACCTACTCATAGTGTCCGGGAGGGTGAGCTGGACTTGAGAGCTGCATATGGTGGAAGTAGCGGTGGACAGGGCGGACTGAGAGAGGGTTGATGATGGTGATGGAGTTGGTGTTTTTTCTGATGGCCTAGAATCAGTCTTTCGTTGATATAACAGTGGGATTCCCTGACTGCTGTGGCCTTGCAACGACACCTCAACATTTGCTGCTGTGATAACCGGTGGGCTTACAGTGGGGGAAACAATGTAGCGTTGATGACTACCTTCGTTGTGATCAGTTGCACATGTGGCACTTGAGGTTTGGTGTTGTGTCCACGCTTGCAAGTGCATGCTGGTTAAATGTCTAAGCATGCAACTGGTATTCAAATTTTTCAGATTTTTCCCTTGGCTAAAGGTCTTTGCGCACTTCTTACAGATAACCTTGGCCTGATCATGAGGATTTTGTTCAAAAAAGTGCCACACTGCACTCTTCCTACTTTGGCAGACATTTTGCGGCATAGCACGCTGTGATCTTTTGACCCTCTGGACAAGCTGTCCAGCAACTCTTTTGATTTTTGGAACCTGTCTTTGGAGTGCTCCGGGCCTGCCAGATAACAGCTGTTGCGATGTCGATGTCTGCTGTGGATGCTCCTCATCTGAGCTATTGGAAGCAGCACCCTCTTCCCCCAATGGATGCCAATCTGGGTCAACAACTGGGTCATCCATCACCTCCTCTTCTATGTCATGTGCACCTTCCTCTGTGTCACCGTGTATGGTGGTATAGTGTGCGGGAAGGGGCACCTGAGTCTCATCAGGGTCAGAATCTGGCTCTGTACACTGCGAGGACAATGTAGTGCTCTGAGTGAATGTACCAGCAGAATCATCCATCAGCGGCTGTGCATCAGTGCACTCCATGTCAGATTCATCTTGGCCTGGGTAATTCACCATTTGACTTGATAATCCAAGCATGGTATGTGAAAACAGCTCCATGGAGTAATCAGTAGTATGGCCTGCGTCATCCTTCAATCTTGGTTGGGGTGAAGGACACAAGGAAAGGTGTGGTTCATGAACATGAGCCTCCAATGACGACTCAGTGCTTTTACTTTTTACAACTGAAGAAGAGGAGGTGATAGAGCTGGAGGCTGAGTCAGCAATGTAAGACAAAACTTTTTCCTGATGCTCTGGCTTTAAAAGCGGTTTGCCAACTCCTAGAAAACTAAGCGTTCGAGGCCTTATGTAGCCAGACGATGACGCAGGCTCAACACCTCCTGCATTCGGTCCTATTTTGCTCTTGCCACTACCATCAGATCCACCACCAACACCATCATTACCAGCTGCCAACCCCTGCCCAATTCCACGGCCTCTTCCACCAGCCTTCCTCATTTTTGGTAGAAATGTAGACAAAATCCAACAAACTATATAGTAATGTAAGACAAGGTACAAGGTGTCTATAGGACAGGGGAGATTTTGAATTTCTGCAGACACTTGTGGACACTGGACACTTTTGGATTGTGTGAGGCCCAATGAATATCTGAGCGCTATGTGACAGGCTCGATGGCACAGCTGTGACCAAAGTGACGAGAGGATAAGGGAGATTTTGAATCTCTGCACACACTTTTGGACACTGGACACTTTTGGATTGTGTGAGGCCCAATGAATATCTGAGCGCTATGTGACAGGCTCGATGGCACAGCTGTGACCAAAGTGACGAGAGGATAAGGGAGATTTTGAATCTCTGCACACACTTTTGGACACTGGACACTTGTGGATTGTGTGAGGCCAATGAATATCTGAGCGCTATGTGACAGGCTCGATGGCACAGCTGTGACCAAAGTGACGAGAGGATAAGGGAGATTTTGAATCTCTGCACACACTTTTGGACACTGGACACTTGTGGATTGTGTGAGGCCCAATGAATATCTGAGCGCTATGTGACAGGCTCGATGGCACAGCTGTGACCAAAGTGACGAGAGGATAAGGGAGATTTTGAATCTCTGCACACACTTTTGGACACTGGACACTTGTGGATTGTGTGAGGCCCAATGAATATCTGAGCACTATGTGACAGGCTCGATGGCACAGCTGTGACCAAAGTGATGAGAGGATAAGGGAGATTTTGAATCTCTGCACACACTTTTGGACACTGGACACTTTTGGATTGTGTGAGGCCCAATGAATATCTGAGCGCTATGTGACAGGCTCGATGGCACAGCTGTGACCAAAGTGACGAGAGGATAAGGGAGATTTTGAATCTCTGCACACACTTTTGGACACTGGACACTTGTGGATTGTGTGAGGCCCAATGAATATCTGAGCGCTATGTGACAGGCTCGATGGCACAGCTGTGACCAAAGTGACGAGAGGATAAGGGAGATTTTGAATCTCTGCACACACTTTTGGACACTGGACACTTGTGGATTGTGTGAGGCCCAATGAATATCTGAGCGCTATGTGACAGGCTCGATGGCACAGCTGTGACCAAAGTGACGAGAGGATAAGGGAGATTTTGAATCTCTGCACACACTTTTGGACACTGGACACTTGTGGATTGTGTGAGGCCCAATGAATATCTGAGCGCTATGTGACAGGCTCGATGGCACAGCTGTGACCAAAGTGACGAGAGGATAAGGGAGATTTTGAATCTCTGCACACACTTTTGGACACTGGACACTTGTGGATTGTGTGAGGCCCAATGAATATCTGAGCGCTATGTGACAGGCTCGATGGCACAGCTGTGACCAAAGTGACGAGAGGATAAGGGAGATTTTGAATCTCTGCACACACTTTTGGACACTGGACACTTGTGGATTGTGTGAGGCCCAATGAATATCTGAGCGCTATGTGACAGGCTCGATGGCACAGCTGTGACCAAAGTGATGAGAGGATAAGGGAGATTTTGAATCTCTGCACACACTTTTGGACACTGGACACTTGTGGATTGTGTGAGGCCCAATGAATATCTGAGTGCTATGTGACAGGCTCGATGGCACAGCTGTGACCAAAGTGACGAGAGGATAAGGGAGATTTTGAATCTCTGCACACACTTTTGGACACTGGACACTTTTGGATTGTGTGAGGCCCAATGAATATCTGAGCGCTATGTGACAGGCTCGATGGCACAGCTGTGACCAAAGTGACTACAGGATAAGGGAGATTGGCTTGCTTTTAAAAAAGCAGTTTGCGGAGCAGTGGGTAAACAGCAATGCCAGCCTGTCAGGAAGCCTTAAAAGGCAGCCCAACAACCAACACCACTGATACACCACAATATAGCCTCCCCTTGCACTGCACACACAGTGACTTGTGTGTTGTGCAGGCCAAATCGCTAGCAGCAGAAGCAGTTTTTTTGTCTTCTTCCCTGCCTAACGCTCTCCCTACAGAATCAGCAGTAACCTCTCCCTATACTGAGATCGGCAGAAGTAAGATGGCGGTCGGCGTGCACGCCCTTTTATACCCCCTGTGACGCCCACCAAAGCAAGCCAATCACTTGCATGCCCTTCTGAAAGATGGTGGTGACCCCTGCCTATGTCATCACGTTGCCCACAGTGTCCGTGGATCCTGATTGGCTGTAAAAGAGCGCAAAACAAACTTTTGAAACGCGACTTTGGCGCGTAAGTCGCCGACCTCGTGGCCGACCTCATCCTAGGGTCGGGTTTCGTTTCATGAAACCCGACTTTGACAAAAGTCGGTGACTTTTGAAATTTTTCGACCCGTTTCGCTCAACTCTAGTGAAGATCAAAAAATAATAAGGCATGAGAATTCTAAGAAATTGATTATAGATACTATACCTAACAGATAATGAACAGAAATGAACAATGGAAGAAACTAAAAGATTTTTTTTATTAAAGATAGATCCGACAAGCATATTTCAAAATGCTAAAAGCATAGTAGAAATAAAGCAAAAATAAAAATGATGTCAAAAGCGATAAGGTCTTTACAGGAATTGAATCATACATTCTGGAGAACTGCTGGGAAGGTTAAAAAAAATCAGTACAATCTCCATAAATATTGAAGATGGAAAGAAACATAAAACAGGACAGTTTTTTTAGCATTCTGAAAGAAATCTTTACCTATACACTAAAGGGGGTTTTACACATAGCGATATCGCTAACAATATCGCTAAAGCATCAAAAAGCGTCTACAAATATCTAAAGGGCTGTCACATTGTAGAAGGATCAACTTTATTCTCATTTGCACAAGGAAAGACTAGAAGCAATGGGATGAAACTGAATGGGAGGAGACACAGATTAGATATTAGAAAAAACTTTTTGACAGTTAGAGTAATCAATGAGTGGAACAGGCTGCCACGAGAAGTGGTGAGTTCTCCTTCAATGGAAGTCATCAAACAGAGGCTGGACAGACATCTGACTGGGATGATTTAGCGAATCCTGCTTTGAGCAGGGGGTTGGACCAGATGGCCCAGGAGGTCCCTTCCAACTCGACGATTCTATGATTCTATGATCACCGATTTGGTGACGCAGCAGCGACATCGCTAGCGATATCGCTATGTGTGATACTTACCTCCGACCGGCTCCCCCGCTGTCCATCGCTGATCGCACGAGATCGCGCAGCTCCATTTCTTGTCGGGTGCTTCCTGCTGGGCTTCCTGCTGGCGCCGACGAGCGACGCGTGGACGCGGACGGAGAGCGTCAGGATAGCCGCGTCTGAAAGTTAAGTATCGTCCGCTGTATCGCTGCTGCACCGCTGTGAGATCTTCCTGTGTGGAAGCTCACTAGCGATCATTTAGCGATGCACCAGCGATCCTGTCCGGGTCATATCGCTGGTCGGAATCCCTGGTGCATGGCTAAATGTAAAGGGGCCTTAAGTAACAGAGATGAACATATTTTTAAAAAATAAAATTTGCCAGGTTCAGTGATTTTTCTTAGTGTTTGATTTGCAGCTAATTTATTTGCAGAAAATGTCAAGTAGTCCAATTGCCTAGGAATGGTGTATTGAAAATTTTGCCATTCCCTAATGCTATATACAATCTATTTTATTGTCAATATAGCATTAAGAGGAAAGTGGCTAGAAAGGGAGGAGACAGAGAGTTAGATTCCCCATGTTAAATGAGCCATGCAGTCTATCCCTATGCTATACAACCATAAGATGGTGCTGCTTGGCCAGCCCACATCTTTTATTCATAATGGAAGAGGAAGTGCGGTGGATCCTTAGTGCTGCCACTGACAAGGATGGTTTCATACAATGAGTTTCAAATTTATTTCAGGTTTATTCATGCAATGCGATTCATAGGAGAATCTACTCTGATATGCCTGGCATTAATAAGCCTGACATAAGTTTTATACTCACCACCTGCAACCAACCTTGTCAGCAGCAGCACGCAGGATCCACTGCAATTTCACTTAATTTACTTGTCGTGTCCTCCCTTCATTTGGTTTGAGCACAGCAGCAGGAGCAGCAGCCACATTTGGCTTCCATGATATTTTTTACATAGTTGTGCCTTCCACAACCTGTCAAGGTGAGTGACCAATCCTCTGATTAACTTCCACTTGCTGCCAGTGGTTTCACACAGGGAGTGCATCTTTTAAACTGGTTGTGATAGTGTTCCATAATTGGTTTTTCTAGACCTTTTGTTGGAATAGCTGCAGGTAGAGATGAGCAACTTTGTCTTTTTTCGGGTGGAGTCAGGTTTCATGAAACCCGACTTTCGCAAAAGTCGGGACGAACATAATCGGCCGATTATCGTGAAAAGTCGAAGGCCGACTGAAACAAGAAACCCAATGCAAGTCAATGGGGAAGAAAAGTCGGCAGTGAGAGGAGGACAGGAAACACACCTACAGTGCCCATTTTAATGCCAAAAACATCAATTCTTATTACTTAAGCTTGTCAACCTTAATTTACTTTATAATAATAGATAGGCAGTGAAAACTGGGGGTTATTTGGCTAAAGTTGTGGGGGGGTTGGGCTGACAATAGATTTTTGTGGGCCCAGGGCCAAAGAGTGTCACTGGGCTCCATTAACACATGCCACAATTCATGATCCTCTGATACGGCATAGAAATAGAGGTATAGTACAATGAAAAATACTTCACTACTTACATCACGTGACTGATATCCATTTTAAGTTCTCCAATAGCTCCAAAAACGGACAGTATATTACTCCATACAGTATTATGGTCACCGCATAGTGCGCAATACAGTGTAATGAGGCCCATATATTTCTCCATACAGAATCATTGGTCCTATATAATGTTCAATACAGTATATGATGAGCTCCACATAATGCTACAGTATATGTTGGTCCCCTTGGATGAAGCTACACTGTCTTATGGGTCCAAATAATGCTCCATACAGTCATATGTAAAAGTTTGGGCACCCCTATTAATGTTAACCTTTTTTCTTTATAACAATTTTGTTTTTTGCAACAGCTATTTCCATTTCATATATCTAATAACTGATGGACTCAGTTATATTTCTGGATTCAAATGAGGTTTATTGTACTAACAGAAAATGTGCAATCTGCATTTAAACAAAATTTGACAGGTGCAAAAGTATGGGCACCCTTATCATTTTCTTGATTTGAACACTCCTAACTACTTTTTACTGACTTCCTGAAGCACTAAATTGGTTTTGTAACCTCATTGAGCTTTGAACTTCATAGCCAGGTGTATCAAATCATGAGAAAAGGTATTTAAAGTGGCCACTTGCAAGTAGCTCTCCTTTTTGATTCTCCTATGAAGAGTGGCATCATGGGCTCCTCAAAACAACTCTCAAATGATCTGAAAACAAAGATTATTCAACATAGCTTTTCAGGGGAAGGATACAAAAAGTTGTCTCAGAGATTTAACCTGTCAGATTCCACTGTGAGGAACATAGTAAGGAAATGGAAGAACACAGGTACAGTTCTTGTTAAGCCCAGAAGTGGCAGGCCAAGAAAAATATCAGAAAGGCAGAGAAGAAGAATGGTGAGAACAGTCAAGGACAATCCACAGACCACCTCCAAAGACCTGCAGCATCATCTTGCTGCAGATGGTGTCACTGTGCATCGGTCAACAATACAGCGCATGCATAATGCCTTTTTGTATGACCAAACAACTCAATCTTTGTTTCATCAGTCCACAGGACCTTCTTCCAAAATGTAACTGACTTGTCCAAATGTGCTTTTGCATACCTCAGGCGACTCTGTTTGTGGCGTGCTTGCAGAAACGGCTTCTTTCGCATCACTCTCCCATACAGCTTCTCCTTGTGCAATGTGCGTAGTATTGTTGACCGATGCACAGTGACACCATCTGCAGCAAGATGATGCTGCAGGTCTTTGGAGGTGGTCTGTGGATTGTCCTTGACTGTTCTCACCATTCTTCTTCTCTGCCTTTCTGATATTTTTCTTGGCCTGCCACTTCTGGGCTAAACAAGAACTGTACCTGTGTTCTTCTATTTCCTTACTATGTTCCTCACAGTGGAAACTGACAGGTTAAATCTCTGAGACAACTTTTTGTATCCTTCCCCTGAAAAGCTATGTTGAATAATCTTTGTTTTCAGATCATTTGAGAGTTGTTTTGAGGAGCCCATGATGCCACTCTTCATAGGAGAATCAAATAGGAGAACTACTTGCAAGTGGCCACCTTAAATACCTTTTCTCATGATTTGTTACACCTGGCTATGAAGTTCAAAGCTCAATGAGGTTACAAAACCAATTTAGTGCTTCAGGAAGTCAGTAAAAAGTAGTTAGGAGTGTTCAAATCAAGAAAATGATAAGGGTGCCCATTCTTTTGCACCGGTCAAATTTTGTTTAAATGCAGATTGCACATTTTCTGTTAGTACAATAAACCTCATTTGAATCCAGAAATATAACTGAGCCCATCAGTTATTAGATATATGAAACTGAAATAGCTGTTGCAAAAACCAAAATTGTTATAAAGAAAAAAGGTTAACATTAATAGGGGTGCCCAAACTTTAACATATGACTGTATATAATGGGCCCCATTTCTAATGCTCCAGTGTATAATAGGCCCTGTAAATGCTGCTCCAGTGTCTGATGTCCCCCATTTGGAAAGCTCCAGCATATGATGGGCCTCACGGATGATGCTCTAGTGTACGATTGGTCCAAATAATGCTCCATATATAATCTGCCCCATTTACAATGCTCCAGTATATGATGGGCCCCATGTATGATGCTCCAGTGTCTTATGGGCCCAAGTAATGCTCCATGTATAATGGGCCCTGTAAATGCTGCTCCAGTGTCTGATGTCCACCTTTGGAATGCTCCAGTGTACGGTGGGCCTCATATATCATTCTCCAGAGTATAGTGCTCCCCAAAAATAGCTGTCCCAACATTGAAAACAATTAAATAAGTCTCATTGCTAGGGAATCCCTGTACTAGTCTGGACTCCTTGTCATCCCCATCTTCCATCTCTCTGCACTTGGACTGTTTAGGCAGAGGGCATACAGATGTGATGTCATTGTGCTCTATGACCAGAATGTCACTGTCAGGAAACGCAGAAGACGTCACGGAGGTGGAGCAGGGAGAGGTAAGTATTTCAACTTTACAAGTGCTATGATCCTAAGCAAGCAGGGAGGCCCACTCATTGGCGACTGTACTGGCACAGAGCCCCTCATAGTATGGCGGTGTGTCTGAAGGCAGGTGGGCCCTCCCGTGGGCCCTCCCACTGGCGTGGGTTGGCCCTCCCACTGGCAGAGACACTTTTGCGTACTATGAGGGGCCCTGTGCCAGTGCCATCGCCCATGAGTATGTCCCCCCCACCTGCTCAAGGAACCTGCACTTTCATCTGCACCTTCCTCTTTGTCACCGTGTAAGGTGGTATAGTATGCGGGAAGGGGAACCTGAGTTTCATCAGGGTCAGATTGTGGCTGTGTAGAGTGCGAGGGAAATGTAGTGGTCTGGGTCATTGTACCAACAGAATCCTCTAGCAGTGGATGGGCATCAGTGCACTTGTGATGCCCCAAGGAGTACAGTTGCCACAGTGGCATTACCTTCCTCCTAGGGAGTGTAATGTCATGCTTGGGAGCAATGAAGGCTCTCTCTAGCAGTTAAACCAACACACAACACAGTTCCCATTTCAGACCAGCAGGGAGAGTTCTGAACCTGACTGCTGAGGAGCTGCTCTCTGTGGTCGGGAGGAGGGAAGTTAGGGCAGTCTGTGAAGGGAAGAGGAAGTGTGTGGACATGAGAAGGGAAGCTGGAGGATGAGCAGAGGTAAGGCTCACCCCTAGCTTGAGCGCATGATCCGGATTCCGGTCTCCGAGGTTGTAGGGACACTGACGGTCCTGCAGCAGAAACCGGCGTAAGTTGCAGATGTAAATGCTCTGTTCCCAACTAAGGCTCGGAGGCCCGAGCAGCGACGTGTGTGAGCCAGAAGGAAAAGGCTACGGCTGCCTGCCATGTGAGAAAGTTCCAAAAGAGAGTCAACAGGGGGCACTTCAGTGAACTCAGTCCTGCAAGTACCTCAGATAAGAGCTAGAACGGAGGCCACACTACCTATCCACAGAGAGAGAATTCCTAATTTGCTTCCAGGCTGACCAACTCCTCCATCTGTACTCTGGGTCCTGGACGGCACTTACCAAGTACACGTAAAGGAACTGCACAACTGTGCCTGTCATCTTTCTCCTGCGCCTGGCGCAAGGCTCTTCTACATCCTGCACTGCTCACCATCTACCAACTCTTTCATCTGCCCTGCGACTACGGCCCTACCTGTGCAGGGCTTCTACATCTCAGCTGCACCACAACATCTGTCCCAGAGAAGCCACACTGCAGCGCCGGTCAATCTGATCAGAAACCACAGTTGGCATCACATATCATTCACCTATAAACGTTATTCACCCCTTTGCATGGACGCCCAGGGCCATGGACCGGGTCACCACCACCGTGACACATCCCTCTGAGACACCGGCCCGGTACCGATTAACCCCACTGCCCTGGCTGGCGACCCACACTCCATGTCAGATTCATCTTGGACTGGGGAATTCGCGATTTGACTTGATAACCCTGGCATGGTATGTGAGAAAGAGCTGCATGGACTAATGGGAAGTGTGGCCTGCTGCATCATTCACTTTTGTTGGGGGTGAAGGACACAAGGAAAGGGGTTATTCCTGAGCAGGAGCCAGCACGTGACGACTCAGTGCTTGCATTTTTTTAAACTTCAGAAGAGGAGGGCATATTAGCTGGAGTCTGTTTCGGCAATGTAAGCCAAAACCAGTTCCTGATGCTCAGGCTTTAAAAGCGGTTAACCTACTCCCAGAAATGGTAGCCTTCCAGGCCTTCCGGAGCTAGACCATGGCGCAGGCTCAACACCTCCTGCCTTAGCTGCTATTGTGCTTTTGCCACTACCAGCAGATGCACCATCACCATCAGCACCAGCTGGTCCCCCCACGCCCACATCCGCGGCCTCTTCCATCATACTTCCAAATTTTGGAGAAAATGTACCCAAAATAACATCAGATATATGGTACTGTATCAGAAGCGTACAGCTGTATACAGTCAAAGTATAATTGTAAATCTCCATATATATTTCATGAGTCACACAGAGACGCTCACAGGCTCAGTATGGATTAGACATGAATATAAAAAGTAGAAAAAGGGTACTGTATCATCAGATAGCAGGTATATATAGTATTGTTTAAACATTCTAAATCTCCATATATATTTCAGGAGGCAGACACAGACGCTCTCAGGCTCAGTATGGATTACAACACAATATAAAAAGCCATAAAACGGTATTGGATCTGAAGTGTACAGCTCTATACAGTGTAGGGGTCATTGTCAATCTCAGTATTTAGTTTCAGAGTCAGAAATAGACTCTCACTTGGTCAGTTTGGATTAGACCAGAATATGAAAAGCAGTAAATGGGTAATGTATCACAAGCGTAGAGCTGTATACAGTGTTGGGGTAATTTTTAAATCTACATATAAATTGCAGGAGTAACCCACATACTCTCACACGCTCAGGATGGATCACACCACAATATAAAAAGAAGATCCGCAAGAAATAATCACACATGTGGGCCAATGTTCCAGGTGTCAATGATACACGTAGAGTGGTGGGTGGTTGAGGACTTTCTGGCAGAAAGGGTACAGTATCACCAGATACCAGGTATATATAGCATAGTTTAAACATTAAAAATGTACGTCTATATATCAGGAGTAGTGTTGAGCCACCCCGCTAGTGTTCGAGTTCGGTTCGGTTCGGTGAACAAGAGGCAAGTTCGTTGAATGTTCGCCGAACGTTCGCCGAACACCGTCGAACCCCATTGAAAACAATGGCAGGCGAACACAAACACATACAAACACATAGAAAACACATACAAAACACCTTAAAAGGTGTCCCAAAGCAGGCAAAATGCTCAGAAGACACAAATATCATATGGAAAAGGGCAACTACATATAGAAAAGAGGTGGAGGAATTAAAGGAGGAGGAGGAGACACAGATATAGGCATGTCATGCCCTTATAAAGTCAAGAAAGGCTGGAATAAAAATCTAAAATAAAAAAAATTCTAAAATCGAAGACGATCATATACCGTCGGACTTCCCACCATAAATTATCGCAACTACCGATTGGGCTGCGTTATTCCCACGACCCTCCGAACAGCGTCCATGAAGGCAAAGTGTTTTGTTTCCGGGGGCAGTATGGTTACAAAACTGAACCTTAAAGGAATGTCCTAAAGGGCACCACCAAAAGTGGAGCCTGCAGCTTAATTGGACTCCACACGGGCAACCTCAGCCATGCCAGCCATGGGAAGGATGGACAGATTGCAAGCTTTCTCGATTCTGTGGGTGGTGGTGCATGGCCGTTTTTAGTTGTGCGAGCGATTTGTCAGCTTAATTCCGTTAATGAATGAGACTCCGGCATGCCCCCGCAGTCCGCGTCCAGCTTACTAGATGGACATGCGAGGCTCTGGCACGCGAGATCGGGCAATAACAGGTCTGTCATGCCCTTACATGTCCGGGGCTGCACGCACGCTACACTGAAAGGACCAGCATCCAGCGTGTGTCACATACAGGTGCGGATAACCCACTGAACCCAGTTAGTGATGGGGATCTGGGATTCCAATTCTTCCCCGCGAAAGAGGATTTCCCAGTAAGTGCAGTTTAACTGGAATTCCAGAATTAGGCCTAACCGGCATTCCAGAAAGAATGTGAAAAAATTAAGTGTCCAAACCACAGGTGCTGTAGCTTGCTTAACAGCTGGGCTCCTCTACTGAGTAGCACACAGTTGTTACATAAACAGGTGGCATAGCTTGGTTCACGTGTGGGCAACTCTGCTGAGTAACAGACAGTGCTTACATAAACAGGCGGCATAGCTAGATCACGGGATGGCTCCTCTGCTGAGCAGTAGACACAGGTACTAGGCCCAAAGTATTCACTGGGCTAAATGGAGTTAAAAAATGGTTTTTACATAAACAGGCGGCACAGCTTGGTTCATGGGTGGGCTCCTCTGCTGAGTAGCAGACACAGTTACTAGGCCCAAAGTATTAACTGGGCTAAATGCAGTCAAAAACTGGTTCTTTCATA
Source organism: Dendrobates tinctorius (assembly GCF_039654945.1). Classification (NCBI taxonomy): domain Eukaryota; kingdom Metazoa; phylum Chordata; class Amphibia; order Anura; family Dendrobatidae; genus Dendrobates; species Dendrobates tinctorius. The sequence continues at coordinate 12,873,950 of NW_027361775.1, read as the reverse complement.
AACAGGCGGCATAGCTAGGCTCACGGGTGGGCTCCTCTGCTGAGTAGCAGACACAGTTGCTAGGCCCAAAGTATTAACTGGGTTAAATGCAGTCAAAAACTGGTTCTTTCATAAACAGGCGGCATAGCTAGGTTGACGGGTGTTAGGCGTCGGCTTCCTGTCGCTGCACAGCAGGAATCCCGAGCCTTGTTTCCGGCAGTCTCCCATTCCTCTCCGGCCACAGAGGAGGTTGCTCAGCAAGCTCGTCGATCCCGGCGCTCTGCCCAGACCAGCTCCGTGGGTTTTCTTGCTGCTGCCACCTCTGGCACAGCTATGGCAGCATATGATGCTCAGCAGCGAGATTCTCCAGGGACTAAGTCCCAATGTCGGGACACTGAGCATGCCCGTGGAGTGATCTCCCATTGGAGATCGAAGGTCACGTGGTCAGGTCTTGCTCCTGTTCGTATTGGCCCATCTGAGAAGCCAGCAAGGTCCCTGACGCTCGCGGCTATAAAAGGTTTGCATGGCCGCTCAGCCATGCGCTAGGATAGACTGTATTTTCAGACTATATGGAGTGAGTGATGTATGCACATATGAATGTCTCTGGTGACTGACTCATTATGAAACCCCTACCCTTGGTACGCATGTATTGTGCAGCCTAGCCTGCTAGCACCCAGGCTTAGGCATAGGTAGGCCAGTGTTTGAGTCAGGCTTTAGTCTGCATCAGTGACTCGGCACGCCTCAGTGCAAGTGCTCCACACTCCATAGCCAGCGTCTATAGCGGCATTCATGGTAGCGACGCCATGCGCTCAGTGGGCCTAGAGGGACTCTAACCCCGTGTCCTTGGTGTAGAGTTCTGTGGCCAGTTGCTGTGCGCTCTTTGGCTGGGCTCTGTGAGCTAAACAGGCTCCGGCATCCACATTCAGTGGTTGTGCGGCTCTGTGAATTAACAGAGTCCACTCCTGCTCACACTGGGTGATGTAACCCACGTGTGACTGCTTTCACGCCGCTCTATTCTTCCGCCATTATCTAGCAGCAGTGTACCACCTCTGCATGGTGGACCCCGGGCTGCGAACGCACCTACTACTACTACTTTATAATTTGGTGCTTTCCGCCAGCCCTAACAATGGGTGGGCTTCTCTGCTGAGAAGCAGACAGTGCTACAAGGCCCAAAAGGATTTTCTGGACAAGATGCAGTAAAAAATTATTAGAAACACACAAGGTGTAGCTCCTTCATAGGTGTACTGCACCGCTGGCTACCAGACACGGCTACTATGCCATGAAACTGTCTATTAACATTGAAAACCATTATTAATGTGAAAATAAAGTTACGCTTTTGGTGAAATACGAACGGAACTTTGAACAGCCGAATTTTAAGTAAAGTGTTTGAGTTCGACGAACTGCTCAAACACCGCCCAAAACAGCTCGAATTTGAACTTGACGAACAGTTCAACTCGAACACTGCTCATCTCTAATCAGGAGGCAGACTCAGATGGTCTCAGGCCCAGTATGGATTCGACAAGATTGTAGAAAGTTGAGAAAGGGTACAGTATCACCGGATACCAGGTATACACTCACTGGCCACTTTATTAGGTACACCTGTCCAACTGTGTGTTAAGACTTAATTTCTAATCAGCCAATCACATGGCGGCAACTCAGTGCATTTAGGCATGTAGACATGGTCAAGACAATCTCCTGCAGTTCAAACCGAGCATCAGTATGGGGAAGAAAAGTGATTTGAGTGCCTTTGAACGTGCCATAATTGTTGGTGCCAGAAGGGCTGGTCTGAGAATTTCAGAAACTGCTGATCTACTGGGATTTTCACGCACAACCATCTCTAGGGTTTACAGAGAATGGTCCGAAAAAGAAAAAAAATCCAGTGAGCGGCAGTTCTGTGGCCGGAAATGCCATGTTGATGCCAGAGGTCAGAGGAGAATGGGCAGACTGGTTCGAGCTGATAGAAAGGCAACAGTGACTCAAATTGCCACCCGTTACAACCAAGGTAGGCAGAAGAGCATCTCTGAACGCACAGTGCGTCGAACTTTGAGGCAGATGGGCTACAGCAGCAGAAGACCACACTGGGTACCACTCCTCTCAGCTAAGAACAGGAAACTGAGGCTACAATTTGCACAAGCTCATCGAAATTGGACAGTAGAAGATTGGAAAAACGTTGCCTGGTCTGATGAGTCTCGATTTCTGCTGCGACATTCGGATGGTAGGGTCAGAATTTGGCGTAAACAACATGAAAGCATGGATCCATCCTGCCTTGTATCAACGGTTCAGGCTGGTGGTGGTGTCATGGTGTGGGGAATTTTTTCTGGACACTCTTTGGGCCCCTTGGTACCAATTGAGCATCGTTGCAACGCCACAGCCTACCTGAGTATTGTTGCTGACCATGTCCATCCCTTTATGACCACAATGTACCCAACATCTGATGGCTACTTTCAGCAGGATAATGCGCCATGTCATAAAGCTCAAATCATCTCAGATTGGTTTCTTGAACATGACAATGAGTTTACTGTACTCAAATGGCCTCCTCAGTCACCAGACCTCAATCCAATAGAGCATCTTTGGGATGTGGTGGAACGGGAGATTCGCATCAGGGATGTGCAGCCGACAAATCTGCGCCAACTGTGTGATGCCATCATGTCAATATGGTCCAAAATCTCTGAGGAATGCTTCCAGCACCTTGTTGAATCTCTGCCACGAAGAATTGAGGCAGTTCTGAAGGCAAAAGGGGGTCCAACCCCTTACTAGCATGGTGTACCTAATAAAGTGGCCAGTGAGTGTATATTGCATAGTTTACACATTAAAAGTCTATGTCTATATATCAGTAGGCAGACTCAGACTGTCTCAGGCCCAGCATGGATTCAACAAAATTGTAGAAAGTTGTGAAAGGGTACAGTATCACCAGATGACAGGTATATATAGCATAGTTTAAACATTAAAAATCTCCGTGTATATTTCCCGAGTCCGACAAAGACACTCACAGCCTCAGTATGGATTAGACAAGAATCTAAAAAGTGGAAAAAGGGTAATGTATTCAACGCGTACACCAGTATGCACTGTTGGGGTATTTTTAAATCTTCATATATATTTCTGTCTCAGTAAGACAGTCCAGACTCTCCGCAAGAGGAAATGAGATAAAAGTACAGATGGAAAGTCGAGTGATTGCAGAAATTTTGGAATTACTAATCACAGGAAAAATTCCCGGGAGAATTCTCAGAGGCGATGCTGACCCTCAATTACTTTGTCTGTGGAGACAGCGAAAACAGTTCTTTGTGAAGAAAGGGTTGCTGTATCGCAGTACCGTGGATCCCATCACCGTTATTCATCTCCATCAAATTGTGATCACAGGCAGAGATGTAGACATGGTCCTCACTGCCTATCATGATCTGTCAGGTAACTTTGGAGTGCAAATGACAGAAGCCACAGGCCTTAGGCGATTCTATTGGATTGGCATGAGAGTACATATTTAAAAATGTAGGCAGGAATGTCACACATCTGTGAGTAGGAAAACTATGAAAGCTGATGATAAACCACCACTGCATCTCATTGTGAGCTGACGTCCATAACAAATGGAAGCCATTGATCATCTGAAGATAGAGCCCAGCAGGACAGGGCATAGCTACGTCTTAACCATGATCTAGCAGTTCACCAAATTTGTAGTGACAGTCCCAGTGAAGGCTTTAACAGCCCAGACTACACAGTGGTGGAGCAGGGAGAGGTAAGTATTGCAAGTGCTGGGGCCCTGAGCAAGCAGAAGGGCCCACTCATGGGCGGCGGTACTGGCACAGGGCCCCCCATAGTATGCCAGTGTGTCTGACAGCGGGTGTGCACCCCCACCGTCAGAGACACTTGATTGTACTATGAGGGACCCTGTGCCAGTGCCGTCGCCCAAGAGTGGGCCCACCCACCTGTCCAGGGCAACGGCACTCGTATGGGTGCATGCGCCAGGTGGTGACCCTGGCCCTGGGGGGGAAGCAGCCCAATTAGGGAGGTTGAAAAAATGGAATATGTTGATGTTGGACATTCAGCAGCTGCAAATGGAGGAATTGGAGAAATCCGAGGAAGAGGAGGACAAAAGCGAGCCATTTTTCTGGCAACCTATGAGTCAGCAGGGGAAGGTGGGACAAAATCCTTTGAAACCCATGCATGGTTCATTTTAATGAAGGTTAGATCATCAACATTTTGGGTAAACAGACGGGTCTTTTTTTCTGTCAGGATTGATCCAGCAGCACTGAAGACTCTTTCGGATAGCACACTAGCAGCAGGGCAAGCGAGCTCCTGTGAGGCATATTGTGCCAATTCAGGCCAGGTGTCCAGTTTAAAGGCCCAATAGTCAAAGGGGAATGACCTGTGAGGGAGAACATCGATATGGGAGGAGAAGTAGTTTGTAACCATAGTTGACAACTGCTGTCTCCTGTCACTTTCAATCGATGCAGTATTACCAGTTGTGTGAGAGGTACTTGAAGAATCAGTCCACAATGTGGTCATGAAACCCTTGTCTCCAATGCCACTTCAGATGTGTGCACCACGAACACCTCTTCCAAGTTGCCCCCTATGGCTCGTGGGAGAACCATCACCACTGCTGTGTGTTGGGAATGCCTCAAACAAATGTTTACCAGAGTTACTTGTTTGTTAGCCAATATTAGCTCTAGGTTCTCCTGTGGCATGATGTTTTAGAATTTGCCTTTATAGCGTGGATCCAGGATGCTGGCCAACCAGTAGTCATCATCATTCATCATTTTGGCAATGCGGGGGGGCCCCTTTTTAGGATCTGCAAGGCATAATCACACATGTGGGCCAATGTTCCAGGTGTCAATAATGGACTGCGAGTGCTGGATGGAGGAGCACTTTCTGGCAAAGCCACATCCCTCCAGTCACACACAAACCCTGTACCTGACCTTGCCACGCCAACATTTTCTCTTGCCCCTGAGAAGCATCCTCCTCCCCTAAATAATCATCCCCATCATCCTCCTCCTCCTCCTCTTCCTCTTCTTCCTCCACCTCATCCAGGAGAGTTCCTTGAGCAGACAATGGCTGACTGTCATCAAGGCTTCCCTCCTCCTCTTCCTCTTCCTCCTCGGCTGCAGACGCCTGCTCCTTAATGTGCGTCAAAGTTTGCATGAGCAGACGCATAAGTGGGATGCTCATGCTTATGATGGCGTCGTCTGCGCTTACAACCATGTGCATTCCTCAAAACACTGAAGTACTTTACAGAGGTCTTTCAGCTTTGACCACTGCACACCCAACAACTCCATGTCTGCCCTCAAACTGCTTTTCCGTGTATCCTCCCACAAATGCATTACAGCCTGCCTCTGTTTTCACAGCCTCTCAACCATGTGCAGGGTGGAGTTCCTCCTTTTTGCAACGTTGATAATTAGGCGGTGCTTGGGAAGGTGGAGCAATTGCTGCAGCTTCTGCATACAACTGGAGTGTATGGGCGACCTGCAGATGTGCGAGCACAGTCTTTGAACCTTATGGAACAGGGCTGTTAACTCCAGATTATTATTGAGGAAGCACTGAACCACCAGGTTTAAGGTGTGAGCCAGGCAAGGTATGTGTCTGAGTTTTGAAAGGGCTATGGCTGCCACAAAATTCCTACCGTTATCATTAACTACCTTGCCTGCCTCAAGATGCAAACTGCCCAGCAATGACTCAGTTTGTCGCTGCAAGCAGTTGGCCAGTACCTCCGCGGTGTGTCTGTTGTCGCCCAAACACATCATCTTCAACACAGCCTGCTGACGCTTACCACTAGCTGTTCGATAGTGGGACACCTCGTGTGCAACACTGGTAGCTGCAGATGGAGTGCTCGTGCGACTGCACTCTGTGGACAAGCTTTCGCTTCTGGAGGAGGAGGAGTAGGAGGGTCGAACACCTGCAGCCAACTGTTTCCTATACCGTGGGCTAGGCAGCACGGTCCCATTGCCGCTGTCCGCTGTGGACCCTGCATCCACCACAATAACCCAGTGCGCAGTGATGGACACGTAACGGCCCTGGCCATGCCTACTAGACCATGCATCTGTTGTGAGGTGCACCTTTCCACTCACAGATTGCTTGAGTGCATGGACTATGCGGTCTTTCACATGCAGGTGGAAGGCTGGGATGGCTTTTTGAGAAAAGAAGTGTCGACTGGGTAGGTCATAGTGTGGTACTGCATAGGCCATGAGCACGCGGAAAGCTTCGCTTTCAACCATCCGGTAGGGCATCATCTCTAACGAGATTAGTTTGGCAATGTGGGCGTTCAAACACAGTGTACGCGGATGAGAGGAGGAGTACTTTCTTGTCCTACTCAGAGTCTCTGGTAGGGTGAGCTGGACTTGAGAGCTGCATATGGTTGAACTAGAGGTGAACATGGCGGACTGAGAGAGGGTTGGTGATGGTGTGGGTGGTCTTGCTGATGACCTAGATTTAGTCTTTCAAAGCAATAACATTGTGATTCCCTGACTGCTTTGGCCTTGCGATGACACCTCAACATATGCTGCTGGTGGTGTGATAACCGGTGGGCTTACAGTGAGGGAAGCGATGTAGCTTTGCTGACTACCCTCATTCGGAGCAGGTGCACGTGTGGTAAGTGAGGTTTGGTAGTCCGTCCACGCTTGCAAGTGCATGGTGGTTAAATGTCTAAGCATGCAACTGGTATTCAAATTTCTCAGATTTTTCCCATGGCTAAAGGTTTTTGCGCACTTCTTACAGATAACCTTTGCCTGATCATTAGGATTCTGTTCAAAAAAGTGCCACACTGTACTCTTCCTGCTATGGAAGACATTTTGATGCCTTGCACGCTGTGCTAATTTGACCATCTGGCCAAGCTGTCCTGCAACTCTTTTGGTTTTTGTTACCCATTTTTGGACTGCTACGAGCCTGCCAGATAATAGCTGTGGTGATGATGATGCCTGCTGCGGATCCTCCTCCTTTTCTGAAATATTGGCAGCGGCACCCTCTTCCCCCAGTGGATGCCAATCTGGGTCAACAACTGGGTCATCCATCACCTCCTCTTCAATTTCATGTGCACCTTCCTCTGCGTCACTGTGTAAGGTGGTATAGTATGTGGGAAGGGGCACCTGAGTTTCATCAGGGTAAGATTCTGGCTCAGTACACTGAGAGGATAATGCAGTGTTCTGAGTGAATGTACCAGCAAAAAAATCTCGCAGTGGCTGTGCATCAGTGCACTCCATGTCAGATTCATCTTGGACTGGGGAATTCACGATTTGACTTGATAACCCAGGCATGGTATGTGAAAAGAGCTCCAGGGAGTAATCTGTAGTGTGGCCTGCCGCATCCTTCACTTTTGGTAGGGGTGAAGGACACAAGGAAAGGTGTTGTTCCTGACCAGGAGCCTCCACTGTCGACTCAGTGTTTTTATTTTTTGAAACTTCAGAAAAGGAGGCTGGAGGCTGTGTCAGCAATGTAAGCCAAAACTTGTTCCTGACGTTCCAGCTTTAAAAGTGGTTCACCTACTCCCAGAAAAGGGAGCCTTCGAGGTCTTGTGGAGCCAGACGATGATGGAGCCTCAACACTTCCTGTGTTATGAATGGGTCACCGAGGAGAAAAAAGCAAAACAAGCTAAGTCACAGAAAACCAGAGAGGTTTGGTAACTATGCAGATTGCAGATCCCTGATCCTACCACACAACTAGCAGCAGCCGTGGAGCGTACCTACGATGTTCCTAGACGCTTCATCACAGCCGGAGGACTAAATAAGCCTGAAGCATGAAAAGGGGAAACTAATTGCCCCAGAGCAGACCCCAAAGGAATAGATAGCCCCCACACATGTATTGACGGTGAAACAAGATGAATGCACAAACACAGGCAGGAAAATAGGCTGAGCAAACGATGGGGGCCAAACTAACTAGAAAGGAAAGGAAAGACACTGTCTGCAACCTGCAAAAAACCCTACAAAAATAATGTCCAACACTTCTGATAGCAAAATTAACCCTGAAGTCACTAGACTTCTCCCACTATATCAGCACTCTGAAATATTCTGAGACAGAGCAAAAAGAGACCAAACTAGTAAGGGACAAAAAGCAAATTGGCAATATACTGATACATAAGAGTGGAAATTCAGCACAGCCCCCAGCCGGGGCTAACTGACCACACAAAAAACTGAATAGACCAACAAAATCAAGTGTTAACATTAGTAGAAAAACTTAGCTTTAGATGACTGGAACAGAGCTGAAAACCAAGAGCTGAAAAGCCAGAAGGAATCACCAGCAACTGAATAGGGCGTCGGCTGTATTAAATCCAATCTGAGACTCCTGAGGTCCAATCGTCATCCTCATTCTCAGGTGGCAGATCTTCACCGATCAAACTAGCCTCACTACCTCCTGTTACCACCAGAGGGAGTCTGGAAGGAGAACTCACAACTGGTGAACCAGAGAATGAACTCACTACACTCCTGTGTTATGAATGAGTCACCATAGGAGGCAAAAACAGAAATGCTAGCTAAGTCCAGAAAACCAGAGAAGTTGGCAGCTATCGGATTGCAGACCCCTGAACCTATCAACAACAACTAGCAGTAGCCGTGGGGGGTTCCTACGGTGCCCTAGACCCCTCGATCACAGCCGGAGAGCTAAATAGCCTAAAGACAGAAAGGGAAATCTAAACTGCCCCAGAGCAGACCCCAAAGCAATAGGCAGCCCCCAACATATGACGGTGAAGCAAGAAGAAAAAACACTAACACAGATAGAAAGATAGACTGAGCAAATGATGGGGCCCAAGCTAACTAGATAGGACAGGATAGGAAAGCTGCTGTCTGCAATCCGCGAAAAACCCTATCAAAATAAGAGCCAACTGACTGACAGGGAAAAAGGCCCTGAAGACGCTAGGCTTCAAAAAGACTATGTCAGTACTCAGGTATTTTCTGAAGACAGAGCAAAAAGGCAAAAAGGAATTCAGCTCACCCCATCAGGGAATGGCAGAATCCAGAAAAGCAAGGCAAACTAAAACCAAACCACAAATGCAAAAAGGCAAAACAGAAAACTTAGCTTTTGAGGAGCAGGAATCAGACTGGTCTCCTAGAATTCCACAGAGAAATCACCAGCGAGACAGAAGGGCGTCGGCTGCCTTATATCCAGTCAGAGATCCCCGTCGCCCAGTCATCCTCTCCCAGCTCAGCTGCTTGGTAATCAGCCTCACTACCTTCCTTCACTAGAAGAGGGAGTTCATCAGACCTCAATGGTGAAGGGGAAAATGAACTCATAACACTCCTGCCTTAGGTGCTATTGTGCTTTTGCCACTACCAGCAGATGCACCACCACCACAACCATCAGTACCAACTGGGAACCCCCGCCCACTTCCATGGCCTCTTCCACCATACTTCCTCATTTTTAGGAAAATGTACCCAAAATAACCACCAGCTATATGGTACTGTAAAACAAGGTACAAGGTGTATATAGTATTGGGGAGAATTTGAATCTCCCTAGAGATTTTAGGAGGCTGAACTATTATCTCATGCCCACTATAGATTACACCTCAATTTAACAGGTTGAAATAGGCTGGTGTATGACAAGGTACAAGGTGTATATAGTATTGGGGAGAATTTGAATCTCCCTAGATATTTTAGGAGACTGAACTATTATCTCAGGCCCACTATAGATTACACCTCAATGTAACAGGCTGAAATTGGCTGGTGTATGACAAGGTACAAGGTGTATATAGTATTGGGGAAAATTTGAATCTCCCTAGAGATTTTAGGAGACTGAACTAGTATCTCAGGCCCACTATAGATTACAGCTCAATTTAACAGGCTGAAATAGGCTGGTGTATGACAAGGTACAAGGTGTATATTGTGTTGGGGAGAATTTGAATCTCCCTAGAGATTTTAGGGGGCTGAACTATTATCTCATGCCCACTATAGATTGCACCTTAATTTAACAGGCTGAAATTGGCTGGTGTATGACAAGGTACAAGGTTTATATAGTGTTGGGGAGAATTTGAATCTCCCTAGAGATTTTAGGAGGCTGAACTATTATCTCTGTCCCACTATAGATTACACCTCAATTTAACAGGCTGAAATTGGCTGGTGTATGACCAGATCAAGGTGTATATAGTACTGGGGAGAATTTGAATCTCCCTAGAGATTTTAGGCGGCTGAACTATTATCTCAGGCCCACTGTAGATTACACCTCAATTTAACAGGCTGAAATAGGCTGGATTATGACAAAGTAAAAGGTGTATATAGTATTGGGGAGAATTTGAATCTCCCTACAGATTTTAGGAGGCTGAACTATTATCTCAGGCCCACTATAGATTACACCTCAATTTAACAGGCTGAAATAGGCTGGTGTATGACAGGGTACAAGGTGTATACAGTATTGGGGAGATTTTGAATCTCCCTAGAGATTTTAGGAGGCTGACAATGATGCTCTCAGTCCAAGTATGGCAGCAGGCAGCCTAATAAGCAGGACTGCTGCACACAAAAGTGTGGAAAAATGAACGCTTGGTAACTGTGTAGAAAAAAGGAAGAAAAGTATTTTTGCTTTTAAAAAAGCAGTTTGCACAACAGTGTGCAAACAGCAATGCAGCTATCAGGGTGCCTTATAAGGCAGCCTAATAACCAACAGAGCTGATGCACAAAAAAATATCCTCCCCTATCACGGCACACAAGCTTTTGTGTTGTACAGTAAAAATCGCTACCAGCAGAAGCAGTTTTTTTGTTCTTCCTCCCTGCCTAACGCTCTCCCTTATCCAGAATCAGCAGCAGCAACCTCTCCCTATGCTAAGATCGGCAGAAATAAGATGGCAGTTGGCGTGCATGCCCTTTTATAGTCCCTGTGATGCCACACAAAGCAAGCGAATCACTTGCATGCCCGTCTCAAAGATGGTGGTGACCGCTGCCCATGTCATCGCGTTGCCCACAGTGTGCGTCCTCCATCATTGGCTGAAAAAGGGCGCTGGAAGCATCATTTGAAACGCGACTTTGGCGCTCTCGTCGTTGACCTCATGGCCGACCTCACGCTATGGTCGGGTTTCGTTTCATAAAACCCGACTTTAGCGAAAGTCGGCGACTTATGAATTTAACCGACCCGTTTCGCTCAACTCTAGCTGCAGGCATTATGAGGAAGCACACCTGACTGTGTCTGTCATTATTAGCCCACTATGTAACTCATTAGCAATGTGAAAAATGGTGCCAGTAACTCTATTTGTTTTAGGCCAATCAGCACGAAAAGACTGTTCAAATTTGCAGGGACCTGTGAATTACAGGAAATTTGATTTGAATTTGATTTGCGTCAGATTGATCCAGTCATCATGACTAGGTAATTTGTCAAAGAAAAAAACACAAGTAAGATAAATAAAATGCAAAGAAAATCTCTGCAAAAAATATTGTCAATAGATAAGACATTTTTATTATGATTATCAGCTGAGAATGTTGCTAAAGAGAATTGACATTAGATAAGAATATTGCATACGGCTGAAGAACAATCAGCAGTCTCTTAAATATGTCAATATGTCTCAAACTATCCAGACATCTCAGACCACAAGAGATCAGGTAATATCTCAGTAATAGAAAGTAAAAATCTCGCATCAGTAAAATTATGCCATCACTTAGTGTTGGTTAGAATTGCTAGAAATACAGTACAACTTGAAATTGCAAATAGACAAAATATCATCTATTATTGCTGCCAGATGATTAAAATGGACAATAATCATATCTAGAATGTCCTTAATTCAATATAGGAAATGCTTCACTTGTGCAGATCATAACGACTAATACAATGCCCCCTAGAAAATGCATACATTTCGATATTCTTACAGGGAACAGAAACAGACAAATGTACAGAATTAACCCCTTCATGGCCATGTCCCTTTTTTGCTTTTTCCTCCCCTTATTCCAACAGCCATAACTTTTTTATGTTTCTGGAAATATAGCAGTATGAGGACTTGTTTTTTTGTGGGACGATTTGTACATTTCAGTGGCTCTATTGATTTTACTATATTGTGTGCTGGAAAACAGGGAAAAAAATCCAAATGCTGCAAAATTGCAAAAACAAAGTGCAGTTCACCAATTATTTTTTAGGGTTTTTTTTATTTACCATGTTTACCATATGGCAAAAATTACCTGATAATATGATTTCCCAAGTCAGTACCAGTATGCAGATACATAACAGGAATAGTTGATTTGTTATTGAAGTGGTGAAAAAAATGTGAAATTTGTATAAAAAAAATTCATATCACACAACATAGAACAGCCAATCAGTAAATGTATTATGGCCTGTATAAAAAAAGGCTGGAATGTTATAGCCATTTTATTTATTTTTTTATTACTTTATGCACTAGAAAGCAGCAAGTTAAAACAATTACTTTTCAAAGAAATACATTTGAACTCAGATAAACTGAAAAAGCGAGCTTGTCACATGCTTGCAACTGTATTCAGTATAAACATTTTAGTGCAATTCTTTTTCTAAATGGAATTTTTGCTTTTTTATAGATAAGAAGATTACCCAAATTCCAGACAATTAACTACAACTTCCTATCTCACAAAGTGAATGTTAAAGGAATTTGGCACTCCTAATGTTGATATAATTTAGTTTACTTATAAAAAGCAATCCACTTTGAGAAATCATATTACATTTCAGTCTTTACAGACAGACCCTAATCAGGTAGAGATTACAAGTCAGGAAAAAATAGCAAATAAATAGATAAGTCTCTGATAATAGCTCTGCAATGCAAAAAACAATTGTTTGTGGTAGGGGACAAATTTTTGAATTGCTACTGCAATTTTTTGTTTGTATAAAGGCTTGAATTACCACATGGTTGTTTAGCGTTTGCAAATTTTGTACAAAATATCAATCAACCTCTGTTTTTCCTGATTGGTAGAAGTTTTGCTAAGCTGGTGCTTGCTGACCACATGCAGTATTTAATGTGACACATCTATCTGTTCCCTCAGATCCAAAGCACCCTCACATAAGCTATTGGAAGGGATCCAAAAATTAGCCGAGGCAGTAGTAACATTTATAGTATGTATCACATGATAAATCGGATGTTTTATCTACAGAGATTAACTGTTTGAACAGCAAGGTCCATTTATAACTGGACTGTGTAATATCTTTGGGAAAATCCATGAATACAGATGACATGATAGCAGATTGATCCAGTGGCAAAAGCTGGACCAATTTAACATTGCCATACAGTTTTTCTAAGCTTCATGTGTACTATCAGAGAGGACTTTCCGCATGGCATGTGGCTCTTTCACAATCATGCAGACCATTTTTTTCTTCATAAATGTGGAAAACTTTAAATTTATTAAAAAAAGCCATAGATAAGTGCAAATTTTCCTTGCCCTATGTCATATTCATATTATTAGATCAACCACAGCATCTGCCTACCTGTCCATTGTGTTCTATTCTGTTATTCTGCCATCATTCCTGATGCTCCCGACCCAGCAAGATAACTCCTGCATGTACATTATGTTGCCACTGCTGCTAGACATTTGCTGCCTATTCTATAACTATACTCTGATTCTACTGACAGGGGGCTACCAGAGCTGACCCTACACAGCCAGATATCTCCTTGCCTATCATTTCATATTATATACAGTTTCTTTCCTTTTGCTGCTACTTCCATTTCCATTTCCGATACAGACAACCATACACATCTCCTGCTTTTTTATTGTGCTCTTTAGCTATAATGCACTGTGGCTGTAAACCTAACCTGCACGGGGTAGATGATCATTAAACATCTCCCAAAAAAGCAGTAATGCTTGTACAGCTTGAAACCATTGCTTGTTGTTTTTACAAATAACAATCCTGTTCCCATAAAATGGGATAATTTTTTGGATGGTTTGTTAAAAAAACACACAATTGATTCTTCTCTTTTCAATCAGAATACCTTTTGCTGAGATCGTCGAATGTTGTAAATGTCTTTTCCAAGAAATTATAAGCTTTGTAGCATTGCAATTTGCAGCAGATCATTTTTTTTGTAAAAATTAACCAAAGCTGTGAAATTTTCTTTTAAAAGATTCGAACATCGCTATAATTTATATTTTCAACGGGAGTTGAGAGTAGACATTAAGTACAAATATAAAAATAATATAAAAAATAAATATTTCAATAGCATGGTCCAAGATATACAAATGCCAGATTTTAACTAAGGTTAAGGAAATTGCAATATCTGGTGTACTTACATTAAAAATGGTGAAAGTTTTCCACAGCTTTTCCTAGCAAATACATACTTTCATGATGTTTGAATTGTCAAAAGGGTGAAATGAAATTTCATTGGCACAACCAGTTTATTACATGATTCCTTGTTTTAATTCTCTATGTCAAAATTAGCGTGCAACACAGTGGGTCCATTTTCTGTCCTTTGTCCTTGCTGCAATTATTATATTTTTGAATGTGTATGTAAGTTTTCACATGATTCAGATTTGACAAAGAGTATCTGATACTCATTGTAGCATAAAGACAATTGTGCATTTCTCCTTATTTTGCCTCTTAAGACTACAGAGGAGACAAGATTGATGTGCTTCAATACAATGGTAAATTGACTTCCAGTATAAAAAGACTTATGCTATGACTGAATAATAACAACACTCACAATGACAGAATGTTCCAAGCAACATCAGAGGCTAAAGGCTCTTCAACTCATTCCTTCTTTTTAAGAATTGAGGGGCTGGGGGGTCACAATTCTTGGATCCCTGTAGTGTTATAGTCAGACATGTCTTAAATGGATGTCAGATAATACATTTTGATGTGATTCCCCATGAAAATATATATGTTATTTATGTAAAAAAAGTTAACACATACACAGTGTTAAATTTTACAAGAGTAGACAAAGTACAGTACTTATTCTATCTTTAGAAGGTTCAATACTCCCAAAGGCAAAATGTTTATGATTTCACCAAATTTTACTGATAAATCTATTGATACTCAGATTTTTCTTCCTAGTGACAATAATATATACCCACCCTGCAATTAAAGTACAAGTATATTCAAAACAAGATGAAAACCAAATGTATTTTGTTATTAGTAAATGCATCTTTACAGATTATTTATTGCTTAAATGGATATCAAGGTTATTAATATATTATGTTTAACTTTGCTCTTAGGCAATTGTTTTGGCAAATGGTCTGTGTTTGCGAACAGTTACAGTTTAAAACCTTCTTTTATTGTTTATTTTCTATATTGAGGTATTACATTTAGTACTGTCTCATATTTTTACTTGTTCCTCAAGAATATGTCTGGCTTGCTAAGTTTCACTTTATAACATTTAACAATCCTGACAGGTGAAGACCAGAATCTGACATCAAGCTGCCACTTTATCTACAAGTGTCTTATGGGTTGGGAGAGAAAACTTAGTTTATGCTGAATATTAAATCAAAGGTAAGACTTAGCTATTTTGTATAGGCAAATATACAATATTTTGAAATCAAAATTTCATTTTCATGGTTGGAACCCAGAAGGCAAATAGAACTAAATTATTTCAGTATGATGACAGAAGGGGTAGGCTAAGTGGGTAAATTTTCTTATAAGTAGATTACAGGGCCCAAATGGCTAACTAATGAATACCTCATACTTTAAGTCCCTTCTTAACAGCTACGTGTTCACAATTTAATTTGAGTGTCATGAAAAACAAGGAATTAGATGATTATGTTTCAATTTGTTTTTCTTTTTTTCACACCACTATCTGTGTTACAAATATTCAAATTATTATAGTTTTGTTCTGGTAAATAAGTATTCAAAATACACTTTCAATTTATATTGAGTACATCAGAGCAAGGTTAGGAGCTATTGTCAAACTTGGAGGTAAATAATAATACATCCACAATAACTTATTGAATCATCTCAACTCCTCCTAATCTATTCACAATGGCCGTTGCTTATATCATAAAGCATGTGTCTCTGGTTTATCATGACAGAGATGAGCCAGAAGACCGCAGCATCTGATTTCTTCTACTCCTGCACTGATTATAAGCACTTCATCTTCATATTAAATCTGTGTAAATTGAGAGCTCCTGAAAGCTTCCCTGTGTTAACCCCTTAAGGACCGGGGTTATTTTCGTTTTTGCATTTTTGTTTTTTGCTCCCTTTCTTCCCAGAGCCATAACTTTTTTTATTTTTCTGTCAATATGGCCATGTGAGGGCTTATTTTTTGCGGGATGAGTTGTACTTTTGAACAACACCATTGATTTTACCATGTCATGTACTACAAAACGGGAAAAAATTCCAAGTGCGGTGAAATTGCAAAAAAAGTGCAATCCCAGACTTGTTTTTTGCTTTGCTTTTTTGCTAGGTTCACTAAATGCTAAAACTGACCCACCATTATTAATCGCCAGGTCATTACGAGTTCATAGACACCAAATATGTCTAGGTTCTTTTTTATCTAAGTGGTGAAAAAAAATCCAAAGTTTGCTAAAAAAAACAAAAAAAAAACAACACCATTTTCCGAGACCTGTAGCGTCTCCATTTTTTGTGATCTGGGGTCAGGTGAGGGCTTATTTTTTGCATGCCAAGCTGACGTTTTTAATGATACCACTTTTATGCAGACACGTTCTTTTTATTGCCCGTTATTGCATTTTAATGCATTGTCACAGAGATCAAAAATACGTAATTCTGGAGTTTTGACTTTTTTCTCGCTACGCCGTTTAGCGATCAGGTTAATGCTTTTTTTATTGATAGATCGGGCGATTCTGAATGAGGCGATACCTAATATGTGTATGTGGGATTTTTTTTTTTACTGTTTTATTTTGATTGGGGTGAAAGGGGGTAATTTGAACTTTTAGGGTTTTTTTATTTTTTATATTTTTAAACATTTTTCTTTTTTTACTTTTGGCATGCTTCAATAGCCTCCTCTGGTTGTCCAGGCAACATAACGCTGACCCCCGATCACATGACGGGGTCGGCGTTGAGCTCTCTTCCGGCCCGGCGGCTGGAAGTGCTATTTAAATGCCCGCTGTCAGCTTTGACAGTGGGATTTAACTAGTTAATAGGCATGGGCGGACGGCAATTCCACTCGTGCCTATTGCGGGCACATGCCAGCTGTTCAAAACAGCTGACATGTCCCGGCTTTGATGCGGGCTCAGCATCGGAGCCCTCATCAAAGCAGGGGAGATGTCTAATGACGGACTGTGTCCGTCATTGGACATTGAGGGGCTAAGGGTCTCAGCTGTGCACTGTTAGTCACTCCCATCTCCTGTATAAACTGGGTCCTGGCTAGCACTCATTGTCAGATATAGCTTATGCTGCATAACTGGTGTTAGTTGATGGTTGATATTGAAGATGTTTGGTGGATTTATCTGTAACTGTTGATAGGCTTTGAGTGTGTGATAATTCCCTTTCTTTTTCTACTTTGATTTTATCCCATCCTCCACACCC
This sequence comes from Dendrobates tinctorius, assembly GCF_039654945.1. Taxonomy (NCBI): domain Eukaryota; kingdom Metazoa; phylum Chordata; class Amphibia; order Anura; family Dendrobatidae; genus Dendrobates; species Dendrobates tinctorius. Next base: position 12,856,658 of record NW_027361775.1, on the reverse strand, counting down.
CGGTGTTACTTCTGTTCATATTACCTTGTTAGTCTGGTTTGTGTATTACTGTATACTACTACCCCCCTTTGATGGGTGGTGGAACAGTACATATTGATGGCAGATTCAGGAGCTAAAGCAAGTTACGTGGCCACGGCATCTTCACCATCAGAAGTAATCTAGGGGACAGGGCAAGCTAGGGCCCCCTAGCATTAGGGACAGGGAAGGAGCCCCTGGTCCTGGGACATCTGACAACAGAGTTGTGACAGCATGCTCACAATATTCTGCTTAAGAAGTCTTTAAAGTGGTTGTCCCATGAACAAATCACACTTTAATCTACAGATCTATGGAATAAAAATAATTTGAACAATTGGATGTGTTAAAAATGTTTGCCTTTGCTGAGATAATCTTATAAATGTGCCCCTGCTATGTACTGTGTAATGTCTATGTGCAACTGTGCTGGAACATGGTTCATGTTTGTATACTCTTTTGCTTCCTCCCCTGCCCAGGAGGTTTGGTATATGTGACCATGTTCCTGCACAGTCAGATAAATCCATAACACAGTACATAACAGGAGTACATTTATAAAATTATCTCAGGACACCAACTTTTTTTTAACACTTCCAATTGTGGAACTTATTTTTATTCTAAGATCTATTCATTGAAATATACTTTGTCTGTAAGATGACCCTTGTAAGTAGTTTTCTAATTTAGCAAATCTTATAAGCCAGATAACCATATTCATGAAAAGAAGGGTAACACATTTCCTTTAAGTAATTATTTGGCATATGGAACTTTGCAATATCATTCATAGGTTTGTAGCCAAACAATACACAAATCACACTGGATATAGTGCTACAGGCCAAGAAAGTTCAGTTCTGTGATTAAAAAAATGTTCCTGTTTCAACTCACCCTTGATTACTTATAATAACTGTACAAAAAAACAGCAGTAGTTGAGTCTATCATAACAATTGATTAGGGCCAGCACATGGATAATATTATGGATAACAATGCAATATTATTTGGCTAATGGTCAAGAATAACATATCAATGTATATTTCTAGCTTATTACAATCTTTTTTTTCACTCCAAACTCCTGAAACATGGATTTAAACATTTCACCACAAATTTTGGTTGATAATAAACTTTTGGTTAATAATCAACAGAGAAATGAACTGAATTAAAGCATATGTAATGATGCCTAAAATATTACTAAGCCTGACAATGTAGATTCTTCTAAAATAATAGTTTTGAGAAATGCAGCTATTAGGAAAAAAGTTACATGCTGGCGGTTCAACAGCTGCAGGCTGTACAGCTGAGCTAAAGTTCTAATGGTGTATGAAGCAACCTGGTGCATTTTAGATATTGTTGCTGCAGATACCAATCATTTACAACAATATTTCATCATTAACTATTATTTATATCTTAGGAATATATGTTATTACATCGATTCTTAAACCTTTTGCCATAATACTATTATAGTTACAGTTTACCAATTAAGAAAATTAGCTAGAAATAATCATACATTCTTGCAGACTCCATATTTACAATCAAGATGTCCTTATATTACATATTATTGCCTTTGGCACTAGCAGGAACATTATTGAAATTATTTTAAAGGTTATTATATGTATAATCATACATTTTAATTTTGTAATCAGCATTTATATCAATTTGAAATATATAGCATTATTCTTCTAATCTTAAAATATGATTTTAGATAGAACCTATTTTGTTGAACAGTTGAAATTAATCTTGTCTGTTATATTATAACATTGCAAGACAGCAATCACATAACCCTACTATTAAAATCACACCTGAACTCTGCATTTTGAATTCTCATTTTAAAGTATTGTTAAAAGTAGCAAACATTGATGTCAAGAAAATAAAAGTAAAAAAAGAAATCAGAGAAACTATGTAAAATTACACTTAAGTATTTTGTTTCTGTACATTTTTTTCATGTTTTCTGAACAAAACAAATCTTGATTGCGTGACTTTTATGTGTGAAAAGGTATCATTAGCAGACAGATTTTAAACTGAAATTGTGCATACAGTTCTGTACATTATGATCTGGTCATTCTTTATACTTTACATTCTATCTTTTAATTTAGTTACAGTCTCCTGTGTTATTAAATTTTCTGGTTCTCTGTGCTCTTCTCTCTTTTTTGCCTTTGTGCTTTTTCATTTCTTCACTGCATTCTATCTCTTTTTTTCGGCCTCTCTTTCTACCCCTTATTTCTCTTTTTCTCTAATGTTCTTTTTGTCTTTCAGCTCCACTTTCTCTTCATGTTTTTATTATTTCTAGCTACCATTGTATCTGTTACTCATCTATGTTTTTTCTCTATTCCTCTCCCTCTGTGCATCTCTCTTGCTGAAACTTTCTACTGTTCACGTGTCTCTCTCATTCCATTTTAATTTTTACAATACAAAATGCAGACACAGTAGGACATAAAAAACAGAACTTGCAAGTATATTGTGATTTTTGACCTCATATAAAATATCCTGCTATCTCCATAACTATTAAGAGGATGACAACTACAAGGGAAGTTTTGAAATTTAAAGGAGAATTTTTTATCAGGATTATGCATGTTAAACTAAAGGTATGGCCATAATGGTGCTCTTATACTGATTTAATAGATACCATCAGGGAAGAAATCCATAGCCTGGGTTTTATTATCTGATAATTAGATGTTTGGGTTTCTGTGCATTGGGGCAGAACAGTTGGGGGGGACTGTGCGCAGGGTCTTCAAATCTGCCATGGCCTCTCTGTTGCATATGGTGCCTTTATCTTCTTTAAACTATTTCCCTTCTGTAACTTCACACATCGTGACATCATTACATTGTAACCTTACTCCCACTTGGAAATAAAATTCTAGATCAAAGGAAGTAATATACGACTTAAAAGTATAGTGCTACGCAAAATTTTTAGGCATCTGTGAAAAGATGCTGAAGAGTAAGAATACGATCAAAAATAGAATTTTGAATAATAGTTTATTTTTATCAATTAACAAAAATGCAAAATCAGTGAAAAAAGAAAAATCTGAATCAAATACATATTTAGTGCGATCACCCTTTGACTTCAAAACAGCATCAAACATCAATTCTTCAAGGTACTCTTGCACACAGTTTGCGATGGAACTCAGCAGGTAGGCTGTTCCAAATATATTGGAAAACTAAGTATAGATCTTTTGTGCATGTAGGCTTTTGAAAATCCTACTTTCTCTTCATTTAATTTAAGTCAAACTTGCTAATGTTGAGATCAGGGCTCATAGGGGACCATATCATTGCTTCCAGGACTCCTTGATTTTCTTTACTATGAAGATAGCTCATAATGACATTGGCTGTATGTATAGGGTCATTGTCCTGTAGAATAAATTTGTAACAAATCAGATGCTTCCTGATGGTATTGCATGATAGATAAGTATCTTCCTGCATTTATCAGCATTGAAGAAACCAAGAAAATGTGGAGAATCATGTGATTTCAGTTGAGCTTCCCCATAATGCTTTGCAGCTAACACATGTCAATCATGACAGACTGTCATTGCATGTATGAAAGCAGAAGCAGGAAATGCAACACAATTCACAGCTTCCAGTTGAACCATAAAGATAGGGAGAGAATACCACAATACACTGAAGAAACTGTGCAGACATTGTTTGACAGCACAGCAGTGAAGAAGATTAGTGTGTAAGGAAATGTGAATAATGTCATGCACAATTTTCTGAGCAATTGGAGGCTTTAAAATACTTTCAAATTCCAATGAAATGATGCAGCACAAATCAAATTTCCAGAAAAAAATTCTTGAAACTTATTAATTTAACTTTCAAAAGATTTGCTCTCCTTTAGTAGATTCCCTTGTTATCTCTTCTCCCTTTGTTCAGATTGTATGGATGTATGATGCAATGGCAACATGATCAATACAATAGTTACCCTAAAAGGAAAGGGTGTTGAACATATGGCCCACAGGTCGCATGCGTTCCAGGATGGCTGGTAATGTAGCCTAAATCAGATTTCCAGTAGGTAACAGTGCTTAAATGCATAGTGGGACAACAACCTTTAATCTTTGGGAAGAGAGCTACACATAGAATTCTGTATTGTATGCCACCACACACAGAAGAGTGGATTAAGTCCAAAATTGACCAGTACCAGCATCAGGGCATTCTTCTAGGCCAGATGTATCACACTTTGTCCTCCTGTACCACTCCTATTATAGCAGCTCAATAGCTCTGTAGATTTCTATCTCTAAGATCTATATAGTGCTTTCTCAGTGTCTTCTATGTTGTACAGAGTGGGCCATTTATAAGGTCAGACCTGGGTGGGCCATTTATATGGCCACACCTAAATTAAATGTGAATGGTTGGTAATATCAACTTCCTGTTTGTGGCACATTAGTATATGGGAGGGGGAAAACTTTTCAAGATGGGTGGTGACTATGGTGGCCATTTTGAAGTCAGCCCACCCAGGTGAATCCATATAAATGGCCAGCCCAGGTGTATCTACATAAATGGTCCACCCTGTATAAGATAGTCTCATGTTTCATATGTAATGTAAATACATCACATATGAGACTCTGAGATGGCAGAGTCACATAGGGGACACTGATACTGCTGTATACATCATAGTGTACATTGATACTATATACAGTATATCGCAATCTCAGTGTATCCTGTGATGTATACAGCAGTCTTAGTATCTCCTATGTGTTGTATACAGCAGTCTCATGGCCACTATGTAATCTATCTACAGCAGTCTCCAATTTGATATTCTGTATATATACAGTAATATCATGTATTCAATAATGTAAATACAGCAGTCTCAATATGTATGTATGCAACACAGTGTTTGTTCAACCTATATTCTCTTTATACAGCAATCTCAGTTTATGCTACATAATGTATGCAACAACATCATTGTCTCCAATATGAGGAACATACTGAACAGCAGTGTAAGTGTATACAGTGGTTTGTTGCCTCTCATTTCATGTTTATACAGCAGTATCATATCTGTAATGTGCCATATTCACAGCAGTCTCGTGTCTCCTATGTGTTGTATATACAAGCAATCTCATATCTTCCATGTGATGTAAATACAGCTGTCTTATGTCTATGTGATGTACAAGCAGTAGTCTCATTGTCTCCTATGTGTTATATATTCAGCAGTATCAATGCATACTATGCGATGTACAGTATATAATGCAGGGTCACAGTATATCCTATGTGAGATATACATATATATATATATATTAAACAGAATGGTCTTGGTGTCTGTCTCTTATGTGATGTGTATACAGTGTATACAGCAGAGTCCCAGTGTCTTTTATGTGATGTATATAAAGCAAGGTCTTATTGTCTCCTAAGTGATGAATTCAGCAGTCTCAGTGTCTCCTATGCGATGTATTCACCAGTGCCAGTGTGTTCTGTCATGTCTACAGCAGCCTCAGTTTAGCATTTTACATTTTCACTATGCTTCTGCACAATTAGGATTATCATGTGAGGACTGTTTTACTTATGTCTGGTGTCAGAAATCAAGAAAATAATGCATTGACCTTTTTTAAGCTCATTCAGCTTTCGTTATTGTTTGTGTACTGTGATATAATGTGTGGCCCAAGACAACTGTTATTTTTCCGATGTATCACAAAAATAGCAAAAGATTGAACACCCCTATTCTAAAGTAATGCTGAAATTAGAGCACATACATTTTAACATAAAGTGCTAATAAAGCCATTGTTTGATCTTGAAATTGCAGGAAATTACTGGCACTATCCATAGACGTAGTCGCTGCTGCTCTTTTTCTTGTCGCAACTGTGACATAATTACATTAACCGTAGCTACTGGTTTGTTTGCTTTTGGCAAAATTGTCTTTGACATAACAAGGCAAGCAAAATATATATTTACTGAATGTTGATCAAGAAACAAATAAGATCAACATTCCCCTTGTTTGGTCAGCAGCTTCACACAGATGGCTCTATTGTTTAGTTAGCCACAATGACAATTTGGCTGTCATAATGATGACAAAACTGAGCAGATTAGATGTGCCTTATGGTGATCCATATGCCATTGTAAACCTAAGGTTACAATTCACAACCATTGTATTTTATTGTGTACTTGAGTGCAAATGGAAAACAAATGAATGATTATTATCCTACACACGGAAATAAGTAGCTAACTTCCAAAAAGCATTACATACACAACAGTTTGTCTTTCTCTAAAAAGTCTAAAGATGGAAAATCAGATGTAGCACACCATCAAAATAATCTTCAAAAACTTTTTATTACTGGTGTTATGATGGCATAATTTATTTTTAGCTTTATGATTGCAATCATAAACATTGCACTGTTCATGTAGTCCTCTCAGCTCCATCAAAAGAGCTTTAGATGCTTTATGCCATAGTATTGTGCATCTATAGGGCATAATATCAGGTATGATGCATATGTGTGTATATTAACTATTAAAGAATAAGTGCTAACATAATAATCATGCAATATTGTTGCAATAATTGAAGGATGACACATTTTTTTCTGAATGAATTGTATAGAAACTAACACAAAAAAACCTTATATGCTTATATATAAAATTAGAAGCATAGAGAGGTAAATAATGGTCATACAGTCATCTATCGGTGTCATTTTAGGATGTTAAATAATTTGGAGGTTATTCAGCTTTTAACCGCTTTACCCCCAAGGGTGGTTTGCACGTTCATGACCAGGCCAATTTTTACAATTCTGACCACTGTCCCTTTATGAGGTAATAATTCTGGAACACTTCCATGGATCCCAGTGATTCTGCCATTGTTTATCTTGTGACATTTTGTTCTTCATGTTACTGGTAAAATTTAATTCATATAACATGCGTTAATTTGTGAAAAAACAGAAATTTGGCAAAAGTTTTGAAAATTTTGCAATTTTCCAACTTTGAATTTTTATGCCCTTAAATCAAAGAGATATGGCACACAAAAAACTTAAAAAGTAACATTTCCCACATGTTTACTTTACCTCAGCACAATTTTGGAGCAAATTTTTTTTGTTAGGAAGTTAAAATGGTTAAGTTTGACCTGCGATTTCTCATTTTTACAACACCATTTTATTTTTAGAGACCACATCACATTTGAAGTCACTTTGAGGGGTCTATATAATAGAAAATACCCCAAAGTGACACCATTCTAAAACCTGCACCCATTACGGTGCTAAAAACCACATTCAAGAAGTTTATTAACCCTTCAGATGCTTCACAGGAATTTTTTGAATGGTTAAAAAAATGAACATTTAACTTTTTTCACAAAAAAATTACTTCAGGTCCAATTTTTTTATTTTACCAAGAGTAACAGGAGAAATTTTACAGCAGAACTGCAAAAGTTATTGTGCAGTTTGTCCTGAGTATGCTGATACCTGATATGTAGGGGAACCACTGTTTCGGCGAATGGCAGAGCTCGGAAGGGAACGAGCACCGTTTGGCTTGGCTGGAATTGAGATTGGGCACCATGTCACATTTCGGAGAGCCCCTGATGTGCCTAAACAGTGGAAACCCCCAGCAAGTGACCCCATTTTGGAAACTAAACATCCCAAGGAACTTATCTAGATGTGTAGTGAGCATTTTGAACCCCCAAGGGATTCACAGAAGTTTATAGCGTACAGCCATACAATTAAAAAAATCATATTTTTTCCAAAAAATGATCTTTTCACCCCAATTTTTATTTTCCCATGGGTAACAGGACATCAAATGTTATTATGCAATTTTTCCTGAATAAGCTGATACCCCATATGTGGGGGTAAACCAATATTTTGGCACATGGCAGAATTTGGGAAGCAGCTCCATTTTACTTTTTTGTCTGGAATTGAGATCGGACGCCATGTTGCATTTGGAGAGCACCTGATGTGCCTAAACAGTGGAAACCCCATACAAATGACATCATTTTGGAAACTAGACCCCCCACGGAACTTATCTATATGTGTGGTGAGAACTTTGAACCCCCATGGGCTTCACATAAGTTTATAACGTACGGACGTAAAATTAAAAAAATCATATTTTTTCCACAAAATTGATCTTTCACCCCCAATTTTTATTTTCCCAAGGGAAACAGGACCTCAAAAGTTGTTGGGCAATTTTTTCTGAGTACGCTGATAACCCATATGTGGGGGTAAATCACTATTTGGGCGCATGGCAGAGCTCAGAAGGGAAGCAGCACCATTTGACTTTTTGGCGGGAATTGAGACTGGACGCCATGTTGCATTTGGAGAGCCCCTGATGTTGCATTTGGAGAGCCCCTGATGTACCTATACAGTGGAAATCCCTGACAAATTATACCATTTTGGAAACTAGAACCCCCAAGGGACTTATCTAGATGTGTGGTGAGCACTTTGAACCCCAAAGTGCTTCACAGAAGTTTATAATGCCTGGGTGTCAAAATAAAAAAATCATGTTTTTTCCACAAACATGATCTTTTTGTCCCTATTTGTTTATTTTCCCAAGGGTAACAGGAGAAATTGGATACCAAAAGTTGTTTTCCAATTTGTTCTGAGTACGCTGATACCCCATATATGGGAGAAAACTACTGTGTGCGCACACGTCGGGGCTCGGAAGGGAAGTAGTGACGTTTTGGAATGCAGACTTTGCTGAAATGGTCTGCGTGTGTCATGTCACATTTGGAGAGCCCCTGATGTGCCTAATCTGTGGAAATCCCCCCACAAGTGACCACATTTTGGAAACTAGACCCCCCAATGAACTTATCTAGATGTGTGGTGAGCACTTTGATCCCCCAAGTGCTTCACAGAAGTTTATAACGCCCGGGCGTGAAAATAAAAAAAATCATATTTTTTCCACAAACATGATCTTTTAGTCCTCATTTTTTTATTTTCCCAAGGGTAACAGGAGAAATTGGACCCCAAAAGTTGTTGTACAATTTGTCCTGAATACGCTGATACCCCATATGTGGGAGAAAACTACTGTATGGGCACCCGTCGGGGCTCGGAAGGGAAGTAGTGATGTTTTGGAAGCTCCAGTATGTACAGAAAGATGTCAATCAGTGGTGTGGGTGGGGTAGTACAGAGCTCAGCATTCAGAGAGCTGCCAGATCTGTAGCAAAGAAAACTGTGGTTTAATAAAAAAATACAAGATGCAGTCTAGTAAGGGATACATCTCTGCAATCAGGGTTTTTGTCCTTGTATCAAACGTCTCTCAGATGAAGTAACAAAATCCTGTCGACAGATTACCTGTAAGTACCATATCTACTGGGCGGTTAAATTACAGGGCTATAGTCTGTTCAGAAATGACCGCACAAAAAAGCGAAGGGGAGGCGTGTGTTTATATGTGAAGTCATCCTTAAAACCCATCCTGCGTGATAATATATATGAATCTAATGAAAACGTAGAGTCGCTGTGGGTAGAAATAAGGGGAGGGGGAAAAATAATAAATTACTGATAGGGGTTTGCTATAAGTCTCCAAAATTAATGGAAGCAAATAGATGAAGCTGCGACTCAAGGAGAAGTCATTATTATGGGGGACTTCAACTACCCTGAAATACATTGGGGAACCGAAACCTGCAGTTCCAGCAAAGGTAATATGTTTTTGGCCACTATGAGAGAAAATTACCTTTCACAACTGGTTCAGGACACAACAACAGTGGGAGCACTGCTAGACCTAATGTTAACCAACAGGCCAGACCACATGTCAAATATAAGGGTTGGGGGTCACTTGGGTAATAGTGATCACAAAATAATAAGTTTTCATGTATCCTTTAATAAGATGTGTAGTAGAGGGGTTACAAGGACACTAAACTTCAGGAAAGCAAATTTCCAACGGATGAGAGATGATCTTGGTGCAATTAACTGGGATGATATCCTGAGACATAAAAATACACAAAGAAAATGGGAGACGATTATTAGCATCCTGAATAGGACCTGTGTACAATATATACTGTATGGGAATAAACATGCTAGAAATAGGAAGAAACCACTATGGTTAAATAGAGCTGTAAGGGGAGCAATAAGTGACAAAAATAAAGCATTTAGAGAATTAAAGCAAGTAGGTAGTGATGAGGCATTAAATAAATACAGAAAATTAAATAAATTCTGTAAAAAGCAAATCAAAATAGCAAAGATTGAGACAGAGAGACTCATTGCCAGAGAAAGTAAAAATAATCCCAAAATATTCTTTAACTACATAAATAGTAAGAAGTTAAAAAATGACAGTGTTGGTCCCCTTAAAAATAGTCTGGGTGAAATGGTGGATGAGGATTAGGAAAAAAACAATATGCTAAATGACTATTTTTCAACAGTATTTACACAAGAAAATCCCATGACGGATAACATGATCAGGGATTAAAATTCTCCCTTAAATGTCACCTGCTTAACCCAGCAAGAAGTACGGCGGCGTCTAAAAATCACTAAAATTGACAAATCCCCGGGCCCGGATGGGATACACCCCCGAGTACTGCAGGAATTAAGCACAGTCATAGATAGACCATTATTTTTAATCTTTAAAGATTCCATAATAACAGGGTCTGTACCACAGGACTGGCGTATAGCAAATGTGGTGCCAATATTCAAAAAGGGGACAAAAACTGAACTTGGAAATTATAGGCCAGTAAGTTTAACCTCAAATGTGGGTAAAATCCTAGATGGTTTTCTAAGAGGTACTATACTGGAGTATCTGGAGATGAATAACCTCATGACCCAATATCAACATGGGTTTACAAGGGACCGTTCCTGTCAGACTAATCTGATAAGCTTTAATGAAGAGGTAAGTTCCAGACTGGCCCAAAGGAATGCAGTGGAAGTGGTGTACATGGACTTTTCAAAAGCTTTTGATATGGTGCCACACAAAAGGTTGATACATAAAATGAGAACAATTGGGATAGGGGAAAATATGTGTAAGTGGGTTAAGAGCTGGCTCAGGGATAGGAAACAAAGGGTGGTAATTAATGGAGCACACTCAGATTGGGTCACGGTTAGCAGTGGGGTACCACAGGGGTCAGTTTTGGGCCCGCTTCTTTTTAACATATTTATTAATGACCTTGTAGGGGGCATAGAGAGTAGAATTTCAATATTTGCAGATGACACGAAACTCTGCAGGGTAATCAATACAAAGGAGGACAATTTTATATTACAGGAGGATTTATGTAAACTAGAAGCTTGGGCTGATAAATGGCAAATGAGCTTTAATGGGGATAAATGTAAGGTCATGCACTTGGGTAGAATGAACAAGATGTATAATTATGTGCTTAATTGTAAAACACAGGGAAAAACTGTCACTGAAAATGACCTGGGTGTATGGGTGGACGACAAACTCACATTTAGTGGCCAGTGTCAGGCAGCTGCTGCAAAGGCAAATAAAATAATGGGATGCATTGAAAGAGGCATAGATGCTCATGAGGAGAACATAATTTTACCTCTATATAAGTCACTAGTGCGACCACACTTAGATTATTGTGTACAGTTCTGGTCTCCGGTGTATAAGAAAGACATAGCTGAACTGGAGCTGGTGCAGAGAAGAGCGACCAAGGTTATTAGGGAACTGGGGGGTCTGCAATACCAAGACAGGTTACTACACTTGGGGTTATTTAGTTTGGAAAATTGAAGGCTTAGAGGTGATCTTATTACATTGTATAAATATATGCAGGGACAATACAAAGACCTTTCTAATGATCTTTTTACTCTTAGACCTGTGATGGGACAAGGGGGCATCCTCTACGTCTGGAGGGAAGACGGTTTAAGCATACTTACAGACGTGGATTCTTTACTATAAGAGCAGTGAGACTATGGAACTCTCTGCCATATGATGTTGTAATGAGTGATTCCCTACTAAAATTTAAGAAGGGACTGGATGCCTTTCTTGAAAAGTATAATATTACAGGGTATATACACTAGTTTCCTTGATATTGCGTTGATCCAGGGAACTAGTCAGATTGCCGTATGTGGAGTCGGGAAGGAATTTTTTCCCCCAGTGTGAAACTTACCGTTTGCCACATGGGTTTTTTTTGCCTTCCTCTGGATCAATATGTTAGGGCAGGTTAGGATAGGATATGGGTTGAACTAGATGGACTTAAAGTCTTCCTTCAACCTTAATAACTATGTTACTATGTTACATTACTTTGATGTGTCACTTGCTGAACAACTTTCAACATTAAGAGGCCAATTTAGTTTCTACTTGTAGATTTTGATTATTATGCTGACCTATCTTTGTCTATTACATGACATTAAGGTTTTATGCCAAAAAACAATCTGCCAATATATCATAATGTAAGTTGAATTTTAGCCAGGTTATCTCAACCCAGATGAGCAATGGAAGGTCAGAAGCCTACAGAGTGCCTTATTACAGTTATAGAAAAGCTTGACATTTTGACAAATTGTTTTCTGAGAAGCACAGTTTTAAATTGAGCTTGAAACTGTCCTTGGCAATTGGAATGTTAACCTCTGTTAGTCTGTTTGTACATGGTCTAATATGGCCACTTTTAAACTTTCTATACTGCAATAAGAAGAACAATGCAGAGCAAAGCAATTTCAAGTAGTAAAAAGCAAATATTGTCCACCTGTCATGATTTCAGCTACATAGCATGGCAATGCCATGTCAGATTATATAACCTGGTGCTGTTTCTTGCATTCTTTGTGTAAAATCTACTAAAAAAGAACATTAATAAGTAACACATTTATGAAAGTGTCTTAAGTGGTGTTGCCTACTGCTGGTTCTTTGGAAAGGTCCTGCACAAAAATCTGTGGGATACTGAAAATTACAGCAGGCTGAAATGTTGTTTAACATGATCCAGGTTTGAGGCTTTTATATGTCTTTGATTGGTGTTGATTATTACTGTTTCTTTTCACTTTTTATCAGCCAGTTTTATATTGCTCACATTTTATGAAATTATTTGTCTGTCTTGCTGTCAAAAGCAAAATTGATTGTTCCGAATGATTTATGAAGAAGACAATTGCTTATAAATCATATATAATGAATCATTATTCACTATTTTAAATCAAAGTTATTTAATTAAATTGTGCTTTTCTACTGCCCATATTAGGCAGAAAATGTTACTTACTTATTTTACTTACATAGCATCATTAATTTCACAGTGCTTTACAGACACCAATATCCCCATAGGCGCTCACAATCAAATTTCCAAATTAGAATGTCCTTGGTTTGAGGAAAGAAACCCACACAAACACAGGGAGAATATACAAACACTTGGAAGATTTCCTTGGTGGGATTTGTGCCCAGGACCCCAGCGCTGCAAAGGAATAGTGCTAACCACTGAGCTAACATGCTTTTTTTAGTACTATCTTTAAGCTGAAGATATAAAATTACAATCCCGTTCCACTGACATCTCCCTTCACTTTTACAAAACACTAGTCTTTTTTTGCTGTTTCCAATATACTTTATATTCCAAACCTCCTACTCCTGCCTCCAACACTTATTTTGTGTTTCCGCATTTCTTTGGAATGCAATGCCCACTCAATTAGATCAACCCCCAACATCATCTCCTTTCCCAAGAGCACATCATTTAACATAGGTCTTCCACCTTTTCCTAATCTGATTCCTTTCATCCCCCTTCTGCATTATTATATTATTATAAACTTATCAATTCATTCAACAGTATTTCCAGAACCTATTGCAGGTTAATGTACTTCATCTCTGTGCATTCCCAGTTACTGGCAAGGTGACTGTCTTCTTCACCTTTATCTTTACCACCCTAAAAAATAGCTGTCCCATTGTTTAAAATACCTCTTGTATCATTCCTATTTTCATAAAGACTCATGGAAACATGGCCCTATATTTGATCTATAATTAATAAGTTCACTTTGTAATGTCTCATTTTGCTTATATGTGTACCCCAGATTTGTGAAATGCGGTGGAATATAATGTCAATATTAGAGAAAAGTGGATCTTTTGAAATTCAGATTCACCAAGTTTTGTTGAATTTTCCCCAAAACTCAATTTATGGCAAATAAATGTGTATGAAATTCAGAAGTAGAAAACCTGCTATTGCTTATCCAGTATAGGTGGAGGAGATAAAAAAGAGATAACCTTGCTGATCATAAAGGCTTAAGGTACTGTCACACTTAGCGATGTACCAGCGATCCTGACCAGCGATATGACGCGGTCAGGATCGCTGGTACATCGCTAAGTGGTCGCTAGTCAGCTGCCACACAGGCAGATCTCACCAGCGACATCGCTGGGGACGGGGGTCACTACTTACCTGTCACACCAGGCGATCCTGCGTCCTCCCGCTCGGCTCCACGCGTCGCTCGTCCTCACAGCAGGAAGCGCCACAGGAAGCTGACGACGAGAAACAGTCCTGAACGTTCTCGCGCGATCAGCGATAACCAGCGGGGGAGCCGGTCGCTGGTAAGTATCAGACACAGAGATATCGCTAGCAATATCACTATAACGTCACTAGTTATAGCGATATTGCTAGCGATATCTCTTAGTGTGACATGCCCTTTACACTTTCAAGGAGAGAGATTAAGAGAAAGAGAGAGAGAGAGGACCCTACTGACCACAATAGCTTACACTGTGCAGGAGAGAGAAAGAGAGAATCCTGCTGACCATACGTGTTTGCACTCTACAGGAGAAATAGAGAGAGAACCCTCCTGACCGTAAAAGCTTACACTCTATAGGAGAAAGAGAGAGAGGACACTGCTGACCATAAGAGTTTACATCCTATAGGAGAAAGAAAGAAAGGACTCTGCTGACCATAAGAGCTTACACTCTAAAGGAGAATGAGAGAGAGGACCCTGCTGACCATAAGAGCTTACACTCTACAGGAGAGAGAGGACCCTGCTGACAATAAGAGCTTACACTCTATAGGAGAAAGAGAGAGATGACTCTGTTGACCATAAGAGCTTACAATCTGTAGGAGAAAAAGAGAGAGGACCCTGCTGGCCATAAAAGCTTGCACTCTACAACAGAAAGAACAGAGGACTCCTTAAAGATAAGAGCTTAAAATCAGCAAGAGAGAGATTTACCCAGTGACCCTGGAGATGGAAATTGACTCAGCCTTACAAGTTGTGCTGCACTGGAAACCAATAAACTTTTATGGCCCAGGTACTGACCCCTATCTGTATTCAATGTATAAAGTCCAGCAAAAACAAAAGATGAAAGGCCGCTAGGGCACACAAATCACTACTACAGAAAGACAGACATACAATGTATGATGTCCTAGCTGCATGCCTTATGTGGAAGCCCACAAGTCAGTGCAAAAGGATGTTAGTCTACTCTCTGATGTTTCAGCAGTGAGGTGAAAAGATGCCCACAGCTTTTGTTCAATGACTGAATTTCTCATTTCCCTAGTTTATAAAATCTAACATTAAAGCATATTTCAACCAAAAGCTCACATATTTTAATTACCTAGTTTGAATTCAGAGGTTGTGACACTTGGGTATCTCTATGGCCATTTTTTGATAAGATTTTCAAAACTGATATTTAAAAAAAAAAATCAAAATATACATTGGTACATCATTGATATTTTTGTTATTTAATATATAATTATATCTATTATTTTGCTCATAATGATCTCCAATGATCTCTTCATGTGTGAGATCTAAAAATTTCAAAATCTGCATTTCTGAGGACTACATGTTAACTGTTTAAATGCTTTGAAGAAGAAGGTAAATCTGAGTAAAATTATCTGCATATATCAAAATATATTTGGGCTGATTACAAATCTGTTTCACAGAAATCTAAATTAAAATTATACTACACTTGAAAAACTTTGCATAGACTTTACAGACGTAAGCATGGGTTTGCTCGATTCTTGATGTTAAAATGGCATCATCATTTTTCAATTATTGCTGATGTACTTTGAATTTAGTAGCTAAGCAAGATACAAATTGATTTTATATTTGCAAAAGCTCATCTTATTTGATTTAGGTAGTTAGCATGATTGGATTAGCCTTAATATTAAGAGATGATATATTGGTATGAAGCATCCATCGCATTACCAAAAAACTAAGCAGAAAATATATAAATATTTAAGAAAAGGGGCCCTGAAATCCCACATATAATCACCTAATAATTAGTTTCATTCAATGTCTTTAGTTTCCTGAAGAAAGTATTATCATATCGAACAACAAACTACTATCAATTACCCAAGCAAATACTTCTGTTTTATGAGAAACGGGGGGGCACCACAGGGCAATAATTGTGGGATACGCCCAAGGCCTGTATATAATATGTTACACATGAACAAGGAGAAAAGAGTTACAGGCCATATAGAGGGGATCACCACGCAATGTAGAAAAATCAGATATATTTTTATTGAGTACAAAAACATTAAAAATAATAAAAAGTCACATATGTGACATTACCTAACTAACATTTGTGCTCATAATGGAGCTGCAGCCTGAAACCTGTCACTCATGTGAGTGAATAATGCCTGTACAAACATACAGTGCCTTGTGAAAGTATTCGTCCCCCTGGAACTTTTCAACCTTTTCTCACATATCATGCTTCAAATATAAAGACACCAAATGTAAATTTTTGGTGAAGAATCAACAACAAGTGGGACACAATTGTGAAGTTGAGCGAAATGTATTGGTTATTTTAAATTTTTGTGAAAATGCAAAAACTGAAAAGTGGGGCGTGCAATATTATTCGGCCCCTTTAACTTAATACTTTGTTGCGCCACCTTTTGCTGCGATTACAGCTGCAAGTCGCTTGGGGTATGTCTCTATCAGTTTTCTACATCACGAGACTGAAATTCTTGCCCATTCTTCCTTGGCAAACAGCTCGAGCTCACTGAGGTTTGATGGAGATCGTTTGTGAACAGCAGTTTTCAGCTCTTTCCACAGGTTCTCGATTGGATTCAGGTCTGGACTTTGAACTGGCTATTCTAACACCTGTATGTGTTTATTTGTGAACCATTCCATTGTAGATTTTGCTTTATTTTCTCCATCCCAGTCTCAGGTCTTTTGCAGACTCCAACAGGTTTTCTTCAAGAATGGTCCTGTATTTGGCTCCATCCATCTTCCCATCAATTTTAACTATCTTCCCTGTCCCTGCTGAAGAAAAGCAGGCCCAAACCATGATGCTGCCACCACCATGCTTGACAGTGGGGTTGGTGTGTTCAGGGTGATGAGCTGTGTTGCCTTTATGTCAAACATATCGTTTGGCATTGTTCCAAAAAGATTTATTTTGGTTTCATCTGACAATAACACCTTCTTCCACATGTTTGGTATGTCTCTCAGGTGGCTTGTTGCAAACTTTAAATAACACTTTTTATGGATATCTTTGAGAAATGGCTTTCTTCTTGCCACTCTTCCATAAAGGCCAGATTTGTGCAGTGTACGACTGATTGTTGTCCTATGGACAGACTGTCCCACCTCAGCTGTAGATCTCTGCAGTTCATCCAGAGTGATCATGGGTCTCTTGGCTGCATCTCTGATCAGTCTTCTCCTGCCAGGTCTTGGTAGATTTTCAGTTGTATGATACTCCTTCAATTTCAATATGATCACTTGCACAGTGCTCCTTGGGATGTATAAAGTTTTGGAAATCATTTTGTATCCAAATCCGGCTTTAAACTTCTCCACAACAGTTTCACGTACCTGCCTGTTGTGTTCCTTGGTCTTCATGATGCTCTCTGTGCTTCAAACAGAACCCTGAGACTATCACAGAGCAGGTGCATTTATAAAGAGACTTGATTACACACAGGTGGATTATATTTATCATCATTAGTCATTTAGGACAACATTGGATTATTCAGAGATCCACAATGAACTTCTGGAGTGAGTTTGCTGCACTGAAAGTAAAGGGACCGAATAATATTGCACGCCCCACTTTTCAGTTTTTGAATATCCACAAAAATTTAAAATAACCATCAAATTTCATTCAACTTCACAATTGTGTTCCACTTGTTGTTGATTCTTCACCAAAAATTTACATTTGGTATCTTTATGTTTGAAGCAAGCTTTCCAGTTTTGAGATTTGCACGAATACATTCACTGCAAATCTAATTTTTGTGGAAAATTCAACGGAGTTGGCCAATTTGTATTTAAAAAGACCCTCTCATCTCTAATTCTTCCATTTTACTATTTTGTTATTTTGGCATTCTCACCTTACGACGGCCCCTGATCTGTTCTGCGGTACTTCCGGCATCTTCTGGTCCCAGTAATGCTTTGCGCGAAGGACCTGAAATGACTTCATGCTTGTGAGAGCATAACGTCATCAGCGGTCATATTTGCAAAGCATTACTTGGACCGGAAGATGCCCGGGAGCGTGGTGAGAGGCGGGAAGGACTTTGGGGGCAGCCGGAGAGTGATTATAACTCTATTTTTCTTTTATTCTATTTTTTACAGGATTATGGTACCCAGTGCCTGGAGGAGAGTCTCCTCCATGCCCCTGGGTACCATCTGCACATGATCCGCTTACTTTGCTCATGGTGGGCATAGCCACATGCAGAAAGTAAGCGGATCAATGCATTCCTATGGGTGCGGAATCGCCGCGATTCTGCAAAATGAATGAGCATGCTGCGGATTTTTCTGCTATGCGATTCCACAGCGGAAAAATCAGCAGTATTAGCACAGCATTGCAGAATCCCATAGGATTGCATGGGATGCGTTTTCTTTGTGTTTTCGAGGTGATTCCACAGTGGAAAAATGTGGCAAAAATGCAACATGTGCACACAGCCTAAGGGTAATTTGTTGAGGTGTTCCTAATTTTTAATAGACCTTTCTTAGAAATGGGATTGCAAAACATGTGCTATCCTTTTAAGAAAGACTTAGTATCACATCTCATACTAGCACTTCTTTTTTAACAATTAAAATATAGGTATATTAGGTTAATTTCACTTTGAACTACAGTGACATAAGCCTGTTTTTCACTGTTAGCTTGGTAGGCAACAATTTAAAAAGAAAATTGCTGTTTGAATTTACATACTTTGAACAAATGGAAGATTGTATTTTTAATTAGCAAAATCTGGAGCCAATGTTCTACAACTTCAAATAATAAGAATAGACCATAACCATTTGCAACATGGTAAATATATATTTTTTCTAAATGAATGCTTATAACATGGTAATATGAAGACTCACTGTGTATAAAATAAACTCTTTCAATTTATGGTAATCCATGACCTTATTACTACCTCAGGAGAAATGTCAATAAGACTGATTAACAAAAATAAATGTATACATCAACCTAATTATTGGCTCTTTCTGAGCTGGGAAAGCCATCCAGTCTGGCCTACACTGTTACTAGTGGTTCAGCCGCTCGACCCTTGTTCACATTCACGCCACTTGGCAAGTGAAAAGGTTTTAAATACTAGAGTAGGGACTGTCCCACAAGGGTTGCCGTGACGTGGCGGGATGGCTTGTACATTATTTTGATCAAAATTATGTTTACTAAATACCCTTATTATTATTACCTTTATGCATTATTTGCAGTATACATTTTAGTTCAGGATATTTGTGTTTTTTGCTTTTTGTTTTCTCTGGTTAATGGTCATGTGTTGATATGCACTTACATTGTGCATACACATTAACTTACTTTTCTCAGTTCAGATTTGTTTTTTATTCATTTCATTGTGCATTCAGTGCATATATGGGTGTGACCGCCCTCTTTCTGAGCTGGGAAAGCCATCCAGTCTGGCCTACACTGTTACTAGTGGTTCAGCCGCTCGACCCTTGTTCACATTCACGCCACTTGGCAAGTGAAAAGGTTTTAAATACTAGAGTAGGGACTGTCCCACAAGGGTTGCCGTGACGTGGCGGGATGGCTTGTACATTATTTTGATCAAAATTATGTTTACTAAATACCCTTATTATTATTACCTTTATGCATTATTTGCAGTATACATTTTTTACTTTTTAGTTCAGGATATTTGTGATTTTTGCTTTTTGTTTTCTCTAATTATTGGCAATGTCAGATCTACTTGAATAATAATTACCCAATTAGCTCAAATATAAAACTCTTTAGCATATTAAAAATGGAAAAACTTTCAGTAAATAGGAATATTCAAAATATTTTACCTTCCAAAATATTACATGTAGGTGATGTTAATTAATCTTTGAGAAAAAAAGGTAATTATGTTAATCTTCAATATAGTCCATGCTAATTTTGGGAAACCCTACTGATTTAATTAAAATTTGTTCATGGCAAATGATTCAACATTAAAAGTAGGACATTTTCCATGATATTCTTTTAAGCATTGCAAATTTTATGAACAGTTTTCAGAAGTGACATGATCCTTAACATAAATATATAATTTGCAAAATAAACCTGTATTAAGGTAATATAAGAAATTCCAATATTCACATAATCTAAATTCTCTTCACACAGCAGTTTTGAACAATGGAGTACACTGGACAAGAGTTCAGATCCAACACGGATTGGATCTTTCAAAGAGTCATGGCATCTGTTTTGAAGAGTCCATGACACTTGTATGAAAGGAATCATAATGGAATGGCGTAAGTTTCCTAACCAGTCTGTCTACAGTACAGTGCAGTACAATATAGTAAAATGGAAGAATTAGAGATGAGAGGGTCTTTTTAAATACAAATTTGCCAACTCCATTGAATTTTCCACAAAAATTAGAATTGCAGTGAATACATTCGTGCAAATCTCAAAACTGGAAAGCTTGCTATAGCTTAGAAAACACACTTGGGGGAGAGGACAGAGAAAACCTGCTGAGCATTAGAGCTTACTAGAGTTGAGCGACTTTTGGTTTTTTAGGGTCGAGTTTCGTTTCGTGAAACCCGACTTTTCCAAAAGTCGGGTCGAGCAAGATCGGCCGATTATAGGGAAAAGTCGGGGTCGTCCCGAAACACGAAACCCAATGTAAGTCAATGGGGAATAAAAGTCGGCAGTGAGAGGAGGACAGGAAACACACCTACAGTGCTCATTTGAATGCCAAAAGCATCAATTCTTTGTACTTAAGCTGGTCAACCTTAATTAACTTCATAATACAAGTTACGCACTGAAAAATGGGGGTTATTTGGCTAAAGTTGTGGGGGGGTAGGGCTGGCTCCCGGTTTTCATGTGCCCTGGGCAAAAGAGCGCCCATTTAACACATACCACAACTCATCATGCTCCGATACGGCAGAGAAATAGCGGTATAGTACAATGAAAAATACTTCACTTTTTACATCTCATGACGAGGCCCATCTATTTCTCCATACAGAATCATTGGTCCCATATAATGTTTGAAACAGTATATGATGAGCTCCACATAATGCTACAGTATATGTTGGTCCCCATGGATGAAGCTCCACTGTCTTATGGGCCCAAATAATGCTCCAAACATAATGGGCCCCATTTCTAATGCTCTAGTGTATAATGGGCCCTGTAAATGCTGCTCCAGTGTCTGATGTCCACCTTTGGAATGTTCCAGTGTATGGTGGGCCCCATCTATCATTCTCCAGAGTATAGTGCTCCCCAAAAATTGCTGTCCCAACATTGAAAACAATCAAAAAAGTCTCCTCGCTAGGGAATCCCTGTACTAGTCTGGACTCCTCGTCGTCCCCATCTTCCATCTCACTGCACAGTATTTCAACCTTGCAAGTGCTGTGATCCTGAGCAAGCAGGGGGGGCCCACTCGTTGGCGACGGCACTGGCACAGGGCCCATGATAGTATGGTGGTGTGTCTGATGGCGGGTGGGCCGAACCTGCACTTTCATCTGCAGCTTCCTCTTTGTCACCGTGTAAGATGGAACTGTATATGGGAAGGGTAACCTGAGTTTCATCAGGGTCAGATTCAGGCCGTGCAGCATGCGAGGGGAATGTAGGGGTCTGGGTCAATGTACCAGCAGATTCATCGAGCAGTGGCTGGGCATCAGTGCACTTGTGTCGCCCCCAGGAGTACGGTCGCCACAGTGGCATTACCTTCCTCCTAGGGAGTGTGATGTCATGCTTGGGAGCAACGAAGGATCTCTCTAGCAGGTTAACTGATTGGGCGGCATTATTCCCACGAGTCATGACCCTCCAAACAGCGTTCATGAAGGCAAAGTGTTTGTTTTACGTGGGCAGTATGGTTGCAAAGCTGAACCTTAAAGGAATATCGAGAAGGGCACCACCAGGAGTGGAGCCTACGGTTAAACTCGACTCCACCTGGGAAACCTCAACCATGCCAGCTACAGAACAGATGCACACATTGCAAGCTTAATTCCGTTAACGAACGAGACTCCGTCATGCCCCGCGGTCCGAGTCTGGCTTACTAGAGGGACACGTGAGGCTCTGGCACATGAGATTGGCCAATAACTGGTGTGTCATGCCCTTACATGTCCGTGGCTGCATGTGCGCTACACTGAAAAGGCCAGCGTTTGTCGCTTACAGGTGCAGATAACCCGCTGAACAACGTTAGTGATGGGGATCACCGATTACAATTATTACCCGCGAACGATGATTTCCCAGTAAGTGCAGGTCAACCGCAGTTCCGGAATTAGGCCTAACCGTCATTCCTGAAAAAATTAAAAACTTACGTGTGCAAACCACAGGTGCTGTAGCTTGCTTAACAGCTCGCCAGCCGTTCTCACGCCCAGTATGGATTACACGTGATTGCACAAAGGTGAGAAAGGGTACCGTATCCCCGGATAACATGTATGGATAGCGTACACATTCAAAAGATATGTCTATACATCAGGAGGCAGGCTCAGATGGTGTTAGGCCCAGTATGGCTTGCACGTGATTGCACAAAGGTGAGAAAGGGTACCGTATCCCAGGATAACATGTATGGATAGTGTACACATTCAAAAGATATGTCTATACATCAGGAGGCAGGCTCAGACGGTGTTAGGCCCAGTATGGCTTGCACGTGATTGCACAAAGGTGAGAAAGGGTACCGTATCCCAGGATAACATGTATGGATAGCGTACACATTCAAAATATATGTCTATACATCAGGAGGCAGGCTCAGACGGTGTTAGGCCCAGTATGGATTTGACGGCCCAGACTACACAGCGGAGGAGCAGGGAGAGGTAAAGATTGCAAATGCTGGGGCCCTGCCCAAGCAAGGGGGGCCCACTCGTGGGCGTCGGTACTGGCACTGGGCCCCTCATAGTACGGCGGTGTGTCTGATGGCGGGTGTGCACCACCACAGTCAGAGACACTTGATTGCACTATGAGGGACCCTGTGCCAGTGCCCGTGCCCAAGAGTCGGCCTACCCACCTGTCCAGGGCAACGGCACTCGCACGGTGTCATGCGCTAGGTGGTGACCCCGGCCATGGGGGGGAGGCAGCACAGTTAGGGAGTTTTAGAAAGTGGCATATGTTGATGTTGGACATTCAGCTGATGCATAAGGCGAAATAGGTCAAGTCCCAGGAAGAGGTGGACCAAAGCAAGCCATTTTTCTGTCACCCTATGTGTCATCAGGGGAAGGTGGGACAAAATCCTTGGAAACCCATGCATGGTTCATTTTAATGAAGGTTAGATCATCCACATTTTGGGTTGACAGACGGGTCCTTTTTTCTGTCAGGATTGATCCAGCTGCACTGAAGACTCTTTCCGATAGCACACTTGCAGCTGGGCAAGCGAGCTCCTGTAAGGCATATTGTGCCAATTCAGGCCAGGTGTCCAGTTTAGTGGCCCAATAGTCAAAGGGGAATGACCTGTGTGGGAGAACATCGATATGGGAGGAAAAGTAGTTTGTAACCATAGTTGACAACTGCTGTCTCCTGTCACTTTCCATCGATGCTGTATTACCAGTTGTGTGAGCGGTACTTGAAAAATCAGTCCACAACATTGTCATGAAACCCCTGTCTCCAACGCCACTTCTGCTGTGTGCACCATGAACACCTCTGCCAAGCTGCCCCCGGCCCGTACGGCTCGTGTGAGAACCATCACCGCTGCTGTGTGCTGGGAATGCCTCAAGGAACCGATTTACCAGAGTTGCTTGTTTATTAGCCAATATTAGGTCAAGGTTCTCCTGTGGCATGATGTTTTGTAATTTGCCTTTATAGCATGGATCCAGGATGCTTGCCAACCAGTAGTCATCATCGTTCATCATTTTGGCAATGCGGGGGTCCCTTTTTAGGATCCGCATGGCATAATCTGACATGTGGGCCAATGTTCCCGGTGTCAATGATGCACTGCGAGTGCTGGTTGGAGGAGCACTTTCTGGCAAATCCACATCCCTCCAGTCACACACAAACCCTGTACCAGACCTTGCCACGCCAACATTTTCTCTTGCCCCACGAGATGCATCCTCCTCCCCTAAGTAATCATCCCCATCATCATCCTCCTCCTCCTCTTCTTCCTCCAACTCGTCCAGGAGAGGTCCCTGAGCAGACAATGGCTGAATGTCATCAAGGATTCCCTCCACCTCTTCCTCCTCGTCAACATTGGCTGCAGACGCCTGCTCCTTAAGGTGTGTCAAAGTTTGCATGAGCAGATGCATAAGTGGGATGCTCATGCTTAGGATGGCATCGTCTGCGCTTACCAGCCGTGTGCATTCCTCAAAACACTGAAGGACTTTACAGAGGTCTTTCAGCTTCGACCACTGCACACCTGTCAACTCCATGTCTGCTCTCAAAGTGCCTGGCCGTGTATCCTCCCACAAATGCATTATGGCCTGCCTCTGCTCGCACAGCCGCTCCACCATGTGCAGGGTGGAGTTCCACCTTGTTGCAATGTCGATAATGAGGCGGTGGTTGGGAAGGTGGAGCAATCGCTGCAGCTTCTGCATACGAACGGAGTGTACAGGCGACCGACGGATGTGCGCGCACAGTCTTCGCACCTTATGGAGCAGGGCTGTTAACTCTTGATAATTTTTGAGGAAGCACTGCACCACCAGGTTCAAGGTGTGAGCCAAGCAAGGTATGTGGCTGAGTTTTGAAAGGGCTATGGCTGCCACAAAATTACGGCCGTTATCAGTAACTACCTTGCCTGCCTCAAGATGTACACTGCCCAGCCATGACTCAGTTTGTCGCTTCAAGTGCTCTGCCAGCACCTCGGCGGTGTGTCTGTCGCCCAAACACATCATCTGCAACACAGCCTGCTGACGCTTTCCACTAGCTGCTCGATAGGGGGACACCTCGTGTGCAACAGTGGCAGCTGCAGATGGAGTGCTCGTACGACTGCGCTCTGTGGACGAGCTTTCGCTTCTGGAGGAGGAGGAGGGTGGAACGCCTACAGCCAACTGTTTCCTATACCGTGGGCTAGGCAGCACTGTCCCACCACCGCTGTCCCCTGTGGACCCTGCATCCACCACATTAACCCAGTGCGCAGTGATGGACATGTAACGGCCCTGGCCATGCCGACTGGACCATGCATCAGTTGTGAGGTGCACCTTTCCACTCACTGACTGCTTGAGTGCATGGAAAATGTGGTCTTTCACATGATGGTGGAGGGCTGGGATGGCTTTGCGAGAGAAGAAGTGGCGACTGGGTAGGTCATAGCGTGGTACTGCATAGGCCATGAGTTCGCGGAAAGCTGCGCTTTCCACCAACCGATAGGGCATCATCTCAAACGAGATTAGTTTGGCAATGTGGGCGTTCAAACCCAGTGTACGCGGATGAGAGACTGAGTACTTTCTTGACCTACTCATAGTGTCTGGGAGGGTGAGCTGGACTTGAGAGCTGCATATGGTGGAAGTAGCGGTGGACAGGGTGGACTGAGAGAGGGTTGATGATGGTGATGGAGTTGGTGTTCTTTCTGATGGCCTAGATTCAGTATTTCGTTGATATAACAGTGGGATTCCCTGACTGCTGTGGCCTTGCAACGACACCTCAACATTTGCTGCTGTGCTAACCTGTGGGCTTACAGTGGGGGAAACAATGTAGCGTTGATGACTACCTTCTTTGTGATCAGTTGCACATGTGGCACTTGAGGTTTGGTGTTGTGTCCACGCTTGCAAGTGCATGCTGGTTAAATGTCTAAGCATGCAACTGGTATTCAAATTTTTCAGATTTTTCCCTCGGCTAAAGGTCTTTGCGCACTTCTTACAGATAACCTTGGCCTGATCATGAGGATTTTGTTCAAAAAAGTGCCACACTGCACTCTTCCTACTTTGGCAGACATTTTGCGGCCTAGCACGCTGTGATGTTTTGACCCTCTGGACAAGCTGTCCAGTAACTCTTTTGATTTTTGGAACCTGTCTTTGGAGTGCTCCGGGCCTGCCAGATAACAGCTGTTGCGATGTCGATGTCTGCTGTGGATGCTCCTCATCTGAGCTATTGGAAGCAGCACCCTCTTCCCCCAATGGATGCCAATCTGGGTCAACAACTGGGTCATCCATCACCTCCTCTTCAATGTCATGTGCACCTTCCTCTGTGTCACCGTGTATGGTGGTATAGTGTGCGGGAAGGGGCACCTGAGTCTCATCAGGGTCAGAATCTGGCTCATTACACTGCGAGGACAATGTAGTGCTCTGAGTGAATGTATCAGCAGAATCATCTATCAGCGGCTGTGCATCAGTGCACTCCATGTCAGATTCATCTTGGCCTGGGTAATTCACCATTTCACTTGATAATCCAGGCATGGTATGTGAAAACAGCTCCATGGAGTAATCAGTAGTATGGCCTGCATCATCCTTCAATCTTGGTTGGGGTGAAGGACACAAGGAAAGGTGTGGTTCATGAACATGAGCCTCCAATGACGACTCAGTGCTTTTACTTTTTACAACTTCAGAAGAGAAGGCGATAGAGCTGGAGGCTGAGTCAGCAATGTAAGACAAAACTTTTTCCTGATGCTCTGGCGTTAAAAACGGTTTGCCAACTCCTAGAAAACTAAGCCTTCGAAGCCTTATGGAGCCAGACGATGACGCAGGCTCAACACCTCCTGCATTCGGTCCTATTTTGCTTTTGCCACTACCATCAGATCCACCACCAACACCATCATTACCAGCTGCCAACCCCCACCCAATTCCACGGCCTCTTCCACCAGCCTTCCTCATTTTTGGTAGAAATGTAGACAAAATCCAACAAACTATATAGTAATGTAAAACAAGGTACAAGGTGTCTATAGGACAGGGGAGATTTAGATTTTATGCAGACACTTGTGGACACTGGACACTTGAATTGTGTGAGGCCCACTGAATATAAGAGCGCTATGTCACAGGCTCGATGGCACAGGTGTGAAAAAAGTGATTACAGGATAAGGGAGATTTTGAATTTCTGCAGACACTTGTGGACACTGGACACTTGGATTGTGTGAGGCCCACTGAATATCAGAGCGCTATGTCACAGGCTCGATGCAACAGGTGTGAAAAAAGTGACTACAGGATAAGGGAGATTTTGAATTTCTGCAGACACTTGTGGACACTGGACACTTGGATTGTGTGAGGCCCACTGAATATCAGAGCGCTATGTCACAGGCTCGATGCAGCAGGTGTGAAAAAAGTGACTAGAGGATAAGGGAGATTTTGAATTTCAGCAGACACTTGTGGACACTGGACACTTTTGGATTGTGTGAGGCCCACTGAATATCAGAGCGCTATGTCACAGGCTCGATGGCACAGGTGTGAAAAAAGTGACTACAGGATAAGGGAGATTTTGAATTTCTGCAGACACTTGTGGACACTGGACACTTTTGGATTGTGTGAGGCCCACTGAATATCAGAGTGCTATGTCACAGGCTTGATGGCACAGGTGTGAAAAAAGTGACTACAGGATAAGGGAGATTTTGAATTTCTGCAGACACTTGTGGACACTGGACACTTTTGGATTGTGTGAGGCCCACTGAATATCAGAGCGCTATGTCACAGGCTCGATGGCACAGGTGTGAAAAAAGTGACTACAGGATAAGGGAGATTTTGAATTTCTGCAGACACTTGTGGACACTGGGCACTTTTGGATTATGTGAGGCCCACTGAATATCAGAGCGCTATGTCAGAGGCTCGATGGCACAGGTGTGAAAAAAGTGACTACAGGATAAGGGAGATTTTGAATTTCTGCAGACACTTGTGGACACTGGACACTTTTGGATTGTGTGAGGCCCACTGAATATCAGAGCGTTATGTCACAGGCTCGATGGCAAAGGTGTGAAAAAAGTGACTACAGGATAAGGGAGATTTTGAATTTCTGCAGACACTAGTGGACACTGGACACTTTTGGATTGTGTGAGGCCCACTGAATTTCAGAGCGCTATGTCACAGGCTCGATGGCACAGGTGTGAAAAAAGTGAATTGTAGAATTGGGCAGAATAGGAATCTCCCTAGAGTGTAAGTCTGTAAGAACAGAACAAGTCCTCCACTTATCATTCCACAGTGACACACAGCTTCACTGTGGCTGTGATAACAGCCGTTACACGGTACTGTGTGAGGAGCGTACACCGCTGTATGGTGTGAATAAATGCACGCTCAGTACCTCAGCAGGACAAAAAAAAAATTGGGATTGCTTTTAAAAAAGCAGTTTGCAGAGCAGTGGGGAAACAGCAATGCAGCTGTCAGGAAGCCTTAGAAGGCAGCCTAACAACCAACACCGCTGATCCACCACAATATAACCTCCCCTTGCACTGCACACACAGTGACTGGTGTGTTGCACAGGCAAAATCGCTAGCAGCAGAAGCAGTTTTTTTTTCTTCTTCCCTGCCTAACGCTCTCCCTACAGAATCAGCAACCTCTCCCTATGCTAAGATCGGCAGAAGTAAGATGGCGGTCGGCGTGCACGCCCTTTTATAACCCCTGTGACGCCCACCAAAGCAAGCCAATCACTTGCATGCCCTTCTGAAAGATGGTGGTGACCCCTGCCTATGTCATCACGTTGCCCACAGTGTCCGTGGATCCTGATTGGCTGAAAAAGAGCGCAAAACAAACTTTTGAAACGCGACTTTGGCGCGTAAGTCGCCGACCTCGTGGCCGACCTCATCCTAGGGTCGGGTTTCGTTTCATGAAACCCGACTTTGCCAAAAGTCAGCGACTGTTGAAATTTTTCGACCCGTTTCGCTCAACTCTAGAGCTTACTCTCTATAGAAGAGGGAGAGGACCTTGCTGATCATAAGGGCTTATAAACTACAGAAGAGATAGAACCCTGCTGATCCTAAAAACGTGCACCTCACAGGAGAGAGAGGTTCCTGCACAGTAAGAGCTTGCACATTACAGAAGAGAGTGCAAGGACCCTGCTGATTATAAGAGCTTATACATTACCAGAGAGATAGTACATTGCTGACCATAAGAGCTTACACTTTGCAGTAGAGAGTGAGGACCCTGCTGATCATAAAAGCTTATACTTTACAATAGAGAGAGAAGACCTTGCTGATCATAAGGGTTTATAGACTGCAGAACAGAGAGATGACCCAATTGATCATAAAAACTTACATTCTCTGGAGAGAGAGGAAACTCCACAATAAGAGTTTACTGATTACAGAAGAGAGTGTGTTGGCCTTGCTGATCATAAGAGCTTACACTACAGGAAAGAGAGAGGCCCGTCTGATCATAATAGCTAACACTGTACAGAAAAGTGAGAAAGGATCCTGCTGATCATAGGAACTTTCACTCCAAAGGAGAGGGAGGAGAGCCCACTAGCTATAGAATTTACAAACTACAGAAGAGAGAGAGCTTTGCCTACTCATTATAAGAGCCTACTCTCTACAGCAGAGAGCCAGAACCACACTGACTTTAAGAGCTTACACTTTTCAAACAAGAGGGAGAGGACCCTGCTGAGCATAAATGCTTACACTCTATAGTAGAAAGAGAGTCAGAGGACATTACTGACCACACACAAGGTCATTAGCCCACTCTCTGATGCTTTAGCAGTGTGGGAAATGGTGCTGTGCATTTTTTTCTTTGCAAACTGTGAATCAAATTTCAGTGTTTTAAGTTCAAATGATTAAACCGATTATCTCTGATAAAAATAATAACTCTTTGAAGCATGTTTATCTATTCCAAAACCACACTACCACATCAAAATAATAATAATAATAATAACAATAACAAACAGATTGTAACCAAGAACACATGCAAAAAGACATATGAACCTAACTTTGCTCTGACCAAATAATACAGTGCTTCTATAAAAATAGTTATTTTTTATAGATGTGTACTAGGGTGACCGCAAAAAATCGATGTCGCAATTTTGTCCGTCTGGACCCCACAAAACGATTCCCCTTTCCAGATATTGAGATAGCCAAAATTTCAGCTCGATCAAACGACGTTAACCCGTGCCGCTCGTCGCTCAAAGTTTGAAAAAATCCAAATTGAGGTATTTTAAGATTTAGGTATTTTGCATAGTCTGTTAGACTATAAAGAATGTGACAACAACATTGCAGAAATAGCCCTGACCAAATTTTCGAACCATTTGTGGTATTTGAATGCAGAGTTGGTGGGATTATCGTTTTTTGATCCCACCATTACAGACAATGAAAAGTTGTTAATGGCTAATAAATTGCTCAGTAGCACAGATGAACCATCAGAGCACGCTAGGGTTGTAAATCCAAAAGTTAGGAAAGAAAAATTAAAAGAGGTAGGAAGTAACCGACTTTAACGACCTTCTGACAAAAGATGAAGAACAAAAGCAATATGTCCTGCAAGTTGTAAGCAAATGCCGAGCATTATATTCTGACGTTTCAAAAACTACTTTAACAAAAGCTCTAGAATAGATTAGATAACTATGTAAAATTATCAACTCATGTAGGTTAGCGTGTTCTGATGGTTCATCTGTGCTACTGAGCAATTTAATAGCCATTAACAACTTTTCATTGTCTGTAATGGTGGGATCAAAAAACGATAATCCCACCAACTCTGCATTCAAATACCACAAATGGTTCAAAAATTTGGTCAGGGCTATTTCTGCAATGTTGTTGTCACATTCTTTATAGTCTAACAGACTATGCAAAATACCTAAATCTTAAAATACCTCAATTTGGATTTTTTCAAACTTTGAGCAACGAGCGGTACGGGTTAACGTTGTTTGATCGAGCTGAAATTTTGGCTCTCTCAATATCTGGAAAGGGGAATCGTTTTGTGGGGTCCAGTTGAACAAGATTCCGACATTTTTTCCCCCCCATATGAGATCCGGTCACCCTAATGTGTACACTTATTGCTAAAAATTTTACAGTTTAATAAATATGCTCTCACATATATTTTCTACCTTTTACTGTCCTTGGGTGCTGCTGTTCTATGCAATTACACAGAGAAATCTGACCACTATCAATTTAAGTAGTAATAACTCTGGAACGCTTCAATGTATCCCAGTGATTTTGAGACTGGTTTTTCGTGACATGTTGTACTTCATGTTAGTGGTAAATTTTGATTGATATGATTTGTGTACTTTTTGAAAATATGAAAAATTTGAAAATAAAAACAAAAATTTCCCAATTTTGAAATTTTAATTTTTTTATGCTCTTAAATCAGATAGTTATACCACACAAAATAATTGATAAATAACACTTCCAATATGTCCACTTTACATCTACATCTTTTTTTAATCTTTTTTGTTAGGATGTTAGAGGGGTTAAAACTTTAGCATTAATTTCTCATTTTTTCAGCAATTTTGCAAAATGATCTTTAGGAACCTATTAAGATTTATATGGACTTTGAAGAACCTATATAATGGAAGTGCCCCAAAAGTGATGCCATTTTAAAAACCACACCCCTCAAATTCTTGAAAACTGTTGTTTGGATTTTTTTAAAATTTTCACGTGTTACACAGGAATTAATGTAAAGTGGAGTGATAAAAATAAATTTTACCTATAAAATCTTGCTTTAGTCCCAGTTTTTCACTTTTGCAAGAGGTAACACCTAAAAGTTTATAACACAGTTTGTTACTGACTTTCTTATAAGCGTGGTGATACCCCACATGTCAGAACAGAATTTGCATTTTGGAACACAAATTTGGATTTATTTTGAATAGATCATCATATTTGCAGAACTTGTGGGGTTCAATAACAACAGAAAACCCCAATAAAGGTTTTTTTTACAAATTAAACCTTCTAATATATTTATATAAGGAGGTAGTGAGTAATTTGCATCACACCATAGGGGGAATTGTCCCTAGACATTGGTTAATACCTGACGACTGAGTTCCATTTGAACATGGACAACTACAAGCTAAGTGCTCTTTGCTTCTCATTATACTCTTGATGAACCTTGGAAAAAGGGGAAATGCATCAAATTACAGCTGAGAGCAGCAGCTAGCTGTAGCCCAGCTTGGAGTTCAATATCGTGCTGTAAGCACGAAAGGTGTTTGTTGCACTGTATTCATTTATTATCTTTAAGGATAAATCTCTGCTCTCTAAAGGGGGTTTTACACATAGCGATATCACTAGCAATATCGCTAAAGCATCTCCGATTTGGTGACGCAGCAGCGATATCGCTATGTGTGATACTTACCTCCTACCAGCTCCCCCGCTGTCTGTCGCTGATCGCGCGAGATCGCGCAGCTCCATTTCTCGTCAGGCGCTTCCTGCTGGGCTTCCTGCTGGCACCGACGAGCGACACGTGGACGCGGACGGGAGGACATCAGGATTGCCGCATCTGAAAGGTAAGTAACGACCACTGTATCACTGCTGCATCGCTGTGAGATCTGCCTGTGTGGCAGCTCACTAGCGACCATTTAGCGATGCACCAGCGATCCTGACAGGGTCGTATCGTGATCGGGATCGCTGATGCATCGCTATATGTAAAGGGGCCTTTACTCTATTTGCCATTGAGAGTTTCAGCGAGCTGCAGTCTAGTTCAAGAGTTTGGTTTAACTATAATAAGTAACTGTGCTTTATTGCTTAGGATGTTAACCACAAGGGTGGATCTGCATTTTCTTACTTATATCTGATTGAAAGAGCAAATTGATGGCACCTGAGCGGTTTGATTTAGTATATGATCACCTGACCATACGATGGAATGTTTTTGGGAGCATATGACTAAAAGGAATTATACAATGTCAAATTCTATATTTTACCAACTATAAGAGGATTTGCCAAACTGTATTTGCTATCTGCTAATTGATTCTGTTTATCCACCAATTATAATCTCAACCCTGGCATGGACAATACACACTTGTCTATCACTCCTTTTTCCATTACCACTGTACATTCTATCAAGTTATCTGATAGTAGTAAAAGCTTTACTGTACTGAGCCATCTCTCTTGCACATGGTGGAAGTGCTCCTAATCTTGCCTAGCACTAAGCACTTTAATTTCTATTTGTCTAAGAGAAAGGGACAGTGGAATTTCCCAAACAAGTGGGGACATTAATTTTTAGGTTCCAGGATGCCAAATTCCACAGTCATATAATCAGAGTGCAAAAATAAGTTACTGATATCTAGGGATAATCCTCTTGCCCTAGTTCTTCTCCTAATCAAGCTAAGGCATAGAGTAGTGATACATGTTTTTGATTACATCTAACTTTTGACATCAAGACATTGACCTATTCTATTATCTATTCTTTCTGTCCCACCTACTGAATATCTTACTATGCCCTAGTCACCAATAGGACCTTATAGAGCTTGCAGGGAGAGCCATTGATGAGCAGGGGCATCATTGAGCAGGTTTTTAGGGTGCCAACCTCTGCTGGTAAGTAGGCTCAGCTAATTGCAGGGTCAGGCACCGCCCTGTGAGGTTATTCCCTTTACTTGACCTGGTGATGGTGTTATGTTCACATTTGTTTAATTTTTAATTAATTGAAATAAAAGTGATATTTTATTTATAAACATAAGAGTTTACGGTGAGCCCATTCGATTTACTCCTCTTATTCCCAATTTTTTTGAAGCTGTGAAAGGTAGTGAGTAGTTTGATGCCATCATTTGTTATGCAGTTGATGCAACAAAAGTATGATAAATTACAATTCACATTTTTTTCATTGTCATTTTTATGAATCTTTCTTGTACGTTATCAGGAACACATTCCAAATTTTATAGCACTAGTTTTTGCAGAAATTGTCAGTGTACACCTGGTGCCCTTTGTAAAGAAATAGCATCATTAGTTCTCAGACAATTTTATCCTGGATGCCAATTGTCTGCATGCAGTTTAGCGGGATATTTTGCCAGTCCCTAACTTCATAAATTAGAAAGAAGGATGTGTACCCTAATGTGCTCTCGATCATTGTATACAATTTTACACCACATTTGGCTACCTTGGATGGGATAAATTGGCAGATTGAAAGACTGTCCTTAAAACTCATGAGGCATTGACTGCAACATTTTGCTCTGGTGTATATGAATTGAAATATGAATCTTGTAGGAAGGAAATTTAAGGTCTTATTTTGTAAAGGTGAGCGTAGTTGGGGGTCATTTCTTGGAGGGGCTTGGAAATTGTCATTAAAATGAAGGAATCTAATCAGGGCTTCATAATGGAATCGGGTAATGACAGCTGCAACTACAGGGGTGCCATGGACAGATTTTGTTGCCCAGTAGGAGTTGATTTTTTTTACTAAATCCATGTTGAAGGTAAGGCCCCCATTTTTATTTCAGGGATATTTGTGGGGTCCGTGAATGTGAATGAAAGGCACTGGGTTTTTGGGAAATATATTGTCGGGTATATAAATTGGTTTCATGGGCAATTAATTGTACTGTAGGACTTCAAAAATTCAAGGGGGAGTAAAATTGGTGACATCTAATTTTATACCAGTGGTTGCAGAAAAAAGGGGGAATTTGAGGGGAAAATTCATTGTTGGGATACCACAGTGGATGCTTTACTGCAGAACTTGGTCTTGTCTCTGATGATTAGCAGTGATGATTGACTCTACCACCATTGGGCTTTGGGATGCTGTGGAGGACGATGAGTCATCACTATCTGAAAACTGATCTGCTTCAGAAACAGATTTGGTTTCACTCCTGGAACTTCCGGAGCAAAGCAGGGTATATATTCTGAGAGCCATTATTTTTTCTTTTGTAAATGCCTAACAAAAAATAACCCAATCTAACACTTGTAAGCCTTACCTAAGCTAATACAAGTAAACCTAATGTCACCGCAAGATTTTTTTCTTATTTCTTTTTTATATAAATAAAAAATTGTGAGACAGTGGCTTGAACTCAGGTAAAAGAGTTCACAACCAATGGGTCTCCCGGCAGTTTTGATAAGCAGCAGAGGAAAAGCCGACGGTTGAGAGCTGATATTAATGTTCTGGGAAGGAGGGCAATATTCCTAAAGGTTCTCAGGCTATTAATAACAGCTCACAGCTATTTGGTTAGCCTTTACCAGTTATTTTTTTATGGAGGGATCTCAGAATAAAATGAAGTACGGTCCCTTCATAATTTCAAACTAGCAAAGTCTAAACACTCAGCTGTGGACTTACATTAATAGAAAGGGAAGGGGCCAGGGAAATTTGCCCTCCTCCAAGGCTAAGAACATCAGCCCTCAGTTTTCCCAGGAAAGGCACATCAATAAGATGTGCCAAATCTGGCACTTAACCTTGCTCTTCCCACTTGAACTGAGGTGGTAGCAAGTGGGGTAATATTTGCGGGGTTGTTGTCACCTTTGTATTGTCATCTGACATCAAGCCGTGGGGCTAGTAATGGAGAGGTGTCTATAAGGCACTCCCATTACTATCCCCATAGTAAGTTTGGAAATAAGCACACAGCATCAATAAAATCTTTTTTTGAATTTAAAATCAACACCCTGTTTTACATATTCATTTAAAAATAAAAAACAAAGTTACATTCAACTTATTCCTATTTCTTGAAGACTTTGTCCTCTGTAAAAAAAGAAAATAAACGAGCATGGTCCTCACCTTACGCCTAATCCACCAATTCCCATGTCCCTTGTAAAAAAGAAAAATAATTAAGTGATGCTACCCCTATCCCCCTGCCAGAACACATTGAGAGGAGTGTATTCACTCCTGCTGTGTCTAGCCCTGAGCTGCCATGGGAAAGTTCACCAGAGTTCATAAGTGAGGTCACTGGAGTTCATTAGGTTTGAACTCCCATGGACTTTGTAAAGGCAGCTCAGTGCTTACACACTGCAGGAACAAATACACTCCTGTAAGGGTGTTCAGACTAACAGGGACAGCGGTTGCATCACTAATGTGACTGCTATATAAATCATTCAGATCGTCATGTGACAGCATGAATTATTTTCTCTTTGGAAAGGTGAAGGATATGGTTGTTTAATGTTTTTATTTTTTACAGGGAACATGAGCATTGGTGGATGAGGAATAAGGTGAGTATTATAGTTGTCTATTATTTTCTGCTTTTTACAGGTGACAAGGCTTCTAATGGAATAGGCATAAGGTGAGTATAACTGTGCTTTTCAATTTTTATTTTAAATAAAGGAGTCTATGTCTTTCTTTCAAAGAAAGAATTGTATTCTTGCTGTGTTTCTTTTACAATCTAAATAAGTGGATATCAATGTGCGCATCTTATAGATGCTTCTCCATTAATAACTTGTGGCCTTTATGACAACCCCACAACCATTACTCCACTTTCCACCACACCAGTGCAAGTGGTAAGAGCTGGGTAAAGTGCCAGAATTGGAGCATCTGATAGATGTGCCGTTTCTGGGGCAATTGTGGGCTGAGATTTGTAGGTTAGGAAGGCCAATATCCCTAAACAGATTGAGAATACCAGCACTAAGCTGCCTGCTTTAGTTTGGCTGTTTGTCAAAAATGAGGGGAACCTCACGCTGTTTTTTAAAATAATTTATTTAATTTAATTAAATAGTGGGGGACCCCTCTGTTCTTGCTAACCAGTCATGATAAAGCTGACAGCTGAGGGTGGAAGCCCATAGCTGTCAGTATTGCCTTCACTGGTAATTAAAATAGAAGAGACCCAACATTATTTTCTATATTTATTTATAGCACAAGCATGACTGATGAATACTCACATCAGCAGCACCTGCTTTCACTGTTTTCAGGGACAGTAGGCATAGGCTGATTGGAGAAGTACTCTATCATCAGCCAATGCCTGTGACCGAAGGTAAACTTTTTATCGCTGGTCACAGGTGCTAACTCACACTGTCATCTCACAGTGTGGGAACTGCAGCTCACTGACCAGCGGTAATGATCTTCCCATGAATCAAAGCCTGTGTTTGCCACTATGTCATGCAGATGACAGCATGGCAAACAAGGAATATTCAGTAACCTATTCATCTGAATGTGTTTAGAGTACACCTTGGTACACAAAGCAAACATTTTTAGATGTTCTGCCGAACCCGCCAGTCACCAACCTCCATGAGTTCACCCCATCACTATTGACAATTCAACATTCCCTACTAGTTTCCACTTTCTGCTCTATCTACAGTGGGTATGGAAAGTATTCAGACCCCTTTACATTTTTTACTCTTTGCTTCATTGCAGCCATTTGTTAAATTCAAAAAAGTTAGTTTTTTCCAATTAATGTACACAGCCATTTTCAGGTTTCTCCTGAGATGCTAAATTGGGTTTAGGTCAGGGCTCCTGGCTGGGCCAGTCTAAAATTGTCACAGTTGTTCTGAAGCCATTCCTTTGTTATTTTAGGTGTGTGGTTAGGGTCATTGTCTTGTTGGAAGGTGAACATTTGGCCAAGTCTGAGGTCCAGAGCACTCTGGAAGAGATTTTCATCCAGGATATCTCTGAACTTGGCTGCTTTCATGTTTCCTTCAATTGCAACCAGTCATCCTGTCCCTGCAGCTAAAAAACAACCATAGCATGATGCCGCCATCACCATCTTTCACTGTTGGGACTGTATTGGGCAGGTGATGAGCAGTACCTGGTTTTCTCCACACATACCAATTAGAATTATCGCCAAAAAGTTTTATCTTCATCTCATCAGACCAAACAATCTTATTTCTCATAGTCTGGGAGTCCATCATGTGTTTTTTTTAGCAAACTCTATGTGGACTTTCGTAAGTCTGGCACTGAGGGGAGGCTTCCTTTTGGCCACTCTGCCATAAAGGCCTGACTAGTGGAGGGCTGCAGTGATAGTTGACTTTGATTTTGTAGAACTTTCTCCCATCTCGCTATTGCATCTGTGGAGCTCAGCCACAGTGATCTTGTGGTTCTTCTTTACCTCTCTCTCCAAAGCTCTTCTCCCACAATTGTTCAGTTTGCCTGGATGGTCAGGTCTAGGAAGACTTCTGCTTGTCCCAAAATTCTTTCATTTAAGGATTATGGAGACCACTGTGCTCTTAGGAACCTTGAGTACTGCATAAATTCTTTTGTAACCTTGGTCAGATCTGTGCCTTGACACAATTCTGTCTCTGGGCTCCTTGGCCAGTTCCTTTGACCTCATGATTCTCATTTGGTCTGAGGTGCACTGTGAGCAGTGAGGTGTTATATAGACATGTGTGTGCCTTTACAAATCAAGTCCTATCAGTTTAATTAAACACAGCTGGACTCCTATGAAGGAGTAAAACCATCTCAAGGAAGATCACAAGGAAATGGACATAATGTGACTTAAATATGAGTGTCTGAGCAAAGTGTCTGAATACTTATGACCATTCGATATTTCAGTTTTTCTTTTTTAGTAAATTTGAAAAAATTTCTACATTTCCGTTTTTTTTCAGTCAAGATGGGGTGCAGGTGTATATTAAAGAGAAAAAAGTGAACTTTTTTAATTTACCAAATGACTGCACTGAAACAAAGAGTGAAAAATGTAAAGGGGTCTGAATACTTTCTGTCCCCACTGTATAATGCCCCAATTATAACATATAACCACTGGAGTCATTAATTGCAATGGTCACAAGTCTGGGTCAAACAGGTCATCGCTGGAGTAATGGAGACAATCAAAGACATGGAAATCACTGAAACTTGATTGGCTAAGTATCAATAAAATCCTTTTCAGCTGCAGTTTTGAAGCTTCTTAGGTACCTCACAAGTTTATATATCTTCTTTTATCAATAACACATGGACATATTACTAATGCAGCTAGTCACTGCTTGTAGCAGGTCACAAGTGTAGCCTCTTATGAACAGAAATTGCCACATGTTTGGGTCATCCCAGTAGCAGGAAATCGAAACAATCTGAAAGAATTGGAACAAGAACAGCAGAGGATGGTTGAAGTGAGTATGATTTCCTTTATTTTTTAGATCATTCTCAAGGGTTTTCAAAACAGTGTTTTTCCTGAGTGGATGTCCCCCTAAATATCTGGACCTCAAAAACATTCTAAATGCCAAGTTTATTGTTTACTTCTTCCACCATATGGCAACCTCTCACACATTGCTGTGGTAAAGCCATATGGTTTCTTTTATCTATTGAGTAAACCAAAATATAAATGCATTTAGGTGAAAACATCATTTTTTGTACAATGGACATACATGGGCCATTATATATGTGTGAGTATTGTAAAATGAGAAAATACTGTATTTGTAGTCCATGTGATACTTGCATGTTATTTTGTAGGTACACTTAAAAGTTTCCATTTAGGATCCTCAAAATGTGTTGTAATTCTACAAGGAATACACTGTATAACAAATGCAGGCCATTAAAGTGATTGCACAATGTTACTTACATTAGTTGAATCTGTGCATTCCTGAAACAGGAATTGATTTAGAGATTTGAATTATTTTTTTTAAATACATTTTTCTCTTGAAAATACATTTTGGTAACAATAGAAATAGGATAATATTGCATGAAGAACCTAATGATTCAGTATAAGCACCCAATTAACATAGATTCCATTATAATTAGCCATTTTATTGGAGCTGTTCATTTACTAACAGATCAGAGGTTCTATTCCATTTCTCATGCTGAACAATGTCTTTCTTTTCCCAGGCGGATACTAACTCTATCTGCTTCGTTCAATAGGACACCTTGACAGATCCAGTCAATTGGGGTTATGACATTCTTGTTCAGTCAAACAGATGAGGCCTAGGCTAGAGAATAATTTTCTTCAGGTAAATACTGCTGCCTGATACAATTACAAGGCCTGCTTCCTCTTTCCTGCCCGATTAATCTTCCCTACTATTTGTTATATTTGCAAGCAAATGCATGAAGTGCTGCTACGGATAGCTTCTAATTTTAGCTAGCTTTTAGATAGTAAAATTACCATTTTTATTACAGGGATGAGTAACCATTTTCTTTCGATTGTCTTCTTAGCAATGTCACAGTTAATTTAAAGCAAGAAGAAAAAAATAGATAAAGATAGTTTTGCCTCAGATTTTTATTCTTCTAGTGGTTTAGAGACACTGGTGTAAGTAATTGCTTTACACAGGTAAATATTGAGTTTTTGTTACTACAGAAGAATATAATGCTTTTTTTTACTACTACATGTGTGAGATCATGTTTTTTATTTTAATTAGAAACAGCTAATTAATGAACATATATATATATATAGATAGATAGATAGATAGATAGATAGATAGATATCCTGAAAATGTAACTTTTATTGTCATGGTCCTACCAACATCAAATCATTGCAATATATTTTTTCTGCTCTCAGTCACTAACTAGTATTGCATTATATGCAGGTCAGTTCTTCATTTAATGAGAACCCTGAGGGTATATGCACACAATCGGTGTTGTTTAGGCTTAATTGCATTTACATTTCCGCATGAATTCTGCAACTTTGCTCCCTTGCATTTTTGATGCATGCGTTTTTACAAAGATAGATAGATATGAGATAGATAAATAGATATATAGATATAGATAGATAATTGTATTAATAAACAATTAAATAATTTAACAAAAAAATATGGGGGCGGTCACCCCTATTCTTAATAACCAGCCCAGGTAAAGCAGATAGCTGCAGACTTATACTATCAGGTTGGGAAAATCCATGGATATTGTCCCCTTCCTAGCCTAAAAATACAAGCCAGCAGCCACCACAGAATTGGCACATCAATTAGATGCACCAATTGTGGCACTTTGCCTGGCTTTTCCCGATTGCCCTGGTCCAGTGGCATGAAGATGGGATGGAAAGTGGAGTAAATATGGGAGTGCAAAAATGGACTGCATGAACAAAATGGGTAAATATAATAAATCAAAATAAACATAAGGGGAAAATGATAAATTGAAAATGAGACTGGTAATAATAAAAGGGGGGTTGATATCAGTCAGTAATAATTATACTTAGAGTAAGACTCAAAATGGGTATGATTATGTAACCTAGTTTTCCATCCCAGCTTCATGTTATTCCTCCATCATGACATATATGTCACCTCCCTGCAGCCCTAGGGGCACTTACGTGACATGCCAGGGCATTACACTACAGGACATCCATTGTAGACTACCAAGCTTCAGTCTAAATCTACCCTCAACGTCACTTCCAGCATCACTGCCTTCAACCGCATCCAAGCCTTGATTTGATTTCACAGATGCATCATGTCCAGTTCTGCAATACTGGAAGTTGTGCCATCAGCGTGTATTTATAGCCCACTGCTACCAATGTCTTCACAACTCATTACGGGATACTTCTAGCTAGCCCCTTGGCAATGAGCCTTACGGTTAGTATACCTCCTATTCTCTACCTACCTATTCATGTCCATATACCCCTGAAAAGAATTTCCCCAGCACTGTACCCCACACCCTTAACCGCTAGCAGGCCCCAAATTAACTACATATTTTCACACACCATTGCATCTCTATACACACCATCACGTCATTTATCTTAGGTTGTACCGCTATACTTGCCTCATTGTCCTCTAGCCAACACTCACATATGTAGGGTTGTACATAATATCTAGATGCTTTGCATATTTTGCTTGCTTTGTTTTTATAACATGCTAGTGATTATGTACCTTTATTGCAGCGATGCTTGAAAAAGACTCAGGATTGGGTCGGAACGTTGCTTACTGCTATCTTCCGAATTATCAGTTTCTGTTATATTTTTAGTGTAGTGAATATTGTAAATAAAACTTTTCACTTTATGCATGCACCCATGAGTGCGGCTGTTCTTCCTATTGTCATGTTGGACTAAGTCCTGTTCAGCTGGCACCAACCCACCCTGCTGAGTGAGCACCTTCTCTATTCCCTAACTATATGAAGGGTATGACACAGACTCAATTTTTCAACTAATTTCGTAATTTACTTAGCGACCTACAATGAAATTGCACAACCAAATGATTGTGGTTCATCCTGATGAAGGAATGTGTAACTTTGAAATGCTTTACTGGAGTCGAGACTTCACATCCCATAATGGCCCTTTGTCTCCTTGTGTTTCTCATGGATAAGTCACTATTGCGCTTATTGTCTTTCCAGGTTCTTTAATCACTATTATACTGATGG
The DNA here is from genome assembly GCF_039654945.1 of Dendrobates tinctorius. Lineage (NCBI taxonomy): Eukaryota > Metazoa > Chordata > Amphibia > Anura > Dendrobatidae > Dendrobates > Dendrobates tinctorius. The sequence goes on along the minus strand of NW_027361775.1, from coordinate 12,814,761 downwards.
GGTAGGGCCTACACAAATCAATTGCAATTACAAAAATAATAACAGTCCCTTATGTCAGACATTGATATGAAATATGTAGATACTACATGTAATGTTGGATATGTCAAAAATTACAAAATTAAAGACACACACTTGCTGTCACCACCTGGATTCAGTTTACACCAGTTGCAATACAATACACTGCAGCCAGTGATTGAGTATAGCAATAAAGTGACTTGAAGAGCTCATCATAAATAAAAAAACATTCTTTGACACTCCATTCAATTCACCTGACCAATGTAGGCTTTTTCATGTTGGACAGGGTGTGTCACAAGGCAACATTTTACTTCACAAAAGCTAGAATCAGTACTGGTATGTGATAAAGAAAACAATTTAGGCCACTTTGATTAGTAACATGATCTTCTTACATGGCCAAAATTCTCTAGTTTTTGCATATTTTGGAAGCAAGCTCAAGTATTTCAGTGGTGTTAGCATTACGCTATAATGACTTACATTTCTATACAATGTAAAACAACTATAATGTTATCATTTGTATTGAAAATGTCCTTCTTGTAAAGAGTAGTACTCTACATACTCTACAGATCCCTTCCTAGTGAGTTCCCAACAAATCCATTATTTTTTCTCAAAGTCTCAAATTTGTTTACATTTTAGAAACATACACAAATCTATAAACAGTAGTGAAAACACATAGAGCATAAATACAGTATAATAAATAAAAAGAATTAGTTGAAATAAGAATATTTGTAAGATACTATATTTGTACTGAGTTAGAATACAAAACTGTAACATATATATACTGTATGTATGTTACAGTTTTATCTTGTCTTTCATGGCGCAAATCTGAATTTTATTTGACTGGTTTGCGTTTTTTTCCCATGTTTTTGAATGATTATTATGTAAAAAGTAAGAAACATAATAAACATCATGGTTAGTTTCTCTGGTTATGAGACCTTAAAGCCTCTGATTTGCATATATATTACAGTATTGAGGCTGAAGACTGTGATTTAAAAGGTTACATCATGGCTCCGATTGTTTTCCCCTTAGCCAGTTTGAAATTCCATAATCTCACGCAAAGTTATCATATGCATTTTTTTCTGTTCATGAACATAAGCATCCATTCCATCACTCATGTATATTATTTCCAGCATTTGATAAATCGACACTGAACGTCATACATACTGTATGCCATATATACACTGATCTTACAAATTACACTTTATGAATATAAACGATGCTGAATAACATTAACACTAAGAATAACAAATATATTATTAAATCCATTCTACATTTCTACCACAGTCAATAATTCAATGTTATAATGCTCAACAGAAATGGAGAATAAAATCTAAAAAGGTTATTTACATTACTGGGATAAATTAATTCATTTATTGATGCTGCACTTGTATAGTTTGAGAGAAATGACAGCTTTTTAGAGACAGTGTAAAGACCTTTATAAGATGAGACCGTTGTCACCTTACATAATATGGTGATAAAAGTAAATATATTAAGCAGTTGTTTTAATAATTCCAGGAAAAATTAAGTTCATATGTTGCATTAATGTGCATTAACACACAATTTAACATGCTTGATATAAAACATATCCTGGAAATACTGGAATTGATAGTGGAAGCAGAGAAACAGATTTAAGTCAAAGAATTAACACATCTATGAAAATGGTCTTGCGAATGCCATAATGCAGTTGTCTCAAACACTGCCCAAAATTCTCAAAATATTAGCAAATAGCAACCGACTCCAAGGATTTGATCAATATCCCATTATATAACTTTTTCAAATGTTTTTCAAATGGAAATAAAACTAGTGAAAACTATTCAAGCATCAAATTCACCATTGTGATAAATCTAAATCTAACCTGTGCAGACAATCCTTTCACTCCAAAGAGTCGCAGTAACATCATGGGCAGATCCAGGTGTGGACCTTTTCAGTTTCAGTGTCTCTGCCCATGAAATTACTACTTCTCGTTGGAATAAAAGGATCATCTGCGTCGATAAATTTGGACTTATTACAGTGGTGAATATGGTTTTTAAACAGTTTTCCATGTGAAAAACATTTGAAAAAGTTATATAAATGGAATATTCATCATATCCTTGGAGTCTGTTGCTTTTTAGGCTGTGTGCCCACGTTGCGTTTTTTTAAGCGTTTCCGCAGCGTTTGTGCCGGATCAGACGCTGCAGAAACGCTTAATGCTTCAAATTAATTAGCATGCATTTTTGGCTTTCTGTGCCAATGCATGCGTTTTAAACCGCTCAGGAATCGCTTAGCGGCTAAAAACACAGCATGCTCATTAATTCCCGCATTGCTGAGCGCTTTTAGCCATCCCCAATGTTCCCAGAAAACGCGTGTCAAAAAACGCGTCAAAAACGAGCGGCTTTTTGGCAAAAACCGCACAAGAAACGTGCGGAAAAAGACGCGCATTTTCTGTGAAAGGGGATACGTTTCCTGAGCATTTAAAAACGCTAGCGTGGGCACATAGCCTTAATCATATTGCAAAAATTGACCATGGCACTCTACATTGCTAAGTAGAATTCCTTTCACTTCATGTATTTGCATCCTTTATCCAATGTTATGAATGCCTTATGTTACAATAATTATAGCCTTTTCTGTTCACGCCAGTCTAATAATTTTATATTTTCCTAATAACACATCCTTTATGTCATATCTCATATTGAAATTATAGAATGTATGCATGGTGCCATGTACTTGCATCTATTCAGATACTTAGTGCAATCTACTTTTCCAAGACACTAAAATTGAAACTCCCAGGTCTCAATGCAAATTCTGTAAACTATTTATAATACTTGCATCTTATTTTGTGTCAGAGCATACTTTTGATCCTCCTATGTGCTATAAAATGGATACTGTTATGTTCTGAAGCCATCCAGATATGTTGGGATCACTAGAAAAATTGGTTTGCCATTGTATTCAATGCACTATTATGATCAGCAGTCAGGACATTAATGGGAACAAAGCAATCGTCATACTGACTCTCTAAAAATATTTTTAAATGACAAACAAAATATTACATTGTTGCGTTCATTAACAGTAATACCAGAAATATGTAAGGTATAGAAATCCATCCATGTACACAGTTGAGCAAAAAGATTTTCAGGACCCTGGTCTAGTAGCCTTGTGACTGGTAATCAGAGGCTGGCATATAGAAATTTTCAGAACTTTAATCTGCTGGCATGCCTGATGCCTATTCTGATTAGTAGGTGTTATCATTAGGGAAGGGCAAACACGAACTGTAAAATTCAGGACCATACCGAACACATAGTGTTTGGTCACAAGATCCCAAACATGGGTTTCAATGGGAAACCCGTATTATTGTTTGAGTCCAGTTCGAGTACAGGGCTGACTGTAAAAAAAGCAGAAAATTAATAATAAACATTATAATAATACTTACCTGTCCAGCAAAGTGTCCTCCTGTCCCGCTGTCTCCTGGCCACATCTGCTTCCAGGGCCACTCATTACCTTCCACCGGTATGCACTGAACTCAGCAGTCTTTGGCTTTTTCTGGCAGTGTTCGTGCGGTGGATAATATCCACCGAAGAGATGTTCGACAAATGCCAGGTCTGCGAGCTCAATTTTAATCAGGTCATATGCCCTTTTCTATTTACTTATTGTCATCATGCATTCCTGTTCATCTCCCTTGTATCTGTGATTGGTGCCTCAGTGGAGACTCTGTGAGGGTTGATATTACTTTAGCAACTACATATGCACTTTTGCACTTTATTCCATCAAATCTTCTTGCAGTGAACACTGCTGCACCACAACAGGCATTTGTGAGGTATATATTTGTTGCTGTATTTCAGGGTTTTGTAATAGCATGTTTTAATGCACTACTGCACTTTGCATTACTGTCTATGTTTCACTTACCTATGGGTGAATTTTTATAAGCAATTGCTTCATAAAAGTGTGTGGATCTAGACCACACACTTTCTGGATGGAATTTATATTAATAGACAAAATATTTGATGCAACTTCTTTAATAACTGTGGGCACAGTCTTTTATTCCATTACCCATGGCATTTTGCCTTTAACATTTCTGTTTTTTTGATTAATGCACATTTAGTGCTTATTTTGGGTATACAGGCCTGGTGGGCACTTCATGGATGTTTATCTCTTTTATTATGATTTTATTTTAACATGTGTCACAATAAAGTTTACTCATTTTATGGCATCTAGCATCTGGTATTTTTTTTCTCATCAACTCATCAATAGTGAGTAGATAGATGCATCTATTTAAAATACCGACTACTTTAAGTTTTCAAAAATTGCATATATTGGTTAAATTCAGATAATGTAACCACAGACATTTTAATATACTGCTCTACATATTTTTAAACATAAAACAACAATATTGTCCATGGACTACAAAGTCCAATAAAGTATCAAAGAATCATAGTTCCTAATGGGATGTCCAAGTACAAAATAAACAATCACCAGATGCTTCTATTTTTATTTCACGGATGATAAACAATGAAATAAACAATGAAACATTTTCCATCAGTAGTGAAGAGAATTGATTTTATTTGATGCAGCTGTCTAATCACTAGCCATTTTCTGGACCCCAGGCCCTATGCTTTCATACATAGTTAAGTCTTTTGGCCTTATTTCCATTTCAAAGTATGCTAGCATGGTATTTTATTACAATTCTTCCATGGAGGCCACTTCTGGCCAGAGTTTCCAGAAAATTATAAAGGTGTAGCTAGGTCCAACTAGTTGCTGCTGATTATGACCTGAGGGCACTGCTGGACATTTTCTCATTTTAAAGTGAAGTAAGCTAATATTTTGTTTATCTTCTGCACTAATTTGTCATGACCTACCACTCTCTGCGGTTTTCAACATTGCCCATTTCATGGTGTCCTTAATGATGAGAAATACAGGTACAGTAGATATTTATTAATCGTGCACCACAATTCTTTTGACTGGCTCCACATTTATTCTGCAGCTGGACAATAATCCTAAACATATAGTTAATGTCACTGAGAACTATTTGCAGTTCAGAGAAGAACAAGTGTGTACATGGTTCACATGGAACCCTTATCTCAGCATCATCTAGTCTGTCTGGGATTACATTAAAACTAAGAGAATTCACCAAATGAGCTAGGCTTGGGTAATACAAAATGTATTGATTCTTTGTGAATGCAATATTAACACAAAGGTGCTGGGAAATATGCGACAAGATTACAGTTAAACGAAAAAGGTGGTTTGGTACCATGTTAGCCAGTAGAAGATTACAGTAAACGTTTTGACCCTTCCTGGGTCTTCATCACAATGTCGCTGATTGCAGGATATTGTTTACACATGTAATTGTATAGAAAAAGGTCCAAAGATTCAGAATAAGATATGAAAAATGCTATTTTGTTGCTGTTTCGAGGCATTTTATGCAAGGTGCTTTCTTTCTGCAACAGAGTGCACACCAATACTTCCCATATGGGATTACATTGAGATACAGATGGATTTACATAAGCTTACATTCACAGAAAATCTGTGTTTTTTTCTCCAAGATGTTTGGAATAACCTCCCTACTAAGTTTCTTTAAAAACTATGTGCAAGTTATCACACAAAATATTGATCTGATGTAGAATTATCTTTTGTTCATTAACTTTGAATTGTGTTAATTGACAAAAATAAACTATCAGCACTGCTATTATTTAAAGCATTCTTAGTTATAAGCATACTTTCCACACCTGCTTAACACTTTTCAACAGTAATGTAGATATTTTTAACGTTGGCCAAAATGCTCTATAAAAAAAAGTATGTGTACACATAGTGTAGCACCCCAGAGGGTTCAGTCACCACAGAAGGTACTGCACCTCAGCTAGAGGTGTGGTACTCCACTCTCGGGTAAAGAGAAGGGCACTACTCAGAACCCAGACACTTACATCCAACACTGTACCTCTCAGAGCCCTGGAGGAGCTAGGTAGAGGGTGTGCATGGAGGAAGTAGAGAAGGGGATCAGTCAGAGGGAGTTGTCATGGAAACAGGAGTCAGTTGGAGGGAAGTAGTTCAGTTGATGGTGCCATGAATATATTTCCCCATAAACTACTACACCATCTTTTATTTACATTGCTCACCCAGGGTCACAGACCGGGTAACTGCTGTCGTGACTTCCCCTTTAAGAACCGTCAGGCCCGGTACTGAGTACCCCACAGTCCTGATGGGACACTGCAGCTTGCATCACGAACAGGATCTACTGACCCGGTAAACCGGGTCCCATGCGCCTAGAGACTATGCCAAAGGACTATGTAATGACACCCAACAAAAAAGAACCAGCGCCACGCATATGCAAATGGAAGTGGAGCGGCCTCCCATCATGGGCTGGGTTGCTGATAAGCATGAAAATCATGTCCGCCCACTGTAAAGACTCTAAAGCTGACAGAACATGTCAGTCGGCCAGGGGGATCTGCCTCCTGGTCTGGGTTGACAGGGAAGGAAAGAAAAAGAAGGACCACCCACAAAGGAGAAAGAGGGAACAGCAAGTGGATGCAAGGAGGAACTACCTGTCAGGCAAGATGGCAAGCGATGTTGACTAGGGATGAGCGATATTGCCCAATATCGTATTGGAATTCTGATTTCTGATATTGGAAAATATCGGATATCAGAATTTCTGATTTCCTATATCAATGCAAGTCAATGGGAGAAAAAAATCGGAATTACAAAATGATCACAACAGTGCTATATAATGGATAAAATGGAGGGGAAACACCTCAGGATAATGGGGAAGGAGTTTGCAGAGGCAGAGGAGCAAAAAAATTGCTAGAAAAATGCACAGAGCGAAAGCTGTAGCAGGAAAACTGGTCGCCATCGTCTTAACAGCGGTGTTTTTTCTTTGGGTTAGGATTAGTTGGGGTAGGGTTAGGGTTTATGGTTAGTAGAGTAAGGGTTAGGGTAACGGTTAGGGGTTAGGGATAGTTAGGGTTAGGGTTAGTGATTTTACATTATTAAATTAAAACTGCCGGTGGTGGTGTCAATATGCCCTTTGACTGACATGTGTCCACGTTCAGCTCACCTTGCTTTGCAGGGAGTTTCCAGGAGTACCACGTGGAGGAACGGATACACTCCCTTTAAACCATGCTTAGTCTTCTTCTGCTGATTATATTACTGTTATTCAGTAATTCTGCACATTGGTATTCTGCTTTTGGTTCATGTACATCTGCTCCTACTGCTTCCTAAACCTCCGTCTATTGTTATTCTGCTATTGGCTGGTCACAGAATGTCCCAAACCCAGAGGAAATATGCAGAAGTAACAGTAGGCACAGGAACTTGAGAGAACAAGCTGGTGAGTCTGGAACCTGTATAGGCAGCAGAAATCAGCATAAGAGCAAATGGAACTAACGGGCACCAGCTGACGTTACCGGAGCCCGTTAACTAAGTAGGAGGTAACTTTGCCAGAATGCACTACCAAGGACCAGCAGACACTACTGGAACTCGGATACCACAAAGGAGGGACCTAAGCCATTGACTCTATTGAGAACCAGCTGACGTTACTGGAACCCAGATAAGCAGCAGAAGGTAAAAGTGCCAGTGGCTGTACTGGGCAACAACTGACATTACTGTAGCCCGGATACCACAATGTGGTAGTAACATAAGCCAAAAGCACTGCCGAGACCCCAAAAAACCCCACAAAGATGCAAGTTCAAGAGCAAAAAGACAGGAGTCCGGGGACATCTCCATCTGTCTTCTTTTCTTGGGTCTTCTGCATCTGTCTTCCTGTCTTGGGTCTTCTGCATCTGTCTCCTGCCTTGGTTCTTCTACCGGAGTAATGTCTTCTCGGCAGAAGGTGCAAGAGCCACATTTGCCCCCCGCAACCCGGACACAGTCTTCTTTACTCCGTAGTCGCAGCAGGGGAGGAGCAGGGCCTACTGGCACTGTTGAGACCAGCCTTGAGCGCCAGGTCCTGGAGTCCAAATAGGGGGCTCCTACACTGCCGACACCACGGATAACAGCAAACTGAGCTGGAATGATGTACAGCAGGGGCATGGAACAGTGTGGCAGACATAACCGTGTAACGGCAAGCGTTGTCGAAACACAGTTTGGAGCAGGAGGTACCCGTGCCCTTGGGCACTCCCAAGAACCAGCTGGCGATGCTGGAACTCGGTTTACCCCTCGGGGGAGGCACCTGTGTCCGCACTTCACTGCCAGGAAACAGCCGGTGTGGCTGGATCCCGCCTCTTGTGCTTCTGCCTATAGATGATTGGCATCTGTTGTCCTTTTTTTCCACTTTGGTCTAACGAGGTACAGCTGGCGGTACTGTTGCCCAGAAACACAGCATGCTGTGAAAGTGGCAGTCACAGAAATGGGCACTAACTGGCGGTACTAGAGCCCAGAAACACGGCATGCTGTGAAAGTGGCAGTCAAGGAAATGGGCACTAGCTGGCAGTACTAGAGCCCAGAAACACAGCATGCTGTGAAATCAGCAGTCACGGAAATGGGCACTTGCTGGCGGTACTAGAGCCCAGAAACACGGCATGCTGTGAATTTGGCAGTCACAGAAATGGGCACTAGCTGGCGGTACTAGAGCCCAGAAACACGGCATGCTGTGAAATCAGCAGTCACGGAAATGGGCACTAGCTGGCGGTACTAGAGCCCATGGAAAACAGAATGAGGTGAAAGAGTCAGTCACAGAACCAGGTGCTAGGTGTTGGTAGTAGAAGCCAGAGCACGGGCATAACAGATGACACTGTGTGCAACATAGGCACATGACAGAGCATGCATACTGCTACCAACCATGCATGTAACCTGTCTACTCTGGCCCAGGGCAGCAAAAGTCACCAGAAATCCAGGCATGGTTCATTTTTATGAATGTAAGCCGGTCCACATTTGCAGTGGATAGTCTGGTACATTGTTCTGTTAGTACATTGCCAGCTGCACTAAAGACGCATTCAGAAATCACACTGGCACCAGAACAAGCCAGGACCTCCAAGGCATACTGGCTAAGCTCGGGCCATGTATCCAACTTGGAGACACAAAACTTGAAGGGGGCAGATCCATCCTGAAGCACACTGACAGGGGTGGAGAGGTATTGTGCCACCATGTCACGGTAACGTTGCCTCCTAGTGCGTTGCACTGTCTGTGCTGATGGTGCCCAAACTGTTTGCGGGTTCAGAAACCATTGGAACAGGTTGGGTATACTGAACCTGTCAGTAGCAGATGTACTACTTCTGCTACCGGCTTCTGAACGGATTCCGTTGGGTCCAGGACGCACTGAGGTGCCTGCTAGTGCACGCGCATTACTGCTATGCGGTGGAAAAGAGTACATGAGTGAATTAACCAGTGCGTCTTGGTACTCCTGCATTTTATGCGCCTGGTTCAGTGGTGTAATTAGGCTTTGAAGGCTGTCCTGGTAACATGGATCTAAGAGGGTGGCCACCCAGTAGTCATTTGTGTGGAGAATACGAGGCACGTGTGGGTCGTTTCTCAGACACTGCAGCATGAAGTCACTCATGTGCTGAAGGCTGCCAACTGGCCATGTATCGCTGTCACCAGCTGGAGGAATGTGCTCTGGCTGCTCTGCATCACCCCATCCATGCTCTATCTGGTGACTACTAGTAGAGCGCTGTGTACTTTCCTCCTCTGGCTCATCCTCATAGTAATCCTCATCCTCCTTGCTTGCTGTGTCCTGCCTGGACCTTTGTGAGGCACCCACAGAGCTTTATACCAACCGGGCCGATGAAGATTGCCTGGTTGGTGGAAGTGTCTCATCATACTCCTCCTCCTCCTGAGAAACCTCATCCCTTAGTCCTTTAAGTGATGATTCTATAAGGCATATAAGGGGAATAGTCAGGCTGAGTAGGGCAGCATCCGCGTTCACCATCAGAGTGGAGTCCTCAAAGCACTTCAAAATGGTGCATATGTCCTTCATGGATGCCCACTCTATGGCTGTAAAGTGGCAGGGCTGAGATGTGTGTCGCCTACTTTGCGCCTGATGCAGCTGCAACTCCATAATTGCAGGATGCTGCTCACACAACCTCCGCAACATATGCAAAGTCGAATTCCAACTTGTGGGGAAGTCAACAATGATGCGGTGCTCGGGCAGGCCCAATCTGCGCTGCATGGCTGAAAGGCGTGATGCAGCCATGCTTGAACGCCGCAAATGAGAGCACTCGCATCTAACATTGTGCAGCAGCTCCTCAAGGTCAGGATAGTTCCTAAGGAAACTCTGCACCACCAAATTTAGGACATGGGCAAGGCATGGAATGTGAGTCAGACCACCTAGGCTCAGAGCCGTGACCAGGTTTCGGCCACTGTCACACACCACCATACCTGGCTGGAGGTTGAGCGGCGCAAGCCACATGTTGCACCACTCGTTGAGCATGTTCCACAGCTCGGTTGTGGTGTGGCTAACATCACCCAGATAAACCAATTTCAACACGGCCTGTTGATATTTGGCCGATGCAGTGCTGAAATCGGTTGTTGTGGTACGTCTGGGTCCAGGCGAGTCTGACGAGGAGTATGAGGAGGAGTCAATTTGTATGGAGGAGAGGCCTGCAATCCGTGGAGTTGGCAGGACCCACGCACTTGCACTGTCTACTTCAGTTCCAGGCTCAACTACATTTACCCAATGGGCAGTGATGGAAATGTAGTGCCCCTGGCCATGCTGCCTGGTCCACGCGTCGATGGTTAGGTGGACCTTGCTACTAACTGCATTTTGTAGCGCATGCTTAATTTTACGCTCCACATGCTGTTGCAGGGCGGGGATGGCTTGCCTGCTGAAGTAGAAGCAGCTGGGAACGCTGTATTGTGGGATAGCAAACCCCAACATATCGATAAAGGCTGGCTTGCTCACCAGCCAGAATGGTAGCATTTCCACTGCAAGCAGTTTGGCAATGCGAGAATTCATGCCCTGTGCTTGTGGGTGGTTTGCCGAGTATGGGCGCCTTTTCTCCCACACCTGTATGACAGATGGCTCCACACTGGATAGGGAGTGTGAGGATGCCAGCGATTGGGATGCTGATGCTGACGAAGTACAGACAGTGTGCCGCCGTACAACACTGCCTGCTGATGCACCCTGGCATTCTGGCGAGGAAGTGGGAGCAGCTGTTTGCGAGCTGGAGGAAGAGGTGGCCGCTGTGGCTGAAGAGGTGGAAGGTGGGGGACCAGCTGCAGGTGGCGAATCATCTTGGGTGTGATGCTGCCACTCCACAGGGTGCCTCTTCCGGACATGTGTCAACATATTGGTGGTATTAAATGTTATGAATGGGTCACCAAGGAGGAAAACAAAACCAAGCCAAGCCACAGAAAACCAGAGAGGTTGGTAATTACGTGGATTGCAGACCCCTTATCCTAACCACACAACTAACAGCAGCCGTGGAGCATACCTATGATGATTCTAGATGCCTCATCACAGCTGGAGGACTAAATAAGCCTAAAGCAAGAAAAGGGGAAATCTAAAACTGCCCCAGAGCAGACCCCAAATGAATATACAGCCCCCACACATGTATTGACGGTGAGACAAGATAAAAACACGAACACAGGTAGGAAAATAGGCTGCGCAAACGATGGGGCCCACACTAGCTAGAAAGGACAGGAAAGGAAAGATACTGTCTGCAATCACGCCAAAAAACCCTGCAAAAATGTCCAACAATTCTGATAGCAAAAAATACCCTGAAGTCACTACACTTCTCCCACTATATCAGCACTCTGGCATATTCTGAGAACAGAGCAAAAAAGAGGCCAATCTAATAAGGGACAAAAAGCAACCTGGCACATACAGTGACATAAGAGTGGAAATTCAGCACAGCCCCAGCTGTGGCTGGCTGACCACACGAAAAACTGGATAGACCAAACCAAATCAAATGTGAACATTAGCAAAGACAACTTAGCTTGAGAAAGCAGGAACTGAGCTGGAAACTAAGACCTCAGGAGGTAGGAAAAAATCACCAGCATGGGAATAGGGAGTCGGCTGTCTTAAATCCAGTCTGAGACTCCATATGTCCAATCCTCTTCCTCATCAGGTGGCAGGTCTCTGTTAATTAAATCAGCTTCACTACCTCCTGCCACCACCAGAGGGAGTCCGGAAAGAGAACTCACAACTCCTCTGTCAGCACAACCAGCTCCCTCACCAGAAACCAGAGGCAGACCAGAAAATTAGTTCACAACAATTAAGGTTGCTGACGTTCTTCCCTCTCCGCAGTTTGTCAACAAAGCTTGCATCTGACTACTGTAACGTCATCTGCAACTTGGTCGAAAAAGGCCCATGCACCACAACTCTTGGGCGCACCCCTTGTGCTCTTTAAAAGAGACCTGCTCCTAACGGGTGCTGAAGTTGAGGGAGCCGACAACCAATTTTTTCCTCTTCCTCTCCCACGTGGATGCCCACACTGCACCACACCTGCAAGCTCTTCCTCTGAGCTATCCCCACTTGCTTGCTGCCCCTCAGCATGCCATGATGGGTCAAGGACTTCGTCATCCAATACACTTTCGTCAGCAGAAACTGGCAGCTGAGTTTCATCATCATCTGCTGACTGGGGTCTGGTCACTGTGGGCACTGGCCCACCCTCCACTTCTTCCTCAGACGCACACAGTGGTTGTGTATCTGTGCACACTACCACTTCTTCAGCTGCAGGAATGCTGTCTGGCTGGCACACAGATTCCAAGTCAACAGATTCTGAGAAGAGGATTAAGGTTGGCTCCTGGCCTTCTGAATGTCTGGGCAATTTAGTGGGTGGTGAAGAAGCAGATGGGTGTTGCTCTTCATTGGCCTGACCCGATGTGGTGGAGAGGTCCTGGGAGGATGCTGTGCTCAATGAGGTGGATGCCTCAGCTGCCATCCAACCAACAACGGTTTCTACTTGATCCTCTCTTATCAGCCTATGGCCCTGCCCTCCTAACAAGCTGCACATAAATGACTCCTGCCAGGTGAAAGTAGGTGCTGAGTGACTTAGGCCTGCTGCTTGCTCTGGATGTGCACCATGTCTAGCTGCTGATGCACCTCTTCCACGGCCGCCGTGGGGACGTCCCTTACTCCCTGCCTTCTTCATCTCTATCGATGGATTCAGAACGGCAAGAATGTAATTATTAGGGATTAGTGTGCTTATTCCTGTAGGACTACAAACAGGTATAAGAAACACTAATGGCACTGTATGATGGTGCGTCTGCTACACTTTATTTGAATCTAGTGTGGCCTACACAAAGAGTAACGTGTGTTTGTGCTGTTGATGTGCACGTTACGGTCAAATGTCACAGCGCAGTAAATGACACTGCTGTGATACCAAAAAAAAGGATTCTCCGGGACTAGGCAAGGTACTGTGTGGCACCAGCCACAGAGGTTGTTAGGGCCCTCACAGTACAATCCCTATATAGTGTTTAACTTTAACCTCAATAGATGCTGTGAGGTAAAGTAACACTTATAGGGGCACTGAGAGTGAATTTACTGGTGAAAAATTTGGGGGTGCGCGATAGAACAGGCCACAATAGGGGTCCTGCAGTCTGATGTGACTACAAAGACTGACCAAGTGGGTGCTGCACTCCCTAAAAAAAACACACAGGCGGTCTGCGCAGCGGAGGTGACTAAACTGTGCAAAGCGCACCCGAGCACCAGGAAAATTGACGGATAAATGGCGGTAAGGGATTGGGGGGGAGATTCGGGGGGGACCCCTCACTGAAAAATCCCTATATAGCGTTCACCAAAATGTACTGGATGGTGAAGCAACACTTCTAGGAAAAAATAGGGGAAGGGGATTTAAGGGATGAAAAGAAAAGGCTGTAAAAAGGCAGTGAGACACACACCACACAGTGCTGCAGCAAGAGGAGCTGCAGCAGCTGCAGTGAATGTGGGCTGCACTGTCTCACTAAGCACCTCACTGAGAGCCTGCACAGCTTAAAAAATGAAACTGAGCATGGTCAGTGAGGAAAACGACTGCTTCTGTAACACACAGGGGCTGCTGCAGTCGCTGAAAAACAATTTCTATCGCTATTAGATCCGAGATCTCACCCTATCTCCAACAGCAACCTATCCCTATCTGCTTTCACAGTAGAGTGAGGCTAAAATGACAGGCGCAGCCTATTATACTCCCTGATCACACCATCCAGCCAGCCAATCGCAGCGCAGCCCCTAGCTAGCAAGTTTGGACGCCTCCTACCAAGCTTAGGGGAGTTGTCAGCAATTCTTCAGCTCCTGATTGGCTCAGAGGCTGAAGGATTATGGGATTTCCGATTTCCGATGTGAAAAAAATATCGAAATCGGAAATCGGAATTCCGATATCGCAAATATCGGGCCGATTTCCAATATTTCAATATCGGAAAGCTCATCCCTAGTGGTGACTCGGAGTGTGAGGTGGAAGCGGAGGACTCCCCCAGCCAATGGGATGAATACCCTGCCCAGCTGCCTGCCATGGACCCGGAGTTCCTTGAAGTGGAGGTGGAGAAGCAGAGCCGCCAGCTCCTGAAGTTGCAGCTTTTGGCGGTGTCAAGCTGGAAGGAGGTCCTGCTGGAAAAGAAGTTCATGCAGTGGGTGGCCTCGCAACCAGCATCTCCGACCCCATCAGAGGAAGAAGAGGAGTCCGGTACCGGAGAAACATCTGACGCAGGTACTGTGATCAACCCTGTCCCGATGACTGAGGAGAGCTTGTTAGGCCCATTAAAACCCCTGCTAGCCCTCAAAACCGGCCGGGTGTATAGAAATCTAGCCTGGGACCAGATGGCAGACACAGGGAACCTGCTGGCGGTTCCACTGCAGCCTGAACTTATGCCCCGGTTGCCCTGAAAGAAGAAGTAAAAAGCAACAGAAAGAAATGCAAATAGTTAAGTTAACCTGGTTAGGTCTGGTTAAATTAAAGGCAATGTGTTAGGTTTTTGTTAAAGTTAAAGACAATATGACCATGTACAGTGAATGACCAGAACTTCTTTTGTATATAGTTAGCACTATATGTGCTTCTTATTGGTTTTTCAGGAACCATTTAAAGTGTGAATGTGGAATTCTATCTTTACACTAGACCACAGAACAAAAACTGTCTGGTGTGGCCGAACAGTGGTCCAACGAGTTGACCAGTTATGCCAAGTAGCCACGTCCCAGGCCTACGTTGGGGGTTTGAGACGGGTTCCCCCATGTTACACTTAGGAAAAGAACAATACCCCGGTTCAAGATTACACTAGACTCTGTTGCAGTTGATAGGAAAAGTTTTATTGAGAGTAAGGTTATATTTCATGTCTCAGATAGTTTCTATTTCTGGAAAAGCTATTTTTCATATTTGCAGATAGCTTATAATGTTATTAAATTTATATTTATATATTTATAGTAGTTATATGCAATGTTCAAGAAAAGTGCCTCCCATAAAGGGAAGAAAGTTACCTGCTGACTGTTATACCTGTTGTGATGCATCACAGGAAAATTTTGCATGTCTAAACATCTTTTTGCTCTGTTCTAGCCTGAGGATGTGCTGTGTTTAACAGGGACTATGTGGCAACCCTGAGGGTTCAGTCACCACAGAGGTACTGCTCCTCAGCTAGCAATTTGGTACTCCACTCTCGGATAAGGAGGGGGGCACTACCCCGACACTTACATCCAACACTGTATCTCTCAGGGCCCAGGAGGAGCTAGGTAGAGAGTGTAGGTGGAGGAAGTAGAGAAGGGGAGGAGTCAGAGGGAGTTGTCATGGAAATAGGAGTCAGTTCGAGCAAAGTAGTTCAGTTGGTGCTGGGGACTGAAGGAGAGAGGAGCACATCCCTGGACTAGCAGAAGAAGGGATCCTATGGGAATTCGAAGAGAGGAATCCACTCGTGGCACCTGAATACATGCTGACTGTAGTCGGATGGAGGGGCCAGCTCGCAGTAAAGGACTGGCCCCAGACTAGTGGAGAAACTGAGGACTCAGCTAGCTAACCGGAGGCTGCAGTATCTGCATGTGCTGCAGCCACATCTGTACACAATCTCTGAAAGGGCAGCCATATAAGATCAATGGGACTTAGAGTACATCGCCCAACAGGATCCAGGGCTGCTGGCTGGGGACACTGTGTGTGAAGGCACAGGGCAGGAAAGGAGGGAGCCAGCGCAGTGAGACAGTCAGGGAAGAAACATCTGAAGGGGGTTCTGACACGGTAAACCCCAAATTACTTGAGAGCTGGCTGGACCACCAACCTGGTGGACACAGCACCCCAGCTGGGGAATGTAACTGGAGAACTGTGAGTAAAAGTGTGGAAACTGGACTCTGCTGGTTCCTCGGATTTATCCACTGCGTCACCTGCCTTGCACCACAACCACCATCATCATCTTTTACACCTATAACTGCCCTGGGGCATAGTGCTGCCCATGGAGAGCTGTAATAAGTCTGTTACATCACCAACAGCCCCAGCGGTCTCTTTTGCAGCAACGGCTATCATCATTGCCGAATACCATGGGTGGCATCACAAATATATTTCCCCATAAACTACTAAATTTATTTATTTAAATTAATATATATAAATCTTTTATTTACATTGCACACCTAGGGATATGGACCGGGTCACTGCTGCCGTATCAAATCCCCTGAATGATCTACCGGCCCGGTATCGAGTAACCTCGGCCCTAGAGGGTGCTGTAATCTCAAGTACCTGTATTTTAGTGGTCTCATTATACTGTAAGGGCGCACATTAAAATCATTTCCACTTCTGTAGTATCCTATAATCACCATTAGTAAAAAAATAAAATAAAAAAAGTAGTATTGAAAATGTCTATATTGTAAATGGTACTGTTGTGTGGTATTATCTCTCTTCCACTAATAATAATGATAATCTTTATTTATATAGAGCCAACATATTCTGCAGCGCTATACAATTCAACAGTTCATATACAAATCATAAGTAACAACATTCAAGGTAATAAAATAATTAAAGCAAAATAATGTTGACCCTGCCGCAAGAGCTTACAAACTACAATGAGGTGGGGGAGACATAAAATGCAGGGGCTTATTTACAATGATGGTCCAGCTATCTTGAGGGAATGGGGATGGATAAAGTCTGCATGAAGTAGTCGCCAGACCCTTTTTGTGGTGCTGTTTGGTGCAGTGGATATTGATAAAGGGTTACTTTCAGATAGATAGTGAATAGGCTACACACATACACACTTATAAAAGGACTTTGATTAGTAAACATGATGGACTGCTCTGAATAAATGTGTTTTGAGGGAGTGATTAAAGTTGTGTAAGTTGTGAATAGTCCTAATTTCTTTTGGTAGAGCATTCCAGAAGATTGGCACAATGCAGAAGAAGTCTTGCAGCCAGGAGTGGGAGGTATGGATTCGTGCAGAGGTTAGAGGAAAGCCAAAAGCCATTTGCAGAGCATAATGAGTGTATAGGTTGATAACCAGAAATGAGGGAGGAGATGTAGTGGGTGCTATGGAGAGCTTTGTGGGTGAGGATAAGAAGTTTGAATTGGATCCTATAGCGAATGTGCAACCAGTGCAATGACTGACAAAGAGCGGATGCGTCCAAGTACCGATTAGCCAGATGGATGACCCTGGCTGCTGCAATAAGGATTAACTGGAAAGGGGAGGCCAATTAGCAGAGCATTACAGTAGTTCAGGCAAGAGTGGATCAGGGCAACAGTGAGGGATTTTGTTGTTTCCATGGTGAGACAAGGGTGGATTCTAGAGATGTTCTTTAGGCATAAGAGGCAAGAGCAGCCAAGAGATTGTATGTGGGAGGTGAAGGAAAGATTGGTGTCAGACATAACACCCAAACAGTGCACCTGGTGCCGAGGCGTTATTATGGTGCCACCCATGGAGATGGAGATGTTAGCTTTAGGGAGGTTAGTAGGCGGTGGGAGCAGAAGGATTTCAGTTTTGGAAAGATTGAGATTCAGATAGAGAGCGGACAAGTTGTTGGAAACTGCAGATAGACAGTCACTGGTGTTCTGTAGTACAGCAGGGGTAAGGTCAGGGGTTGAAGTGTATAGTTGCATGTCATCAGCATAAAGATGGTGCTGAAAGACAAATTTGCTGATGGTGTGTCCAATTGGGACCGTGTAGAGCAAGAAGAGAAGTGGGTCAAGGACTGAGCACTAGGGCACTATGCACTAATATACTGTACATATTATAATTGTTGCTTAAGACAGTCTTTATATCCAGTGTTTTCAGATCTACACAGCTTGAGGCATTGAAGTTTTGTAACTGAAAACATTACCATAATCTGATTCCTATCAATGTACTGTATAGTATATTCATGAAAAGTTTAAAATATAAATTGCAATCTGTGAAAGAGAGAACTACAAGTAATCTTAATTAAAATTTGTCACAGTAATTAATCAATTTCAGTTATAAATACATATGGTGTATATAAAAACGTCTATATCACTTGACATTGACAGATGTAATAGAATTATTGCAACCATTAAATGAGCATGTTACTGTTTATAAAAGGCAAATATATATATATATATATATATATACAGTATATATATTAAGAGATATCAGATAAGAATAAAACGAAGAAAGAGAAGGAAGGAAGGATGGAAGGAAGAAAGAAGGTGTTTGAATAAAATCAAGAGAGGAAGGAAGAAAAGAAAGAAAGAAAGAAAGAAAGAAAGAAAGAAAGAAAAGAAGGATCAACAAGGAAAAATTATCTTTGCTTACTGACATTTGGTGATTACTGCGAACAATCTATACTTGATCTAATTTTTTATTTTCACTTCTATTTTGAACATTTCTTTCATCCTTTAAACATGTTCTAGTCACCAAAATGTACCACTTTCATTCATCCTCACTTGCAAACCAGCAGCCTGTTTTTAACATTGGTATAAAGAGTGCCCCCCCTTCAATACAACTAATTACGAGGAGAATATACCATATTTTGCACAGTTGCACAGTAATTGCCAAATCCACTTCTTATCTGTATTTCAGGTTCATAGTGGACAGCTACAAATGTGAGTAGGTTATAGCTATTTATAAGCATCATAATGAAACCGGTAATTTGTTTGCATATAGAAATGCTGCTAATGTGAGTAAAAGCTTCATGCTCCCGTATTTGAGGGTTGAACATGCAGTTTATGTAGTCTAGGGAAAGATAATAATAATAAAGACTACATTGAATAGAGTATAGTCTGAATCTTCCATTTCTAATTTTAGATTTGCTTCTAAACTTCCAAAATGTCGAGTGCATACTTATCTAGCTAATTGTTTATCTACTTTGCAAAATCACTGATTGACTCTTAAGAACCAATTCCAATGCTTCAAACTCTATTAAAACTGCTTTACAGAAAACAAAAAACTTGCCTTCAAATCCAGTGGACAGTCTTGACCTTTATTCATTCTGGATCTATCTACATCATTTGTAACAGTAGGTTGCTAATACTTCTCCACACTCTTTTCTCATTTTGATTAAAGGACTCTGTCCGATATTGTTTTTTGTCCAATCATTTTGACATTAGGTAAGGTGTATCACTCACTGGTTCTACTTCATTTTCACATCCTCTCTCTGTTAGGTTTCCCAATGCTTAATGCTAACCCCCTTACTGTTATTTTTCACACAATTTCGTTTGACCAGTGCCCTTTTCTTCTATCATGTTTACTATATATATTATGTCAAATCAAATTTTATAAAATGTAGATTCTTCCTTCATTGTGACCAGCTTGATGTTTCCATTTCTGTAACACTGCAATCTTTTGTAGATGTTAAGCTACAAATATATACCCTGTCAGATCTAGCCTTCACTCAAATCTTGTTGCCTCTTCCTAAAACAATGTACTCCATAGTTGTCATTACCTATCAATTAATGTGAAAACCCTAATCTAGGCCTTAAATATTTAATATCAAGTATTTTTGATAGCCAGACAGGCAATACTGACAGCTGTGGGCTGCAACCATACTTTCCTGGTTATTAAAATGGGAGACCCCCAAAAATGACATTGGGTTGCCCTGCATTTTGATAACGAGCCAGACAAAACTCCCAGTTGTGGGCTGCATCCCACAGCTGTCAGCATTGACAAAGCTGGTTATCAAGAATAGATGGGTCCTCAGGCTGTTTTTTAATTATTTAAATAAATAGTTTTAAAACATTTTTAAATAATGGTGTAGGGTCCCCCCATTTTTGACAACCAGCCTTGCTAAAGCAGACAGCTGTGGGCTGATATTCTCAGGCTGGTAAGGGGCCATGGATATTGCCCCCTAGCCTAAAAATAGCAGCCCACAGTGCTCAATTCTGTCACTTTGCCCAACTCTTCCTATTTGCCCTGTAGCGGTGTCAAGTGAGGTTCATATTTGTGGGGTTGTTGTCACTTTTGTATTGTCCGGTGACATCAAGCCCACGAATTAGTAATGGAGAGGCATCTATAAGACACCTATCCATTACTTATCCTATAGTTATATCGTAAATAAAGACATAGCAAGTATAACGTCTTTTATTTGAAATAGAAACAAAACACACTTTTCCATTTTTATTTAAAAATAAACACAGTTGTACTCACCTAATGCCTAATTCCACTGAATCCCTCATCTCCTGTAATAAAACAAAATGAAAAAACAACAATATCCCTCACCTGTCTGTTGGTCTGTCCCACACCTTAATCCATGTATGGGGATTGATAGTTTTCAACCTGTATGGTGCAAAGATGTGACCGTCCAGGCTGAGAACCACTAATGAATGAACTGCTGTGAGTGCAGCATGCAGCATCATTGACTAGCAGTGATGCCGTTGAGGCTACTGCTGATCACTGAGGCTGTATTCCTAGGGAACTGAAATATGATGATGTCAGTGAGATCCCAGCTTGCACTGTAAGAAAGTCTCACAGTTCAGAGGAGAGTTCACCGCAGTTCACCCGGAGAAATTCCCTGCGGTGAATTTGATATTTTATTGGATCACCAACATTGAACAACATATAGTACAGTCCCAGCAAGTACATAAGATTGTGCAAATCAAAGAGTCTCTCCTTTAAGCTGACTTGCTGAGAATAAGAACATCTGTGACTTTGGGACCTCCAGGGCCAACTACCCCAACCAATAGCACCCCGTTTTTGAGGGCACCCACAGAGAGGAGGCAGCAGCATGTTTAGGAAGCTGACAGAGTCCATTGAGACTCATGGCAAGGTGACCTTAACAGCCCAACCTGTGCTTTCCAAATGTCTCCAGGGAATCTCTATTCTTTTTGTGGATTCCATGGAGCCTTAGCTGCTGTCCTCTAGAGTCTCTGTGTAGAAGGAGAGCGGTCCCTTGTTTACCCACAGCTGTCCTTCAGGTCATTACCCACAGGTGTGGGGAAAGGTGGAAGGAGGTCATATCTCCTTGTTTGAGTGTTCATTTAACCTGCATATTTTGTCCTTCATTGTAAACAGAACAACTAGCTGCATGGACTGATACAATAGGTAGCCAGCATGCCTTCACCAAATTAACAATCTTTGTTTGTTCAACTAACCTGTGCCTTTGTCCCTTAAGAATAACAGAACAATAAGCTGTAGGTGCTGATGCAATAGGCAAGCAGCAGCAATTCAAGAAATGAACAAAGATCAATTCAATCAATATTCAGGCTCATATGAACATTAGCTCATGTCCCTGGGCCTACTGAATAATAAGTCTGGCATAATTAAGAATAAAAGCGATGTTGTCACAGTTCTCTTTTATTCATGTATTATATTCCCACCTGTAAGACACATTAGAATAATTTAATACTGTATAAATATTATTACTATCAGCATTATTATTAATTACTAAATAATTTTAATAATTACAGATGAGCAAATTAAGTGAGGAAAAATTAATTTTCTTCAAATTTAAAAAAAATATATTGGTTTTGCCAGAAGGATTTTGACAGAAATGGATGTCTTGAGATTGGATGACTACTGGCTTTTGCTTGATTTGTTTATGGGTAAAAAAGGGGAAAAAAATGAACACTATGTTCAACGCAGTCCTTCACCTCTCCTGCTGCCAAAGCTCTCTATCCAGTCTTTCACTGCTTTGATTCTTACCCCTAACTATATTATTTTTTTATTTCTGTCTTCACACTTCCTACAGCACTGACTGCCTCAAGTGATTACATCATGTCTGGAGTTGAGACATGTCATGATGTCTCATGAGGCCTAAGTGTGTCACAGGGGCTAAAGAGTGATAAAGGCTGCAGACAGAAAAGATTACTGGAGCAAGAGGGAGAAAGCAAGCTAACAGAGGAAAGAGGGCAAAGCTGCAGCACCAAGGCAAATGATGAGTGAAATTAGTATAATGTATGTAATATATATATATATATATATATAGTTCTGGCAAAAATTAAGAAACCACCACATCGAAACCCTGTCATGGGCAGCCCATTCTCCAGACCTGAACCCCATTGAAAACCTCTGGAATGTAGTCAACAGGATGTTGGACAGTCAGAAGCCATCAAACAAAGAAGAACTGCTTGAATTTTTGAGCCAGAAGCAGTGCGAAAAACTGGTGGCAAGCATGCTAAGATGCATGAAAGCTGTTTTCAATAATCATAGTTATTCCGCAAAATATTGATTTCAGAACTCTTCCTGAGTTAAAACACTAGTATTGTTGTTTCGAAATGATTATGAACTTGTTTCTTTGCATTATTTGAGGTGCGAAAGCCCTGGGCTTTTTTTTAAATTTTGACCATTTTTCTTTGTCAGAAAAAAATACAAAATTTATTGTTTGGAAATTCAGAGACCTGTCAGAAGTTTATAGACTAAAAGAACAATTTACATTTTACTCAATAATATACTTATAAAGAGAAAAATCAAACAAACTGAACATTTTAAAAGTGGTCTCTTAATATTTGCCAGAGCTATATATTGCCCCATCTGTTTATTACTCTCTTGGGTATAGAGAGACCTCAGAGAGCAATAAATAGCTTTTACTAAAATCTTGTTATAGGAATGCAACCAGTATCCAATTTTGCAAACAAATTCAATAGAATGTGGCTAATCAAATTTTGATCAATTTTCTCAACATTAATAATAATATTTTTATTAATAATAACAAAACTAAATAATATACTTGCATAAAGCATGTCATATACAGTTTTGTTGTTACATTTTTGCATAGGATAACAATAACTACACAAACAAGGGAAAACGGACAGGGATAAAAGAAAATAACAAACAAAACTCACTCACCAACGAACACAGGGGAATAAAAGTGTTAGGGACAGCGTAACGCATTAAATAATAAATAATAATAAGTGCATTCGACGCCCGGGGTCCACCGTGCAGAAGGTGTTACACTGCTGCTAGATTATGGCAGACGCCCAATATGGCGGTAACGCATGGGGGTTGAACGTCACCCGGAGTGTGCTGGGTGGTCTCTGTTTCTTCACAGAGGCGCCGAGGCGTTGCATAAAAAGACCGAGCCTGTTGATGTCACAGGACTTGGCAGAATGCACGCACGGTATATGGTCACAGGACTTGGGCCCAAGACATGGGGTCCGCGTCCGTCTAGACCTACTGTGCGTGCGGCGTCACAACCGCGGATGCCAAGAAGTACTGCTGATTGCAGCACGATGACAGACACTGCCACTATACGACAATGCCCAGTAGCAGACACACTGTCGGATGCTAGCACTGTGGAGGATGTTCACTATGGCCTGTAGTTTGCCACTGACTGGCGCTGACTCTATCACTAGTTCCCTGTCCACAAACGAAATATCTGAGGGAGGGGAATCTTAATGAGTCATTTGCAAGTCCAAGCATCCATCATCATTCACGCAGTAGCAACTAGAGACTATACTAGCGCATGGCCGGATGGCCATGCGAACCTTTTATAGCCGGGACCTTCCAGAAGCTTCCAGATCCCAGAGATGGACCAATCAGATCTGGAGAAGACCTGTGCATGTGACTCCCGATCTCCAATGGGAGATCATCTCATGAGCATGATCAGTGGAGCGACAGAAGGACTTAGCCTCTGGAGCGTTTTGCTGCTGAGCAGCCTGCATTGCTATTGCTGGCCCAAAGGTGGCAGCAACAGCCAGACCCACAGAGCAGGTCTGGGCAGAGCATCAGGAACAACAGGGCTGCTGAGCCAGCTCCTCTGCGGTCGATGGCGAATGGGAGACCGCAGAATGTGAGGCTCTGGATTCCTGCTGTGCCGCTGCAGAAACCCAACACTTAACAAAAAGGAAGGAGGAAACCAAAGAGGAGAGGATAAGGATGAGCATACAAACAAAGCTCCAAGCAACAATCTCCTGAATAAATCTGCAAACACCTATTCCATGAACAACACCTCCAACTACAAACCAGGCAAGGAGAACTAACACTGACAATCCCTAAGTGCAGGAGGCAAGCATATATAACAGAGCGGAGTGAAAAAACACTAAACAGCTGAGTTAATCCAAGTAGGAAAGCTTCAATAGCTTCAACTGAGCAGATCAACTCTTGCACTGCCAGCAGGGAAAAAAAAGCTGCACCATTTGATAAGATGGTGAAGTGCTTCTAATCATTGCAGGAGTTCGAGAAATGAGACGCAACAATCTTTCGGCCCCTCTCTGTCACGTTATCTCCGTGATAATACCTTTAATTAAGTTTTTTAGGTTAAATCCAGCAAGATAGAGCATGTTTTCATGTTTAAATATTGTTGACATGTTGTAATAAGCACAACCTCTTTTTGTTTGTCAAGCAGAAAAATAATTAATATGCTCCTCAAAGACAAAGGTATACAGTTGTGTTCAAAAGTTTACATACCCTAGCAGAATATTTGCTTGCATGGCCTTTTTTCAGATAATATGAATGATAACACTAAAACTATTTCTCCACTCATGGTTAGTGGTTGGGTGAAGCCATTTATTGTCAAACTACTGTGTTTTCTCTTTTTAAATCATAATAACAACCCAAAACATCCAAATGACCCTGATGAAAAGTTCACAATTCCTGGTGATTTTGGCCTAATAACATGCACAAAAGTTCACACAAATGGGTTTGAAAGGCTACTAAAGGTAACATCCTCACCTATGACCTCTTTGCTCGTAATCAGTGTGTGTGCATAAAAGCTGACTGAATTACTGGGATCCAGACAGACTCTTGTATCTTTCATCCAGCCACTGACATTTCTGGATTGTGAGTCATGAGGAAAGCAAAAGAATTGTCAACTGATCTATGGGAAAAGGTAGTTGAACTGTATAAAACAGGAAAGGGATGCAAAAAGATATCCAAGGAACTGATAATGCCAATCATCAGCGCTCAAACTGGGATTAACAAATGGAAAATCAGGAGCTCCGAAAAAATAAAACCTCGGTCAGGTAGACCAACAAAAATTTCATCAACAACTGCCAGGAAAATTGTTCAGGATGCAAAATAAAAACCCACAAATAACATCAGCTGAAATACTGGACTATCTGAAAACTGGCAGTGTGGCTGTTTCAAGATGCACAATAAGGAGGCACTTGAAGAAAAATGGGTTGCTTGGTCGAATTGCCAAAAGAAAGCCATTACTGTGCAAATGCCACAAAGTATCTCAACTACAATTGGCAAAACAGCAAACTTCTGGAATAAGGTAATTTGGAGTAATCAGACTAAATTGAACTTTTTGGCCACAACAATAACCATTTCATGTGCAGAGAGGTCAATAAGGCCTATCATGAAAGGAACACCATTCCTACTGTAAAGCACAGAGGTGAATCGCTGATATTTTGGGATGTGTGAGCTGCAAATGCACAGGTAACTTGGTCAAAGTTGAAGGAAAGATGAATGCTGCATGTTATCAGCAAATACTGGAGGCAAATTTACAATCATCAGCCCGGAGCTGTGCATGGGACGTACTTGGACGTTCCAACATGACAACTATTGAAAACACAAGGCCAAGTCGACCTGTCATTGACTACAGCAGAAAAAAGTGAAGGTTCAGGAGTGGCCATCTCAGTTTCCTGACCTTAATATACTTGAGTCACTCTGGGGAGATCTCAAGCGTACAGTTCATGCTAGACAGCCCACGAATTTAAAGGAACTGGAGGCTTTTTGCCAAGAAAAGTAGGCAGCTTTACCATCTGAGAAAATAAAGAACCTTATCCACAACAACCACAAAAGACTTCAAGCTGCCATTGATGTTAGAGGGGGCAATGTATTGTATTAAGAATTGGAGGAATTGGAGTATGTGAACTTTTGATCAGGGTCATTTGGCAGCTTGTTATTATGATTTAAAAAGAGAAAACACAGTAGTTTGACAATAAATGGCTCCACCCAACCACAAACCATGAGTGGAGAAAAAGTTTTGGTGATATCATTCATATTCTCTGAAAAAAGGCCAAGAAAGCAAAAAACTCTGCTGGGGTATGTTAAATTTTGAGTACAACTGTAAAGACTGAATTACTGAACATGGGTGAATACCAGTACTGGAAACATTCAGATAGGAAATCATTAAAACAGCAGGGCACCTTATAATAAATACACAAGACGGACAAAAGTATTTGAACACATACACGTTAAACCTACTGGAGCTTTTATGACATATCCATTCTCCATCTTTTGGCATTTTGTGTAGTTGGCCCTTCCTGTGATATGAAAACAAATTCTACTCCTTTGGGAAGGATTGATTATTTAAACTGGGACACAGTCAAGCCAGAACAGAAAATTGAGCTATACAAACTGTCCACACAAAGTTGGAAACATACTATAGTCCAAAAAATCTAATATGTTGAAACATTAAAATTTACCTTCACTTGAACAAAGAGGCCTAGATTAACCTCTTAAAACAAACCTCAGAGCACTATCCCTTCATTATCAAGTATCACATCACCAAGCAAGTTAGAAAAAAATGTAGTCAGGCATGTATCTTTCTTTGGACATTCAATAAACCCAGACTCACCCCCATTGCTGCCAGGTATAAAGCGCGATTCATCACTCCATAGAACGCATTTCCACTTTTTATTGATTTTGTGGTGGCATTCTTTGCACCTCTATATTTAACCTGTATTATTGAGCTTGATTATATAACACATGAATCCAGCTGCTTGGTCACAGAAATCCATACCATGAACCTTCTGGGGCACAGCTTTTGTGCTGATGTTAATTCCAGAGGAGGTATGGACTTCTGGAGGCAATGAGTCAGTAGAGAGGTGGTGATTTTTATGTACTATGTGCCTAAAGACTCAGCTATCACAGTGAGTTTAATCACGTGTTATAAACTCTTACTTTTCAATATTACA
Source organism: Dendrobates tinctorius (assembly GCF_039654945.1). NCBI lineage: Eukaryota > Metazoa > Chordata > Amphibia > Anura > Dendrobatidae > Dendrobates > Dendrobates tinctorius. Next base: position 12,787,711 of record NW_027361775.1, on the reverse strand, counting down.
ACTGAACGTAAATGTACAAGGATGAGGGAGACACCAAAAATATTATATATATTTGTGTATGTACTTTGTAAATATTTGGTAGTGTCAGTAAGGACAAAAATGGAAAAAAAACACTCAGATTACAGAGGAAACCAACAGAAAAAACGAGAACAGGTTTAAAGAATGAATTAAAAATACCAGGACAACAGGGAAATATGTTGACTAAAATAGCCTTTATTAAATACTACAAGAGTGAGTGGTGGCACAGTCGGCATTTTCAAAGAATAAAAAATACTTAAAATGGAAAATCCAATACAGATGAACACACAGCCACAAATTATTGGAAAATTACATTGTACCAATAATAATGTCAATAAAGTGACAGCAGCAGTTGAAAAATACACATGTGATCACATATATGCGAACGAATGGTAAAGTATGAACAGTAGTAAGAGTAAAGTATATTAGTTCACAAAATATGGATTTGTGTGTCAAAAATGAGCATGTAAAGTGAAAAGTGAAAGCAGCAGCTGAAAAACATATATGTAACCATATATATGCAAAGCGAAAGAATTTTATAAAAATATAGCATAGAGGTGTAAATGCCAAACTGAGATGTTTACAACTTCTAGGTAATTAAAAAGGTACAGCACTCATGGTTGCAAAACTCATAGTGTAAATACTAAAAGTATATGCAATACATACTGTAGGAAGGTTGCCATAGAAAATGTATCCTATCAGTGGGAAGCCTATAGTGAAAGCCTAGTGATTAACATATGTGCGCTGCATAGCACATGTGCTAATGAGGGTAAATATCAGGAGGCTGTGCTGTGTTGAGGATTATGGCTCCGAACCTATAATATCATTGTGGAAATTTCATAAACTGACTTGTTAAAATATGCTACAGTATCACAACCAAATTCTTAACCTCATGAATGTATTTATTTTTTGTTCTGATGGGCAGGTCGAAGACTCCACTTGCCCTGATGAAAATCGAGGATGAAACCCAAAGTTACAGAAAAAGGGTGACATCAAAGTGGCAGAACTAGCTCTATTGTTTAGCGCGAATTCGGCCAAGGGCAAAAATGAGACCCAGTCATCCTGATCAGCAGATATAAAACATCTCAAATAGGACTCCAAAGTCTGGTTTGTTCTCTCAAAATGTCCCTCCGGAGTATTAAACGCCACCTTCCATTCATCCCCGTGCTTGATGCGAATAAGATTATATGTCCCCCTGAGGTCAAGCTTGGTAAACCAACAGGCACTTTTAACTCTGGAAAATAAATCAGAAATCAGTGGTAACGGGTACTGATATTTAACAGTGATTTTGTTAAGGGAGCGATAGTCAATACAAGGCCTTAATGAATCATCTTTCTTGGCCACAAAAAAACAGCACCTAAAGGTGAAGAGGATGGTCTAATAAGACCCTTCTCCAATGACTCCTTGATATAAGATCTCATAGCATCATGTTTGGGTACCGAAAAGTTGAAAAGCCAACCCTTGGGAAATTTACACCCTGGCATTAACTCAATTGCACAGTCATAACTCCTATGAGGAGGCAAAGACACAGACTTACTCCCACTAAATACATCAGAAAAATCAGCGAAATAATCAGGAATATCATGAGACTGAGGAGAGGAGAAAACAGGAATGTCACTAAGAACACACTGACAACCCCAGCTCACCACAGACAGAGATTTCCAATCCAAAAGAAGATTATGAGTTTGCAACCAGGGAAAACCCAGAACAATAGTATCGTGCAACACCAAAAATTTACAATTTTCTTGGTGGTCCGGGGCGATCCGCATTATCACCTGGGTCCAAAACTGGGGTTTCTTCTCCACCAAAGGAGAAGCATCAATACCCCTCAAAAGGATAGGAGTCCGCAGGGGTATCATGGGAAAACCACAACGTTTAGGAAAGTCTAAATCCATCAGAATCAAAGCTGCTCCTGAATCTACAAAAGCCTTAGTGGAAAATGTAGACATGGAGCAGATCAGAGTAATTGCCAAAAGGAACTTAGGCTGTACACTGCCCACGGCAAATGTGTGAGCAAAGCGTTTTTCTCATTTAGGGCAGTCAGAAATAGTATGAGAGGAGTCTCCACAGAAAAAACACAGCTTATTACGCCTTCTAAACTCCTGACGTTGCACCCTAGACAAAACCCTATCACATTTCATAGGTTCAGACATTCGTTCAAAAGGCGGCAACGCCTCTCGTGTAGTTTTACGTTCACGTAAACGCCGATCAACTTGAATGGTCATTGACATAGAATCGTCAAGACCAGAGGGAACAGGAAATCCCACCATAATATCTTTTACGGTTTCTGCCAAACCCTTCCGAAAGAGAGCTGCTAAGGCATTGTCATTTTATTTAGTATGGACCGCCCACTTTCGGAATTTTTGACAATATAACTCTGCAGAATCCTGACCCTGGTTCAATGCCAACAAGGATTTCTCAGCTTTATCAATAGCATTAGGTTCATCATACAACAACCCCAAGGCTTGAAAAAATGCATCCACATTAGTCAGAATAGAATCTCCAGGTGTCAGAGAAAAAGCCCAATCCTGGGGATTGCCGTGCAGCAAGGAGATGACAATTTCAACCTGCTGCACAGAGCTCCCCGATGAGTTAGGCTCAAGGCAAGAAATAGTTTATAATTATTCTTAAAATTCAAAAATTTATACCGATCCCCAGAAAACACATCAGGAGTAGGGATTTTTGGTTCAACAGCAGATGATTGAGATAGGCAGACATTCCCCGCACTTCAGCAGCGAGCTGCTCAAAACGATCAGACAATTTCTTAATCTCCATTAAAGAAAAAATCCTCCTACCGCCCCAGAGAAAAAGGGGAAAAAAATATATTAAAAAAATTCTGACACTTTTTTTTTTTTTTTACAATTCTTTCCTTCTTTTGAGTACCCTAGAGTCTGCAGTGTGGCTGGTGATTCTGTTATGATTGGGTCACCGAGGAGGAGAGCAAGCCCAAGCTAAGCCACAGAAAACCAGAGAGGTTGGTAACTAAGCAGATTGCAGACCCCTGATCCTATCCACACAACTAGCAGAAGCCGTGGAGCGTGCCTATGATGATCCTAGATGTCACGGCACAGCCAGAGAGCTAACTAAGCCTAAAGCAAGAAAGAGGAAATCTAAACTGCCCCAGAGCAGACCCCAAAGGAATAGATAGCCCCCAAACATATATTGTCAGTGAGACAAGATGAAAACACAACGCAGGTTGGAAAATAGACTGAGCAAATGATGGGGCCCACACTGACTAGACAGGACAGGAAAGGAAAGACACTGTCTGCAATCATGCAAAAAACCCTGCAAAAAAGCCCAACACGTCTGGTGCAAAAAATACTGAAGTCACACGACTTCGCCCACTATATCAGCACTCTAGTATATTCTGAAAGCAGAGCAAAAAGAGGCCAATCTAATAAGGGACAAAAACAAAATGGCACAAGCAGTAACATATGGATGGTGATTCAGCACAGCCCCAGCCGGAGCTCGCTGACCCACACAAAACTGAAATGGACAAAACCAGATCAAATGTGAACAGAATAGCAAAAGAACACTTAGCTGAGCATGCAGGGACTGAGCTGGAAACTAAGACTTCAGGAGGCAGGAAAAAATCACTAGCAGGGATAGAGGGAGTCGGCTGTCTTAAATCCAGTCTGAAACCCCAGATATCCAATTGTCCTCCTCATTCTCAGGTGGCAAACCTCTGTTAATCAGATCAGCTCCATTACCTCCAGTAACCAAGGAGCCCAGAAAGAGAAATCGCAACCCCCTCTGTGAATTTGACCAGCTCCACTACCTTCAGTAGTAACCAGAGGTAGGCCAGAAAGTGAATTCACAACAGTCACCTGTCTTTTTAATTCTGACTCTCATGACAATGACTCTCCTGTGAACCATTACTGAAGACACAGGAAATATGAAACTAAAAAAACCTAGTAATCAGAGTGAAAATTGCAGAATCATTGTTATGGGTTTACCTTGACAGAGAGGGGCCAGATAACTACAGTGTCTGATTTTTCCTGCTCCTGTACTGTTTGGAAGCACTTCACTTTTATATTAAATGGTGCAAAATTCTTTTAGCATTGCAGGGGTTAATCTGCTCACTTGAGAGCTCTTGGAAGCTTTCCTGCATTATGGTTTTCAGCTGTTCACTCTTAGCCACTCCCCTCTCATATATAATCTGGGCCCTGGCTAGCACTCACTGTCAGAGGTAGCTTATGCTGCATGGTAAGGAGATGGTGGTTTGTTGTTGATGCTGTTTGAAAAGGTATTTGGTGGATTCATTTGAGACTGTTGCTTGCTTTTGGGTGTGTGCTAGCTCCCCTCCTTCTTCTACTTTCGGTTTACCTCATCCTCCAATCACTGATTTTTACCTCTATTGTTTGTGTGAATATATTTGCATGATTGGGAATTTATTATTCTTCATCACTATTTGTATTACCTTGTTAATTTGGTTGGTGAATTACTGTAAATTACTACTCCCCTCTTCTCTGGGTGGGGGAAGGGTACAGACTGAGGGCGAATTCAGGAGCTAAGGCAAGGTAGGTGGCACTGGTGTCTTTACCATCAGAAGTAATACGAGGAACAGGGAGAGCTAGGGTGCCCCTAGCTTTAGGGACAGAGAAGGAGACCCTGGTCCTGGGACACCCAACAACAAAGTTGTGACAATTATAAAATATACAAAAATTGTCAGTGTACATCTATATCTATCTATATCTATCTATATCTATCTAACAGTCTATAATTTTAATGGTAGGTTAATTTTAACATTGAGAGATATCAAAAGTAAAATCCAGAAAATCACATTTTATAAATTGCATGAATTTATTTGAAATTTGCAATGAGAAATAAGTATTTGATCATGTACCAACCGCTAAAAGTTCTGGCTCCTACAGACCATTTTGACATTCCTAATCAACTCGTTACCTACATTAAAGACAGCTGTCTTACATGGTCACCTTTATAAAAGACTTCTGCCCACAGATTCAATTAATCAGTCAGACTCTATCCCCTACATCATGGGCAAGAACAAAGAGCTTTATAAGGATGTCAGGGACAAGATCATAGCCCTGCAAAAAGCTGGAATGGGCTACAAAACCATAAGTAAAACACTGAGTGAGAAGGAGACAACTGTTGATGCAATAGTAAGAAAATGGAAGAAATACAAAATGACTGTCAATCAACATCAATCTTGGGAACCATGTAAAAAACTCACCTTGTGGGGCATCTTTGATCATGAGGAAGGTGAGAGATCAGCCTAAAACTGCATGGGGGAGGGGACTTGTTAATGATCTCAAAGCAGCTGGGACCACAGTCACCAAGAAAACCATTGGTAACACATTATGCTGTAAGGGTTTACAACCCTGCAGTGCCCTCAAGGTCCCCCTGCTCAAAAAAGCAGGGTCATCTCAAGTTTACCAATGAATATCTGGATGATTCTGTGAGTGATTGGGAGAAGGTACTGTGGTCAGATGAGACAAAAATTGAGCTCTTTGGCATTAACTCAACTCGCCATGTTTAGAGAAAGAGAAATGCTGCCTATGAGCCAACGAACACCATCTCCACTGTCAAGTATGGAGGTGGAAACATTTTGTTTTGGGGGTGTTTTCCTGCTAAGGGCACAGGACTACTTCACTGCATCAATGGGAGAATGGATGGAGCTATGTACAAAAAAATCTTGAGTGACAACCTCTTTCCCTCTGCCAGGACATTAAAAATGGGTTGTGGCTGTGTCATCCAGCAAGTCAATGACCAAACCATACAGCCAAGGCAACTAATGAGTGGATCAAAAAGAAGCACATTAATGTCATGGAGAGGCCAAGCCAGTCTCCAGACCTTAATCCCATAGAAAACTTATGGAGGGAGCTGAAGCTCCGAGTTGCCAAGTGACAGTCTCAAAATCTTAATGATTTGGAGATGACCTGCAAAGAGGATTGGACCAAAATTCCTCCTGACATGTGCGTAAACATCATTATCAACTGCAAAAAACGTCTCATTGCTGTGCTTGACAACAAAGGTTTTGCCACCACATGTTAAGTATTGCTTGCCAGAGGGATCAAATACTTATTTCTCACTGCAAAATGCAAATACATTTATGCAATTTATACAATGCAATTTTCTGGATTTTATTTTTGATATTCTGTCTCTCAATGTTAAAATTAACCTACCCTTAAAATTATAGACTGTTCATGTCTTTGTCAGTGTGCAAACTTACAAAATCAGCAAGGGATCAAATACTAATTTCACCCACTGTATATATATGCATATATCTATCTATATCTATCTATCTAGTGCCAATTTTTGTATAATATTATATTGTACAGCATCTCTTTAAGAAATCAAACTGATATGCATTCATGTTAAACTCCTTTAAGCCATATAATTTGCTACTAACATGGTGGTGTACAGACTATATAGATTTCCACTAAAATGTTGCAACTATTTTTATTTTAATGCTGAGGGAAATGCATGATGATAAACACAATTAACACATAGCTAGTCATTAATTAAATTGAATTGCCTAGTAGATCTCCACTCTATAATAAATAGCTCAGTGTGATCATGACGCTATGAACCACCAATGATGGTTGTAATGGTAAGTGACATTTTAAGAACACACTAATGGGTTTTAAAATACTTTCTTACAGAAAATCATTAAATTATCAATTAGCAAGAACAAGGAAAGAAGTAATAAAAGAGATTTCCATACTATCCTCAGCATCTAAGCCATCATTTGTTTACAAAAAAAGAAATATGCTTGATAGGCTTTGATGCAGTGGACATATTTCACTGCATTGTATGAAAATATCAGTTATTTTTCTTGGTTAAATGTAGTCCTACAATTTTTTGATTACATCTAAATCAATAAAAATACATTAATACATAAAGAATACGATAATTCCTTCTCAACATAGTAATGAGTATTACGGCTTACTTATTACTATTTTTTTCTCTAACACCACTGTTTTATAAGAAAACATGATACTTCCACTATAAACTAGTTGGGGAGTAGCAAATGGATGATGGAATTGTTAAGCATACCTGACCATCATGGATCATAAAAGATTTGCCATCATTAATCCTGAAGAAATGTATTATGCCAATATGATCACAGGCCTTTCCTCTAACATCAGTGTCTAAACTCACAAAAATTGTTTTGGATGAATGGTCAAAAAGTTCCCACAGACACACTCTGAAACCTTTTGGAAATCCTTCTAAGTAGAGTCAAAGCTATTTCAGCTTCAAAAGGGTGTGGAATTGGAACCCTAAACCCACATTAATACCTATACATTTACAATGGGATGTCATTGCTCTTGTATGTGCATTATGCATGTGTCTAAGTGGTGCAGCACGGATACCTTTTGCCACAAAATCACATATTTTTTAAAAAAATCTAATCTTATGTTATCCATTTCTAGATAATTCAGCAAATAGGAAAGTAAGGAAGGAAACACCTGTAGATATATATGGTTAATGTGCTAAATACATTTATTTCATTGACAAAATAACTTGCTAACAATGAGCTGGCAATTTTGCAAAATGGGGGATAATGAGAGAACTGTTCTTTCACCACAAAATTATTAAATAAAATTTATAGTCAAATTGTTTTATTTTAACACTTCCCTTCATCCACTGCTATTGATGATATTTCAAGACACTTACAAAAAGTCGTTAATTGATCACATATGACTCATTTGTTTAACCTCTTCATGACCAGAGCTTTTTTCGGCTTTGCTTTTTTACGTTTCTTGCTACCCTTCTTCTCAGAGCCATAACTTTTTTATTTTACCGTCAATATGGCCATGTAAGGGCTTGTATTTTTGTAGAACGAGTGGTACTTTTGAATGACACCATGTCATGTACTAGAAAACGGCAAAACAATTACAATTGTGGTGAAATTGCAAAAAAAAAGTGCAATCCCACACTTGTTTTTTGCTTGGCTTTTTTACTAGGTTCAATAAATGCTAAAACTGACCTGCCATTATGAATCTCCAGGTCATTTAGAGTTCAGAGACAGCAATCATGTCTAGCTTCTTTTTTATCTAAGTGGTAAAAAAAGTTCCAAACTTTATTAAAAAGAAATTGTGCCATTTTCTGATACTCATAGCGTCTCTATTTTTTGTGATCTCGGAATGGGTGAGGGTTTATTTTTTGCTTGCCGAACTGACATTTTTAATGATACAATATTGGTGCAGATGTGATCTTTTGATCTCCCGTTATTGCATTTTAATGTAATGTCGGGGCAACCAAAAAAAACTAATTCTGGCAATTTTACTCCTTTTAGCGATCAGGTTAATCCTTTTTTTATTGATAGATCGGGCAATTCTGAATGTGGAGACTCCAAATATGTGTATGTTTGATTTTTTTATTATTGTTTTATATTGAATGGGGCAAAAGGGGGGTGATTTGAGCTTTTATATTTTTTTATATTTTTAGAAACTTTTTTTTCACTTTTGGCATGCTTCAATAGTCTCTAAGGGAGACTAGAAGCTTCCACAACCTGATCGGCTCTGCTACATCGAGTCAATGATCAGATTGCCTCTATAAAGCAGAATTACTCACTTGCCATGAGCGCCGACCACCAGGTGGCGCTCACAGCAAGCCGGCAGTGACAACCACAGAGGTCTCCAGGAGACTTCTGGTTGTCATGCCAATGAACTGGTGACCTGTGATCATGTGGCAGGGATACTGGTGAGTAGGTTTCTGGCCCGATGGCCAGAACCGCGAGTTAAATGCCAATGTCAGCATTTGACAGCAGCATTTAACTAGTTAATAGCAGTGGGTGGATCGCAATTCCACCCGCGGCTATTCCGGGCACATGTCAGCTGTTCAAAACAGCTGAAATGTCCTAGGAAAGATGTGGGCTCACTGCTGGAGCACACATCAAAGAGAGGGAGTCTGATGTTAGCATACTATTATGCCTGCCAGCGGAAAGGGTTTAAATGGTGCCTACTTTTTAAAATTTTTGATTAGCATTTGTAAAGTTATTAACCTGTAATATATTTCATGAATTACATTATTTTGTTTCCTTTTATCTTATATGTGTGCCGTGCTGACAGTGCTGGCTTGTCTGCCAAGTTCATTCTGCCTTAGTAGCTGAATTCATATGCTTGTCTAGAAAACGTCTGCATTCACAAAGTGACTTTCTCTTCTCCTCTCACCCTTCTGCAGACCCTAGCACTTGTGTGAGCATGGAGAAGAGGAGCAGGGAAAGTCGCTCTGTGAGTAGGAATATTTGCTATAACAATAGTTGTAATCTACTAACCTATTAAGACAGAATGAATTGGGTTAAGAAGCCAGCAATTTCAACATTGTGTTAATGAGAAGAAGACAAATAAAGTGATAAATTATATTAAAAAGAATCATTAATTTACAAAGGCTGATCAATATTGAAATACAAAAATTACTCTTTAACGATTTGACATTTTAAAACGTTACACAAATTCACTTTGTTGATATCATCCTTTAACAATTCATTATCTTTAGATAATTGCCAGATCATTTCATTAAGTCATAATTTATGTAATTCCATAAGGTACACATCTACAGTACTTTACCATATGGCTCTCTTTGTTCTTTTTTTTCTTCCCTGGAATTAGTCATCTACTGGACAAGGTATACAGAATTGTCAACCTTTCAAATATTTTACTTGTTTGCAAACAAGGGGTTTGTATGGCAACACATATAAGCATAATGAAGATAAATGACAAGTCAGGAACCACATTTTAGCTGTAGCCACAGTATTTAACTAAACATAATATTATTATTGCTTCTGTCCATTTAGATTACTCAAAATACAGTAAAGTTCAATTATTTTACCCTTAGGCTAAATAATTCACTTCTTTCTATGATGCTATTTCAGTTTAAAATTGCAGAATAAAGTGCAAAATATTTCTAATAATTCAGCATTTGAATATTTGGATTTGTTTGTGCAGAATGGTCATGTAAGAATAAATATATTAAAGAGCTAGCCTTATTGTAAAAAAGTATAAACTTTATAAATGTGTGTACGTCTCTTGGCATTATGTTTCTAGACCTGTGTGTTTCTACCTTCTGTCCATAATGTGTTCACTTGCTGCTATACCTGCTATTGCGCCCTGCGGTTCCTGAGATTCCAGAGTTTGCCAATTCCTTGCTGCCCATATGCCTTCCAGCTTGCTTCATCAAAACCTGGGATCCATGTGCCTACCCAAACCTCACCTGGTGACTCTTGACATAAAATCACTGGTCAAAGTTTTCACTTGTCCCATTTACTGGCATCATGACTCAGTGCTGAGCATAGATGATAGTAGTATGGCATGTGACCACTTAGACCATTGATTGACTGCATTGGCCAGGTACCTCGATAATTGTGAACTTCATGAATTAAGATTAGTTAACCAAATGTATCCACAACCAAATGCACAGTAAACATGCATGCCATACCGATACACACAAACAAATATTCCACACACTCCCACACACATATTTTGCATATACTCATTGTATACTTTTTTTACAGTACATTTACAAATATAGAGTACACATACTTACACCTTACAGGCAAAGATGGGATAGCTACACATTATTTCAACAAGAGCTTTTATGAAATCCAATTTTAATCCCATAGGCAATAATTACAACTAAAATACGGTCTGGATCAAAATTTATTTTCTACATCATCCTAAAGATGTTTTGCATCATAGTACTCAGCAACTCTGACAATCGTTAAATGTTTAAGAGGCAATAAATATCACAAACTGACTTGTTATAATGGTGGCATCCTATCACAGGACCACACTAGAATTCATGGAGTTATTTAGAATAGCCCTTTAATTTTTTACAAAAGATTGCAAAGGCAGACTGCATGTCTAGGTGCTTGATTTTATATACCTGTGGCAATGGGACTGAATGAAAGCCCTGAATTCAATGAATAAGAGGTATGTTTCAATACTTTAGTCTATGTATTATATATACTGCCAACATAAGTGCCTCACTGAAAATAATGCTAAAGGAAGTTATCAAGCTACATTATCATTGGCAAATAGTGTAATAAATAGAGGTAGCAGACAGTGACCTAATGCTCTAAACACTGTCAGATGTGTCTGGCCTGTGCATCCTATGACATTTAGTGAAAAAAGCTTTGAGCGACACAAAAGTATACAATAGAATAACTATCATCCTTAGTAGTTTTATACAAGAAATAAAAAGAATCTCCCCCCACATTGATTTCAGTGTCCTCTCTAGCAAACATATCTGTAATTTTGTAGAAATGTACGCTTTTTTAGGTCCCTTTCACATGACCGATTTTTATGTCCGTATGCGGTCTATTTTTAACAACCACAAATATGTACACACGCAAATCCACTGTATTCAATGTGTATTCATGTGAAAAACCCATAGACATGTCCTCTTTTTCATGCACATTGGACTAAATGCATGCTGCATACGTGCACAGTGATGACACATGGATGATATCCTTGTGTCATCAGTGTGACATGTACTGACATGTAAAAAAACAGTACAGTTAGTGCTGTTCCCAAGCGCCAGATGCTGAATTAGTCTCATCATTATCATCTGATCTCCCTGCGATCAGCGAAACCAAGCGATGCTGTTGAGAGTTGGAGTCAGCACCTGCTGTGTGTGTATATCGAGTATTAAACAAATAAATCATTAAAAAATTAGAATTGGGTCTCCCTTCATTTTCATAAACAGATGAGGGAAAACTGCTGCTGACTGCTGGTGGCTCATGATAATTTTCAAGGTAGGAGATAATAGCCATAAATATTCCATCATATTAATAACAGTTCACAGCTCTTTGTTTAGCCCTTATTCATTATTTTAGACTGGGATCTCCCCCAAAATGATGTTGAGTCTCCCCTACATTTACTAACCAGCAAAGGCTAAAAAGATAGATGTGGGCTGCTATTAATAGGCTGGGATGGGGCCATGGATATTGGCCTCCTCCCACACCAAGAACATCAGCCCTCAGCCGTCCCAGAAATGAAGCATCGATTAGATGCACCAATTCTGGCGCTTAATCAAATTATAAAACTGGAACAACAAAAATCATAAATAGGGTCTTGTCTGATAATAACCAAATGGTATAAAACATTATAGGTACCCTTACCTGATAGGGTTGTGACAGTCACAACTCCTATAGATGCATGTAAAGGCTGCAGCAGGACCACCAAGGAGATACATTGCAATAACTGAGGAATAAGGTGGTTCAGAGACCACGCTGCACAAGGTTCAAAGACCCGATCACACATGAAGGTGAAGCATGAATGCAGTTTATTGTCAACATGTTTCAACGTTTTCAAACCTCTTCATCAGGACTGGTTTGGTACATGATAAGACCTCCCACTGCACTGAAAATCCCCAGAAAAAGGTTTAAATTATTAAAATACAGGTTATACTAAATCTGCTCATTTCTCCCTGCTCTATAACATGGTTCCTTCATATTGGACTTCATTTTCATGGTGACAAATTCCTTTTAAATGCGACTAATATTTTAGGTTGAAATAGAAAACGCAACAGCAATTCTGTCACTGCATTCATAGCACTATAAAAAACAAGTTGACTATTTTATAGATTGTTACAATTATCAAGATATTAAATATTATATTTCATACTAAATTTAGCATTTTAACATGTAATTATTGCTCTTTTATAAAGCTATTTTTGCTGAATATTTAAAAATAGGTATGAGATAGATAGATAGATAGATAGATAGATAGAAAGTGATAGCTAGATAGACAAACAGATAGATACATACATACGAGATAGATAAAAGATAGATACTGTAGACCATACAGGGATAGTTTGTGCACAAGTATTCAAGTGCAAACATTTTATTGCTATTATTCAAAACATCAAGAGAAAATATTGCAGTTCACCAAAGCCTACAGGGACCTTGTGCAATTGTTTTGCCTTTCTTATTCTACATTATTAATGAATTTTGCAGGTTTCACATCTCAAGAGAAGGGAAACATCATATTTGCCTGGCTGTCACAGTAATCCTTTAGGGAATTACTGTTGGACTTTCAATAAACAATTGCATGCCTGGAGTAATTGAGTTTTGTTTTACGATTTATTTCTCTCTATTGATTAACCCCTTTCTGACATCAGACGTACTATCCCGTCCATGCCCCCGACATGTTAACCCCTTGCACACCACGATCAAACACGATCGCGGTGTACCGGGGGTTAAAGGGAAGCATCGGCAGGGAGGGGGCTCCCTCCGTGCTTCCCTGAGCCCCCCACAGCAGTGCAATGCACAGCGCTGTTGCGGGGGGCTCCATCCCTGCAGGTCTCCGAATCCAAGATGGTGACGGGGACCTTCTGGGGCCTGCAGGGAGCTGGCTTCCTCAGTGCCTGCAAAGCGCAGGCACGAGGAAGCCAAGTGCAGTGCCTGTGACAGATCGCTTATCTGTCACAGTGATCTGTGATGTAACAGATCAGCGATCTGTCACATGACAGTTATGTCCCCCCTGGGACAGTGCAATAAAGTTAAAAAAAAAGTGTAAAAATAATTTTAAAAAAATCACTAAATAAATTAAAAAATATATATTCCCTAATAAATTCATTTTTTAGAAATAAAAAAACAATAAAAGTACACATATTTGGTATCGCCGCGTCTGTAACGACCTGCCCTATAAAACTGTCCCATTAGTTAACCCCTTTATCGAACCCCTTAAAAAATAAAAATAAAAAGCGAAGCAAAAAATAATGATTTATTATCATACTGCCAAACAAAAAGTGCAATAACGCGTGATCAAAAAGACGCATATAAATATCCATGGTACTGCTGTAAACGTCATCTCGTCCCACAAAAAATGAGCTGCCACACAGCATCATCAGCAAAAATATAAAAAAGTTATAGCTCGCAGAATAAAGCTATGCAAAAATAATTATTTTTTATATAAAATTGTTTTCATTGCATTAAAGTGCCAAAACATAAAAAAAGACCTAAATGAGGTATCGCTGTAACCATAACGACCCGAAGAATAAAACCGTCTTATCAATTTCACCGCAAGTGGAACGATGTAAACGCACCCCCCAAAAGAAATTCATTAAACTCTGGTTTTTGTTCATTCTGCATCACAAAAATCGGAATAAAAAGCGATCAAAAGATGTCACGTGCCCGAGAATGATACCAATGAAAACGTCAACTCGCCCCGCAAAAATTAAGACCTCACATGACTCGGTGGGTCAAAATATGGAAAAATTATAGCTCTCAATATGTGGTGATGCAAAAACTATTTTTACAATAAAAAGCGTCTTTTAGCGTGTGACAGCTGGCAAACAAAAAACCGCCATACATAGTAAATCAACCCCCCCGTTATCACCCCCTTAGTTAGGGAAAAATAATAAAATTAAAAGAAAATGTATTTATTTCCATTTTCCCATTAGGGCTAGGGTTAGGGCTAGGGCTAGGGCTAGGGTTAGGGCTAGGGTTAGGGCTAGGGCTAGAGCTAGAGTTAGGGCTGAGATTAGGGTTAGGGGTGTTTTGGGGTTAGGGTTGGAGTTATAATTGGGGGGTTCCACTGTTTGGGCACATCAGGTGCTCTCCAAATGCAACATGGCGTCTGATCTCAATTCCAGCCAATTCTGCGTTGAAAAAGTCAAATGGTACTCCTTCCCTTCCAAGCTCTACCATGCGCCCAAACAGTGTTTTACCCCCACATATAGGGTATCAGCGTACTCAGGACAAATTGAAAAATAACTTTTGGGATCCAATTTCTCCTGTTACCCATAGGAAAATAAAAAATTCGGGGCAAAAATATCATTTTTGTGTAAAGAAATGATTTTTTTATCTTCACGCCCGGGCGTTATAAACTTCTGTGAAGCACTTTGGGGTTCAAAGTGCTCACCACACATCTAGATAAGTTCCTTGGGGGGTCTAGTTTCCAAAATGGGGTCACTTGTGGTGAGTTTCAATAGTTTAGGTACATCAGGGGCTCTCCAAACGCACATGACACCCGCAGACCATTCCATCAAAGTCTGCATTCCAAAACGTCACTACTTCCCTTCCGAGCCCCGACGTGTGCCCATACAGTAGTTTTCTCCCACATATGGGGTATCAGCGTACTCAGGACAAATTGGACAACAACATTTGGGGTCCATTTTCTCCTGATACAATTGGGAAAATAAAAAAATTGGGGACTAAATGATCATGTTTGTTGAAAAAATACGATTTTTTTATTTTCATGCCCGGGCATTATAAACTTCTGTGAAGCCCTTGGGGGTTCAAAGTGCCCACCACACATCTAGATAAGTTCCTTAGGGGGTCTAGTTTCCAAAATGGGGTCATTTGTGGGGGGTTTCCACTGTTTAGGTACATTAGGGGCTCTCCAAAGGCAACATGACACCCGCAGACCATTCCATCAAAGTCTGCATTCCAAAACGTCACTACTTCCCTTCTGAGCCCTGACGTGTGCCCATACAGTAGTTTTCTCCCACATATGGGGTATCAGTGTACTCAGGACAAATTTTACAATAACTTTTGGGGTCCAATTTCTCCTTTTACCCTTGGAAAAATAAAAAAAGGGGACTAAAAGATCATGTTTGGTGAAAAAATACGATTTTTTTATTTTCATGCCCGGGCATTATAAACTTCTGTGAAGCACTGGGGGGTTCAAAGTGCTCACTACACATCTAGATAAGTTCGTTAGGGGATCTAGTTTCCAAAATGGGGTCACTTTTGGGGTGTTTCCACTGTTTAGGTACATCAGAGGCTCTCCAAAAGCAACATGACACCCGCAGACCATTCCATCAAAGTCTGCATTCCAAAACGTCACTACTTCCCTTCCGAGCCCTGACGTGTGCCCATACAGTAGTTTTCTCCCACATATGGGATATCAGCATACTCAGGACAAATTGGAAAACAACATTTGGGGTCCAATTTCTCCTGGTACCCTTGGGAAAATAAAAAAATTGTTAACTAAAAGATCATGCTTGTTGAAAAAATACGATTTTTTTATTTTCACACCTGGGCATTATAAACTTCTGTGAAGCACTGGGGGGTTCAAAGTGCTCATCACACATTTAGATAAGTTCCTTGAGTGGTCTAGTTTCCAAAATGGTGTCATTTGTGGGGGGTTTTCACTGTTTTGGTACATCAGGGGCTTTCCAAACGCAACATGGTTTCCAATCTCAATTCCAGCCAAAAACGTCAAATGGCGCTGCTTCCCTTCCGAGCTCTGCCATGCGCCCAAATAGTGGTTTACCCCCACATGTGGGGTATCAGCGTACTCAGGAGAAATTGCACAATAACTTCTAAGGTCCTGTTACCCTTGGAAAAATAAGAATTGAGGGTGAAAAGATCATTTTTGTGGAAAAAATATGATTTTTTAATTGCACGGCTGTACGTTATAAACTTCTTTGAAGCTCTTGGGGGTTCAAAGTGCTCACCACACATCTAGATAAGTTCCTTGGGGGATCTAGTTTCCAAAATGGTGTCATTTGTGGGGGGTTTCCACTGTTTTGGTACATCAGGGGTTTTCCAATCTCGACATGGTGTCCGATCTCAATTCCAGCTAAAAAAGTCAAATGGCGCTGCTTCCCTTCTGAGCTCTGCCATGCACCCAAATAGTCGTTTACTCCCACATAATGGGTATCAGCGTACTCAGGACAAATTGCACAATAACTTTTAGGGTCCTGTAACCCTTGGGAAAATAAAAATTGGGGGTGAAAAAAACTTTTTTGGGGAAAAAATATGATTTTTTAATTGTACTGCTGTACATTATAAACTTCTGTGAAGCACATGTGGGTTCAAAGCTCTCACCACATAACTAGATAAGTTCCCTGTGGGGTCTAGTTTCCAAAATGGGGTCACTTGTGGGAGGTTTCCACTGTTTAGGTACATCAGGGGCTCTCCAAATGTGACATGGCGTCCGATCTGAATTCCAGGCAATTTTGCATTGAAAACGTCAAACGGCGCTCCTTCCCTTTTCAGCTCTGCCATGCGCCGAAACAGTGACTCCCCCCACATTTCAGGTATCAGCGTACTCAGGACAAATTGCACAATAATATTTGCCGTCCAATTTCTCCTGTTACCCTTGGTAAAATAAAAAAAATTGAACCTGAAGTATTTTTTTTGTGAAAAAAGTTTAAATGTTCATTTTTTTAAAATATTCAAAAAATTCATGTGAAGCATCTGAAGCGTTAATAAACGTCTTGAATGTGGTCTTGAGCACCTTTAGGGGTGCAGTTTTTAGAATGGTGTCACTTTTGGGTATTTTCTATCATATAGACCCCTCAAAGTGTCTTCAAATGTGATGTGGTCGGTAAAAATAAAATGATGTTGCAAAAATGAGAAATCGCTGGTCAACTTTTAACCCTTATAACTTCCTAACAAAAAAATTTTGGTTCCAAAATTGTGCTGATGTAAAGTAAACATGTGGGAAATGTTACTTGTTAAGTTTTTTGTGTGCCATATCTCTGTGATTTAAGGGCATAAAAATTCAAAGTTGGAAAATTGTGAAATTTTCAAAATTTTCGCCAAATTTCCATTTTTTTCACAAATAAACGTAAGTTATTTGAATGAAATTTTACCACTAACATGAAGTACAATATGTCACGAGAAAACAGAATCACCGGGATCCATGGAAACATTTCAGACTTATTACCTCATAAAGGGACAGTGTTCAGAATTGTAAAAATTGGCTCGGTCATGAACGTGCAAAGTACCCTTGGGGGTTTGATTTTGAAAACAAACTTCATATAGGGAACAGGCTTTTAATTGTGTTTTGCATAATCTGGATTGTTTAATGGGATCTCTCTGTGGTACTTGAATAATTCTACTTACTTGGCTGCCAAAGATACTGTATTCTGGATCAAGGTGTGCTATAGAGCAGTGAGCTGACCTAAAACAGTTGTTTGATTTTGACAGGTTAGATTAGCTTCTACCCCTAGAACTCCATAAAAAGGAAAGGAGGCAATAACTTCAGATAGAAAAGCAACAATGTGTAGAACACTTTGAAAAGTTGCAAAATGTTTGTGCTAATTTAGGTTTTGTGACTTGGCATTTTTCTTGTAGTTAATGCCAGGTCTACCAAAATGGATGGAGATGCGGTGATATAAGGGAGGGTGTGGCAATACCCACTCATTTAATGCATGATGAGTTGTAACGTACGTTACGGAACAAGTCTTACTGAGTAAGATTTGTGGAAAGTAGTACGTCATTTTTAAGATGTGCCTGATTCATTAATAATTTTGTCCAGGTTTGGCATGAGATTCTTCAGTCACTTTATGTGACTAAATTAGTACACTGCACATAGCGCACATTGTCAGCATTCTCCAGTGCTTGTGCTTTGAGCGGGTGGTCATATGACTGCAAGTATGGGATAAGCATATTATCGGCCACTTTCCAACTACGCATGAAAGGTCTAGCTCGATATAGCTAAAGTGAGCGAGACCACACACATCCAGTAAGAATCTCATTGAAGTATGAATATGGCATACTTGTAGTCACATGATTGCCCAGTTTCACTACCTGCACTAGAGAATCCTAACAGTGTGTGCTTTGTGCATTGTGAGGATTCACCAGTTGGCAGTAGCATAGAGTGATTGCAGACTTTTGAGCCAAACCTGTGCAAACACTTTAATGAATTTTCTGCCTTTCACATTACCATGCACCCTGACCAAGACTGGCATGAACAACCCATGTCTGGATGAATCAGGACCTTAGAGACACTCATGTTTCTTTTAGTAAATCTTCTTTCTCATGATCGTGCTGGATTAACAGCGCTGTTCATTTCTGCTATATAAGAAAAGAAGTGTTGACTCTTTTTTCATTTTTGTTAGATATGAGCGTAGAGAAAACAATTTCATATTGAGCCTGAGGAATCAAATCATATGTTGGACATAAATAGTGTTATTACCAATTTATACATACACAGCAAATAGATATGAGTAGATTAGGATGAATTTGAATTCACCTGCTCAAGCAGATTTTCCTGAGAAATTTGATTTGCAAAGAAAATAATTTATTTTCCATAAATGAATGGGCGGGGCTCTACAATCAGCTTTATATATATAGATATAATCATTATAATTTGTTGTAACTAACCATAGTTAGTTACTATGCCTGGGCAGTGTCGGGCTCTTCAGCTAGTAGAACATAAAAACATATATGTAAAGGATAGAAAAATTTCTTATATTCACCTTACTGTTCACCTCTCTGGCCCCTTCGCTCTTCACTTTCACCCATTCAGTCCTCATCGTGTCTTCTAATCACCATTGCTCGTGCAAAAATCACTACATTCCATTATATCTATCCTCTCCTACTGTATCCTCACCCATCCCTGTAGACTGTGAGCCCTCACGGGCAGGGTCCGATCTCCTTATGTACTTGTGTGTGCCTTGTCTTACACATGTTTATTATACTTGTCTATTGTTCCCCTTTTCACATGTAAAGCGCCATGGAATAAATGGTGCTATATAAATGCATAATAATAATAATAATAATATCTATGTGACATTTCAGTCAAGACCTTCATCAAATCAAATGGATCACACAGAAACAGAATGAAGAGATTAATTAGGAAAAAACAGCACAAAAGGATGTACGACACCGCCACTAGTGAGGAATGTGCTGACGGTGTCAGCCATCCTTTTGTGCCATTTTTCATAATTACTTTCTTTATTCCATTTCAGTGCAGTCTGTTTGATCTGATGAAGGTCTTGCAAATCTTTTTTCTGCACTCTAGATGTAATATGTCGCTATATCTTCAATAAAGAACACTTGTTCAGCCACTGTTTTATTTGGAGTTAAAAAGCACCACTCCAGGGATTTTTTTATAGCAGTGCTGGAAAGGTGCAAGTAATCTAAGTTCCCTGACCCTAATATTATAATTAGCAGCCACCTTCTTTATCTTTTTTTATTAGGTGCCACTCCAGTTGGTTTTCTGCAAGTTGTGACTTGCCGGATCTATCCAGTGTTTTCTGGGCAAGCCAGAAGTCACAACTCAATGTAAGTCTATGAGAGCTAGAACAAGACTAGAATGAGGGTCTCATAGACTTACATTGAGACATTGTGACCATCACTTTCGATCAGTCAAAAGTTGCAGTCACAAGATGATGGATCAGGATAGGGTGAAAAAACTTAGTTTTAAAACAACTCCAGAGGTGAAATAAAACAAAAAATGCTGAAGTGTGCATTTAAATTGCAGTAATAGATCATTTTAAGGTAAATAAAATAGTGGAAAGTAAAAGAAAATAAATGTTTAACTCCAAGAACAATGATTTTATTAAGACATATCAGGATTGCAAGGCTATTTGTTTGACCTGGTAAACTATCAAAAAATAATGTCTTACTATAATCACTATCGTCACAAAGATGCTAAATGTCAGAAAGTTTTTATGTTTTAACTTTTAAAAATATTCTAATTGATCCTACACACAAAAAACTTTAAAAATGCATCATAAATTTGATTAAAAGCATAAGTGCAACTGTAACATGCTCAGCATACAAATGACTTCTAAAACCCTCTGCCTGACTGTTGCTGAGCAACTGAAAACTACAAGACATAAGGATTTAGAATTAGTATACACAGGACTTTTATCCCTCAATCTCTTTTATTCACAAAAAAGGATTGGCTGAGCAACAATAACAATTCATTTGACACAGTTTATACATGATTCTTACGAAATACTTATGAATGTAAAAGTAGAATTTTGTTGTTTGCTAGTTAATGATATGATTTGATTTAGTATTTGACTATTATACATATGATCACATTAGTTTTAATTTACAACCATATTTATTTGAACTAAATTCATTCTCAAATCAATTATGTGTAACAGATTCTGTTACATTTAATTGGAAAGATAGAGCTGCAACTAGGGTTATATTTCCTGTAAAAATGTTCTATCACTGTGGAACTTAGTAGATGTTACTATAAGTAAATGTAAACAGGCAGACACTGTAGGTGTCTGTCATTGCAAAGAACCAGCAAAGCTTTTATCTTACATAATTTCCAGCCTGTTAGAGAGGAAATCAACCCGCAGAGCTTGGTCATGTATGCACAGTAGCTACATTCAAAGCTGATGAGACTTCAGTAGAAGCAATGATAAACCATTAATATGAGTGACCAGTTGGCTCTCTCCAGCCTACTCATCTCTATACATTAGTTAGACAGCTGCTCACCTCGCCTTACCTATCAGTTTCCAACCTGTAGATGCTATTATCAGTCTTGCAAAATTACAAGTTCCTTCAACCCCCACCAATGGCAGTTTCCAGAGCAATTCTCCAAAACACTGCTCTCTAAGCGCTGATGTTATGTTATTTCTATATGCAAATGTAGTAATAAAAGTGTAAACTTCAGAACAAGCACTGACAGACCATTAGTGTGCTACAATAGCAGGATGAAGCTCAGTAGCACAACAAAGCTATGAACCAGAACTGTCATTCAAGGATGAGCATTCGCAGACCAGCAATGAAGGGAATTTAAGAGGCTAAAAACTTTTGTTTTCCTTAAGACAATAAACCGTTAAGATGTTATTGTGATAGGCCCACTACTTTACCCCAAATGGGTAATTCAAAAGACATTTTTTGCCTCTTTTCTTATTTCCTCACTAGTAGACACGATGATCAAAAAGGTGAGCTACCTTCCAAATTAGTTATACACAACGTTGGGGAACATATTTCACACTATGATCCATATGTCTCAAAACTGACTAAATTAGTGTAAATGATAATTGATTTTGTGCCAGTTTATTTTGTGAGAAATATAATAAATGTCAGAAGTAATTTGTTACACTGTTGACACTGGTTTAGTTTTATCGCATACATTTTGCACCAGCCTCTTAGTGGCTTCTATATAAAACTTTTTTAAATATACCACCAACTCAAATCAATCACAAAATGATGCACATACACAAACAATACATTTTTGCTTGAAAATAAATAAGAAATCAATCTAACCAACATCATTGAAAATGTGATTTAAAAGCTGGTGCATATGGGCCTGCTTCCTCTCAAAATGACAAACTACTCAGCCAGTAAACCAATTCTACTTATTTTATTTACTTTTATTAATTTACTTTTATAACTAAAACAGCAATATGCCCGTAACATATTTAATCTCTCACTTCAGTCATAGATGACATGGATTTTTTTACCTTCTGAATCCTACACTATATTCTTATTAAGCATTTTCTTCAGAATGGAACTGAATCAAAAGCCTAAGAAAACATAAGGGATTGTCTAATAAAATGCCTTTAAACATAATATACACGCTTTTGAAAAAAAAATTTGAAAGCACTTCATTTCAGCTTGAATTCCTTTTATCATGTATTATGACCTTTCCCTTTAAAGCATATTCAGGACTTTCTAACCCAGCTATAGTTTGTTCTTTTTCAAAGGATGTAGTAAAGTTACACCTACACCAATTTCAAATATTAGACATTCAAAGAAGAGTAGAGAGGCTTGAAAATTCTTTGAAAAATTTAACAATCCAACAAACTTGAAATAAAATAAAAGTACAAACAGTGTCTTTGTCTCTCCTTTTAATGAACACAAATGAGCACTGTTCCTAGTAAATCTTGAAAGGCTAAAATGACTTTGCCCTGAATTACTGCCACATATAAATTTCTTTGTGTCAGAAGTATGTCATGATGGTACAAAACACTATCACTACAGTAAGGAATACAAGACAAAAACCTGTACAAAGTCTTAAATGTAGAGTTTTGTAACACTGCATGACTAAATAAGTGGAGTTTAGTCATTATATGCTAATTATATCGCAAATTCCTTGACAGATGTAATAGTCAAACTTGTTCAAGGATATCTAAAAATATGCATAAATGTACACATTTTTTAAATCTTTAGAAATAATTTGTATTGAGGCTTTTTGTGTTTGTAATTTGCTTCCTGAATGTGAAATAACGCATGTTTTTAGATATTCTTCTTTAATAAATTCCTACCAAGCTGTGGAGCTTGTGTATCTTCATGTAGTAAGCTGTCCTACTGCTTCTGGCTCATATGCTTCGATGTCTACTATTTCAGGTCTCTCCATTTTCTCAATGTTATGGCGATTTTTTTTCTACAAGAATATTGATTACCCATCCACTGAATAGGTCATCAGTATCAGATCTGTGAGGGTCTGACATCCAGCTCCATCACAATGCTTAGTGGCTGCTGCCGTGCACTGCTGAAGAGCTGATTTGCAATATCTGCATGCAAGTATACTGTATGATTAGAATATGGAAAATTGCTGTCAGTCAATTCCGGTGGCAGCTAATCTAAACTAGGAATAAAATGATTGGTTAATCGGAAGGCCTTAAAAAATTTTGCTGAAATTCAAACAAATATCTACAGTATGGCCAGCAGGATAATGAGGTTGCACACAGAAAATCAGAGAGTAGAAAGAAAGAGCAGAAATATTAAAGTTTCAGGAAAAGCTAGAGATAGGCAGGAAAGTACAGCCAGCAGGAGGAGAAGGAAAGAATCAAAGTTTGTCAGCACAATGATGAACAGGTTTAAAAGCTGAAAGAAATTAGAGGAATTAAGCTTAGCTGATATATTATGAAAGTTAGATCTGTAATTTAGGATTCTGATGTTTTTGCTAGCTCTCATGTATGAATATAAAGTATGTGGAAGGAAGTGCAACTAGATAAGTCTATTACTATGAACCAGTTGGATATAAGAGGTAATGTTTCTCCTTGTGGAGAGTGACATGCCTAGCTTAGCATGCCAATGTGAGAAGGCTTGTAAGTCTTGAAATGCTCCTCTGGGCAAATAAAGGGTCAATTTTGACTTTTAGGATTTCTACTTGAAAATGGGTGGCACCAAGTCAGTCTGAAAACGTATAAAAGAATGTAATGGCTTTTTTTGTTGTTATTTTATGCTCGCTGCTACATTATGTATGTGCCATATGGTTCCAGAGATATGGGCCTTTTTATTTAGTGCAAATTTTTATGATTTCTACAAAGTTACAGTAACTCAAATCCATGGAGGATTTTAGAAAAAAAACAAGAAAAAAACCTCATACTCAGGGGAGCAGAGGGGAAAAATCAGACCAAATACTACATTGTTATTTGGTATATTCGTATTAAAATATAACCTAAAATATTTCACTTTTCATGTTGTCCGATAATGAACACACATTCGGCTGACATTTACTATTTTCTGCAGCTTATGTTTCAATTAAACAGGATTACTGAAGGGTGGAGAAGTTAATGACCGCTAACAGCTCTGTTGTGCAGAAGAAGGACAGTAGAAAAATAGACATTCTGTACATTGATAATTTCTTAAACTAACCACTAGTCCACTGGTCTCTGAAGAAGGCTATTCTCCATTTGTTTTGAAGACTGTATTAATCCATTGACATGTCTCTGCATAAAGCATGCACACACTTCTGCACTCTGAATGGAAAAATAAGTAACATTGCTTCTTTGATATAACGTGTATAAAAAATAGACTTTGTATGCATTGTTAATCTCAATTTCTACGTCTGTTTTGTTTGCCTTTAGGCTTTTTATAGATGTAATAAAGTTTTGATGCTTGATACTATGATAATCCTATCGGTCAGAAGACAGCCAGGTATTGTGTCTCAGGGCATAATTGAGGAATATAAAGCAAGAGTAAAGGGTCACATGTCAGAAAAAATTACAAATAAATATTTAACCTTTATTAGTAATCATAAAAAAGGTAATTAAAAGCAAAAGAGATATAAACAGACATGACTGACATAAGAGAATATGCATAGTACATATATGCATGGAGGATGGTCATTACATTATAGACTGTGTAAGTACAATTGAACTATGAGTAAGATATAATATGAATAGTTAAGTAGGCATCAGTAAGAACATATAGCCAGAAAGGGTAAGTAGAAAGGGTAAACATAAAAAACTAGGCCATTCAACAACAAAGACCTATATCCATCTGTGAGGAAACACCTGCTGAAGCTTCATACTGAGTCCCTTTTATTTTTTGTGGCTGTGTGTTCTTACTGGTGCCAACTAAGCTACTCATATTATATCTTACCGATGGTTAAATTGTACTTACACAGTCCAGATATTCCCTCTATAATGTAATGGCCAATAGCTTGGCTGGTTGGCAAAAATGGGGGAGCGCAACACCATTTTTTCTAATTATTTATTTAAATAATTAAAAAATATGGCATGGGGAGCCCTCTATTCTTGACAACCAGCCTTGCTGAAGCTGACAGCTTAGGGTTGCAGCCAGTAGCTTTCAGTTTGGCCTGGCTGGTTATTAAAAATACAGGAACCTCACATCATTTTTAACAGCTGGTACCAGTTGATCTCAGTGCAAGCAGGGGACAGTGATGTGAGCTGTCTTCACTTTAGTATCCAGCACCAGGGAGCAGCGTCAACAGTACCACTGATTCCCAGGCACCGGTATGAGACACACTAATGACACAAGGATGTCATCCATGTTTCATTAGTGTGCATGTGTGCGGGACATTTTACTGCTGACAAAAACACTGATGTCTGAAAGATCCCTTAGAGATCTTGGTCATTTACCGAACTTTGGCCAACTTTTGCCGATTTTTCAGAAAAAGCTCAGGAATTCGAACACAAATCCAAATGTGCAAAGTTCGTGCCAAATTTGAGATTGGCAAAAGTTTTCCAAACAAGTTCGCTCATCTCTAGTTATTATCTTCTACGGAACAACACACAGGGATCATTGGTCTGCCAGCTGCTACTGTCATACACCTTTTTTAAGTAAGTACTAGTGTGTATGATTTTAGTTCTTTTTCTATATTTTAATTTAAGTAAAATTCACTTTAACATATTATGTGGCAAAAAAGCAGGAAGCAGGCTTGTGTTTTTATTTTGATGAGCTGTAATTTGTTTGTACCATTTTAGGGTACTGTACATACAAAGATTTAATCCTTTTTATTGATTTTTTGATGACATGTTGCAACTGAAAAGCATCATACAGTAAAAGTAATGACCTACTACATTGCCCACCTAGAGACTGGGATTCATGATGGCACCATATGGTGGAGATGAGAGGATTTCAAAGGCCCCTGGATGGCATGGTAACCATCGGTATTGTAGGTGAAATTGTGAGCTGATGGGACTTGGACACCTGCACTGTTAACAAATATTCAAATGTGCTGTCAGATTGATAAATTGTTAAAAATGTTTATCAGAGCTAGCTCTGCTCATTTCTATTTGAGACCAATGCTGGCTGTTTAGATAAGCTTTTAAGCCTGACTCATATACCTGCAACCAACCTGTGAAATGTATACACATCACAGGTTGTTAAGTGTTTAAATGAACCAAGGTGCCTAAAATATACAAATAAAAGCAATTCAAAAACTTCCTCCCTTAATTTTCTTTGATGCTTATACTACAATTTAAGCTGATAAATATATAAAGGAATCTTCTCTTTTTGCTTAAGGTGCTCCTCTCTGTTCTGTGTGCCTGCTTAAAGACATGATTAAACAATCTAATAGAGGGTGTCATATATAGGCAAAACCACATAAGACGACTCCAGATACAGTCAATAAGTCGTATATAATTGTGCACATAAACACAGCAAAAATCCTATACAAACAGAAAAGATGTGCAGCAATAGAATAGTTAATCTCTGGAGGTAAGTATCAGAATACAATGGGTACAAAGTGGAGTAAAGTCATACCAAATAATAATAAGAAGCAAAAGAGCACCTCAAAATATAGCAGAAATGATTGCTGATGGAGAACATAGTGTGAGCAAGACAAATCTTTGCTAAAGTTGGTGCATTAGCCACAGGGGTATAATCACTGGTTAGCAAAGGAAGGAACAATGGCGAAAACCAAATAAATATTCAGATATAAGATGATATGTATTGTTTCTCCATTACACTCATAGAAAGCCAGAATATAATACAGTTAACAAAACTCAGAGCTAAACAATACAAGAGCTGTATGAAAAAATTGAGCCAATAATTGTATAAAGTGAAAAGGAGGCGAATATACCTGTGTGGCAGGGACATAAGTACCCTGGATGCTTGTTTAGCATTCAGCTTCCTCTGAGTGGTGATATCAGGGTGTACATAAGGGTTACATATAGTAAAGATCACTGATGGTAGTTTGGTCTGGCATTTATATTACCCAGAAGGCTTCTCATATGGGAAGAGGTTGGAAAAATTGGGCTTGTTTAGTTTAGAAAAAAGACGCCTCAGAAGATATATCATTTGCAAGTATAAATATGTGTGGTCAGTTCAAAGGACTGGCACATGACTTATTCCTTCCAAAGAATATACTATGGACACTATACAGGGGGTACTCATTACTGTTGGAAGAAAGGTGATTCTGACAGCTAAATAGGAAAGGGTTCTTTACAGTTAGAGCAGTCAGACTGTGGAATGCCCTACCACAAGAGGTAGTAATGGCAGACACTATGACAGCTTTTCAAAAAAAGCTGGATGATTTCCTCAGTATACATAGCAATGTGGATTACAGTTAGTTTAGTGACTAAATGTATAATTGGTGGAGAAAAGTTGAAATTAATGCACCTAGGTCTTTTTTCAACCTATAACTATTTAACTATGTAACATACAGTATCTGTCTCATTATTATCTAAAGCTTCTTCAGACCATAGAATATAATAAACACAGGTAAAGCAAAATTGAAAAATTATACTCATCCTGCCCTTTTCATCAACTATTTAGCTGTGCAGTCTCTCTTACCCTCCTGTCCAGTCTTCAGGGTTTTTCTTATGCTACATCCCGAAATTTTTGGCCACTCTATACAGACAGGGCCTAAAACTGTGATGATATCAGCTTGACATCATGATGCTGCATGAGGCCTAGTCACCGACTTCAGCTGTCATGCTGTTTGATTCATGTTTTCATGCATGTTCTAATTGTTAATAACATATTTTAATCTGTGTACATAGTTCCAAACTATTCAGGATGACTTTTCAGAAGGGTCTGCAGATGATTTGTTTAAATATTTTTTCAGTACTTTAAACCCTTAGTGACAGAGTCAATTTGATACTTAATGACCAAGCCAATTTTTACAATTCTGACCACTGTCACTTTATGAAGTTAGAGCTCTAGAACACTTCAATATATCCTACTGATTCTGATACCTTTTCATGACATATTGTGCTTCATGTTAGTGGTAAATTTCTTCGATATAACATACGTTTATTTATGAAAAAAGAGGGAAATTTGGCAAAACTTTAGAACATTTTGAAATTTTGCGATTTTTCATTTTTGTTCCCCAAAATCAGTGTCATATCGCGCAAAATAGTTCATAAATAACATTTTCCATATGTCAACTTTGCATCAGTACAATTTTGGAAACATGTTTTTTTTCTTTGGATGTTATAAGGGATAAAAGTTCACAAGCGATTTTCTCATTTTTCCAACAAATTTTTTAAAATCATTTTATTAGGGACCATCTCACATTTGAAGTGAGTTTGGGGGGTCAATATAGCAGAAAATACCCAAAAGTGATACCACTCTAAAAACTGCACCCTTCAAGGTGCTCAAAACTACATTCAAGAAATTTATTAACCCTTCAGGTGCTTCAAGAGAACTAAAGCAATGTGGAAGGAAAAAATGAACATTTTACGTTATTCACAAAAAAATTACTTTGGAACTAATCTTTTATATTCACAAGGGTATCTGGAGAAAATGGACCACAACATGTGTTGTGAATGTTCTGAGTATGCCGATACACCATATGTGGGGAAAAGCCACTGTTTGGGTGCATGACAGGCCTCAGAAGAGAGAAGCATGATTTGACTTTTTGAATGCAAAATTGGCTGGAATCAATGGTGGCCCCATGTCATGTTTGGAGCCCCAACCCTAACCCTAGGCCAACCCTAACCCTAACCCTAACTTTAGCCCAACTCACTTTAACCCAACTCACTTTAGTCCAACCGTAACCCTAATGGAAAAATGGAAATACATTTTTTTATTTTATTATTTTTACCTAACTAAGGGGGTGATAAAGAGGAGGTTTATTTACGTTGTTTTTATTTTGATCACTGTGATAGATCCTGTTACAGTGATCAAAATGAACCAATAGGAAAAAATTCCTATTGTTGCCGAGTGCCGTCCGGCAGATCTCGGCAAGCACATTGCGCATGCGCCCACCATTTTCTCCCGGAAGAAGATGCCGGCGGGCCGGGTGACTTCAGGGAGGATTGCAGGGACACCAGAGGTACCGAAGGGATCGGGAAACCCTATTTATCTCTCCTCTGATGTGTGATTACATCAGAGGACAGAGAAATGAAATGGAAAATCAGACTTTTTTTGTGGTTGCCATTATACCATTCCTAACAGCAATTGCAACACTGGGGTCAGTAAAAACCGACTCATATCATGTTCTCTGGGGTCTCAGCTCAGAAATTCCAACTCTAGGGGGTGCTATACACTTATTTCTCAGTGCCATTAAAAAGCAGCGCTGAGGCATAAGTACCCTTAACTGCCACTGTTAAAAGGTGTATCGGTGGTCGTTAAGGTGTTAATATTACTATGATATTCCTATATACATTCTTGAGATTATCAAAATTGCTTTTGTTTGCTAGTCACACTTAGAAGAGAATGAAGATTAGTAAGGAGCATAATCATTAAAAAATAGGCAATATTCACAAACAGATGAAAGCTTTGAGCTCAGTGTACTATCAAAGAGAATTCTTCTTGCTGATGAACCGTAACCTCTTGTGTGCACTTCGAAGGCTAACTAGAGATATGTCATTAAATTTCAAAGTTTGGAGGCTGCAGGGATGCTGGGACACTGCTGGAGAACACAACTGTAGACTATGTACACTATATTGGAGCAGAAAGTGCCTGTGTTACTGCATAGGTGAAGACCGGGTAAGAGGAATATCTTTTTTTGTATTTTGAAACACTTTATGGCTTTTTTAGAATCCAGCAATATAAAAAAAGGAAATTCCAAACATTCAGATTCACCCGATTTCACAAATCTTGGGAAATTCTAGATGAATTTGACTTGAATCAATTGAATGTTCTTTAGTTGTCAGCAATGTTGATATTTTGAGATAATGTAGCTTTCTTTATTGTAAGAATCTTAGGGAAATGATGTCACTAGTCAATTTTTAATAGGTTTCTATTTCAATAATAAACCTTAAATGGACTTACATATATTTTTGGATTAGTGGCCTAAAGCCTATTAGTGAATCCTGCAGTGCAGTATCACACCGATTTAAAACTGCTGCTACCAACATGTACATTAATTACTATGCAAATTAAATTAAAGTACATGGCCAACTGTATATGCTGGTGGGCATCTTAAACAAAATCTCACACACATCGTGTCCTGTTCTTTAACCTTTACAGCATCCTTATGGTGTTGTGGCACAGACACAGAACACATATGGCTCTGTAATTTTTCAGAACAGCATGTGGTTGTTGGTAGTTTCTGGGGCTGACTGTTTCTGTAACTGACAGATCATATAAAAAGGACTAGAATTCCTTATTTCATTAAATGCAGCAAGAGATGACCTAGGATCACCCTAATAATCCCATCACAATGGCACTAAACTATCGATGACCTTTGCTGACATTTTGACATATAATATATGAGCTGTACAATAGCTCTCAAGATTTATATTAAGTGATGACAAAGATTACCAATAGGAAAGGTGGTGATTTAATACCCCAGAAACCATTATTCACATCCATGACATTCACATTAGTGGTATTCCTTCTTTTGAAGAAAATTATATATATACGTTTTCACTATATGTTACTATCTGCCAAAGAAAAAATACAGACGTTTGTTTTCTGAAATATGCCTTGCAGATGTAAAAATGGGTTTTTAAAATTATTGTTTCGCAAAACCTATCTTTCTTTTTTTCTATGAATTCAAGTTGAATCATCTGCATTCCCAAATAAGTCCAAAACTGGCAGCCAAGTTCCATAACTGTTCTAATTCCATCTTCATTGGTGGAGAATCCCTGCTCTGTTCTCAGGCGCCTATTTGTATTAATATGTGTGATCACGACAGTGAGGTCTCGTGTGGTTACTACAATAAATACCAATTGAATTAGCTGCATGCCTATGAGAGAATTATTTTATAACATATCCAATTTGTTGCAAAAACTCAGACATTTTGGGGGGGATTTGATTTGCACTACTCTAGCAAAATTACAGCCATCCGGCAGCCAATCAGATGGATAATTTCGAGGGATGGGAGCGATATAAAAATATTCCTTCTCTCTTGCCCTTTTCTTATGCCATTTCAATCAACTCTGCCATGGCTCCAGGGTTGCCAACTTGACTTTTTGTTTATTTCTGGATCGCGTATCAAAAAATCATGGGCAGCCAATATAATTTATTGACACAATGGAAAGCCCTGATAAATGTGTAAGATTATAAGTGATAAATATGCAAAGCCCATAATTCTGACATGAAGACATCAGCTGCCTTCACTCTAAACTGTAAAATAATGATAATTACAGTCAAAATAGTATGCACACTATAACTTTCTTCAGCTTCATAAAAATCATGAAAATCTCAATTTTTTTTAAAGACTGTAAAAAAAGTGCCTTATTTTTATAGACCGTCCAGGAATTTCTGGAGAGTTGCCAACCCTGAAGGACTCCCAAGTCTTTTTCTTCTTCTGACACTCTCCATTCTTGTGCTGGGGTCAATCTGAGGCCTGTGATTGGCTTCATGTATTCAAATGTGGGACAATGAACATTAGAAGGTGCATTGACCCCTGACATGTCCATGTGATGTCAATTACAGATTGACTTCAATAATTGATATCAGTAGAAGGACATAAAGAATGGCCAAAGAATAGAAGACTTGGAAGCTGCAGAAGAAGGGGTAGAAGCAGAGTTAGAAAAGGTAAGTAAAGGAGAGCATAAAAGTACTCTTTTTTTCTTTTTTAACTAGTACCCATTTCTAAAAAGAATCCAGCTAAAGGCCTTTCAGACTGCTGACATTTTGCTGGAATTATGCAAGCTGAATCTCCCAAAAATTTTCTGAAAATGTATAACAAATTTGAAAAGGTACTAGATTATAATGTGTTTTTTTTCTTGTTTTTAATCCACTCTCTACTCTCAATTAAAGCAGAGCAGTTTTGGTTTGAAATTTTGTCTGAATAGAATTTTCAAGTTCAACAGATCCACTCATGTTTAATGTCCAACATAGGAAATAGTGTCTCTTGTACCCTCATTGATGAAATTTTATTTAATAATTTTGGACATATAGGGTACATCTGATAAGTGTATAAGTATCTTTAACCCTGTATATGAAGCATTGTTGTAGGAGGAAATATATTTTCCTCTCCAAAAAGAGGCTATCCATAAGAATTACTATTTTTATTTATTTTTAATATAGCACTAACATATTCCACTGCACTTTACAGTTTGCACACATTATCATCACTGTCCCCACTGGGGCTCACAATCTAAATTCCCTAACTGTAAGTCTTTTGGAATTTAGGAGGAAACCAGAGTACCCAGAGGAAACCCACACTAACACGGGGAGAACATACAAACTCCTTGCAGATGTTGTCATGGGTTGTCATGGGAATATTGTTCATATTATTATATTATTATATTGCACTATGTCTTTTTGACACCTGCAACCAGGCACAATATCTGATGCTCTGAGGGAGCACTTAATGGCATCATGGGCCTCCTGATGAACTCCTTGTTTAGGAGGGAAATGCATCGAGGCGAGATCTTATCTGTGATGAGCTAAGTTATATCTATATAATTCTTTGCTGATCTATCTTTTGGGGCATAGTGCAATATAATAATATAATATGAACAATTTGCGTGGCAGTAATTGTCTCCAATAGCTTGTTTTGTTTTAATGTTTTATTTATTGAAATCTGCAAGTTACATCCGAAAGAAAGCAATCAACAAAGTAGCTTACAAAATTATTATATAACCTACAAATTCCACTTTTCGGGAGTTAAACAGATGGTTTGAAATATCAATTCATGGCAAAAACTATTGATATATAGAAGTTTAAGGACAACAACAGCCTAAAAGGAACTTCCAGTGGCAAAATTATCTGGGTTCAAATCTGGGTTCTTCCCATCCACACGCCCCTGCTACATCACATATGCCATGATTTCAAACAAAGATGAAGAAGAACAAAAAAGAAGAAAAGAGAAAAAAAACAGTATAGGGAGTAAAGGGACAGGAGGTCAAGTAATTAGAGGGAGAAGTTGGGAGATAGGGGTGGAATATAGGGGAAGTAAGGGGAGGGGGGGGAAAGGGGAACACTAGGCAACAAGGGTTTCGTCCACTCTGATAAAGCTGAGCAAGGAGGCCACTATAGCCTTATCAACTTCTACTAATGGATCTGAATCGGGTCCATGGGTGCCATACTCTTTCAAAAGCTGAAAGTGAGCCATTCACCAAGGCAGCCAGTTTGGCTACTTGATATAGCATATCTACCTTCTCTTGCAATTGGGATATAGATGGAGTGGTAGTTGTCTTCCAGTTCATAGGTATCAAAAGTTTCGCTGCTGAAAGAATGTGTTGAGTCAACAGAGCAGTATTCTTATGTCCAGTCGGTGACAGAAAATTTAAGAGCACTATCTCCGGTGTCAATGTAAGCTTTTTGCCCACAATTTCCCCGATATAATCCCCTACTAGTCGCCAGAACTGCAGCAGGGGTGGACAGGACCACCACATATGTAAGTATGTTCCCTCCGAGTCACAGCATCTCCAGCATCTAGTAGAAGACCCCGTCTGCCAATAAGTGTTCTGCTGTGGCGTAATATACCATCTGGCGACTATTTTAAAGGAATTCTCTTGTGCTCTAACGCATTGTGATGGGCCATGAGAAGAATTATAAATGTGTGATATTTGATTAGGGGTAAACTTGTATCCCAAATCCTTTTCCCAATGTGTTATATAGGCTCTTTTGAGGCAACAGTCAGTTATATTTAAAACCTGGTAAATAGACGACATTATCTTTTTGGGTTTATCCTTTGTTGCACAGAGAGTCTCAAATGCAGTCAGTGGGCTGGTAACGTCTGCTCCTAAAAGATACTGTGCCAAGGAGTCTCTTATAGAGCCGAATTGTATAAAGGACAAGTTGGAAAGCCCTGGTTGCTTCTTCAGTTCCTGAAAGGAGGGGAGTGCCCCGTCCGTTAAGAGTTCAACCGCTACATTTGCCAGGGAACCGGGTTTGATTAGATCATTGTCTCGGGAATAAGATGCATGTGGCATTATATCTGCCAACTTGAGTAAGGGGGACAAAGGGGGAACTAGAGTTTTCACCAATCCCTTCCATAATTTTAAGGTAGCTTTGGTGTGTATATTAGGTAAATTTTTGTTTATGTTTTTACAAGGATATGCCAAAAGGATGGATCTCAGGGGATAAGGTGCTAGGGCTTCCTCCACCTCAATCCACTGCTTATTGTTAGGAGACCGCAACAGGTCTACCACTCTGGTAAGCATTATCGCTTGGTAGTACCTTACTATGTCTGGTGCACCCATCCCACCCCTCGATTTGTTTAATGTTAATGTCCTGTATGCTAATCGGGGCTTTTGCTTTTTCCAAACATATCTGCGGAATAATGTATTAATTTTAAGAAGATACGATTTGGGGATGGTTATAGGGAGCATTTGGAAGATATATATGAACTTGGGTAAGATTAGGCTCTTCAGTAAATTTTTCCTTCCCATCCACGACACATACGAGTCCCTCCATGATTTCATGATGGTTTCTACTGAGGCAATTAGGGGGGGGATATTATGTTGAAAAAGGTCTCTATCCGATCTTCCTATCTTTACACCTAAATATTTGATATATTGTTTTGGCCAGGTGAATGGGTATGTACTTTTTAGTTTAGCTAAGGTATTCGGGGATATATGTATGTCTAGCGCTTCCGACTTAGACATATTTACTTTAAAATTGGAAATTTTGCTATATTGATCTATGAGATCCATCAATGTTGGAAGTCCCAGCAAAGGATTAGTCATCAAGACTAAGAGATCGTCCGCAAATGCCGCTATTTTATAGTGTGTCTTATTGATACGAATACCCTCTATTCCCTCATGTATTTGTATGGCCTTTAAGAGAGGTTCCATTGCTAGCACAAATAACAACGGGGATAGGGGACAGCCCTGTCTTGTTCCGTTCTTTATAGTAAATGCATCTGTTGTAAAATCGTTAATCCTAATATGTGCCTTGGGCTTATCGTACATTGCCATTACGGCTGCTATAAACGCTTCGGGTATCTCAAACTTGATCAGCACTTCCCGTAGGTATACCCAGTCCACCCTGTCAAAGGCCTTCTCTGCATCTGTTCCAAGAAGCATCAATGGGAGTTTACGATTTTTTGCGTATTGAAGAAGGTGTAATACTTTGTGGACATTATCCCTTCCCTCCCTTCCACCCACAAACCCGGTCTGATTTAAGGAAATCAAATTTGGCAATGACTCGGCCATTCTTTTTGCCATCAGCCCTGCTAGGATTTTTAGGTCCACATTAAGGAGAGAGATTGGCCTATAGCTACTACATTGTTCAGGATCCTTCCCCTCTTTGTGTATTAGGGATATTCTGGCTGTAAGCATTTGGTTTGGCAATGGGTGGCCTTGTAAAACTGCGTTGCAAACGTTCAATAAATGTGGGAGTAGGAGGCCAGAGAAGGATTTATAGTAAAGTGCTGAGAATCCATCTGGACCGGGCGCTTTCCCCTTCGGGCACTTTGACAGGGCGGACTGCAACTCCCCTAGTGAAAAAGGTCTAGTGAGATATTGTTTTTGGGAATCAGACAAGACAGGCAGATCTAAAGTGCTTAGGAAGGACCTAGTGTCCATGCTTCTTTTAAGTGCGGAATCAGCGTTATCTTCCGGACAGAGATTATATAATTTCTTATAGTAGTCAAGGAATGCCCGCTCCATGTGCTCAGGAGTTTGCGAGCTTAACCCTTGTTCATTCTTGATTGAGTTAATCAGCGTACGTGACTGCCGCTTCCTTAGTTGTGATAACATTAATTTAGATGCTTTGTCTCCATGGATGTACATTCTGTTTTTCCATGTTGCATAGAGCTTAGCAGATCTCGAGTTTAATATGTCTTTAAGTTGCTGTCTTTTTTGTTGCAGCTTCTCTAAGCTATGTTGATCTATTTTATGTTTATGTGTAAGCTCCAGCTGTGATATACTATCATAAAGATCCTGGATTTCTTTTTGTTGCAGTTTATTTAGAAAGGAAGTGATAGATATCAACTCCCCTCTGACAACTGACTTATGTGCTTCCCATAGTATCTGTGAGGAGATTTCTGGTGAAGCATTTTGCTCAAAATATTGGGAAAGCACTTTGTTTATACGTGTCTGTACCTCGGTACTTCCAAGTACTGACTCATTGAGCCGCCATACTCTATGTCGGGGAAAGGCTTTAGATAATGAGAATTTTAACAAAACCGAAGAGTGATCGGAATAAATATTCGGGATTATTTTCGCCTGTTGTATATTGGCAAGCATTTTACTGGATATAAAAATATAGTCTAAACGGTGGTAAGAGTTATGAGGGTGGGAGTAGAATGTGTAGTCTCGGTCAGAGGGGTTTAGATATCTCCATGTGTCAATCAATTGTAGAGATCCCAATTGTGACTTTATTCTGTAAAGATCTTTAGGTGAGAGCGAACTTTTCTGTTTGGTCGTGTCTAGCAAAGGCTCTAATGCAACATTCAAGTCCCCACCCACTATCAATGCACCCTCTCTAAAGCCATCAATTTTTTTCAGTGTTGAGAGTACCCATCTCAATAGTTTATTTGGTGCGTATAAACTGCACAATGTTACAAGGGCACCGTTTAGTAGACCTTTGACAAAGATGTAACGACCCTGAGGGTCCGCCATAGTTTCTCTTAGCTGGAAGGGCACTCCCCTTGCCACTGCTATTGACACTCCTCTGGAACCGGACTGGGTGGTTGTCGCATGAAACCATTTATCATATATCGAGCTTTCAAAGGAGGGCAATTTATCCGGTTTGAAGTGCGTTTCCTGAATAAGCAATACTGCTGCCTGCTGTTTTTTGAATAGTTGTAATGTGTGGCGTCTAGTGTTTGGAGAATTCAGCCCATGTGCGTTAAAAGAGATGAATGTGTGTACCTTATCCGAATCCATCATGTTTCTGTACACAGCAGCATCCTTGCAGCTCACGACGGAGACGAATCCCTGTGCCTATGGGAGTGGGGAGGGGGTCTAGGACAAGTAGACCAGACGAAAGAAAGAAAAGGGTAGAGAAAACAAAAAGGTGAAGAGGGGGAGAACACAATATTAACATTATCCATGTTATTATGTTGCACAATATCATTGACCAATATGCCAACGTACCATAGTTACCTACTGACATTGTTTCATAGAGTGCCAGCTTGAGGAAAATTCCAATCAACCTTATAAACTAAATATGAAATATGAAATGCTCCATTCTAGGAGAATGCCCAGTTTGGGCTGTAACTAGATCTAGGTTGAAACCTTACAACGAATTATTGGATAGATGTGGCAGCAGTGCTTACCCATATTTGGAAAAGCACGCCAACCCCATCAGATTTGCTTCAACCATACTCAATACCCCAACTGGGGTAGACACCAAGAAAACTTAACTGCAAAATCTGGGTCTAACCCAAAGTTCAAGTATTGTCTCTGGAGTCCTTAGGAAGCGAGGTCTTTGTCAGCTTCCTTTTCAGCCTTTGTGATTTTGGCGTCAGGGCTATCTGCCACGCCGGGTCATCTGGTAGCGGGTGCAATAGGGTCGCCGAATGGAAGGACTCCAGGTCCGGGTAGGCCTCCAGCTCAATCCCCAAGGATTCACATGCCTCTTTGATGTCTTGTGATGTTCTTGCTGAGATACCTTTGTCTCCATTTGTGATATGTACTCCAAACGGGAACAACCATCTAAAACGGATGCCTTTTTTTATCAATGCTTCAGTGAACGGTTTCAAGATCCTCCGCTTCCTGAGAGTACTAGCCGATAAATCCTGGAAAAGTTTAATTTGTGAGCCTTCATACGAGATCTCCTGCGCCTCCCGCGCTCTGCGAAGAACTAAGTCTTTTGCTCGATAATCGAGGAAGCGACAGATCACATCTCGTGGAGTTTCCCCTTGAGAAGGCCTCGGACGCAATGCTCTGTGTACTCTCACCAGTTCGATTTCCTGTGGATCTGATTCATTAAGTAGATCTTTGAATATCTCTTGTGTTGCTTTCCATAACGCCTCTAAGGCCACCGTTTCAGAAAGGCCTTTAACTCTTATGTTGTTACGACGTTCTCTGTTTTCATGATCTTCTAGCACCGTGTGAATTGTATGTAGTTGGAGTTCATGGACTTTTAAAGAGTCTAGTACAGCGTTCGAACTTTGTGTCATGGCAACTTGCGAATTTTCCAATGTCTCAAGTCTGTGGCCTTGAAGTTTTAGGTCGTGTTTTATCTCTGCAAGTTCTTGTCCTATTGGCTCAAGAGCTTTAGACAATATACGTTTGATGAACGAACGAGTGACTAAGGCCTCTCTCGCTGTGCTGCCCGTGTCAGAGTCACTCTCCGGCTCAGAATCTGAATCTTCTAATGAGGTCAAATCACGAAACTTGGGTGGTTTAGGAGAATCTGACGGAACCTTTTGTTTTTTAAGAAAGTCATCCATGTCCGTTTGCGTAGTGGACTTTGTAGGTTTGGGCATGCTCTTTTGCGTTTTTACGCTGGATCTCCCCATTTTTGCAGTTATCTAAAGCAGAGAAGAATAGAGCAGTTTGAAGATTAGAATTCCTCTCGCTGGCTATGAATTTAGCTAATGTTCCATTTTATGCCCAGTCTTATAAGTGATAAACAATGGAAAGAGATGTCGTTCTGGCTCTGGTCACTAGATGGCAGTCTATAACCACTTTCTGCTGGTTTTCCAGAAAATCCTCTCATATATCCATTCAGCTAGGTATAACATGGGTTAATTAGAAAGCAGATAAGGGGGGGAGGAAAGACGTAGGGACAGCACTGGTGGGGGGGGAGCGCTTAATACAGATCTAAGGCTCCTTATATTACTCCCTTCTCTCCTCGCACCCCTCGGGTCAGACAGTCTCAGGCCCCCACTTGATTAATTGATTATCTCCTTTCTTGCTACGGAGTTAGGGAGAATGACCATGCTCTCCTGATCCTCTGTCCCCTGAATCAGACCCCCCCGCTCAAGACACTCCGTCACCTTGCTTCTGTTATTTCAGCGTTACCTCAGCTCCCGGAGACGCTTGAATCCCTCAGATCTCTCTCACTGATTGCAGAGAGGGGAGGAGGCTGAAGCGTGCCGCTGCACGTCTATTCTAGGTCCCGGGCCGCGTGTCTTCTGCAAGCCCGACGGGACTATTTTCAATGCTGCGGCGTGATACACACTCTCTGTAGCCGTCCCCCAGCTATGAGAACAGTAGCTATTTTGTGTGTCCTGGTCTGGGGATTTCGCAATGGTACCTTATCTGCAGGGGAGGGTTAGCTCCGGGGTCTCTCTTATCTGACAGCCTTAGGTCAGGGGTGAAGTCTTCTGCCCGAGGCGATGGTGCTGTTAGCAGTATATCCTTCCGCCACTCCGGCAATCTCCCGCCTGCAGGGCCTCAGTTAGATGAATCCCTTCTTTATCCCGAACGTGACTCGCCACCCAGGGTCTATGCGATCCAGTGGGGTCTTGGTTTGGGTTGTAATGCGGGGATGGTATAAAAAGAAGGCTCTGGTGATATTAGAGCCTCTTTTGGTGCATTTGTCCGGGAGCTCAGGTTTCCTGCTTCTTGCTCCACCAACGTTCAGGCTCCGCCCCCTCCAATAGCTTGTTTAGAAGTGTTGGTTATAGTCCTTATATATATACCCTTATTTAAGAGAATTATTGTGGAGGGTCAGTAAGGGATAGCCTACGTGGAGCGGGGGCACCAGAACAACTTAGGGTGAAACAGCTCCGCTGTTAGGTAGGGCTATCTTTAAATAGGGACTGATAGTATAGGTAATTTTGCTCCCCCATGCACTATTTTCCCATTAAGTAAGTGTATTTCTGGCTACTTTTTTCACCCTTCTTTAATTATGGTGGTTTTTTTGGCATGAGTTTTTCTTTGATTGTGATGTATTGAACGCAGCCTTTTGCTGTTCCTCAATTTGTTTTTTTCCATATATAGAATCAATAGGGTGAGCAGGGACAGCCGCCGTGGAGCGGGGGCGCCATTTGCATTCCAAGAGGGTGCCAACCTCCGCTGTCAGGCAGGGGAAAGTTGTAGGGCCCCATAGGGTCAAATAGAATGGTTATCCCTTACCTGACATTGGGATTTAATATATACATTTGACTTAAGCTGGATTTTTCTTGAAATACTGATCGGCATTTTTTTGTGCCTTCTTTGAGATTTTCTCAATTTTTTAATGAATTGTTAATAAAGTATCTTTTAATAATTCGTTTTTTGTTTATGAGCTATTGGATAACTAATTAAAGTAAAATTGATTTTTCTACTGATTCTAACAATTAGGATTTCTCATGGAAAGCAAGTATTATTTACTATCGCAGTTGCTCTTCTGGCTGGACTGAGTTTTTATTATTTGGATAGTTGATGTTGTGTGTCCCAGTCTCCTCCAGCTAACTAAGCTCATCACAGCAATATTATTAAACATTTAAATTGCCATTTTAGCAGACAAAAGCAATAAAGATTCCCAATACACTTGTCAACCTATTTTATGCCCAATGAATCCAAAAACCTGCTGTTACCAAAGGATTCCCTACAGTCACAGATGCTGTGTAGATACTCGGAGTACATTAGGTTTTACTTAATGCAGGTTTTGGAATTTTTCCCTTTTAAATATGCCTTTAATCACACCATGTAATATTTTCAAATTATATCAAAGGTTACATTTTCAATAACAAGCCCAATCATGGATTGTGTATTTCAAGTGAAGAATATGGAGAATTGATAAGCATTTGTTTCCCACAATAGTGCTTCGTTGATAGTTTTGGTGAATGTAGTATTTCCCTTTTATTATGTTTTTATCCTTTGCAAGCATTAAATTACTATTTCAAACGTCTACACAGTTTGGTGATCCTTTCAGATCAGGACTCCCCAACTCCAGTCCTCAAGGCCCATCAACAGATCATGTTTTCAGGTTTTTCTTAGTGTTATTCGGCTGAAAATTTCATCACCTGTGCAATACAAAGGAAATCCTGAAAACATGATCTGTTGGTGGGCCTTGAGGACTGGAGTTGGGGAACCCTGTTTTAGATTAAGCTAAAAATGTTCATAGGCAGCCTAAATGGCATGCTTTTACCAACCATTATAGGCTCTTTTAAAGGTAGTTTGTCAGCAGGTTTGTGCCATGCAATCTGAGGACAGAATGAGGTAAGGATTAAAACATATAATTCAATGATGTGTCATATGTCAAGTAATGTGCTGTTGTTTGCTTATACTAAAGGTTTAGTCATATTGTGATTGTCATTGCTATGACTAGGTGGCAGTTGCTTCCATGTCTGTCTCCCTCCTGTGATAAGCATCTCACTGTCAATAGCTATGTTCCCAGAGAGCATGGTGTAGGTGGGTCAGATTTCTCAGCTCTTCTGCATTCTACATGTAAAATATCTGATTATGTCAGAATGGCTGCATCCAGTATTCTAAGTGATACATCATTGTATTCAGGGTTTATTTGCCTATATCATGCTGCTCTTAGATAATGTATCAAAAACCTGCTGACAGATTCCCTTTAAAGCTAATCTGTCATCAGGAGTTTACTAAGTAAACTACAGGCATTGTTAAGTTTGGCGCTGTTACACTGATTAAAATGATACTTGGGTTGAAGAAATCCATCTTGTGGTTCTTGTTTAATTTATGTTTGCAGTTCTGAGTTAATGAGATGCTTGTGTTCCGGGGCGTGCCTTTGTGCAGGTCTTTTTAGTGCCCTGGCCTCATCATCATCATTCTGGATTTAAATAACAGGCCACTGAACCTTCAGTGACCAGCCTCCATCAAAATGTTGCAGGCAGCACATGCGCAGTACAGTCAGCAAGCAATGCTCTAAATCTGTGCATGCACCGCCCACTCTGTTCTGAGAACAAATGCAGGAGTGACCACAAGAAGCAGAAATTGTTGCCTCCAAACATAACAACACTAGTGAACTGGTGACCGAAACACAGTGGGTGACTCATGCGCAGAGAGCATCGCTTGCCAATAGATACTACTGAGCATGCACCACCGCCGACAAAATTTTGTTGGAGCAAAATTTTTTTTTAAGACAATAATATTAAATGTGCAGACACAGTATTTAAAATAGGAGGCAGGTCACTGAAGATTCAGTGACCTATCAATTAAGCCCAGACTGATGATGAGGCCAGAGAATCCCATAATTCCCTGCCCACTGACCCGCCCCAAAGCATGAGCATCTCATTAACTCAAAACTGTAAACACAGATTAAACAGGAACCATAAGATGGATTTTTTCAACTCACGTATCATTTTAATCAGTGTAAAAGCGCAACCTGACAATGTCTGTAGTTTACTTAACAAAATTTTGATGCCGGATTTGCATTAAATGAGTTATAGAGTTGGTCTCCAGCATGACAGAAAGTTTTATTGTAGCTTGGAGAACAAAAAAGAACATAACATAGAATCTAACAAATGGGCAATGACAGAAGCCGTTTAGTAAAACCTAAGTTATGAGTGATTGTAAGTGTCCAGGAAGCTTACAAATGTAAATGAAAGTGATACACCAATTCTTAGGGGAAAAATGATATACAATCTGAGCATGTGGAAATACAATGTAGAATATGTACTCAGTATTGATATTGAGCACAAGCATCTATTCTTCAAAAAGATTGCAATGGTGACCATTACTTTTAGATTACCTTTTTCTCAAGTGTCAATATAGAAGAAGTGGTAGGTTAGCACTAGGCTGATGAATGCATGGTTAAATGCTACAACCATAATGTTACCCATTTGCATTTTCCTGCTAACTTCTTTCACAAATATTTTATTCTGATTTAAGAATGAACAAATTATTGCATATAGAAATATAAGTAGCATAAACTACATAAATTACAAGACATACTGTAAAATCGATCCACTTCTTTTATTAGGGTACATTCACACACACATGTGACTTTTTATCATGCAGCATTCAGATCCACATAGCAATATAAATCCATTCACACATCCTTGAATATCACAGATCAGAGAATAAGGTCAGTGAAACTAAGAGCATGATCTATTCTGATCCAATGATGAGAATCACAATAGTATGTAAATCTAGAAGTGGGAAACAGAGCGCACGATAGGGTGATACTCTATGGAGGGAGAATAGGAGAGTGCTGGTTACGTTCACCTGATGAGAGTTGTGACAGGTACAACTCCTGTGTAAGTGTAAGGAGGTGGTAAGGAACCTCACATGCTTTCCTGTAAACCAGGAAAGTGTAGCCCGGATGACAGTGACTTTAAGATGGCACCAAACACTTGTAAGGAAACAGCCAGTGGTGCAAAAATGCAGGATAATGCTGCCATGGAAGAAGTTTGGCACCAAAAGGAAGAAAGCTGCACCCCCTGTGAGTAACGCCCGTCCGAAATGGGTGCAGCCAAAGGAGAAGCTGCCTCCCATGAGGTGGACTGTGAGGAAATGGGTGGAGCAGTCTGAAGAGACTCTGCCCACAAATGGGTGGAGACCAGAAAAGCAAGACAGCGTGCCTGGAAGAGGGACACCATTACCCAGCAAGTTACCTACTGAGTGCAGAGACACTGTGGGTGCAAAGGAGTCAGCGCTGGAAGGAAAGAAGGAGAAGCCGGAGGTCATGGAGAGAGGGACCATCGTGTCTGTAATTCCAAGTTCAAGCGGCTGAAGTGGAGGACCGTCACAGCCGACTGCAGCTCTGGTGAGTAAGAGGCCTGTGTCCACCTATGATCCCACACTGACTCCTACCCCATCACCTTCCCAGGCCCCTGCATCCTCCCACGATGTCTGCCTGGATGAACCCGGGGCTCCCATGGCAAAGGAGACCCGGTGGGTGGTGGGTGTGATTGAGCAGAGGAAGCGGCGGGAAAGCCAAATTTTGAAGGAGCTGCAGCACCCTGGCAGAGGAACAGTGTCCAACCAGATGACGCACGTTCCCTACAGAAAGACAGAGGGCAGAGGTGCCCTTAAAGAAATCGGTAGCCACAGTGCAGCCCACTATTCAAGCTGCGAGGACTGAGGGCGGCCCCTTTAAGAGGAAAGTGTTGTGCTGGTTGCACCAAACTATGTTGGCCTACCGACTCAACACATTAACCTAATCTATCCCTATGTGACACAGCCAAAAGTTTTTTACCATAACCAGATTCCCCGCATCATGTTCCCACATGCTTTATGCATCCATTAGCCCTCTGCATCCGTACTGTTACACACTTAACATTATGGCTGGTCCATACAATCAGGGCAACTGTTACCACCCACCTTTTGTGTTTCCCCTTTTTTCCTCATAGATTGTAAGCTTGCGAGCAGGGCCTTCATTCCTCTTGGTATCTGTTATGATCTATGTGATTATTGTTATGCTGTAATGTACAAGTCCCCTCTGAAATGTAAAGTGCTGCAGAATATGTCAGCGCTATAGAAATAAAATTTATTATTATTATTTATTATGTGAGACTGTTCTGAGTCTCTGGAAGGGCAGTGAGCCCTGGATGACCGAATGTCATTGATGACTAGTACGGTCACAGTTACAGTACTGGTATTTTGCTTTTGTATTTTTCCCCCTCCTCCAAGTTTCATTTGTGCAAATTTGTGCATCCCCTGCTGGATTATGGGACTGAAACCCTAAAAGGGTTAATCATTATGGACTTTAAGGCCTGTGTTATTTTAACCCTAGATTTTGCCTGCATTTGCCCCGAATTTTACCTGTCCCATCCTTGAACTGTTCCTTGATAAAGCTGCCCACGTGTGCTTAAGGGCCCGTGATCTGCTAAAAGGAGGGAGGGGGAAAAAGTCTGTGTAGGGGGACCCGAGGAGCGAGCCAGGTATGGACTGAATGGACTGTTGAATTGGCCACCAGGTCATGTATTGCAAGTAACTTAATGTGTTT
Organism: Dendrobates tinctorius; assembly: GCF_039654945.1. NCBI lineage: Eukaryota > Metazoa > Chordata > Amphibia > Anura > Dendrobatidae > Dendrobates > Dendrobates tinctorius. Next base: position 12,742,785 of record NW_027361775.1, on the reverse strand, counting down.
GGCTATCTGGAGCAGGAAAGGACTGGCCCATAGGCCTGATCTGTTGTTGTTTGACACCCTTCTGTGTCTGGGTCCCAGGAACCAGGGGATTGGGGTCAGGCAGACCCACATTGAAAGAACTGAACTCTGTTGTTCCAGGGCTCTAACCAAGTAGAGCCAAGGTCACGGTTCACCCACCAGAAATGTTAAAGTGGGACTGTATTGACTTTACTTATGTTTTATATGCAGTTGTCAGGTGCTGCCATGGTCAGGGACAACCATATTTCAAGGAAGGAGGAGTGTATGGGGGTGGTAAGGAACCTCACATTCCTTCCTGTAAACCAGGCACATGTAGCCTGTGCAACACCTCAGTGGTTGTCTTATGTTTACACTGTTTTGCCTTAATATGTAATGTACTGTGTTTATGGTCATGTGTAATGCACTGTACATCCCATGTTATTGCTATGTACATACTGTAGGTTAGGGATCGAAGAATTTAATAAAAGGGGGCTTGGCTAGTGGCATCAAAGAATCAGGAAGTTCCTGCTTCAGCAGCAGAGCCAAGGCAGGATGGTCTGAGGCAGGTTGTGTGTCCTGATCTGGGGCACAGGTGCATCCCTGCTTGGGACAGAAGGAGCCCCTGTCTGTGGCATATGTGTATCCCCGTCCGGGACGGAAGAAACCCCCATCTGGGGCATAAGTGTGTTCCCTTCTGGAACAGTGAGGACCCCCATTTGTGATATATGTGGATCCCCATCTGGGACAGAAGGGACCCCCGACTGAGGACTTCAAGCTGCCAAGGTCTGCCAGGCAGTGGAACAGGGCATGGAAACTGTAATAGTGCCCCCCAGTGACTGAGCTTCCAGGAGCCGTTGGGAGCGGATAGTTTTGCTGCTGCTGAAGGTGCAGCATCTTTGAATAGGGACAGTCAAGGAATTGTTATCTTCTTCCATTCTTTTTCTTCATTAAATAAGTTGCCACTGCTGGGCCATAAAGAGTGTGATGTGTTGTGTATCTGGAGGATGCTGTGCCAATGTGGAGAGCAGCCGTGATTTTAAGGTAACCCACTGTGGCCTGGAGCTGGGACTGGAACTGTTTATTCATGTTCAAGGGGCCGGGTTGCTCACTGACTGTGACCTAGTGGACTCAGCTATGACTACCACCCCATGCTACCTTGTTACATAGGCATGAAGAAAAATAGCTGCTGCAGCCCCGTGGCTGGTGGATAAACCCTCCAGGAGATATTTGATCCAGTTGGATAAACACGTAGGTGGGCTGTGCTTATCATTGCTAATCTGCTATGAGCACTATCCTGATGCTGGCATTCATAGCAGATGATCATTTTTAATACACATAGCAGTGCTGTGTCATGATCTGCTTAGTTTGTGGGATTAGGTAGTTCAGAGGTTAATCTGGACAGCCTCACTCTGAAATTCTGGGAGGCTTTTTATAGCCTCATTATGGGCTCATTCCTCGTCGCTTATACTCAGACCCTTTGCTGAGTGTGTGTGACCCTGGTGTGCTTTGTGACTGTGATACTTCATGCTTGTTTGGTTTTGATCCAGTTCTGTCCCTGTTACGAGTTCTGCCTGTCCCTCTTGTACTGTGCTGCCCTCTCCATGTATGACTCATTGCATATGACCTGACTACTCTCTGATTGCCCCTCTTGTGCTGTGCAGCTATCTCCATGTATGACTCATTGCTTACATTCTGACTGTTCTCTGCTCACCCCTCTGGTACCATGCCGCCCTCTCCGTGTATGACCCCCCGTTAGTATGACCTGAGTTCCCCTCGCCTCTACTCCAAGATTCCTGTAGTAGAATCCTACAGTCATCTCCAGCAGTGGGACGCTAAGCCCTGCCCCCTGTGGTCACATAATCGTAGGTCTTTGTACCTCTTGCTACCTTCAGCATCACAGGTCCCGTTTGTCTGAATTTTCCCTGCAGTATCTGACCCCAGGCCCTCCCGCTGTGTGGGAGAGTTACCCTGCTCAGCTATGACAGTTCGCCGGTGCTGACAGGAACCTGATAGGCTGGAGTTAAGTTTCCTAAGAAAACTATTAAACCAAGTGAAAAGTAAAAAACAATGTTTTTAAAATTATTAACAACAGTGAATGCAATAGTAATTTTACTGCTATATACACTGTTCACCTTTCTTAAAGCTTTAGGAATGAAGATTAGAGGTAATTCTTTGAGACAATCTAAAGCTGTCTTCTTAATTCAAAAGCATTTTTATTGAATATGCAGGATGTCCACTTTAACAAAGCAGGCTTTTTTTCCTCTTAAAAGGCAAATTAAGGTCTTTATAGATTAATAGAGGTTATATTAAGTACCATTGTGGTTCATACAGTGAAAGTTTAGAGCCGAATTAGAATTAAAGTAAGTGAGGAGGGGACACAGCAGAGAGCAATATATGCAGTATCTATTATCGGAATACAAAAGTAATAATGGAAGTTCCCAACAGGTCAATAAATATATAAGCAGAAACTTATCAAGATCATAAAAACAAAAAGAACAACAATATGAACTGTCTCTGAACTACACAATTTAGACATAGTTCATACTGGGGTTCTGGAAGAAAGATGCAATTAGAAATAAGTGTGCCAGATTTGACAGATTGTAATGAAACCACACGGGATTAACAATTATATTACAGGTAAAAGGAAAGAGAAATATATATACTGTGTATATATATATATATATATATATATATATACAGTATATATATATATATATATAGATACACCTAAATAAAATGGGAATAGTTGGTGATATCAACTTCCTGTTTGGGGCACATGAGTATATGAGAGGGGGAAACTTTTCAAGATGGGTGGTGACCATGGCGGCCATTTTGAAGTTGGCAGCTTTATTCTTTCATGAGTTATTTACAAGTTTATGACCACTTATAACATGTGTTCAAAGTGCTGCCCATTGTGTTGGATTGTCAATGCAACCCCTATCTCACCCTTGACACAATGATATCAACAGTGAAGAAGAAATGCTAGCACAGGCTTCCAGTATCCATTGTTTCAGATTCTGCACATCTTGTATCTTCACAGCATAGATAATTGAATTCAGATGACCCCAAAGATAAAAGTCTAAGGGGATCAGATCGGGAGACATTGGTGGCCATTCAACTGGCCTTTGATGACCAATCCACTTTCCAGGAAACTGTTATTGTAGAAATACTCGGGCCTGACACCCATAATTGATGGTATAGTGTGGTATATGAGGAACAAAGATAGTGGGGCCTTTCTTCATCGATGGAAACCTCAATGCCACTGGATATCTTAAATTTTTAAATTATGATGTGTTGCCTTCTTTATGCACTGAAGATGGCATGTTTTGTTAGTTTTTCCAGCAAGATGGTGCACCATCACATTATGGGTGTTAGGTCTGAGCATTCCTGCATGGAAACTGACCCCCTTAGACTAGCATTTCTTCTGCAGTGTTGCTATCAGTGTGTTAAAAGTGGGAGAAGAGGGTTGCAATGACAATCCAACACAATGGGCAGTACTTTGAACACATTTTATAAGTGGTCATAAACTTGTAAATAACTCATGAAAGAATAAAGCTATGTTAAAACCAAGCACACTATTGATTTTCTTGGCAAAAATAAAGTTGGATCCAAAATGGCCAACTTCAAAATGGCCACCATGGTCACCACCCATCTTGAAAAGTTTCCCCCCTCCCATATACAAATGCGCCACAAACAGTAAGTTGATATCACCAACCAATCCCATTTTATTTAGGTGTATCCATATAAATGGCCCACCCAGTATAAGTATATATAAATTTTAAAAATATGTTAATCAATTTCTAACTGAATACAAGAAAATGCCTCAAAATTTTGACCAGACATAGTTTCATAGCACATTTTTAGCCCATAACATGAAAGTGAGGTTAATAACATAACTTTCATTACAAAATCTTCAGATTTACTCAATTAATTGATGCAAAAATGAATATATCCCACATAAAAAAACTATATCTAGTATTTTGTATGACCCCCCATGATTTTAAGGACAGCACTAATTCTTCTAGCCCTGGAATGAATAAGTTGTCTAGATAGTGTAACATCTATCTTTTTCCATTCTTAAAGTATGGACTCTTTTAGTGCCTGGATGATGGATGGAAAGTGCCGCTCAACTTGTCTCTTCAGAATTGCCCATAGTTGTTTGATTGGGTTCAGATCAGGAGACATGCTTGACCGCTGAAACACTTTCACCCTGTTCTTCAGAAATGCAACTGTGGCATTCGCTGCATATTTTAGATCATTATTGTGTTTAAAAAGTGCATGTCTACCAATGAAACTGAGTGATAGTGCCATCTTTTCTATCAATGCAGAGAAGTAGATCTGTGATTTTTGATACCATCAATGAAAAGTAGCCCCCGACACCAGCAGTACTTATGGAGCACCACATAAGGTCATTGTCATCTCCATGTTTCACTTTAGTCACCACGTATTTAGGAAAATTCATTTAGAAAAATGCATGGGGCCTACGGTGAACACAAAAAAATTTAGATGATCTGTATACAGAACAGTGAGGTGCAGGAAGTTTTACATCCAATGGCAGCAATGATTATTTCACATCCTCAACTAGTTTCTCAAGTTATATTGAGTAGGTTGTATTGTTGGTGTGAGCAGTTTTCTGTCTAGTTGCACTCGAGCAGAGGAATTACATAACCTCTGCCATGCACTGCTGTCCACACATTTCCCCTTTTCCTGCTCACTTCTTGTTAATTGTCCTTATAATATACTTGGCATGCTTATTTTTAAATTTGTTTATGATGTTTGCAATATTTTGCTATTTTGATTACACAAATGTAAATGTTTTCATATTTGTGTTTTTCGTTTCAAAATCTTGATAACTCTCTAATGAATCCAGCTTTTAAGCCTTCAATTTTTACATGATCTGGAAAGATTTTTAAGATGCTTTATTAATATTCATTATTTTAAATAATGAATTCCACAAAGCTTTTACTTGTTTTATCTGATACATTATTGCTGACTCACCTTCACTGAAGGATCAAAACCAAAACCATTATCTTATATTCAAAGAATATTTTGAGATTCAAGATTTTATTTTTTTTAATTAATTGGTCCAATTAATTTGGGATCACAAGCTGTACCTGTCTTTAAGAAAGCAATGAGGACACATTCAAGTAACAACTGAATCATGGTAATGTCCTGCTCATAAAAAATAATCCATACTTTACCTTTAAAAATACCGCAGATAAATAAGTGTCCCCTATAAATATTGAATTCCTGATGGATAATAGATAATACAACATTCTGAAATACAGAAAAATGGATTGTCTTTGCATTCAGCTAAATTGCTCAATTTAGCAAGCACTTAAGATTCACTATAAAAAATGTATTTGAGTACAAAATATTGTGCAAATAATTCAAGTACTTTGAGAGCAGAATACCTGGCATTCAAGGTTTGATAAAAGAATCTTATATGTATGTATGTATGTATATATGTATGTATGTATATATGTATGCATAGTTTAAATATATTGCCTATAGGCACAGTAGATAAGTGCTTCTAGGGTGTTTATGAAGGGAAAAATGTTTTATATATGTTAATTCAATTCAAGAAAATACATCCAAACGTCATGTATTTATATGTAAATTATGTGTATTAACATTTTATTAGGCATTCAATATCACTTTGAAATTGAGAAGACATCCAAAACAGGACAGAGCAATGACAGCAAATGTTTTTAGGTGCTATTTCTCTTCATTGGCAGTTTGGCATTGTGCCTTTAAGATGGCATATGTCTTTGCAGAATGACCTGGGATGATTTAGTGTGATGAGAGCAGGGCCACCATCAGGGCATTACTGCCCTTACTGGCATATGGGGCCTGGTGGGCAGAGGGGGCCCGCATCGGGCCCGGTCACCTCTGCTCACTGGGCCCCTACCAGCAGGTAAACCGGGCCCTTAGTGCGACGCTGTGGTCAGCAGCTAAACGCTATTGACATGCAGGTCTGCTGGCCCGCACGTCAATAGTTAAGAGCCGCCAGCCAATCAGAGGCTGGCAGCTGACGTCAGCTGCAGCGCGCACATCGCCGGCGTCTGGCGTCACTGTCAGTCGCCGGCTAGAGCGTGCTTCAGCAGCTTGGAGGGACGGAGCCTCGCACGACGCTGGAGCATGGCCAGGTAAGGAGAACTTGTTTTTTTTGTTTGTTTGTTTGTTTTTTGACAGCGGCGATCCGAGGGGCCGGGGCAGAGTGCTGGACTTGGGGCAGAATGCTTGACTGGGGCAGAATGCTGGACATGGGGCAGAATGCTGGACTGTGGCAGAATGCTGGACATGGGGCAGAATGTTGGAGAATGATGCAGAATGCTGGACATGGGGCAGAATGCTGGACATGGGGCAGGAGGCTGGAGCCTGGGGCAGAATGCTGGACATGGGGCAGAATACTGGACATGGGGCAGAATGCTGGAGACTGGGGTAGAATGCTGGACATGGGGCAGAATGCTGGAGACTGGGGCAGAATGCTGGAAATGGGGCAGAATGCTGGAGACTGGGGCAGAATGCTGGACATGGGGAAGAATGCTGGAGACTGGGGCAGAATTCTCGACATGGGGCAGAATGCTGGAGACTGGGGCAGAATTCTCGACATGGGGCAGAATGCTGGAGACTGGGGCAGAATGCTGGATGCTGGGGCAGAATGCTGGATATGGGGGAAGAATGCGAGACATGGGGCATGATTGGAGACTCTGGGCAGAATGGAGATACAGGGCATGATTGGAGACAGATGGGGCAGGGTTGGAGACAGATCGCAGAGGATCATGGGGCAGGATGGATACGGTGGAGATCATATGGGGGCAGAATGGATACTCATGAGGGCGGGATGGGAGAACATATGGCTAAAGCCAGGAATGAGACACATGGGGGTCAGGATGGGGGATATTATTACCATAGGGGCTAATTAAGGTATATTATTACTGCAGTGATGTTTTTAATTTTTTGAGTATACTGTTTTAAATGGGGGGGCGGTCCTGTTACTGTGCAGAGTGACACTATGTCGCCTTTTTTTCTTCATGTGGTGTAATGTAGGAGTTGGGAAAAAATAAGTAATGTGTTCTGCAAGCGGAGCTCTAGATAACTGTGTTATTTCCTGCAGAGACGAGCCCTGGCTGGAAGACGTGATGGTGATCTGTGCTGGATGAATGAAAAGCAAGGATGAAGGACTTCACCTAGAGACATCACTGGTGAGGTAGTGTGCTACCTGTACACTGACACTATACATTGTATACTATATATAGAGGTCCTGTGTATAATGTCACCAGTGATCACTGTGTTTCCTGTACATTATATACAATGCTCCTGTGTATAGTGTCATTGATCACTATATTACCTGTACACAGACACTGCATACTAAATACAGATCTCCTGTGTATAATGCCACTAATGATGATAGTATTATGTTTTTTTATTAATGATCAGTATTGTAGTACTCAGTCATCATGTGGTGATAATATGTGGTCTGGGCATGATGCAGTGGTATTTGTCCCTTGTATGTGCTATTATTTGATCACTTTGTGGTGGTAATATGTGGTCTGGTCATGGTGTAGCGGTATTTGTTCCTTGCATGTGATATTATTGGTCATTTTAAAAATTGAAAAATAAACAAAAATATACCTAAATTGTATTGCATATTTTAACAAATATTTAATAGGTTACAGTAGAGTAGAGCCCGGCCAAAAGTGTCTACCCTGTTATGGTGGGGGCTTAAAAAATCTTTTGTCCAAACAAAAAGCAGCCGGCTATATGTGTGATCTGGTGAAAGGAACTGTTAATGTGTGATAGGTGAAAAGTGGAGTTTTTCCAAGAGAGAGCGGTGGAACTGTGGACAGTTTGAAGGGTGGAGCCTGGGCAGAGTCTCAAGGGGGCCATGAAAATTTTGCCAGTATGGGGCCCCTAAATTCCTAGTGGCAGCCCTGGATGAGAGCCTTGTGCTGATGGAGAATTCAAGTGTGAACCCCTCTGTGAGATGTAAAAATACACTCATATGCCCCATGTGTTTGCTTTCTTATGTGGACTGTTACTTGGAACTGCAGTTCATCGGGAGAATTTCACTATAGTGAACTCACCTCTGCACCGTGAAACTTTCTCATGGTGCTAGTGGGGATTTCACTGAGGTCACTGCAGATCAGCCCGGCTGGGAATGCAGCCTCAGTTACTGGCAGTAACCTGGATGATGTCACCTCTAGGCATTGATTCTGCAGTCGCATCAGCTCATTCACCAGTGGTTCTCAGCCTGGATGGTCGCATCTTGGCACTGTCCAGGTTGAAAACTATTTATCCCCCAGACATGGATAACGGAGTGGGACAGAACAATGGACAGGTGAGGGATTTTTTTATTATTATTAATTTTGTTTTATTACAGGAGATGAGGGATTCAGTGGAATTAGGCATTAGGTTAGTGTTATTGTGTTTGCTATTTTTAAATAAAAAGTAAAAGTGCTTTGTTTTCTTTCAAATAAAATACTTTATTTACCACAGAACTATAGGATTAGTAATGGATAGGTGTCTTATAAACGGCACTCCATTAATAATCCATGGGCTTGATATCACCTGACAATACAAAGGTGACAGAAGCCCTACAAATATGAACCCCACTTGCACCTTTTCTGGGTGGCTGCAGGCTGCAATTTTTAGGCTGAAGGGGACCAATATTCATGGTCCCTTACCATCCTGAGAATACTAGACCTCAGCTGTCTGCTTTAGCTTGGCTGATTGTCACAAGTTAAGGGGACCCCATGCCATTTTATTTTTTAATTATTTATTTAAATTATTAAAAAAATGGCATGGAGACCCCATTATTTTTGATAATCAGTCTTCCTGAAGATGACAACTGAGGGTTGCAGCCCCCAACTGTGATTTTTGCCTGGCTGGTTATCAAAAATACAAGGGAATCCACAACATTTTTTAAAAATATTTATTTACAACATGGATGCTTGCTGATGAATACTCCTATCAGCTGCTCCTGCTCTCACTTTCATGATCGGCAGTGGGCATTGGCTGATGGAAACTGTAGTCCCATCAGCTGACACCAATGACAGGAGATAAACTTTATACCTCCGATCATAACTGCAAGTTCACAGCATGGGACGTCAGACAGCGTGGGAACCGTGGCTGTCTGACCAGCAGTTATGATTTACCACCTATCTGAAGCAGTGCTTGCCTCGCTGTCATGCACATGACTGCTCAACAAACACCCGGTGTTTAGGGGAGCGAATCTGAACAGTAACACAGACCTCCTGGTGAAGTTCGTGTTCGGTGTCCGTGCCCTAACAGTAGGTGTTCGGTACGGATGCCGAACTTTCGGGCTCACTCATCTCTAGTGGGCATCCTTGGGTAAAGGGCCTGTCATATTAAGTGATATCGCTAGCAATATCGCTATAACGTCACTGGTTTTTGTGACGTAGCAGCGATATTGCTAGTGATATCGCTATGTGTGATACTTACCTCCGACCGGCTCCCCCGCTGATTATCACTGATTGCGCGAGAACGTCCTGGACCATTTCTCGTCGTCAGCTTCTTGCTGGGCTTCCTGTGGTGCCGACGAGCGACGCATGGACGCTGGTGGGAGGACGTCAGGATACTAACGACCCCCGACCGCTGCTATGTCGCTGGTGAGATCTGCCTGTGTGGCAGATCACTAGCGACCACTTAGCGATGTACCAGTGATCCTGACCACGTCATATCGCTGGTCAGGATCGCTGGTGCATCGCTAAGTGTGACAGTACCTTAACAGAGGGAATTGTCTTTTTAACTTCAACTTGCAAGAATAAATATAACATCAAACAGGTAAAATGTTTAAAAACTTCATATGTCTATCTTATAATGGGTAAATATTGGACAAAAATATTTTTCAATCACAAACAGCAAAAGTTAATTTTGCATTTTCTATATCCTGTAGCTCAAATACAACTAAGTGCTTTCTTTAAAAAATAATCTAAATCCAAAAAAATGTTTTTTTTCAAGGATGCTTTCAATATGTTAGTAGCAGGGTAATTTTTAATATAATACATGAAATATGACTCAAAATGACATTTCATTTAAGCCTGACATCCCAATTAGAGATCTTTGCTCACTTTATCTTTGAGTGCTTCTGCTAAAGTAGCCTTATATTCAGAGCATAATTCGCTAGGTGGGCAAAATGTTAAAAATTGTGTTGCTAACAGAAATATTGAGGCAGTGTTGAATAAAGGCTTAATAGGTCAGCATTTTTTATACATATTGTTTGTTCTTTCTTTGGTAACAGTCGAAAGTACATATCTCATCTATTGAAAATATTACAAAAAGGCGTAAATTATTGAAGCTCAATTTTATCAAAGTGTGGCAGAAATGATGGTGAGTCACTGCAGATACTAGAGACCCATCAAAGTATTAAAATAATCTGCTGTTGTATGTGTTAGTAAATATAATGAGAAATAAAGCTAATCTTACAGATCATTATATTAAATAAATAATATATCTTTGCACTGCATTAACTACCCGAACTTGATCCTAAATCCGAACCCCATTCAAGTGAAAGTGGGGCATGAATATTCAGCGGTTCCTATGCTGTTGTCTGTGTGAAAGCATGGATAACATTATCTTGCCTTGCCCCATCACTTGAAAAATAAATATGTTAAAGGCTCTCAGAAAATGGCGACACAATTAAAATTTTTTTTTGCAAATTTCTGATTTTTTTTTCACCACTAAAATGATTAAAAAAAAACTGGACATGTTTGGTATCACCGTAATTGTATTGATGAGGAAAATCATATTGCATGGTAATTTTTAACACAAAATGGATACCGCAAAAACAACTGGCAAAGAACAATCTCATCCAAAAGTTCATCCCATCCTGCCAAAAGCAAGTCTTCATTTGTCTATTTAGACAGAAAATTAAAAGAGTTATGGCTCTGGGAAAAAGGGGAAGAAAAAGTGAAACACATAAAACTGAAATTGGCTGAGGGGTAAATGGTTAATTAAACTGTAAGCAAATATCTGTGGAGGACAACAAGCTATGACAAATGCGAGCCATGGAGTAGAATTATTGCTCTTCTTAATCTATCAAATATGGTCATATAAAATATCTCCAGGGATTATTTATTGAGAAAATCTAACTCTACACTTATTGAAAAACTCTTTCCAAAATGAGCACCAACAATCTAATTAAAATAAAGTAAACTTTAGGGAAGGATAAAGAATGGTGCCAAGAATGCCACCCTGTTGATGATAAAAAGACTGCATACTTGCCAGCAGCAGCTTGCTGTCAGTAAAAAATGAATTTGAAACAGATGCCAACTGTGTCAACAGCTTGAATCCAATAATTTTTTATGACAAAATGACACAAATCATGACAAAACTACATAGGTGTACAGAACATCAAAGAGCTCAACTATATTCATAATAAGTCTGCTGGGCTATTAAAGTGCAACTTCAAAACCAGGTTATTTAGTCTTCCCTTAGATGACAAAATGGATATAGTCACATATTTAATTTTGTAAAATAATAGATCCTTTGAAGAATCTAGAGAAATATGGCTGCCTGCTGTGAAGCAAAACTCCTTCTCAACTGAATATAGTGTTAAAAATCTTAAAACAGAATATAGCTTTTGGAAAATGTATACTTTTTTATCCAGACAAGGAGGATATCAGTTTCGTACTATATTGATTGTAGGGCACTGCAAGGTCGGTTTACTTGGCAGTGATCTATATCTTCTCACATTCCGAGCCAAAGACTCATTGGAAGGAAATCTTAACACAAAAGAACTGAATTGCTAAATTAAGTTAACGATGCATACTGTACATCTGATGGAACAATGGCCATTTATTGAGTAACCTGTATAATGAGTTGGATAACCTTTGTCAAACAGGTATGGGAAAGCAGTCCATCTTGTGCCATCATTAGTCGTTTTGAGATAACAGTTGACTCTTGACTCCTGAACTTCGCACCTGATCAGCTAAAATGAATGGAAGTGAAAACTGAAGTAATTCATAAGATTATAACATCACCTGGCTAGTTATCATTACATTCATTCTACTTATCATTACAGATTTCCTCAATGAATCACTTAATTAAGCTACCTATTTCTGTGACACAGCTAATTGTGAAGAAGAATTAAAGGATATTAAGACTCCACAGCTAGTGTCTGGCACTGAAATGGTTCAGTGGGGAGGAAAGTACCGGACCAGGACAGTACATTTACAACCTTGATGAAATGCCATCCAACTCCTGAACTGCAGTTATACTGAATTTAAAGTGATCTTATTGTGCTCAGTCTATGTAAATGCCATGCTAGTGATATGTATTACACTAAAGGTAATAATACAGTATAGTTTTATGTTATTGTACAGATGTAACTAATCTAAAACTAACACACAAGAAAGAAAGCATTGTATAAAAAGTTAATTTATCACAATGAAACTATTGAATTTGTAGTTTAAGATTTTTAAATACATTCCTCAGAGACTTAATATCTTTCTGCTTCATGATGTCTTTGTTATTTAAGACTGGCTACACACACTGGCTCACACAGACAGAAAAGGGCCCTTGTACAAGAGCAATATATTGGCCCTTTGCAGCCCAAGAGTGTCTAAAAATGCAAAATTGCATCTGCTTTGGAGGTATGTATTGACCACTTTACCTTTTGGGCCCATGTGCGGCCACACATGTTGCACCAATGACATGTCCGACCCTGGCTACACACATATGTAGTCAGGACTTCAGTTTGCTACTTTAGCCCTCATTATTGCATGTCATTCAGTATGTTCCTCTAAAAAAATCAGCTGCATATGCCCAAAATTTCCAAAGTTGAAAAACCTGGGAGAGCACAAATGGCAGATAGAGTGTGCATGAAGGATGTGCTTCCATTATCAGTAATCTTAAGGATAAGAACAGCCTGCAAATAGCATGGAAAGCCTACCAAGCAGGAAGGTGGGGTTTAAACCCTTTCTGACATCAGAAGTAGTAATCAGTCCATGTGCCCTGGGCCTATTTGACATCTGAGCGATCGCCCGCGCACATGGGTGGTGTGTGGTCGATTGCCGCCGTGTGTCAGCTGATTCTGCTTTATTGTATAAAAGCTCCAAAACATGAAAAAAATTAAATGAGGTATCACTGTACTCATATTGACCAGAAAAATAAAACAGCCTTATCAATTTTACCACACATGGAACGATGTAGCTATTTTGTCTTCACTGCCTACAGATATAAAATTCTGTGACACACCTAAGGTGTCAATATGATCACTGCCCCCTAGATGAGTTCATTGAGAGGTGTAGTTTGTAAAATGGGGACACTTATGGGGGGTTCTGCTGTTCTGACACCTCATGGGCTCTCCCAGTTGGTCATGGCACCTGCAAACCATAACAGTAAAATCTGGCTCTCCTTGCCTTCTGAGCTATGCACTGTGCCTTAAAAATATTTCCCGCTTACATGTAGGGTATTGGCACACTCAGGAAAAAAATGTACCTCATTTTGTTGGAAAAATTTTTTCTATTAGACCATAGAAAATTAATCACTTGGGGCTAAAACAGCATTTTAGTGGTAAAAATGTAACCTTTTCTTTCTCCACCACTCAGTGGTATAAAACTCTGTAAGGTGGTGTCTGTATAATCACTGCACCCCTAGATGAATTAGGGCAGTTTAGCTTGTAAAATAAGTTCACATATAGGGCGTTTCTGTTGTTCTGGCACCCCATGGGCTCTGCCAATGTGACATGGCACCCACAAACCATTCCAGCAAAATTTGAACTCCAATATGGTGCCTCTTTCCTTCCGAGCTTTGTACTGTGCCTCAAAAGTAGTATTCCCCCATATAGGGGGTATCAGCTTACTCAGAAGAAATTGCACAACAAATAGTATGGTGTAATTTCTCCTAGTACAATTTTGAAAATGCAATATTTTGTGCTAAAAACATTTGTGAGGAAAATTAGATTTTTTTATTTTTACGGCTCAACGTCTGTCAAGTGCCTGAAGGTTCAATGTGCTTACCACACATATGGATCAGTTCGCTGAGGGGTCATTTCCAAAAAGGTGTCACTTGTGGGGGATTTTCACTGTTTAGGCACATCAGAGGCTCTCCAAATGCGACATGGTGTCCGCCAATTGTTCCCGCAAATTTTACATTCAAAAAGTCAAATGTCGCTCCTTTCCTTCTGAGCTCTCCATGCACCAAAACAGTGGCTTTGTCCCTCATATTGGGCATCAGTGTACTCAGCAGAAATTGAACAACAAATTTTGTGGTCCATTTTTTCTTGTTACCATTGTGAAAATAAAAAAATAGGGGTCTAAAATAAATTTTTTGTAAAAAAAAGTTAAATGTTATTTTACCTTTCACATTGCTTCAATTCTTGTGAAATAACTAAAGGGTTAATAAACTTCTAGAATGTTGTTTTGAGCACCTTGAAGGGAGGCAGTTTTTAGAATTGTTCCACTTTTGCATATTTTTTTTCTTATGGAAACCTAAAAATCACTTCAAATTTGATGTGGTTCTTAAAAAATGGTTTTGTAAATTTTGTAGGAAAAATGAGAAATCGGTGGTTAAATTTTAACCCCTAGAGTTCCTAACAAAAAAATTATGTTTACAAAATTGTGCTGATATAAAGTAGACACGTGGGAAATGTTATTTATGAACTATTTAGTGTGACATAACTCTGATTTAGGGGCAAAAAAAATTACTTTTGAAGATACCTACAGTTTCAAAATTTTTGTCAAATTTCAATTTTTTCATAAATAAATGGAAGTCACGTTGAATAAATTTTACCACTATCATGAAGTACAATGTCACAAAAAGTCTTAGATTTAGTGGGATTTGTTGAAGTGTTCCAGAGTTATTACCACATAAATTGACAGTGGTCAGAATTGTAAAAATTGGCATTAAGGTCAAAATTGACTCAGTCACTAAGCGATTAAAACAAATTTGGATTTTTTTTTGCTTTTCCATTAATGGGATTCTAGCAAAAGACTAGCTGGCTGGATGCCATTTTGCTGGATTAGAGAGGGCCAGGAAAGGAGTTAAAAATGTTGAAATTGTTTGCTTACCTACCTACTTACTTTCTCTGCCACTACAGTGCCCCACCAAGTCCTCATTTTGCTCCCTTCAACTCTGTTTTCTTCTGGTCTTCATGGAATAAGATGTCCTCTTCTTTGTTTTCTTTCATGATGTCATGATATCACAGAGTGCATAGCCCGAGGGACTGATTAGGCTTCAAGCAACATGTGTTCTGATGTCCTTACAGTGTGACATCACAGCATATTTTTCCTACTCAGCCAAGCACAAAGTGAAGAAAAAAACAGAAGAGAATATCTGTTGTAATGTAGCTCAGTGTAGCTGTTATTGAGACTTGTGAATGTCAAGATGAGTACATTATTTTTTTATTTTTTACAGCCTACATTTATTATGCTCTAGGGTGTTTAGCGGTCCCAGAGCATAGTAAGGTACATTTGATTCACATTGAATTTATTAGTAAAATTCAAGCGAACTGGCAAAACTGAATACTGTCAAAATTGATTTTCAGCAGATTTGATAATCACTAATATAAATACTTCATGTCATGAACTGGTGATTAAAAAATACTATGAAACATGGTGTAGGGTAAAGTGATAAGAATATCATAAATCCCCAAATGGCATTGCCAGTCAGGTCACAGGAAGTTCAGTTTGAAGTGACAAAAATCTATTCTGCACACAAACTGATAATAATAAACGCTCAGGCACTCATTTTTTGCAGTATAAATAAAAGGACAATGGGAGTTATTTTTATCAACTTGGTATATTGTACATGTACGTCATGTCTATGAATAAAGAACGGGCTTTAAGTAGAGATGTTTCTGACCTCATTTCATTTTCTTCCACTCTCCTGAACAAGGGACTGTTATTTCACAGATAAGGAGATGAGCCCAAACACCACATATATCTAAGTCAGACAACTGGTGTTGAGACATTGATAAATTTGCCTTATTGTGTTGTGAATAGACACAGTTCTTCAATTATGTATAACAGGTTACAGAGATGCTATTAAGCCACAATGTCTGCATTTTGACAAATTAATGTTCATGTTTTGGGGTACTGCTACATTATCCGCTGTATTCATCATGGAAATAAACCCCACTGCGACTTCTATTCTAATGAGACATGCCTTTCGGGAATGACTGATGGCTGTGCATTGTGTGTACATATATAGAGTAATCTTTATGTCACTGCTAAGAGAGACAAGAAGTAGTTACGTGCTCTCCTTATGGATATAGGCAATTCAACAACTGTATGAGTCCACTATTGTTTTTATAGGATCTTAGTGGCCAAAAAGCACTATATTTCTGTGTTGTTTGGACCAAAAGGGTCTGTAAGATGATAGATCTGATTAAAAGTCTGCTTAACATGGTTTCTATCCTTAAGGTAGGTCGTCAATATCACCCCCACCAATCAGCTGCTACCAGTTCTGGCAACAGCCAAATGTAATCAGTTTACAAGAATGAACACCACTGTTCCATCACACAGTTTAGGCTACCGTTACACATAGCGATGCACCAGCGATCCCGACAACGATATGTATCGCTGGTGCATCGCTAAGTGGTCGCTAGTGAGCTGCCACACAGGCAGATCTCACCAGCGACATCGCAGGGGTCAGGGGTCGCTACTTACCTGTCAGATGCGGTGATCCTGACGTCCTCCCGCCCGCATCTACGCGTCGCTCGTCGGTGCCACAGAAAGCCCAGCAGGAAGCGCCCGGCGAGAAATGGTCCAGGACCTTCTCGTGCGACCAGCGATAACCAGTGGGGGAGCCGGTCAGAGGTAAGTATCACATGTAGCGATATCGCTAGCAATATCGCTGCTACGTCACAAAATCGGTGACTTTACAGCGATATTGCTAGCGATATCGCTATGTGCAACTTGGGCTTTAGTGTCCACTGTTGTGTACTCTAGAGCATCTTCTTTTCAAATAATAGGAGCTGATCTATAGAACTTGGCTGCAGCCACCAATCAACAATCAAATTATAGATTGATTTTGAACAAGCCAAACTAGATATTAATGTGAAAATTAAATTATACAATATCCTAGTTCATAGAGTTCATCAATATATAGTGATGAGGCTGTAAAAATTATTTTGCTTAAAAGTAACAGCAAAACTCTTATATATAAAAAATGCAGTGAGTCAATTATGCAAACACAATTTTATTAGTATATATAATGATTTCCAGGAGATTGAGCTTCAGACAAAATTTCCTAAAATTTGCAGTTCCACGCAGATTTGAATACTTTGAGATTTTTATATTGGCTTTTATTGCATGTTCCTTCTATATTTCCTAACTAGGACTTGTGTTGTCAGCTAGAAATTGTACAGAGTGGTGATCTTTTGTGATGTCAGACCTAATATTGATAGTAATGGAAAACCCCTTTCAATTTGTGTCATATCCTAAGGATGTCGCAAAATATTATTCATTGAGAATACCCCGTTAATTAGCAAATTGTATCTGGTAAGTGAAAGTAAGTGATTTTTATTTCTCTCCTGAAATTATGTGCTGTACTATACTAGTGAAACAATATGTTATAGTTGGAGAATCTGTCAATGCAATTTTTAATTCATTTCATAGACATTTTGCTCATTATTTCTTCACTAAGTGGCTTTTATGATTTTCACTGTGCAATGAATTTTATGTTTCTACAATTTCATTCTTGTTATTACAAAAACGGCGTGAAAGTGCAATAAGGACTGCGCTCGCTTCTGGTGGAGTACAAGGTTCTTTATTCAGCCAACGCGTTTCCTGAGCCTACTGGCTCACTTCATCAGGGCAGATTACATTGAAAGATGGTGAAACATTCTTATAGAGAAAAAAATGACGCCAATACAGGGTTAAATGACATCAGCAAAGGTCAAAGAAAAAAAAACTCAAAAACAATGAAATTTTATTAACATAAAAACACCACAATAAAAGTGTATTAAAATGAGAAAAAATATATAAAATTATGCAAAAATAAAAATAAAACAGAGTGCTATGGATCACGGGGTAAAAAGTGGCTAAGGTTAATGAAAAAAAGGGGGGGAGGGTTGAGACCTCAAGGAGTATTAGAACCTGGTTTATGAAGTGCAGATGTATGCAGTAAAGTGCAAGTACCAGGTATTAGTCCACTAAACCATTGGATTTAGCTGGAGTGGTTTAAGAAAGAATTTAAGAAATTATTTGTTTTATAGAAATCAAAATTCAGCAAAATAACTTGAAGTGGTATTAGAACCTGGCTCATAGCAGGCTATAAGGTGCAATTACAAGGCATTAGTCCACTCGACTATAAGACTGTAATGATATTTTTTGTATGTATTAGTACATTATACCATTAGACTTAAATGATGTTTTTTAGTAAAGAAATTGTCTTTTCATTTTATTTTGTAGAGAGAAAATCAAAATCGGACATCAGAGTAATTGGGTAAAATGTAATAAAAGTGTATGATTCATTTCACCAAAGAGATTTCTCTAAAGCCATCATTTTTCCTATAGAGCACATCCCTGAACACGTTTCCAATAGAACCCAAGCATTAAACAGAAAAGAGGTCTATTGGATCTATAAATTGAAGACAATTGGCCCCTATGGCCTCAATATTATCAATGATGCTTTTATTTGATTTTATCCTTATTGTGATTTTCATACACTTTTATTACATTTTACCCAATTTTATGTCTTTTTTTTTTTTTTTCTCTGATGTCCGATTTTGATTTTCTATCTACAAAATAAATTGAAAAGACAATTTCTTTACTAAAAAACATCATTTAAGTCTAATGGTATAATGTACTAATACATACAAAAAACCTCCTTATAGTCGAGTGGACTAATAACTTGTAATTGCACCTTATAGCCAGGTTCTAATACCACTTCAAGTTATTTTGCTGAATTTTGATTTCTATAAAACAAATAATTTCTTAAATTCTTTCCTTAACCACTCCAGCTAAATCCAATGGTTTAATGGACTAATACCTGGTACTTTCAATTTACAGCATACATCTGCACTTCATGAGCCAGGTTCTAATACTCCTTGAGGTCTCACCCCTCCCCCCCCTTTTTTTCATTAACCTTAGCCACTTTTTACCCCGTGATCCATAGCACTCTGTTTTATTTTTATTTTTGCATAATTTTATATATTTTTTCTCATTTTAATACACTTTTATTGTGGTGTTTTTATGTTAATAAAATTTCATTGTTTTTGAGTTTTTGTTTTTTTTTTCTTTGACCTTTGCTGATGTCGTTTAACCCTGTATTGGCGCCATTTTTTTCTCTATAAGAATGTTTCACCATCTTTCAATGTAATCTGCCCTGATGAAGTGAGCCAGTAGGCTCAGGAAACGCGTTGGCTGAATAAAGAACCTTGTACTCCACCAGAAGCAAGCGCAGTCCTTATTGCACTTTCACGCCGTTTTTGCAAATTTGTCCTAGGACCCTGTGCAGATTTGCTGCTGCTTCTCATGCGTTTATGGGTGTTGTGACTTCTTCACAACCCCAATAGGTGAGCACCTTCCTTTTTTCTCTGTTATTGTGCTTTTTGATACGGATTTACACAGTGGATGCGCCCTGTATTTCTCCTTTCAATTCTTGTTATTACAAAACACCAGTTGGGGTACTCCCTTGGGTCAAGAGAAAAGGGTTTAACTAAGAACTAATAGTACCTCATAACTACCATTTTTGCTCAAAGTCTGCTGCTCATCTACAGCTTCTTAGATATTAGCATTGTCTTTTTACAAAAGACCAAACCATTTTTTTAATTATAAAAGTTTGCTATTTCTTCTGTAAGGTGTTTTTTTTAGAAAGGAACCATCATTTTGTGATATATAACAATGTCAAAACTTGCTATTGAAAACAGTATAAATTCCTATATAGTCACAATATATTCCCTTTTTGCAAACCTATCATATTTGTAAAAAAAAAACCTCAGTAATGTGCTCCATGTATATCCAGGTGCTAACTTGATACAAAGGAGTGTGATTTCAGTTATTATGCTTACAAGAAATGTAATCTTTCATCTCATATGTGTCCAGAACTTGATGACTTTTAACACCGCTATTTATGCCTTATAAAAAAGTTAATATAACTGATCTTAAGGAGACAGGACTATGTCCAAAATTCTTAAAGAAAAATGAGAAAAATGTTTAATATTGGTTCTTATCCAATTTCTTTTTACCTAATGTATATTCATGCCTAATGCATTTTTTAACATCATTGGACACCTCCCCCTGTTTGGTGGAGGCTTTGGCAATGAGCCTGTACCTTTTCTGGGACATGACAGCTGATCTGATCAGCTGGCATGTGTCCGGAACAGCCAAAGATGGAATGGCGATTCACCCGTGGCTGTTACCATGTTAAATGCTGCTGTCAAACTCTGACAGCGGCATTTAATATACACGCACAGGAAATGCATCATTATGTACTCCCATCGACACCAGTATCACATCACCCATGGATCGGCATGGAGACTATTTAAGCAAGTAAATTGTAAAAAGATGATTTTTAAAAATATTTTTTTAAAAATATAAAAGATCAATTCACCCTCCCTTCCGCCCTGTTCAAAATAAAACAAAAAAAAATCAAATATGCACATATTTGGTATACCCGCGGTCATAATCACCTGATCTATCAATATATAAAAAGAATTATTCCAATCGGTAAACGGCGCAGCGAGAAAAAAATTAAAATGCCAGAATTAGGTTATCTTGGTCGCTGCAACATTGCAATAATATGCAATAACGGGTGATCAAAAGATCATATACACACTAAAATTATATTGTTAAAAATGTCAGATCGGCACACAAAAAATAAGCTCTCACCCAGCCCCAGATCACAAAAATTGGAGACACTATGGGTCTCAGAAAATGGCAACTTTTTTTTTACAAACTTTGGAATTTTTTTTCACCACTTAAATAAAAAAGAACATAGACCATAGACATGTTTGGTGTTTTGGTGAACTCATAATGATCTGGAGAATCATAATGGCAGGTCAGTTTTAGCATTTAGCGAACATGGTAAAAAAAATCCAAAAAACAATCATGGAATTGCACTTTTTTGCAATCACCGCATATGGAATTGTTTTTCCTATTTTCCAGTTCATGATATGGTAAAATCATTGGTGCCATTCTAAAGTAATACTCATCCTTCAAAAAACAAGCCCTCAAATGGCAATATTGACAGAAAAATAAAAAAGGGAAGAAGGAGAGCAAAAAATGGAAATGCAAAAACGGAAATATCCCTGGTCCTCAAGGGGTTAATGTGGTATGTCTCATCTCTGTAACTAAAATAAACATTTTAACCAAATAGTACAAGTGTGCATTTATGCTGACTGATAATTCCTACAAATACTTGTCCATCAGTCTGTTCAAAACAAGCTGCCAGTGACAAGATGAATGAGTAAAATGGGCTATTAAACAATATCTGATTGGCTTACATGTAGAACGTTTGACACAGTTATTGATTACATACAGTTTTACCAGTATATGCAATCACAATTACTGTAAACTAATCATTCAGCAGGTTTTTGCTATGCAATATGAGGAGAGTAGTAGATAGGGGCTAAAACACTGAATTCAACTGTGTTCTGTTGTTCACTTATAAAGATGGCTTTGTCATTAAGAGATTATAATTGCCAGATCTGATGTGCATGAAACTGCTAGTCCAACTCCTCCCCCTCAAGTGTTAAGCAGTTCACTGTGAATAGACAATGTACACAAACCACTGTGGTGTGGGCGGGGTTAGCTTTCTCAACTCTGCTTCATGTTACATCTAAGATTCAGGGTCTGTTTTCCTACACTATGCTGCTTTCAGATGAAGCAGAAAAATCTTGTGACAGATTCCTTTTAATCGAGGTCCAGCTGCTGATTGAAGAATGACTCCCTGTCATCAGACCCTAACAAGAGGAAAAGCCAATGGGTAATTGCTTCTTTGATCAATGGTTTCAATATTATGACCTTGCATGGTTTTGCTAAACCAAACTTAGGTCAAGTTCAATAAAATTTCTGAAATCTTGCAGATGCATTGCTGATGCATTGCCTGAATTTGTCACAGCAAATTAAATGAATGTACCTAATGTGATGTAAGCCAAGGAGACCACACATGTATTTCCAACCTGTTGCCTGTGACTGGTTAGTGTATAAGTCCTATTTATTAGAGCTAAGTATTTTTCACAAATAATTTAGTGTGAAGTAGATCATACAGCAAATATGATTGAGGTTATTTCCTGCTTACATAAATGTAACCAATCTGCTATCGGATACGAGGTGAACATCTTGCAAAGCTTTTATCCCAGTGTGTAAGTGCACCCTGCCTTGTGATAATGCTTAGAGTCTATGTAAATTATACATCTTTTCTAAAATCACTAAGATTGTTTGTAAGCCCCAGGTTGCTGTCATGTTAATAAGTGGTAATGAAGTATTCTCTGTATGATCTGAATCAGCTGTGATCTGGTTCTGAGTCATTCACTTCACAGTTATCAGTCTCCTGTAGCGCTGCAGCTTTTTCTCTGTCACTGTTTTCTAGAAATTAATATGATATTGCTAGAAAAGGAAATAAAATGGAGTCTCTAACTTACAACAGATTTTTTTTTTACCTATAATAAGGAAAATATAATGTAAGACTTTTTTTTCAACTGAATTCTTCTAAGCAGAACCTATAAAAATGTTCATGAAATACATAAGTAATTTAACCCGAAAGGTT
Source organism: Dendrobates tinctorius (assembly GCF_039654945.1). Classification (NCBI taxonomy): domain Eukaryota; kingdom Metazoa; phylum Chordata; class Amphibia; order Anura; family Dendrobatidae; genus Dendrobates; species Dendrobates tinctorius. The sequence goes on along the minus strand of NW_027361775.1, from coordinate 12,720,105 downwards.
TACTTTTTTTTTTATAATAATCTTTATTTTTATATAGCGCTAACATATTCGGTAAGCGCTTTTACAGTTTGCATACATTTTCATCACTGTCCCCGGTGGGGCTCACAATCTAAATTCCCTATCAGTATGTCTTTGGAGTGTGGGAGGAAACTGGAGTACCCGGAGGAAACCCACGCAAACACGGGGAGAACATACAAACTCCTTGTAGATGTTGTCCTTGGTGGGATTCCAACCCAGGACTCCAGCACTGCAAGGCTATTCACTGAGCCACCATGCTGCTACTTCAGACTAAAATATTGTATTTAGCTTCTTATATATTTCTATGCCCTTATATGTGAACTTTTTAAATTTATTTGTTCTATTTTTTTCCAATTTTGAAAAAATGTTTCCTTAAGTAACATCATTGTTTCACTGTGGGATTAATTAGGCTTTTTTAAAATGATCAACAGAAGAAAACACATCTCCATTTTGAAACAAAACCAGTGATATATATCAAATATTCCATATAAAATAAAAAAATACTTTAGATATCCTTTCACTCTTTCACTGCCTTTACTGCACAATATATCCACTGGGATAGCCTGTAAAGTCAATGGTCCCAATGTATCAAAGTTATTATGTCAGAAAATTCATGTTAAAAACCTTGAAAGGTTACAAAAATTTTGCACAATGCTAGAATGCACAGAAAGTTTGACTTTTGGCATTTTTCAATTTTTTGCCCAGCTCCAACAAAGTGGGCATCCCAGTGGGTTGGCTGGGGAAAGATGGCCATTATGACCCCAGAATAAATGGGGGCAGGGCAAGACTTAGACTGGACTATTTTACATCTGCCTGTGGAAAGCCTTGTAGACGAGATACACAGCCAAAAAGGTTTGACACTCTTTTCATATAAAAAGTGTGAAATAGTGTGAGCAAAGGACCATATGTTATTTACCTGTACTACTTACTACTATTTATTTATTTATTTAGTGCAGGGTATACTGTATGATCATGGTTTTTATCCTAGTTTTTTTGTTAGGCTGGGTGCACAAGCTTAGCAATTGGCATCGCTTTAGAAGCAGGCACATGTCCGCTGCATCCAAAGCACTGCAGGCTTTTGAACGCAGGTAATGCCGCATGTGTTCATTGAAACGGGCAGAATAACTGCATCCAATACATTGTACATGTGATATTTATCTTGTGGAGACTCGCATCTGGAAAGGTGCGCTGCATGTCTGTCTCTGCAGGTAAGCCACAGGTGTCGGTGCTCGCATAATGGTCATGGGAATTCTTGAAATCCCATCTGCTATGCTGTAACATCTGGACCCTGTGGGTTAGATACTGTGGATGTGTGCAGCATCCAACCTGAAGCATTTATTGACTGTGGGAAGGTGCCCAAGTGATCAGAGTGAGAATGTGCACATACACAGTGAACTTCTTCCAGGATGTGATCTGCCCATTTTTTTTAGTTTTTCTTTAGTTATTTGTATTTTGCACATATAGGATATGTCACTGCACCATTTTTGGCTGTGCATCTTGTCTACATAACTTTCTAGCTTTATAGGACAGTGTAAAACAATCAGATCTAGGTCTTTAGCTGCTACCGCCTGCTGGCATATAGCACAGTAAGATGCTGAATTTATGGGCCATCCTACAGTGAGAAAATTAAGTTATGTTATCTATGTTGTCATTTCTTCCAGCTAAAGTGGCTATGCAGAGTTTCATTACAGTTAATCCTCACTACACAGTTAGCTATTATCAGTCATGTTTCACCTTCGCTTCATAGACATGCAGCAAGAGTACAAAATAAAACTGTAAACATTCTGTAAAACAATCTAGAATATATATTAAATGGTAACATTATCAAAGTACTCCCCTTTTTATTCCGATAAAAAGTTTACACCCCTGAGCATTCTCTCGATCAGCTTCAACTGACAGTCACTCGGAATAACTTCCAATGAACAGGCATGACTTGTCAAGAATTTATTTGTGAACCCACTAGCCATCAGAAAGTGTTTGCTGAGGCAGTGAAAACAAAACATACAGTTACATACAGTGCTGAGCCCTTTTCCATAACTGTTCTAAGCCTAAATATGGAAAAACAAACAACTAAGTAGAAGAAACAGCAATCCATCATTTCTTTAAGATGCAGAAATCAGTCAACCCATAACATTGCTGAATGTTGAAGGTATCTTCAAATGGTTCAAATGCAGTCACTTAAACCATCAATAGCTATGATGAAATGCTCTCTTGAAGACTCTTGAAGACTGCCCAAGTCAAGGGAGACTAAAACTTACGTTTGCTGCAGAGGACAAGTTCATCAGTGTTACTTGCCTCAGAAAACACAAATTGACAGCATCTCAGATATCAACCCTCATAAATTTTACTTGAGAAAACAAGTAACAGAAACATTTCAATTTCAACTGTCTAGAGGTGACTGTAAGAAGTAGGGCTTTATGGCCAAATTGCTGCAAAGAAGCCAGTACTGGGGACCACAAACAAGAAAAGGCTTGGACAAGGACCGAACATTAGATCAGTGGATATCTGTAATGTTACCGACTGAATCAAATTTTTTTTTTTTTAACAATTAGCATGTTTTTGTGAAGTACAGGGGGTTGAGGTGTGATGATGTGGGAGTGCTTACTCTTAAGGGTATGTTACACTAAGAGATATCGCTAGCAATATCGCTATAACTAGTGACGTTATAGTGATATTGCTAGCGATATCGCTGTGTGTGATACTTACCTACGACCGGCTCCCCCGCTGGTTATCGCTGATCGCGCAAGAATGTTCAGGACTGTTTCTCGTCGGCCACTTCCTGCGGCGCTTCCTGCTGTGAGGACGAGCGACGCGTGGTGCCGGGCGGGAGGACGCAGGATCGCCTGGTGTGACAGGTAAGTAGCGACCCCCGACCCCAGTGATGTCGCTGGTGAGATCTGCCTGTGTGGCACCTCACTAGCGACCACTTAGCGATGTACCAGCGATCCTGACTGCGTCATATCGCTGGTCGGTATCGCTGGTACATCGCTAAGTGTGACAGTACCTTTACACAGTATGGCCAAGACAGCTTTCTGCAGGGACAATACAGTCCAGTACTGAAATCTGTGCAAACTGAATTTTTTAAGATAATTTGGTAGAGCTCTAAATTTGAATCTCAAATGATCATCTTATCTCTACAGTCAACTATTTGTTTGACTGATAATCTAGTGCACTGAATAGACATTTAATCCACTTTTATTAAATGTTATTGAAGAATAAAACATGAATTTGTCCATGAAGAGTATACCATTTTATATACAATGCCCACAATATTCATCCAACAGGAACATACATTGAAAAAAAACTTTTTAAAATCAACCCTAAGTGATGTTTGTACTACAGGTTACATTTTCAATATTTGCTCTTTCAAATCACAAGAATGTCATGTTTCTAAAAATACTACATTGTCATTAGTGCATGTCATCCTTAAAATATTCAAAATGCTTCATTTAAAGCACTGACCTAGACATTAGCGGTTTATAAGACAATAATTATGCAAATCCTGATGTTCATAAGGTCAAGCAAATAAGCTGCACCCTGAACAATACTGGTACATTGGTGCTCATATGCAAAGCGTGTCTCATTAAAATTTAATAATAATATAGAGTCCCAAATGTTCTGCTGAAAGTAGAGAGCACAATATGCTAATAACTTGAAAACTAAACACCAAAAAGCCAGTTAGCATAATTATTTAGCTAGATTGGGAAGATAATGAGATATGAACTCCATTGTTTCTTTCTGTTTACATATTGAATATCCTAAAAGTTTATAGAAGTGCATTTCCATTTATTATCTAAAGCTGCGAAGCAGAGATGAGTGGATCTTCTGAGATTTGAGTTTGCTAAATTGGGCTAGTTAAATGTAAAATTCAATTTGCAGTGAAGTTAATAAATGTAAGATAAAAAATCTAATAATTAAATCACCCCTCCCCTGTCCGCTCCTGCGTTCCTCTTCTTTTCGCTGGTGCATGCCGCATCTATTGAGTCTTAACTCTAGGCCAGGACTTCTGGTTGTTAAGAAGCCTTACACACCACTGCATGTCCTGCCAGCATGGCGCACATCATGATGTCACGACATTATAATGTATGGCATGACCTTATGATATTCAGAGACATCCATGACCCTGGTTACACTTAGAAGTTCTAGTTTAGAGTGAAGAAGTTGGCAATCCGGGGCAATGGTGAAAAGAAGAACTCTATGAGGACTTGTTTGCATAACAAGTTGTATTTTTTTGGCATCATTGTGGAATACATGACTTATTGATTGATTATTTTTTTTATTTTATTTTAAGTGAGGCAATATAATAAAAAATGACAATTCTGATGTGCTGTTATTTTGTGGAGTTCAATAGATGAAACAAGTAATTTTGTATTTTATTGTACTAGTCATTATGAACATGATGAAACTATTTTTTTATTAGGTTAAGCAAATTTTAATTCTGAAAAATGTATCTTTAACATTTTTTAACAATTTTATTAGACACTTATAACTACTTTATATTTAATTTTATTTTTACAATATTTTACAGCACAAATGGAGTGTCAGAGGGAGCAACCTCCCTTTGCAAATGCTAAGAGCTCTCAATTCCCTCTGCTGTATCTTTGCTAGTGTGGGGAATTAAATGCTGTTAGGCAGCGGCTGCACTGGAACATGATCCCGGGTCAAGACTCACTGAAGCGTTTCACTTCATAATGGAAAGTAGCATGTCCATTAGGACATGGAAAGCCAGGGAGGTGACGGGATGTGGTTAAATATATTTACTGTAAACTGTGGGTGAGAAGTCTCTTCAGCAGAAGATTGAGTCCATATGGTTCTAGACATATAGTTCTGATAGGTGGAATGCTTTTTAATCTGGAAGACCTACAGTTAATGAAATGCATGAAATTATTCTATTTAAATCTAGAAGTAAAAACTTCTATGTGTCTCATTAAAATCTTTTCACAGCAGTAATATAGCACCCATAGCAGTTTAAGGGTGTAGTATAATATATTAGCTCAACATATATCTGTAATTAAAGGGGTTAAAATGAACCTGTCCCTGGATTTACACTGTCCAAACCGTTGGCAACATTAATCAGTGCCTAGCCTGGCTGCAAGATTGCAGTATTTGAGAGTAAAACATACCTGGCTACAATAATTCAGCCGGCTCTGATTCATTCTGCCCATGTTTTGGGCAGCATGAATTGAATGACAGGTTCAGTTTAAGAATATTTAGAATTGAGAGTCCTCAGTGGTTGATACCTTTTAATGGCTAACTGAAAAGATGGTAACAAATTGCAAGCTTTCGAGACTACTCAGGTTTCTTCATCAGGCTAGACTAATACCCCTAGGTTCAATTTAGTGTGGCCAACTGTCCAGTAATTCCAGGACAGTCCATAAAGATGGGGAACATTACTATCCTGTCCTTAAAAAAATTATGCAGTCCATGACTTTTTTGATGTTTGAAAAAACTTATACAAATATTTTTTACTGTAATTATCGCAATCTTGCACTTTGCTGTAAAAGCAGCTGATGTGCTCTTATTTGGCAAAAATGTTGTCTGTCTGTGATTTTTTGGTAAGCTGTTCAAAAAAATAAAAAGTCAAGTTGGCAACCCTAGTTTCCTTTAATATTAGAATATAACATTCAACTTTTTCAATTAACTTATTCAAAAGGAATAAGATATAATATAGTGGTGTCACATATATTCATGTTGCAGCCTATATAAAGTATGTAAAAAAAAGCAGAGCAAATTCACAGCTCACCCCTTATGTGCACTTCTACCTTAATAGGATGATAGGAATGATGCATGACATTAGAATCAATAAAGGAAGTACAACAGTGAGACACATATTGCAATAACTATAATATTCAAATTACACGCTTAGAATCAGCATAAAATTTATATCTTCTGTGCTTTTATCCTGGTTGTTAATAGCTTGAACCTGATCACATAATTATACTTACAGTACCTATCAAATGCATTTTTCTAAATTAATGTTTTCCTCTAACCCTTCCACTGAACCTGATTATCTTGGGAGCACAAGCATTACTATAAGCTCTCAGAAAAAAAACAACCTTTTGCCAGTATGATTGAACCGAATGATGAATTTACTGAAATTCCAACATATGTCTTTCTCAGGACTTTCATCTTATGATGGAAAATACTAATCAAAATGTTGCCATGTGAATTAGGCCTAACGGTGTACACCAGTCATAATTAACAGGAACGCTGGAGCAAGTTAATTCATTAAGAGACACATGCCTCTAAATGAATTAGAAAACACTTTTCAGCTGGAGTGTGCCTTTGCCAATATTATTACTCCAGCCAAGGACAGGAGTACATTTCTGGCAAAATCCATCTTACTATAGTGGCTAAAATTTTGAAGAGTTAGACAGACAGGCCTCGATGTGTACTCTCCGGTCCCAGCTTTGCCCACTTTGGCATTATGGACAATATAAAATTCTGCCATCAGCGCATTGCAATGCCACAAAGTATCTCACCTACAATACGCAAAACAGCACAGAGACAAGCCTCAAAACTTCTGGAACAAGGTAATTTAGAGTGATGAGACCAAAATTGAACTTTTTGGCCGCAACCATAAATGTTACATTTGGAGAGAGGTCAACAAGGCCTATGATGAAATGAATACCATTCCTACTGTAAAGCACAGAGGTGGATTGCTGATGTTTTGGGGATGTGTGAGCTATAGAGGAACAGGAAACTAGGTCAAAGTTGAAGGAAATATGAATGCAGCACATTATTAGCAAATACTGGAGGCAAATTTGCAATCATCAGCCCAGAAGCTGCACATGGGACGTACTTGGATGTTCCAACATGACAACGATCCAAAACACAAGGCCAAGTTGACCTGTCATTGGCTACAGAAGAACAAAGAGAAGGTTCTGGAGTGGCCATCTTAGTCTCTTGACCTCAATATCATTGAGCCACTCTGGTTAGATCTCTTGTGCACAGTTCATGCTAGACAGCCCAGGAATTTACAGGAACTGGAGGTTTTTGCCTTGAGGAGTGGGCATATTTACCATCTGAAAAAATTAAAAATCTCATCTACAACTACTACAAAAGACTTCAAACTGTCATTGATGTTAGAGGGTGCAATACATGATATTAATAAATAGGGTATGTGAACTTTTGATCAGGATCATTTGGCTTTCTTCTGTCGACTTGACCATGTAACCCATTTTTCTTCCAGTGCCTCCTTATTGTGCATCTTAAAACATCCACACCGCTAGTTTTCAGAGAGTCCAGTATTTCAGCTGGTGTTATTTGTGGGTTTTTCTTTGCATCCCGGACAGTTTTCCTGGCATTTGTCACAGGTCACAGGTAGTGTTGAGCGATACCTTCCGATATCGGGAAATATCGGATCGGATTGGATCGGACCGATACCCCCAAAAAATCGGTATCGCCGATTCCGATACCGGAAACCAATGCAAGTCAATGGGACACAAATATCGGAATGAAAATAAACCTTTCTTTCCTTGCACATCCAGTTTGGGAGGGGGGAAGAGTGTGGGCGGTGCGTGGGCGGAGACTGTGCGTGTCTGTGTGTGCGGGCGGGGTCTGTACGGGCCTCTCAGGGGTCTGTGCAGGCCTGCCGGGGGTCTATGCAGGCCTACCGGGGGTCTGTGCGGGCTGCCGGGGGTCTGTGCGGGCCTCTCGGGGGTCTTTGTGTCTGTGTGATGGGACAGTAGTAGTCAGCAGTAGTCCCATCATCCGGCTAATGTGCTTAATGTAAAAAAAACCCACAAACATACATACTGCATACATACATACATACTACATACATACTACATACAACATACTACATGCATACTACATACATACATACTACATACATACAAACTGCATACAATACATACTACATACATACATACATACTACATACTACATACTACATACATACTACATACATACATGCTGCATACATACTACATACAATACATTCATACAATACATACATATAGACATACAGTACATATAACATAGAGTACATACTCACCATCACTTGTCACTTTGATCCCCGAAGCCAGTGTCATCTGTAAAAAATATTAAAATAACAAACAATATACTCCCTGATCCGCAGAAATCCACGAGTGTCCCATGACGATTTCCCGTGGAGAACAGCAGCATCAGCTTATGCGACTGCTCACTAGGGGCTCCAGGAATACAATGATGGGAGGAAGGTATCCTTCCACACTGTATTCCTCCACCACTGTAAAAAAATAGTCCCTAGTCTCACTTATGGCATTGCTGTGTGAGAAAGTTCCCACGCAGCTTTGCCATAAAGTGAAACCAGTGAACTATAGTAACCTCTCAGTGATGCACTGCAGGAGCAATTGTCTCCTGTCAGTGTGTCACTGAAGGTCCTATAGATGTCACTGTTGTATAGGGGAGATCGTCCGGGGACACCTGTGGATTTATGTGGATCAAGGAGTAAATTGGTTGTTTGTTATTTTAATATTTTTTACAGATGACACTGGCTTCGGGGATCAAAGTGACAAGTGAAGTGAGTATGTACTCTGTGTTATATGTACTGTATGTCTATATGTATGTATTGCATGAATGTATTGTATGTAGTATGTATGTAGTATGTATGTTGTATGTAGTATGTTGTATGCATGTTGTATGCATGTAGTATGTATGTAGTATGTATGTGGTATGAATGTTTGTGTTTTTGTTACATTAAGCACATTAGCTGGATGATTGGACTACTACTGTCCCATCATTGGCTAATGTGTCAATCACTGTCATTGTAGCAGGCATAGCCTGATGGGACTTGTAGTCCCATCGGACGATGCCTGCACACACAACCCCCGACAGACCCGCACAGACCCCCGGCAACCCGCACAGACCCCCGGCAGGCCCGCACAGACCCCCGGCAGGCCCGCACAGACCCCCCACGGTCACGCACAGTCTCTGCCCACGCACCGCCCACACTCCATTATAGCGCATCATGATGACATCATTTCAGCATGCCTAACAGGATTTGCCCACACTTCTTAGGATCCTCAACTGGCTCACTGCATTATGGGAACTTCCGATTCCAGTATTCGATATTGTAAAATTATCCGAACTCAGTATCGGAACTCCGATACCGCGAATATCGGCCTATACCCGATATTTGCAGTATTGGAATGCTCAACACTAGTCACAGGTGAGGATGTTATTGTTCGTAGCCATTCAAACCCATTTGTGTCTACTTCTTTGCTTTTTATCAGGCCAAAATCACCAGGGTGTGTGAACTTTTGATCAGGGTCTTTTGGATGTTTTGGGTTGTCATTACAATTTAAAAAGATAAAACACAGTAGTTTGGCAATAAAAGCTTTACCTAACCACTAACTATGAGTGAAGAAAAAGCTTTGTGTTATCATTCATATTCTCTGGAACAAGGCCAAGAAAGCAAATTCTGCTGGGGTATTTAAGTTTTTGAGCACAACAGTAAATTCAAGTGCTTCTCGCTAGATTAGAATATCATCAAAAAGTTAATTTATTTCAGTTCTCCAATTCAAAAAGTGAAACCCATATATTTTATAAATTCATTGCAAGAAGATTGATCTACTTCAAGTGTTTTTTTCTATTAATGTTAATTATTATGGCTTACAGCCAATGAAAACCCGAAAGTCATTATATCAATAAGTTAGAATAATTAACAAAAAAAAACCTGCAAATGCTTCCTAAGCATTTAAAAAAGACTCTTAGGGTACCGTTACACCTAGCGATGCACCAGCGATCCCGACTAGCGATATGACGCAGTCAGGATCGCTGGTGCATCGCTAGGTGGTCGCTAGTGAGCTGCCGCTCAGGCAGATCTCACCAGCGACATCGCTGGGGACGGGGATCACTACTTACCTGACAGACGCGGCGATCCTGCGTCCTCCTGCCTGGCTCCACGCGTCGCTCGTCGGCGCCACAGGAAGCCCAGCAGGAAGTGACCGACGAGGAATGGTCCAGCAGCTTCTCGCGCGATCAGCGATAACCAGCGGGGGAGCCGGTCGGAGGTAAGTATCACATGCAGCGATATCGCTAGCAATATCGCTGTAACGTCACAAGATCGGTGACTTTACAGCAATATTGCTAGCGATATCGCAGTGTGTAACAGGGGCTTTAGGGTACCGTTACACCTAGCGATGCACCAGCGATCCCGACCAGCGATATGACGCGGTCAGGATCGTTGGTGCATCGCTAGATGGTCGCTAGTGAGCTGCCACACAGGCAGATCTCACCAGCGACATCGCTGGGGACGGGGGTCGCTACTTACCTGTCAGACGCGGCGATCCTGCGTCCACCCACCCGGCTCCACGCGTCGCTCGTCGGCGCCACAGGAAGCGCCGCAGGAGCTTCTCGCGCGATCAGCGATAACCAGTGGGGGAGCCGGTCGGAGGTAAGTATCACATGCAGCGATATCGCTAGCAATATCGCTGGAACGTCACAAAATCGGTGACTTTACAGCGATATTGCTAGCGATATCGCAGTGTGTAACGGGGGCTTTAGTCTGTTTCAGAAGGTTCTACAATCATGGGAAGACTGCTGACTTGACAGATGTCCAGAAGGCGGTCATTGACACACTCCACAAGGAGGGTAAGCCACAAAAGGTCATTGCTAAACAAGCTGGCTGTTCACAGAGTGCTGTATCCAAGCATATTAATGGAATGTTGAGTGGAAGGAAAAAGTATGGTACAAAAAAGTGCACACGCAAACAGGATAACTGTAGCCTTGAAATGATTGTTAAAAAAGGCCACTGAAAAATTTGAGGGAGATTTGCAAGGACTGGACTGCTGCAGGAGTCATTTCTTCAAGAGCCAAAACACAGATGTATCTAGGACATGGGCTACAAGTGTCACATTCCTTGTGTCAAGCCACTTATGACCAATAGACAAAACCAGAAACGTCTTACCTGGGCAAAGGAGGAAAAGAACTGGACTGTTGTTCAGTGGTCCAAGGTATTGTTTTCAGATTAAATTAAATTTTGCATTTTATTTGGAAACCAAGGTCCCAGAGTCTGGAAGAAGAGTGGAGAGGCACACAATCCAAGCTGCTTTAGGTTTAGTGTGAAGTTTCCACAATCAGTGATGGTTTGGGGAGCTATGCCATCTGCTGATGTAGGTCCATTGTGTTTTATCAAGACCAAAGTCAGCGCAGACATCTACCAGGAAATTTTAGAGCACAATTCATGCTTCCCTCTGCCAACAAGCTTTTTGGTTATGGAAATTTCATTCTCCAGCAGGACTTGGTACCTGTCCACACTGTCAAAAGTACCAATGCCTTGTTTAAAAGCAACAGTACCACTGTGCTTGATTGATTAGCAAACTTGTCTGACCTTAACCTCATAGAGAATCTATGGGGTATTGTCAAGAGGAAGATGAGAGACACCAGATCCAAAGATGAGCTGAAGGCAGCTATCAAAGCAACCTGGGCATCCATAACACTTCAACAGTATGACCCGCTGATCTGCTCCATGCCATGCCGCATTGATGCAGTAATTGATGCCAAAGGAGCCCCGACCAAGTATTGAGTACATTTACTGAGCATACATTTCAGTAGGCCAACATTTCTAATTTTAAAATCATTTTTCAAACTGGTGTAAAGTATTCTAATTTACTGAGATAATGACTTTAGGTTTTCAGTTTAGGGTTTTCATTTTCTGTAAGCCATAGTCATCAACATTAACAGAAATAATCACTTTAAAAAGATCACTCTGTTTGTAATGACTCTATATAATATATGAGTTTCACTTTTTGTATTAAAAAACTGAAATAAATTAACTTTTTGATGATATTATAATTTAGTGAGAAGCACTTGTAAATGTTTATAAAAAAACCTTAAAAATTTCTTTCAAAACACATACTCTAAATATAATGGAATTTTAAGAGCCAGATACATTCTAAGATGTGTAAGGAAATCCAATAAGTGGGTCTATGAGATTAGACAACTGAGACTGTCCTTCAGAATTTCAGCACTGTTCAATAAAGCCCCATCACACACAGCGATCTCACCAGCGAGATCGCTGTGTGTGACACTGACCAGTGACCGTCCCCCCTGCTGGGTATCGCTGATCGTCCTGGAATGGCCAGGACATATTTTTGATCGCTGGTCTCCCGCTGGCCAGCATGCATCGCTGCATGTGACAGGCGGGAGACCAGCGATCAGCGCGCTGGCAACTAAGGTAAACGTCACGTTTCTAAGCGGCACGCAGCGCTTAGAAACCCAATGTGTACCTTAGTTACCAGCATGCTGGTGCAGGGAGCTGGTAACCAAGGTACACATTGGGTTTCTAAGTGCCGCGCGCTGCTTAGAAACCCAATGTGTACCTTGGTTACCAGCTCCCTGCACCAGCGCGCAGGTAACTAAGGTACACAGTGGGTAACTAAGCGACGTGCGTCACTTGTTACCCTCCTGTCGCTGGTGCTGATCGCTGGTGAAGCTGCCTGTTTGGCAACTCACTAGCGATCATGTAGCGACACACCAGCGATCCTGACAAGGTAATATCGTTGTCGGGATCGCAGGTGCGTCGCTATGTGTGACGGGGCCCTAAGAGCTGTTTGCAGCATTCCTTCTCAGCAATGATAAAATATAAGGGTTGCAGACAATTCCCTAAGAATGAGAGAATGTTTTCTTAATCTCAGTCAAACATTTCAAACAATGAAGAAATGTGTATATGAAAAATTGAAACACTTCAAGACAAGTGAGCATTCTCTCTCTGGGCATTTAACCTTTCATGGACTTTTTTCATCTACTGAGAAACTTAAGTGTTAAAATAATTTCTTGCAATGGTCTTGATACAAAAACCTTCAAGCTGTTCATGTCATTTCCATGAATTACTCAACCAGTTGACTGTCACGTTATTTTTCTCTCATTCTGAAGAAATGCCCATACTTGACACTTACTGAGGCATTCAGAAATTCAGTATTGAGGCAAAGTCTTACATGTACTGTAGAGCAAGAAAAAAATGATAGCATCATAGTCCTTATTTAAAGGGGGTATTTTTAATATGTGTATAGGATAAGAAATCACACAGTTTTCTAAAACACATATATTTAAAATTATGTTGACAAATCTTTCTTATGTCAGTGCATCTGAGCTTTGTCTGCATAACTGAATGGTATAGTCCCTAAATAATAGTGTAATATATCTATGGACTAACTGAATAAAGGGGCTGTCTTCTATTTAACAGTTAAATTGCCTATTAATTAAAAACATATTTCCCTCTTGAACTAGTGTAGGTCCTCTGATGCCGATGTCTAGTGACGTGACATTTTGATGTCACGTGATAGTTTCCGTTAATTAGCAACTGCTTATTGGCTGCAACCTTTACTACTCCTAGCAAACTTCTATTCTGAAGGGAAACTGATTGGCTGCAATGGTTATGAAACATGAACATTAGTAAAGGCAGCAGGGAGATCATTGAAGAGGTTCTTGTCCAGGAGATAAGATTATGCATTTTTTTTGCTTTAATTTGCAATAAGCATATTTGCTGTTAAAGGGAACCTATCACCAAAATAACACTGTTAACATGCAGATAAGGGGTTAATCTGCATCTGCAGGCTAATAGTGTTACTAACCTGCCTGGCGCCCGCACTTAGACGAATGTTGTAGGGAGAAAATTAACTTTATTCCATTTATTCCCCCTGTTCCAGTCAGGGGGCGGTGCAAGCGCAGTTCAGTCACTGTTCTGAGAATAAAGACAGCCAGCTCTAATGAAAAGCCAGCTGTCAATCAGGGATGGGGGAGCCGCTAAAGCCATCACTCTATATTCTCAGATCAGCGCCACTCCATGACTGAAACACAAATGCTGCAAGTGAAGTAAAGTTCATTTTTTTCCTGCAGATCTCGGCTATGTTCCAGCACTGGGAAGGTTAGTAAAGCTATTAGCCTGCAGATTAACCCCATATCTGCAAACTATTAGCATTTTTTCTCTTGTGACAAATTCCCTTTAAGAAGGGTAAAGATCTGCTACTGTATGGTCAGTGATTCACAAAGTGGTTTTCTGTGGCAGTGGGATTCATATAGTCTGATTGAAATCTTAACTAAGAACCTCATGTTCAAATTTGTGATTTTTTAGCTGCGGTAAATTAAAGTATAAGTTTTAGATTTATTTTTTTACAGCTATGTTACATTGCATATTCTGTCCACTTTTTTGTTTTACTTGGTACTAGCACTTCTCTTATTGGACATAATTGTTTTATACTAACAAGAGGGGTTCTGCTTATTTTGCTCTCAGATATTTGTCTGATGTCTGATACTATGCAGAAGTTCATTTTTTTAGTTCCTTTCACTTGGTGTTGGTGTTGTTTGATGGCCATTGTTATTGTGGTGTTGTGAATGTGGAATGGTGTCACCTATAGCTATGGTAGCTGTGTTGCTTTGCCTTGCAGTATGGATTCTGTTGGGAACCTCTCCCTGCTGTTGTGGTATCGCTTTGGCATTGGTAGGTGCCACATCTATCTGGTTAGAGATCCACTAAGATGCTGAACAATGAGTGGCAGTGGGCTGTGTACTATTTAAATAGAATGTTATTTAAGAACCTTGTGTTCAATTTTGCAACTTTTTGCTTAGCCACAATAGATCAATTTATTACCTGTTATGAAGGTAGTTCAGTAGTGAACAGCCCATTTAACATTTTGCAATGCATGACATTTCATTTAGCAGCAGAGTGACATATTGATATCATAATGGTTATTGTAACAATTTCTTCACTTTATGTGTTTATTTGTATTACATGGCCCCTGTTTCTAGGTGGGTTCAAGTCAACAGATAAAAAAAAGATGCAGGAAGAACTTAAAAAATATTCTTACACAGAGACAAGAAGACATACTGAAATGTTTTCAACTGCTTGCTAAGTTACCTTAGATGTCGTCCTTCTCTACTACCAGTCTATACTGCTGCTCTGATGATTCCGGTCTCTACTCATATACTGTAGTTCCTCTACGCATCATAAGGTAACTAGCTGGCAATGACAATGTAACTGTGCCCAGGGTGGTAGCCACAGGCAAGCATCATGTGTCCGACACCCTGTAATGTTACAGACAATTGCGGGTCCTGGCTCAGCGTTAGTGTTGTGCAAGTGCAGGCTGCCGATAACAGATGGCATTGGCTAACCAGGATCACAAGTCCCACAGATTAATAAAGGCGACTTTGCTCAAACATGGGATATTTACTGAACTTGATGAGGGTTATGTACAAGATATAGCTAGTACATAGTATTAAGTATGCTTCATTCACAGCAAGAAGCCTTTTCACAAACATCTTTTCCTTAAACTAGAGTCTACTACAGGGCTGGTATAGCACACTGTTTTGTCCTACTTTGTCACTGCCTAGTTTGTCGCCACAGTCCTGTCCAGCAAGTTTCTCTACTCTAGCTCAGTAGCTATGCATCCTATCATTATGGATGCCTGGAATCTACCACTTGAGACCCTCACTTTCCCACATTTTCAGCCTTCTTTAACTCTCTCTTTGACCCTGCAGTCTGTGGCTGGGAAAATGCAGACTAACATCTTAACTTATGTCTTTCATGCATCACATCAGTATACATTATAATACCTTACATTATCACATTACCAACATCACCTATAAGACTGCTACACAGTATGGATTAGACTATACTATCAATACTTATCACTAGAGTTGAGTGAAATGGGTCAAAAAAATTCAAAAGTCGCCGACTTTTAGCAAAGTCGGGTTTCATGAAACGAAACCCGACCCTAGGATGAGGTCGGCCACGAGGTCGGCGACTTACGCGCCAAAGTCGCGTTTCAAAAGTTTGTTTTGCGCTCTTTTTCAGCCAATCAGGATCCACGGACACTGTGGGCAACGTGATGACATAGGCACGGGTCACCACCATCTTTCAGAAGGGCATGCAAGTGATTGGCTTGCTTTGGTGGGCGTCACAGGGGGTATAAAAGGGCGTGCACACCGACCGCCATCTTACTTCTGCCGATCTTAGTATAGGGAGAGGTTGCTGCTGATTCTGTAGGGAGAGCGTTAGGCAGGGAAGAAGACAAAAAAACTGCTTCTGCTGCTAGCGATTTGGCCTGCACAACACACCAGTCACTGTGTGTGCAGTGCAAGGGGAGGCTATATAGTGGTGTATCAGTGGTGTTGGTTGTTGGGCTGCCTTTTAAGGCTTCCTGACAGGCTGGCATTGCTGTTTACCCACTGCTCCGCAAACTGCTTTTTTAAAAGCAATCCCAATTTTTTTTTTTGTCCTGCTGAGAAGAAAAAAAAACTGCTTCTGCTGCTAGCAATTTGGCCTGCACAACACACCAGTCACTGTGTGTGCAGTGCAAGGGGAGGCTATATAGTGGTGTATCAGTGGTGTTGGTTGTTGGGCTGCCTTCTAAGGCTTCCTGACAGGCTGGCATTGCTGTTTACCCACTGCTCCGCAAACTGCTTTTTTAAAAGCAATCCAATCTCCCTTATCCTCTAGTCACTTTTGTCACAGCTGTGCCATCGAGCCTGTCACATAGCGCTCAGATATTCATTGGGCCTCACACAATCCAAAAGTGTCCAGTGTCCAAAAGTGTGTGCAGAGATTCAAAATCTCCCTTATCCTCTAGTCACTTTTGTCACAGCAGTGCCATCGAGCCTGTCACATAGCGCTCAGATATCAGTGGGCCTCACACAATCCAAAAGTGTCCACTGTCCACAAGTGTGTGCAGAAATTCAAAATCTCCCTTATCCTCTAGTCACTTTTGTCACAGCAGTGCCATCGAGCCTGTCACATAGCGATCAGATATCAGTGGGCCTCACACAATCCAAAAGTGTCCACTGTCCACAAGTGTGTGCAGAAATTCAAAATCTCCCTTATCCTCTAGTCACTTTTGTCACAGCTGTGCCATCGAGCCTGTCACATAGCGCTCAGATATCAGTGGGCCTCACACAATCCAAAAGTGTCCACTGTCCACAAGTGTGTGCAGAAATTCAAAATCTCCCTTATCCTCTAGTCACTTTTGTCACAGCAGTGCCATCGAGCCTGTCACATAGCGCTGAGATATCAGTGGGCCTCACACAATCCAAAAGTGTCCAGTGTCCAAAAGTGTGTGCAGATATTCAAAATCTCCCTTATCCTCTAGTCACTTTTGTCACAGCAGTGCCATCAAGCCTGTCACATAGCGCTCAGATATCAGTGGGCCTCACACAATCCAAAAGTGTCCAGTGTCCAAAAGTGTGTGCAGATATTCAAAATCTCCCTTATCCTCTAGTCACTTTTGTCACAGCAGTGCCATCGAGCCTGTCACATAGCGCTCAGATATCAGTGGGCCTCACACAATCCAAAAGTGTCCACTGTCCACAAGTGTGTGCAGAAATTCAAAATCTCCCTTATCCTCTAGTCACTTTTGTCACAGCAGTGCCATCGAGCCTGTCACATAGCGCTGAGATATCAGTGGGCCTCACACAATCCAAAAGTGTCCAGTGTCCAAAAGTGTGTGCAGATATTCAAAATCTCCCTTATCCTCTAGTCACTTTTGTCACAGCAGTGCCATCGAGCCTGTCACATAGCGCTCAGATATCAGTGGACCTCACACAATCCAAAAGTGTCCAGTGTCCAAAAGTGTGTGCAGATATTCAAAATCTCCCTTATCCTCTAGTCACTTTTGTCACAGCAGTGCCATCGAGCCTGTCACATAGCGCTGAGATATCAGTGGGCCTCACACAATCCAAAAGTGTCCAGTGTCCAAAAGTGTGTGCAGATATTCAAAATCTCCCTTATCCTCTAGTCACTTTTGTCACAGCAGTGCCATCGAGCCTGTCACATAGCGCTCAGATATCAGTGGGCCTCACACAATCCAAAAGTGTCCACTGTCCACAAGTGTGTGCAGAAATTCAAAATCTCCCTTATCCTCTAGTCACTTTTGTCACAGCAGTGCCATCGAGCCTGTCACATAGCGCTGAGATATCAGTGGGCCTCACACAATCCAAAAGTGTCCAGTGTCCAAAAGTGTGTGCAGATATTCAAAATCTCCCTTATCCTCTGGCCACTTTTGTCACAGCAGTGCCATCGAGCCTGTCAGGTAGCGCTCAGATATCAGTGGGCCTCACACAATCCAAAAGTGTCCACTGTCCAAAAGTGTGTGCAGATATTCAAAATCTCCCTTATCCTCTTGTCACTTTGGTCACAGCTGTGCCATCGAGCCTGTCAGGTAGCGCTCAGATATCAGTGGGCCTCACACAATCCAAAAGTGTCCAGTGTCCAAAAGTGTGTGCAGAAATTCAAAATCTCCCCTGTCCTATAGACACCTTGTACCTTGTTTTACATTACTATATAGTTTGTTGGATTTTGTCTACATTTCTACCAAAAATGAGGAAGGCTGGTAGAAGAGGCCGTGGAATTGGGCGGGGGTTGGCAGCTGGTAATGATGGTGTTGGTGGTGGATCTGATGGTAGTGGCAAGAGCAAAATAGGACCGAATGCAGGAGGTGCTGACCCTGCGTCATCGTCTGGCTACATAAGGCCTCGAACGCTTAGTTTTCTAGGAGTTGGCAAACCGCTTTTAAAGCCAGAGCATCAGGAAAAAGTTTTGTCTTACATTGCTGACTCAGCCTCCAGCTCTATCGCCTCCTCTTCTTCAGTTGTAAAAAGTAAAAGCACTGAGTCGTCATTGGAGGCTCATGTTCATGAACCACACCTTTCCTTGTGTCCTTCACCCCAACCAAGATTGAAGGATGACGCAGGCCATACTACTGATTACTCCATGGAGCTGTTTTCACATACCATGCCTGGATTATCAAGTCAAATGGTGAATTACCCAGGCCAAGATGAATCTGACATGGAGTGCACTGATGCACAGCCGCTGATGGATGATTCTGCTGGTACATTCACTCAGAGCACTACATTGTCCTCACAGTGTACAGAGCCAGATTCTGACCCTGATGAGACTCAGGTGCCCCTTCCCGCACACTATACCACCATACACGGTGACACAGAGGAAGGTGCACATGACATAGAAGAGGAGGTGATGGATGACCCAGTTGTTGACCCAGATTGGCATCCATTGGGGGAAGAGGGTGCTGCTTCCAATAGCTCAGATGAGGAGCATCCACAGCAGACATCGACATCGCAACAGCTGTTATCTGGCAGGCCCGGAGCACTCCAAAGACAGGTTCCAAACATCAAAAGAGTTGCTGGACAGCTTGTCCAGAGGGTCAAAAGATCACAGCGTGCTAGGCCGCAAAATGTCTGCCAAAGTAGGAAGAGTGCACTTTTTTGAACAAAATCCTCATGATCAGGCCAAGGTTATCTGTAAGAAGTGCGCAAAGACCTTTAGCCGAGGGAAAAATCTGAAAAATTTGAATACCAGTTGCATGCTTAGACATTTAACCAGCATGCACTTGCAAGCGTGGACACAACACCAAACCTCAAGTGCCACATGTGCAACTGATCACAACGAAGGTAGTCAGCAACGCTACATTGTTTCCCCCACTGTAAGCCCACCAGTTAGCACAGCAGCAAATGTTGAGGTGACATTGCAAGACCACAGCAGTCAGGGAATCCCACTGTTATATCAACGAAAGACTGATTCTAGGCCATCAGAAAGAACACCAACTCCATCACCATCATCAACCCTCTCTCAGTCCACCCTGTCCACCGCTACTTCCACCATATGCAGCTCTCAAGTCCAGCTCACCCTCCCAGACACTATGAGTAGGTCAAGAAAGTACTCAGTCTCTCATCCACGTACACTGGGTTTGAACGCCCACATTGCCAAACTAATCTCGTTTGAGATGATGCCCTTTCGGTTGGTGGAAAGCACAGCTTTCCGCGAACTCATGGCCTATGCAGTACCACACTATGACCTACAGAGTCGCCACTTCTTCTCTCGCAAAGCCATCCCAGCCCTCCACCATCATGTGAAAGACCGCATTGTCCATGCACTCAAGCAGTCAGTGAGCGGAAAGGTGCACCTCACAACTGATGCATGGTCCAGTCGGCATGGCCAGGGCCGTTACGTGTCCATCACTGCGCACTGGGTTAATGTGGTGGATGCAGGGTCCACAGGGGACAGCGGTGGTGGGACAGTGCTGCCTAGCCCACGGTATAGGAAACAGTTGGCTGTAGGCGTTCGACTCTCCTCCTCCTCCTCCAGAAGCGAAAGCTCGTCCACAGAGCGCAGTCGTACGAGCACTCCATCTGCAGCTGCCACTGATGCACACGATGTGTCCCCCTATCGAGCAGCTAGTGGAAAGCGTCAGCAGGCTGTGTTGCAGATGATGTGTTTGGGCGACAGACACACCGCCGAGGTGCTGGCCGAGTACTTGAAGCGACAAACTGAGTCATGGCTGGGCAGTGTACATCTTGAGGCAGGCAAGGTAGTTAGTGATAACGGCCGTAATTTTGTGGCAGCCATAGCCCTTTCAAAACTCAGCCACATACCTTGCTTGGCTCACACCTTGAACCTGGTGGTGCAGTGCTTCCACAAAAATTATCCGGAGTTAACAGCCCTGCTCCAGAAGGTGCGAAGACTGTGCGCGCACATCCGCCGGTCGCCTGTACACTCCGTTCGTATGCAGAAGCTGCAGCGATTGCTCCACCTTCCCAACCACCGCCTCATTATTGACATTGCAACAAGGTGGAACTCCACCCTGCACATGGTGGAGCGGCTGTGTGAGCAGAGGCAGGCCATAATGCATTTGTGGGAGGATACACGGCCAGGCACTTTGAGAGCAGACATGGAGTTGACAGGTGTGCAGTGGTCGAAGCTGAAAGACCTTTGTAAAGTCCTTCAGTGTTTTGAGGAATGCACACGGCTGGTAAGCGCAGACGACGCCATCCTAAGCATGAGCATCCCACTTATGCGTCTGCTCATGCAAACTTTGACGCACCTTAAGGAGCAGGCGTCTGCAGCCAATGTTGATGAGGAGGAAGAGGAGGAGGGAATCCTTGATGACATTCAGCCATTGTCTGCTCAGGGACCTCTCTTTGACGAGGTGGAGGAAGAAGAGGAGGAGGAGGATGATGATGGGGATGATTACTTAGGGGAGGAGGATGCATCTCGTGGGGCAAGTGAAAATGTTGGCGTGGCAAGGTCTGGTACAGGGTTTGTGCGTGACTGGAGGGATGTGGATTTGCCAGAAAGTGCTCCTCCACCCAGCACTCGCAGTGCATCATTGACACCGGGAACATTGGCCCACATGTCAGATTATGACTTGCGGATCCTAAAAAGGGACCCCCGCATTGCCAAAAGGATGAACGATGATGACTACTGGTTGGCCAGCTTCCTGGATCCACGCTATAAAGGCAAATTACAAAACATCATGCCACAGGAGAACCTTGACCTAATATTGGCTAATAAACAAGCAACTCTGGTAAATCGGTTGCTTGAGGCATTCCCAGCACACAGCAGCGGTGATGGTTCTCACACGAGCCGTACGGGCCGGGGGCAGCTTGGCAGAGGTGTTCGTGGTGCACACAGCAGAAGTGGCGTTGGAGACAGGGGTTTCATGACAATGTTGTGGACTGATTTTTCAAATACCGCTCACACAACTGGTAATACTGCATCGATGGAAAGTGACAGGAGACAGCAGTTGTCAACTATGGTTACAAACTAATTTTCCTCCCATATCGATGTTCTCCCACACAGGTCATTCCCCTTTGACTATTGGGCTGCTAAACTGGACACCTGGCCTGAATTGGCCCAATATGCCTTACAGGAGCTCGCTTGCCCAGCTGCAAGTGTGCTATCGGAAAGAGTCTTCAGTGCAGCTGGATCAATCCTGACAGAAAAAAGGACCCGGCTGTCAACCCAAAATGTGGATGATCTAACCTTCATTAAAATGAACCACGCATGGGTTTCCAAGGATTTTGTCCCACCTTCCCCTGATGACACATAGGGTGACAGAAAAATGGCTTGCTTTGGTCCACCTCTTCCTGGTACTTCACCTATTTCGCCTTTTGCATCAGCTGAATGTCCAACATCAACATATGCCACTTTCTAAAACTCCCTAACTGTGCTGCCTCCCCCCCATGGCCGGGGTCACCACCTACCACACGACACCGTGCGAGTGCCGTTGCCCTGGACAGGTGGGTAGGCCAACTCTTGGGCGCGGGCACTGGCACAGGGTCCCTCATAGTGCAATCAAGTGTCTCTGACGGTGGTGGTGCACACCCGCCGTCAGACACACCGCTGTACTATGAGGGGCCCAGTGCCAGTACCGACGCCCACGAGTGGGCCCCCCTTGCTTGGGCAGGGCCCCAGCATTTGCAATCTTTACCTCTCCCTGCTCCTCCGCTGTGTAATCTGGGCCGTCAAATCCATTCTGTGCCTGACACCGTCTGAGCCTGCCTCCTGAGACATATATTTTGAATGTGTACGCTATCCATACATGTTATCCGGGGATACGGTACCCTTTCTAACCTTTGTGCAATCACGTGCAATCCATACTGGGCCTAACACCGTCTGAGCCTGCCTCATGCTATATAGACATATATTTTGAATGTGTACGCTATCCATACATGTTATCCGGGGATACGGTACCCTTTCTAACCTTTGTGCAATCACGTGCAATCCATACTGGGCCTAACACCGTCTGAGCCTGCCTCATGCTGTATAGACATATATTTTGAATG
Organism: Dendrobates tinctorius; assembly: GCF_039654945.1. Taxonomy (NCBI): domain Eukaryota; kingdom Metazoa; phylum Chordata; class Amphibia; order Anura; family Dendrobatidae; genus Dendrobates; species Dendrobates tinctorius. Next base: position 12,697,527 of record NW_027361775.1, on the reverse strand, counting down.
TGTACGCTATCCATACATGTTATCCGGGGATACGGTACCCTTTCTAACCTTTGTGCAATCACGTGCAATCCATACTGGGCCTAACACCGTCTGAGCCTGCCTCCTGAGACATATATTTTGAATGTGTACGCTATCCATACATGTTATCCAGGGATACGGTACCCTTTCTAACCTTTGTGCAATCACGTGCAATCCATACTGGGCCTAACACCGTCTGAGCCTGCCTCATGCTGTATAGACATATATTTTGAATGTGTATGCTATCCATACATGTTATCCGGGGATACGGTACCCTTTCTAACCTTTGTGCAATCACGTGCAATCCATACTGGGCCTAACACCGTCTGAGCCTGCCTCATGCTATATAGACATATATTTTGAATGTGTACGCTATCCATACATGTTATCCGGGGATACGGTACCCTTTCTAACCTTTGTGCAATCACGTGCAATCCATACTGGGCCTAACACCGTCTGAGCCTGCCTCATGCTGTATAGACATATATTTTGAATGTGTACGCTATCCATACATGTTATCCGGGGATACGGTACCCTTTCTAACCTTTGTGCAATCACGTGCAATCCATACTGGGCCTAACACCGTCTGAGCCTGCCTCCTGAGACATATATTTTGAATGTGTACGCTATCCATACATGTTATCCAGGGATACGGTACCCTTTCTAACCTTTGTGCAATCACGTGCAATCCATACTGGGCCTAACACCGTCTGAGCCTGCCTCATGCTGTATAGACATATATTTTGAATGTGTACACTATCCATACATGTTATCCGGTGATACGGTACCCTTTCTAACCTTTGTGCAATCACGTGCAATCCATACTGGGCCTAACACCGTCTGAGCGTGCCTCATGCTGTATAGACATATATTTTGAATGTGTACGCTATCCATACATATTATCCGGGGATACGGTACCCTTTCTAACCTTTGTGCAATCACGTGCAATCCATACTGGGCCTAACACCGTCTGAGCCTGCCTCATGCTGTATAGACATATATTTTGAATGTGTACGCTATCCATACATGTTATCCAGGGATACGGTACCCTTTCTAACCTTTGTGCAATCACGTGCAATCCATACTGGGCCTAACACCGTCTGAGCCTGCCTCATGCTGTATAGACATATATTTTGAATGTGTACGCTATCCATACATGTTATCCGGTGATACGGTACCCTTTCTAACCTTTGTGCAATCACGTGCAATCCATACTGGGCCTAACACCGTCTGAGCCTGCCTCATGCTGTATAGACATATATTTTGAATGTGTATGCTATCCATACATGTTATCCGGGGATACGGTACCCTTTCTAACCTTTGTGCAATCACGTGCAATCCATACTGGGCCTAACACCGTCTGAGCCTGCCTCATGCTGTATAGACATATATTTTGAATGTGTACGCTATCCATACATGTTATCCAGGGATACGGTACCCTTTCTAACCTTTGTGCAATCACGTGCAATCCATACTGGGCCTAACACCGTCTGAGCCTGCTTCATGCTGTATAGACATATATTTTGAATGTGTACGCTATCCATACATGTTATCCGGGGATACGGTACCCTTTCTAACCTTTGTGCAATCACGTGCAATCCATACTGGGCCTAACACCATCTGAGCCTGCCTCCTGAGACATATATTTTGAATGTGTACGCTATCCATACATGTTATCCAGGGATACGGTACCCTTTCTAACCTTTGTGCAATCACGTGCAATCCATACTGGGCCTAACACCGTCTGAGCCTGCCTCATGCTGTATAGACATATATTTTGAATGTGTACGCTATCCATGCATGTTATCCGGGGATACGGTACCCTTTCTAACCTTTGTGCAATCACGTGCAATCCATACTGGGCCTAACACCGTCTGAGCCTGCCTCCTGAGACATATATTTTGAATGTGTACGCTATCCATACATGTTATCTGGGGATACGGTACCCTTTCTCACCTTTGTGCAATCACGTGTAATCCATACTGGGCGTGAGAACGGCTGGCGAGCTGTTAAGCAAGCTACAGCACCTGTCCAGACAAGTACAGGGATTCCCTAGCGAGGAGACTTATTTGATTGTTTTCAATGTTGGGACAGCAATTTTTGGGGAGCACTATACTCTGGAGAATGATAGATGGGGCCCACCATACACTGGAACATTCCAAAGGTGGACATCAGACACTGGAGCAGCATTTACAGGGCCCATTATACACTAGAGCATTAGAAATGGGGCCCATTATGTTTGGAGCATTATTTGGGCCCATAAGACAGTGGAGCTTCATCCATGGGGACCAACATATACTGTAGCATTATGTGGAGCTCATCATATACTGTTTCAAACATTATATGGGACCAATGATTCTGTATGGAGAAATAGATGGGCCTCGTCATGAGATGTAAAAAGTGAGGTATTTTTCATTGGACTATACCGCTATTTCTCTGCTGTATCGGAGCATGATGAGTTGTGGTATGTGTTAAAGGGGCGCTCTTTCGCCAAGGGCACATGAAAACCTGGAGCCAGCCCTCCCCCCCCACAGTTTGTAGCCAAATAACCCCCATTTTTCAGTGCGTAACTTGTATTATGAAGTTAATTAAGGTTGACAAGCTTAAGAAAGAAGAATTGATGCTTTTGGCATTCAAATGGGCACTGTAGGTGTGTTTCCTGTCCTCCTCTCACTGCCGACTTTTATTCCCCATTGACTTACATTGGGTTTCGTGTTTCGGGACGACCCCGACTTTTCCCTATAATCGGACGATCTTGCTCGACCTGACTTTTGGAAAAGTCGGGTTTCACTAAACGAAACGCGACCCTAAAAAACCAAAAGTCGCTCAACTCTACTTATCACACTTTAAATATGTATCACAATATATGTAAAAGGGGCATAACAGTTATTCGCATAACGCGATTCTTGTCTTCAGGGATAGCAACGCCACAGTCATTGTCCACCTGGCATAGAGAAAAGGAAAGCAACATGACCATGAAATGGGAACACCACATATGTAAGAGTGCAATAAACAAAATTTTATTTAACAATACTGGCACAAACATAGAGCTACATCATATCCATAAAAACATGCAAAGAAGCAAACAGGTCATGTCATAGAATGATGATACAATGACTCTCCCACATCATTGTTCACCTCTTATTGTAACAGTAACCTTGGAGAATAATTTTAACAGAAAACATCCAGCCATGCCTTGCTTGGTAGTTGAGGTGTATGCTCATCTTAGCTCTTGTACCATGTGTTATTTTAAAAAAAGTGGGGCTGGACAAGCGCTCATAGGGTGTTAATGAAAGGTAGAGGTGAGAATGCCATTATGGAGTTGCTCACCTAAAAATGTTGTGTTTGTCTGAACCGCATTAATTGCCCATGAATATTACATCTTCTGCAGATCCATCAGCAAATGAAGGTAAACCTCTAAATTGTTTGTGTTTTGAATCTTCTTCAATCCTAATGTTGCCTTTGGGCTTATTACTAGATAATGTCTATGCCTCATCTCTGGAGTAGTTCATCTTACTAGGTACCTATTGGTCTACTGTCATCTCAACATCTGGTCTGTTACTTTTCTTACTGCTCCACTAATCATGACTTAAGACTCTATTACAGAATCTGCTACTACTGGATAAGTGCTATTGCCACCGATCTATTAATATTCTAATCATAATATGCGTATCCTCCTGAAACAACATTTACACTCGACTATAGAGGGTTAAAGTGATATTCTTAACTCCAAGATCCTATCACAATATGTAGTAGGTATAATAATAATTTTAGGAAATACTTCCAATTAGAATTGTAGTATTGATTTTCCGATTAGCTACTGTATGTTGCCTACACCATGTGGAGGACATAGCAATAGCTTAGACACCGATAGTTATGACCACTCCTTAATGATAGTTAATTAGTTGTTATTGGTTGTAGCCATCTAAGCTACTGCAATGTCCTGCACATGAGGCAAATGACATAGATAATCAGAAGAACTATAATGCTTTTCTAATTGGAAGTACTTGCTAATATTGTCATTATTATTACACCTACTACATATTGGGATAGGATTATGGATGCGTGGATACCACTTTAAGGATATAAACTAGTGAATCTTTAATCTCTGCATTGTACCTATAAAAAATACATTTTGCTATTTTGTAATTACAATGAGGAGTCATCTCATATATGGGTGTGTGGTGTGACAGAGTCACTGGTGAAGTGATGGAGAGGAGATACGTGCCACTGAGCTTGATGGCGTCAGTGTTGTAAAACCTGAATAGTTTCCTCCAGCACACTACATGTTGTGAGGATTAAATGAAAGTTATATTATGAGATGGATTTAGTGGATATTCATAGAGTGGATGGGAAAATGTCCACTGTATCTCCACCTGCAGAGTCCTGACAGGACCTGTGTGATGTCAAGCTCATGTGATATGCCACATGATGGAGGAATCACATAGTTTGGGCTTAAAAGGCTGAATGCCAAAGCTTTCAGTGTTCAGTGTGTGACTGGAGACGGAGCACTCCAGGAAAGTGGGAACCATGGGCATTGCTACCTGTGAGCAGGCTGATCCTCGCTAGGAAAAGGACTGTGTTTCTTTTTGTTTCTTTGTTTTGCACAGAGAGCCATAGTTATTTTTCTAAGCTTCGTTTATGCTGCCTTTAATAAATAAAGCACATTCTTAAAGAGGCAGTGTTCCGGTTATACCTCTGCGTCCAGCCGAGTGAGCCGCTCTACCACAGTGGTCATATGCCTACTGCTATCTTTTGTACTATTCATGTAGCCCAGTGGTTCCCAAACTCCTGTCCTTGCGGACCACAGCAGGTCAAGTTTTCAGGATCTCCATGTGAAAGAATTCCTGATGCCTTGATGATACTTCCATCACCTGTGAAATACTAAGGAAATCCTGACAACATGACCTGTTGGGGTCCACGAAGACTGGAGTTTGGGAACCACTGATGTAGCCTTTAGATGCAAAATAAAGGACTTAAGGGTAACCACAGATGGTGTGAATCAAACAGTGGCTGCATTACTTCATTTGTGTATGTTTTATTATGAAACACTGCTGCATTTCAGAGAAAACATAATGAAAAGCTGACTGTGGGCCATACATGTCAGATGACTAGTCCAAAGAACATGCCCAGTGGCTTCTCCTTGCTCCTTCTCCTTGATGTGCATAGGTGTAGGGGAACAGTGCTGGGAGAAGCATGGCTGCAATAAAGAAGCTAGTGTATGATTCATGCTGCCTATGGTTCTAGTAACATGAATCACATTTCAGTTTCTCTATAGTCTGTGGGCTATGTAATATTTTTGAAACAAAGGCTTTTGCACTGGTAAAAGAAACTTATGTGAGTGGAAATATAAATACGTGTACACTAATCAACTGTGCAGTTTCTCATTCAAAAACAGAGTAAAAAAAGAAAAGAACAGAATACCTCACAATGCTTAATGAGAACAGTGATATAAAGCTTTTTATGACTGTGATACAACTTTTATGCAATTATGCATCTCTACCTAGTAATACAATCTTAAGCTTATAGTTTTTTAAATATATATTTAAAGTCAAATACTGTATGTTAAAGTCATAAACAGCATCCTACACATCAATTATTGCTGAGATACTAGCAAAATCACACTATTTGCAGTAGACCAGATTGCCTACAGGAAGTTTTGTGTATGTAACATTATGTTCACTTTAATGATCAAGTTTAAATACATGTAACATTATCGCTGTTACAGAGGATGCAAAAATAGCAATGTGCTGAAATATAAATGACAAAATGATTAAAGTACTGCTTTGCTCCTCAATGACCCACATTTAATTACGGCTCATCTGGTTTACAGCGCCAATGCCAGAAAGAAGGGCATGTTCAGCAAGCTGTTTCTAGGCAATGCTCATATGGGGTAGATTAGGGAACTTCATCAGTTTGATCTGATGATGTATTGCCCGTCATCCTAGTACCACCTGGGCTAGCATTCACTTGCTCATTAGCAAATTTCTGTCTTGTTGTCTTTGCCAATGCCAAGTATTAGTACATCAAATATTGCGCTGTAATGTATATAGTGCTTAAAAGACAAATGAATTCCCCAAATACCTGCCAAGTTATGTAAAACTAATGACGTGCTTACTATAACACTTTGCTAAATCAATAATTTATTCTTCCAAAATGTTTGTATGTCTCACATTACATTTATAATGTTACATTTCTTCACGAAATTTTGTATAAATATAATGATGAATAGTCAGAAAATATTTAGAGTAGATTTTCAAAAAATGTCATTAACCTCTTAATGGCATATAATAGCCTTAAAGAACCTCAATTTTTTGTATTTCCTCTTTTTAGCAGCCACAAGTTCATAAGGGGCGTCTAGGAGTCCGACACTCCTGAATAATTTTGAGAAGCACACCTCTTAATTAATTAGGAGCATCTAATCAGTACCATGCACCTCCATGCTTCAAGTCAGAAATCTTACTGGAGTAAGATTTCTGGGGTAAGGAATGCCACAGCTCCTTAAGAATTATATGAGCTATAGCTTCATGCCCCCACCTAATGCCCATCCTGTCCCAGCTCTGCCAATTTTGTGAGAATCTAGTGTGAAGCCTGTACAAAACTCACAAGAGTTTTGTTCAACTAATAGTTGCAGAAAAATTGTAGCTTTTCAAAGCAATTTACTAAAAAATGTATTGTAATGTATGTTGCGGCAATTTATCTCGGCCTACATATAGTTATAGGTCTGGGCCTATAATTATTGGGAATAGTATGATCCCAAGTAGATATAATATTGAAATGGAAAGATATCATTGGATTTTAATTGAAGTAAATGGAACTCTTCTACCATGTCTCCCAAATATATTGGAATTTTGTAAAGGATCAGAATTTTAAAGAATTTTTTTTCATACATGCAGGCTTCACCAATTAATTTTTAAGAGATGTCAAAAGAAAAGATTTCCAGTAACTAATACAAATAACAATAAATTAACAAATAAATTAATAAATAAAAAGCATACAGCATAGCACTTGCAGACACTTGTTTAAGAGTATTTTCTCATCATCAGTACAAAGCAGAAGGTCTGTTTTGGCTAAGTGAAAAACATCTGGCAGGTGGTCTAAGGTGGAATTTTTCTCTTTGTTCAGAGTACCAAGCTGGCATGGCGCGAGGTATAGGCCATGCAATGCTTCTCTAGGATATTAAATATTCCAATATCCTTTACAGAGTGGAAGAGGACTGGGATTTTTTTATCAATTTTTGGAAGAAATATTCCCTATTAGAACACATGTGCTTGCTGGTTGGAGGACTACAAGTGCAATATAATCTAAGCTAAGGTTGCTGACTGAAGTAAGGACAGCATTTTAAGTGCAGGTCTGCAGGTAAGCACATAGTTAAACACAATATAATACAGGGTGGGCCATGTATTTGGATACACCTATATAAAATGGGAATGGTTGGTGATATCAACTTTCTGTTTGTGGCACATTAGTATATGGGAGGGGGAAACTTTTCAAGATGGGTAATAACCAAGGGGGCCATTTTGAAGTCACTCATTTTGGATCCAACTTTATTTTTTCGGAAGGGAAAAGGGTCATGTTACACATCAAACTTATTGAGAATTTCACAAGAAAAACAGTAGTGTGCTTGGTTTTAACATAACTTTATTCTTTCATGAGTTATTTACAAGTTTCTCTTTGTTTACAGCCATTGACATGTTACAGAGGATAACACGTGAGGAGCGGATAGAAATTGTGTTGATGTCTGGTGAACGCAGTACCCGGGTCATTGCAGCAGATTTCAATGCAAGTCACCCTAAGCAAGAAAGCTGTCACCATTCCCATTTTATTTAGATGTATCGATATAAATGTCCCACCCAAAAAGGTTTGCCTCATCACTGAACATAATCTTCTGTGTAAATTGAGGGCCCTGTTCCAATTGTTGTTTTGCCTAATCTGCAAATTCAGCACTCCGATCTGGCATCAGTCAAACATCCCTTCAGCGGATATTAGCTACTCACAAATGGCACCCTTACAAAATCCAGCTGCTGCAGCATCTCGACGTGGATGACCAAGATAAGCATGCTGAATTTGCAGAATGGGCAAAACAAAAATTGGAATAGGACCCTCAGTTTACACAGAACATTATGTTCTAATGTAAGCCACTTTAAGGAGATAAATAAGTGGCTTACAAATTGGTGCAGGAAGGAATGATTTGGGTACATGAAGGACTGGGCTAACTTGTCTGTTGACTATAGTTTCTATGGTAGGAACAGGTTTCACCTCAATGGGGAGGGTGCAGCTGTGTTTGAGGAGAAATGGTCAGATGGATGGAGGAACTTTTATACTAGGATCTGGTTGTAGGGAGGGTATATGTGCTAAAAAGGGGACATATAGAGAAGACAGTGAGAGTGGCAGTAGAGATCAATGAGGACTTGGGGGCTGGGACTTGCAAGGAACATAGAAAGGGGAGGAGTAATAGATGTGCTAATAGTATTAAATGTATGCTGGTAAATTCAAGAAGTATTGCAAAAAAAATAAATAAACTGGAGACTCATGTCAGACAGAGAATACAATCTGATGAGCATGACAGAGACCTGGCTGGACGAAAGCCATGACTGAATGATAAAGGTAGAGGGCTACACTACATTTAGAAAGGTCAGGAAATACAGAAAAAGTGGAAGGGTGTGTATTTTTATTAAACCAAGTTAAGACATGTGCTCAATGATGACATTGGGGAAAGCTGTGACAATGTTGAGTCAGTATATCTAAATGTACAAGGAGATGGTAAAAATAGAAAGCCATTATTTAGAGTGTGCTAGAAGCCTCCTAACATAGCTGAACAGGTAAAGGATGAAATGCTGCAACAAATTAAAAAAGCAGCAAATAATTATAGGGGTTCTTATTATGGAGGATTTTAACTATTTTATAGAAGTAGAAAAGCTACTGACCAAAAACAAGCAGGGATCACCAAAACAGTATAGTAAATTTTATTAGACAACCATAAACAACACCAACATAAAAACAATTAAAAGTCATAACACATGACAAATTGTACACTAGGCTCCTAATAAAGCCAAAAAGACATCCCCCATATACCTAAGAAAATGGCTAGGCAGTTAAATATAATATGAAAGTGGTACAAATAACCTAAAGAGAGCAGTGTGTAATTTGATGTAAAAATTGTAGTAATTGAGTCAAAAAAACAACTATGTCAACATCCCCTATCACTAACAATTATGACAGTAGTACAGAACAATCACAATTCAATGTAATATAAATACCACTAATGAAGATAAGAGGACAAGCTGAAACAAAGCCAAGGTAAATAAGACCCATGTATTACATCATCTAACGATAGAGGCACAAAATGCTCTGCAAGAGATAAATAAAAAATACTGCCCGCAATGTCCTGATAACATTCTTACATATGGGGGAGCTTGTGGAGTGCCCTGCCTGCAGTTGCCACTATAGTGTAGTGGTAATGTACTGTGTATAGGTTTATAAACAAGGGGTTGTGAGTTCAAATCCTAGCAATGGAACTTAATTTTGGGCAGGGCACTCCACAAGCTCCCCCATATGTAAGAATGTTATCAGGACATTGCGGGCAGTATTTTTTATTTATCTCTTGCAGAGCATTTTGTGCCTCTATCGTTAGATGATGTAATACATGGGTCTTATTTACCTTGGCTTTATTTCAGCTTGTCCTCTTATCTTCATTAGTGGTATTTATATTACATTGAATTGTGATTGTTCTGTACTACTGTCATAATTGTTAGTGATAGGGGATGTTGACATTGTTGTTTTTTTGACTCAATTACTACAATTTTTACATCAAATTACACACTGCTCTCTTTAGGTTATTTGTACCACTTTCATATTATATTTAACTGCCTAGCCATTTTCTTAGGTATATGGGGGGATGTCTTTTTGGCTTTATTAGGAGCCTAGTGTACAATTTGTCATGTGTTATGACTTTTAATTGTTTTTATGTTGGTGTTGTTTATGGTTGTCTAATAAAATTTACTATACTGTTTTGGTGATCCCTGCTTGTTTTTGGTCAGTAGCTTTTCGACTTCTATATAGTATCTGTCTTTTGCTGACGGCAGGAGGATCCCAACATTTCATTTGGTGGTGCCCTCCTTTGTTTCACTACTGTATGGATTTTAACTATTTGGACACTCAATGGGACATAGAATCTCCTGGTTGTGCTAAAAGCTGTAAAGCTGGAGTCACACATAGCGACTTACCAGCAATCCCGACAACGATATCAACGTGTCAGGATCGCTAGTAAGTCGCTATGTGATCGATGGTGAGCTGTCACACAGACAGCTTCACCAGCGATCAGCACAGCGACGCCGAGCGCGTGGCGTCCCTGTGTTTGTTAGTTACCAGCGCGCTGATGCAGGGAGCTGGTAACTAACGTACGCATTGGGTATCTAAGGGGCGCACGTCCCTTGGATTCCCGATGTGTACATTAGTTACCAGCTCCCTGCATCAGCACGCTGGTAACTAACGTACACATCAGGTATCTAAGGGACGCGCGTCCCTTGGATACCCGATGTGTACGTTAGTTACCAGCTGATCGCTGGTCTCCCGCCTGTCACACGCAGTGATGCGTGCTGGCCAGTGGGAGATCAGCGACGAAAGAAATGTCCAGAGGTTTCTTGCAGTGATCAGCGATAATGGCAGGGGGGCCGTTGGCTGATCGCTGTAACACAAAGCGATCACACTGTTGAGATCGCTGTTGTGTCACAAAACTTGTGACTCAGCAGCGATCTTGCTAGCGAGATCGCTTTGTGTGACGGGGCCCAAAGTTCTTATCCACAATTTAGGACAATTACCTCTCTCAGCTGGTAGATAGACCAGATACAATCTCAAATCTACACGTCAGGGAGCATTTGGGATGCAGTGACCATAGTATGGTAAGTTTCAAAGTAATTTTCAAACAGACATCAAAAGGGGAAATGCAAAACCTAGAACTTTAGGAAAGCTAATTGTAGCACATGAAGGGAAGACCTTAATCGTGTTCACTGGGACCATGTCTTGGTAGCTGGGGATACTGACCATAAATGGGGCATATTTAAGGATATTCTACTAGAATCCTATAGAATACTTATCCCCTCTGGCAATTAAATGTCCAGGAATAAAAAGAAACCATTTTGATAAATAAGACAGTACAAGGTTTAATTAGACAAAAACAAAGGACATTCAAAATCTTAATGGCCAAGAATACAAAAAGTGCATTTCAGGAGTATAAAAATCTCAATAAGAAATGTAATAAAAGAAATAAAGCTGGCAAAGCTACCTAGAGAGAAACAAATCACCTGTGACATTAATGCCAAAAAGGAAAAAAAATGGTATAGGCATCTTAAAAAGTAATGATAAGATAATTATAGAGGACAAAGTAAAAGCTGAGTTATTAGTCAGGCACTTTTCAACCTTGTTCAGCAATGAACTAACTTTTCCAGGGATCATTCAACAAGGCAAAAATCAAAGTTCACCACCTGATATAACTAGTTTAACACAAGAAGAAGATCTGCATCTGAGCAAATTAAACATTGAAAACCCCCCTGGCCCAGATGGCATTCATCTATGGAAAATGAGGGAATTAAGCTCAGTAATTGACAGACTTCTGTATCTTATATTTTTAGACTCTCATGTAATGGTTGGTGCCACAGGATTGGAGGATAGATAACATGGTATGGATATATAAGAAAGGTAAGAAGTTGGATCCAGGCAACTACCGTCCAGTAAGCCTGACATCAATAATGTGCAAAGTTTTTGAGGGCACAAATTCAAGAAGGATAGGTTGTGTCTAACTAACATGTTGGGTTTCTATGAGAAGATAAGTACAAATCTGGATGTTGGCAATGAAGCTGATGTGATTTATCTGGACTTTGCAAAGGCATTTTATACTGTAACACATAACAACCTTATAATAAAGCTAAAAATGTAGGGGCAGGGGGAACTATATGCAGATAGGTAAAGCATTGGCTAAATGACAAGAAACAAAGAATCATCATAAATGGTAGGTTCTCTAAATGGGATATAAACAGCAGTGGGGACTGCAGGGATCTGTACTAGGACCAATTCTTTTAAACCTCTTTTTTAATGACCTTATGGATGGGGTTGAGACTAAAATGTAGAGTCTTAGCTGATGACACCAAGCTATGTAAGATACTAAAATCTGACTTTGACTGTACAATTGCAAAATGATCTGAATAAGATATCTGAATGAGCAAACACTTTGCAAATGATTTTTGATGTAAATAAATGTAGAGTATTGCATCTAGGATGAAGTAATCTTAGTGCTGCATATACAATAAGTGGGAGTATCCTCTGGACTACAAACAGGAGAAAGACTTAGATATTCTGGTTACAAATATGCTGAGCAGCAGTACTCAATGTCAAGCAGCAGCTAAAAAAGCAAATGAAGATTTTAGGGTGTATAAAAAGAGATATAAAATCCCACGATTCCAACATATTGCTACCCCTTTATAAATCACTTGTGAGGCTATGTCTGCAATATGGGATCTAGTTTTGGTATCCACATTTAAAAAAGGATATTCAGAAATTAGAGTCCATTTAAAGGCAGGCAACTAGAATATTAAAAGGCATGGAAGGCCTCTCATCTGATGAGAGGTTGGAAAAGTTTGGCTTGTTTATAATAGAAAAAAGACATCTCAGAGGGCATCTCATTTACATGTATAAATGCATGTGGTCAGTACAAAGGACTGGCACATGACTTATTCCTTCCAAGGACCATATTTAGGTCCAAGGGGCACTCATTACAGGTGGAAGAAAGGTGATTCCTACTGCTAAATAGGAAAAAGTTCTTTACAGTAAGAACATTCAGAATGTGGAATGCCCTGCCACAAGAGGTAGTATTGGCAGACAATATAACCGCTTTTAAAATATGGCTGGATGATTTCTTTGACCCCTTTATCCTCAAGGGTGGTTTGCATGTTAATGACCAGGCCAATTTTTACAATTCTGACCACTGTCCCTTGATGAGGTAATAACTCTGGAACGCTTCCATGGATCCTGGTGATTCTGACATTGTTTTCTCATGATATATTGTACTTCATGATAGTGATACAATTTCTTTGATATGACTTGCATTTATTTGTGAAAAAAATGGAAATTTGGTGAAAATTTTGCAATTTTCCAAATTTCAATTTTCATGCCCTTAAAACAGAAATATGTCACACAGAATAGTCATTAAATAACATTTCCCACATGTTTACATTACATCAGCATAATTTTGGAACCACATTTTTTTAGGAAGTTATAAGGGTTAAAAGTTGACCAGCAATTTCTCATTTTTACAACACCATTTTTTTTAGGGACCACATCACATTTGAAGTCACTCTGAGGAGTCTATATGATAGAATAGAGCCAAAATTGATACCATTCTAAAAACTGCACCCCTCAAGGTGCTCAATACCACACTCAAGAAGTTTATTAACCCTTTAGGTGCTTCACAGGAATTTTTGGAATGTTTTAAAAAAATGAGCATTTAACTTTTTTCACAAAAAAATTCATTCAGATCCAATTTGTTTAATTTTACCTAGGGTAACAGGAGAAATTGGACCCCAAAAGTTGTTGTACAATTTGTCCTAAGTATGCTGATACCCCATATATGCTGGTAAACCATTGTTTGGGTGCATGGCAGAGCTCGGAAGGGAAGGAGCACCGCTTGACTTTTTCAATGCAGAATTGGGCGGAATTGAGATCAGAGGCATGGTGTGATTGGAGAACCCCTGATGTGCCTAAACAGTGGAAATACCCCAATTCTAACTCCAATCCTAACTCCCACACACCCCTATCCCTAATCCCAACCTTAGCCCTAATCCCAACCCTAACCCTAACCCTAACTTTAGCCCCAACCCTAAAATTAGCCCCAACCCTAACCCTATCACTAACCTTAATGGGAAAATGGAAATAAATACATTTTTTTTTATTATTTTTCCCTAACTAAGGAAGTGATAAAGGGGGTTTGAATTACTATTTATAGCGGGCTTTTATGTTTTGCAGCTGTCACACACTAAAAGACGTTTTTTATTGCAAAATATAGTTTTTGCATCACCACATTTAGAGAGCTATAATTTTCCATATTTTGGCCCACAGAGTCATGTGAGGTCTTGTTTTTTGCTGGATAAGTTGAAGTTTTTATTGACACCAATATCGGCAGATGACATTTTTTGATTGCTTTTTATTCCAATTTATGGGAGGCAGAATGAACAAAAACAAGCAATTAATGAATTTCTTTTGGGGGGCGTTTATACCATTCCACTTGTGGTAAAATTGATAAAGCAGTTTTATTCTTTGGGTCAGAACAATAACAGCGATACCTCATGTATATTTTTTTTATGTTTTGGCACTTTTATGCAATAAAAACTATTTAATAGAAAAAATAACTATTTTGCATCGCTTTATCCTGAGAGTTATAACTTTTTTAATTTTCCGGTGATGGAGCTATGTGCAGTTTGTTTTTTGAGGGACAAGATGATGTTTCCAGCGGTACCGCATTTACTTATATACTTTTTTTGATCACGTGTTATTCCACTTTTTGTTTGGTGGTATGATAAAGCATTGTTTTTTGCCTTGTTTTAATTTAATGGTGTTCACTAAAGGGGTTAACTAGTGGGATAATTTTATAGGTCGGGTAGTTACGGACGCAGCAATACTAAATATGTGTACTTTTATTGTTTAGATTTTTTGATTCAAATATTGATTTAATTATAGAATAAATATTGATTTTTTTATTATTATTTTTTAAAGAATTTTTATAATTATTTAATTTTTTATTTACTTCTTACTTTTACACTTTGTGCCACTATGGGACACTTATTTTGTGCAGGCTGATCGCTTATATGGCATGCAGATCTGCATGCCATATAAGCTGTCAGCACTGCACTCTGTGCACACTGACCTCAGAGACTTCCTGACATGCACAGGAAACCTCTCAGCTCTGGTAACCCATATTTCATCATGGCGACATCGGGTTACCATTGTTGCGAACGGAAACCCGCATCTCCGATCCAAAGCCCCTCTGCCAGCTTTGGAATGCTGCGATCATGATTGATCACAGTGTTCTGGGGCTAAAGTGCCAGGAGCGGTCCATGACCACTCCTGGTACTTAGTGCTGGGTGTCAGCTGTGAGAATCAGCTGACACCCAGCCGCGATCAGCTTCGCTCCCCCATGAGCCCGGCTGATCACCTATTACGTACTATTCCATCCATGGGCATTAAGTCCCAGGGCACATGGACGGAATAGTACATCCAATGTCAGAAAGTTGTTAATGTACATACTATTGAGGGTTATAGGTAACTTAATGGCAAAATGCACAATTGGTGGAGTTAGGTTGAACTTGATGGACCTAGAGTTTTTTCAACCTATGTAGTATATAGCTATGTAACTATACTGCTCAAAAAATAAAGGGAACACTAAAATACCACATCCTAGATATCACTGAATGAAATATTTCATTTGCAAATCTTTAGTCATTACATGTGGCATGTGTTAATATAATAACAATAGTCTTTATTTTTATATAGCACTAACATATTCTGCAGCGCGTTACAGTTTTGGACACATTATCATCGCTGTCCCCGATGGGGCTCACAATCTAAATTCCCTACCAGTATGTCTTTGGTTGAGTATGCGTTGAGAATAACAAAACAAAAATAATCAATGTAAATCAAAATTAGTAACCAATGGTCTGGATTTGGAATAATACTCAAAATCGAAGTGGAACATCAAATTACAGTCTGATCCATCTTCAGTGGAACTGTCTCAAGATAAGGAAATGATGTTCAGCAGCATGTGTGGACTCCACATACCTTTATGACCTCCCTACAATGCCTGGGCATGGTCATGATAAGGCGGCTGATCTCCTCCTGAAGGATCTCCTCCCAGACCTGCATTATAACAACTCCTGGAGTCAACTCCTGGATACTCTGTGATGCAACTTGACGATGGTGGATGAAATGAGACATGATGTCTCAGATGTGCTTGATTTAATTCAGGTTTGGGGAATGGGCAGGCCAGCCCATATCATCAATGACTTCATCATGCAGGAAGTGCTGACACACTTCAGCCACATGAGTCTTAGCATTGTCATGCATCAGAAGAAACCCAGGGCCCAGTGAAGCTGCAAATAGTCTCACAATGGGTCTGAGGATCTCATCTTGGTACCTAATGGCAGTCAATGTACCTCTGGTTAGCATATGGAGGGCTGTGAGGCCCACCAAAGAATCACCTCCCCACACCATTACTGGCTCACTGCCAAACGGGTCATGCTGGATGATATTTCAGACAGCATAGCCTTCTTCACGGCATCTGCTGATTCTGTCATGTCTGTTACAAAACCTCATCTGAGAAGAGCACAGGGTGCCAATGTTGAATCTGCCAATCTTGGTGTTCTCTGGCAATGAGCCCTACATGATGTTGGGCTCTATGCACATTACCCACTTGTGGACATCAGGCCCTCATACCACATTCACGGAGTCTGTTTCTGACAGTTTGAGCAGGCACATGGATGATAGTGGCTTGCTGAAGGTAATTTTGCAGGATTCTGAAACTACTCCCTCTATTCCTCCTTGCACAAATAAGAAGGTAGCGGTCCTGCTATTGGGTTGTTGCCCTCCTACGGCCCCCTCCAAGCCTCATGGTGTTCTGACCTGTCTCCTGGCATCTTCTCCATGCTCTGGACATTGTGCTGACAGATACAGCTACCCTTCTTGCCACACCTCACATTGATATGCCATCCTGGATAACTTGCACTACCCTAGTAACTTTTGTGGGTTGTAGACACTGTATATGCTACTGTACAGACCTCTAGCAGTGAGAGCAATGACAAAATGCAAAAGTGTTCAAAACAGCAGCCAGAAATGTCTCCACCTGCAGAACCACTCCATTATAGGGGTTGTCTTGCTTTTTGCCAATCATTTCTACTTGTTCTCTGTTCCATTTGCACAACAGCAGGAGAAATTGATTCACAGTGGTGCTTCATAACTGGAGAGGTTGATTTCACAGAAGTGTGATTGACTTTGAATTACATTGTGTTGTTTAAGTGTTCCCTTTATTTTTGAGCAATGTAGGTAACACTTACCAGAAGTCTCTCATTAAGACAAATTAGTCCTTGTGCTTTACAATGATGAGAGGCAAACACCCTGAAAGACATGTCTGTAAATGGAGTGTATGTTTTGGCTTTTTGCACTAACTCATCTGGCTTGTTAAAGGGTCAGTATTGATTTTTAGGATTGCTACATCAAATAGATGGTGATAGCGTTTTAGTCCTTTTCCACTGAAGATGATTTTTGCTTATTTAATTTCACAATTAAGCATTGCATGACCTATAAGTCTCCTTATGACAGATCAGTACACTAAATAAGAAAAAAAAAAGTAATTGGTAAATAATAAAAACTTATCTGAATTGATTTGAAAAGTGTATAAAAAAAGAGAATGATGGTTGGCATGTAATATCATAGTGACTATTTTTACTGTAACAGTTTTAAGTAAAGTTTTTTTCTAGATCAAAAAATGGGTTAAATTGTTGGAAATTTCTTCAACAACAAATGTCCAAATTAGTCAGTGAGTCTTGAAATCTTGTAGGAAAACAGGTGTCTGCAATTTAGTAGGCAAATGATTACATCTTCAGAAATATCTTCTAAATTAATTAAGATCTTGATGCCTTTTCTGCATTGCAAACTTTTCTTTTAACCCATTGCCTTACTATTGCAAAAACTGACAGCTGCTGACTCCTGTATAATGTCTATGATCATACAAGCTATGAATACATGTTGTTATATCTGCCACTTTCACAAGAGGACTGAGAACCATTGAGTTTAATATAAGCCAAAATATAAATGAATAATTTATATATCATGGAATTTAAATTAGTTTTTCAGTAAATTTATTATTACAAGGCATGCTTATAAGATAAGTTTAGCTTACAAATGACTATTGTTATAAGGAAGTGATTAGTTATTATAAGAAAATAGTGTGCCTGTACTATAAACACATAGTGGAACTTAAAATCTCTTGCAAAAAACTAGTCCTGTGAATGGCTTTGTCTTCTCAAAAAGTGGCCTTTTGAAGATGATTTCATCTAATATAAAAAGGACTGGCAGCCATTTGTGAACAGAGCAAGCAAACAAAGATTGCCTTAAAGGGATCCTGTCACTATAAAAATGCCGCCTAGTCTTCAGGCAGACTGTCATAGAGCAGGGGAGCTGAATAGATTGACATAAAGATTTGTGAGAAAGATTCAGTACAGCCTGTGTTTTTATCATTTAATTCTCTGCTCATTTGTGGATTTTTGGTGCAGTGGGCAGTTCTATCAGTGATTGACAGATTTCTTTGTTTAAGAGTGCATATAAAGACAGCTGTCAGTAACTGATAAGACTACTCACTGGACCAACAATTCCAGAAAGAGAAGATTAAATTATTAAAACAGAGGTTATACTGAATCTTTTCTCACAAAGCTATATATCAGTCTACTCCGCTCTTCAATGTGGTGCCTGCAAGATCCATTTAAATTTTTTATTTCTCCATAGGATTTTTTTCAAGTTCTGTTTCATGCTGCAGATCAATCATGATAACTGTGATAGCAAATTTTCATTAGCTACTGTAAAGATAGCAACATAAACTTACTGTTTTGGGCTCCTAGATGACCGTTAGGCTACAATCACATGGCAGTGTCCGATTTTGCATCAGTGAAATATGGATAGCACATGATGACTACAAGTATGCTTCTCAATTTTTCTGATACAATCTGATCCAGTCTGATATACAAATTAGGAATAGGAAATGCAGTGAATTTTCTTAAGTTCATCTCATTAATCAGTGAGAAAACTGGCATATAGGTATTGACTAGAGAGGGATAGATATTTTGAAATTCAAATTTACAGACTGCCAAATTTTCTCAAATAATACAAATAAGTTTCAATACTAGATGGAAAGTTGGAATTATTCAGAACATTACAATTAGGGAGAGTTGAAAGGGAGAGAGCGAAAGTGAGAGAACGCTTCTGATATAAGTGCTTACACTGTACAGGAGAGAGATAACACCACCGACAATCAGAGCTTACACTCTACAAAGAGGACCTTGCTGACCATATGAGCTTTCAGTAGACAGGCAAGAGAGAGAGGATCCTGCTGACCATAAGAGCTTACACTTTATAGGAATAACAGACTTACCCAGTGACTCTAGAGATGGAAAATGACTACGCCATACAAACTGTGCTCTACTGGGAACCAGTGATCTGTGATTACCCTGGTACTGACCACCACTGTGCAAGGTAGGACAATGCATCAGATGCAGCAATGCAAAATTATATTAGGCAGCTCTCTGATGCTTCAGCACTGTGGGAAAAGTTTTTTTCCCCGGGAATCACAAATCAAATTTTAAAATTCAAGTGAAATCATGAATTTCAGATAATTTCACTTGAATTCAGTCCTCAGAGGATCCGTCTTCTCATCTCTGGTCTTGGCTTACATTCATACATATGTGCCCAAAGTTACCTTTCTAGCAATGCTGCTACAGGCTCCGAGTTCTCGAGATATAAGTTCAATTAAATATCTCAACATTCTGTAAAGGCTTTGGACAGGCTACAACTCACAGTACAACAATCAAGCTGCCACAAATAGATACATGTACCATAAACATCTCTATATAGAGTATTATTTTTTTTATCAAATATGTCCATTCATTATCAAGCCACAAGAAAAAGTATAAAATGAAATATAGTTCATGTGTTTATATTTATCATCACATAAACATATGATAAAAGAGGTCATATATTTTTGTCCTTTATATACACTGAAATACCGTTTCCTTTAGTGAATTGAAAAATATAGTTGACAAAGCTTTTACTGTACATACTGTATGCATAAATATTGTTTATTGTGCAGTTTATGATGATTCAATGTAAAAAAGTAGAAGTAGAAAGTTAAATATGCTTCACTTATTTTACTCACTTAGATAGTGCCATTAATTTCCATAGTGATTTACAGACATCATCATCACTGTCCAGATTGTGGATCACAATCTAAATTCCCTATCAGTAGGTTTGTGGAGTGTGTAAGGGAACCATTACAAGCCTGGGTAACACACAAACTCAATGCAGATCTTGTCATTGATGGGATTTGAACCAGGACTCTAGTTCTGTCACATGAGTCATTTATGTCATTTGTGCCTTCTATGTTGGAGAAACAGCACAGAAGCTAAGAGCAAGGATGAAGTCTCATCACCACACGATTACAAACAAAAAAAAGCATTTACCTGTGGTCAAAGTTTTATGTGGTCCAGGACACAACATAAACAATATGAAAGTTGTCAAATTAAAAGGCATCTTCAAATAACAAAAACATTGAAGGGTCTGAGAATACAAGCCTATAAGGCCGGCTTCACGCTAGCGAAAAAATCAGACGAAAAAATCACATTGCAATTGTCCCAATGTTATTCTATGGGGCAGCTCCCATCATCTGATTTTTTCAGAACGTTTCCTCGGACCGAGACAATCGCAACATGCTGCGATTGTCACTGATTTTCGGATCGGACTCGCCAATGCAAGTCTATGGGTGCAATTAAAAATTGGATTACAAACGGACCACAAGTGTGACTTGCGAGAAAATCACACCTGATGTCCTTTAGAAATGCTGGCAATTCATTTTTCAATACAGTAAAATCACACTGACAGGTTTAATAGAGAAACAAAAGAATAGATATATACACATAGAATACACACACATATATATATATATATATATAAATATATATACATGTCATTGAGACACATATATATATATATTTATATTTCATACAGTTCTACATAGTAGAATAGCCGCTAATTCAATTGCCAGCAAAATCATTCCCCAACCCTACATGAAATGACACATAGTTTACATACAGTAAACCATTTCATTTTGTTTTTTTATATGTCCCTGACTAATAATTAGATGACGGTTTGTGTGCAAAATTTGGGACATCTAGGTGTTAATTTAAGGGATTAATTTGTTTTAAAAAAATGCATGGGCTCCCGTGGTAAAATCGCAACCAGAGAGGTAAGGCAGGTGAGTGAGGGCGCCGATCCATTATTAACCCTAGACTATGAAAGTGTTAAAAAACACACACAGACATTAATTAAAAAGTATTTTAATGAAAGAAATACACCTAGGTTTTGACAAATTTTTATTCCTCTGGTAATCCAAAATAAAACCATGACCTGCAAAAAAAATAACATAAAAAAGCAACAATATCCTTACCTCTTCACTGCTCAGTCATGTCCCACGTTGCAATCCTTCACAAGGGGTTAAATAGTTTACAATGACGACCGGTGCTAATGCGACCAGCCCCACTGTAATCTACTGCAGAATGACTTATTTCAGCTCTGCACAGCCTCACTTGCTGCCTAGAGATTACCTAATCACAGTGGGAAACTTTCTGACTTTTTTCCCATGCTCATTAGTTCACTTCAGGTCAGCCGGGGACTCCTCGCAGCCTCAATGACGTCAGCAGGAGTCAAATGGCGCTGCTTCCCTTCTGAGCTCTGCCATGCTCCCAAATAGTGGTTTACCCCCACATATGGGGTATCAGCGTACTCAGGACAAATTGCACAATAATTTTTGGGGTCTTGTTACCATTGGAAAAATAACAATTTGGGGTGAAAAGATCATGTTTGTGGATAAAATATGATTTTTTAATTGTATGGCTGTACGTTATAAACTTTTGTGAAGCCCTTGGGGGTTCATAGTGCTCAACACATATCTAGATAAGTTCCTTGGGGGGGTCTAGTTTCCAAAATGGGGTCACTTGTGGGGGGTTTCCACTGTTTAGGCACATCAGGGGCTCTCGAATTGTGACATGGCGTCCGATATGAATTCCAGCCAATTATGCAGTGAAAAAGTCAAACGGTGCTCCTTCCCTTCCGAGCTCTGCCATGCGCCCAAACAGTGGTTCCCCCCACATATCAGGTATCGACGTACTCAGGACAAATTTCACAATAACTTTTCCAGCCCAATTTCTCCTGTTGCCCTTGGTAAAATAAAAAAATTGAACCTGAAATAATTTTTTTTGTGAAAAAAGTTAAATGTTCATTTTTTTAAACATTAAAAAAATTCCTGTGAAGCACCTGAAGGGTTAATAAACTTCTTTAATCTGGTTTTGAGCACCTTGAGGGGTGCAGTTTTTAGAATGGTGTCACTTTTGGGTATTTTCTATCATATAGACCCCTCAAAGTGACTTCAAATGTGATGTGGTCCGTAAAAATAAAATGGTGTTGTAAAAATGAGAAATCGCTAGTCAACTTTTAAACCTTATAACTTCCTAACAAAAAAAAATTTTGGTTCCCAAATTGTGCTGATGTAAAGTAAACATGTGAGAAATGTAACTTATTAAGTTTTTTGAGTCCCACATCTCTGTGATTTAAGAGCATAAAAATTCAAAGTTGGAAAATTGCAAAATTTATTATTTACTAGCTGAAGAGCCCGGTGCTGCCCGGGCATAGTAACTAACTGTGGTTAGTTATAGCAAATTATAATTATCCTCCATCCCATAGTCCCGTGCCCATATACCCATCATACATATCCACCATCCCATAGGCCCGTGCCCATATACCCATCATACATATCCTCCATCCCACAGTCAAGTGCCCATATACCCATCACACATCCTCCATCCCATAGTCCCATGCCAATATACCCATCATACATATTCTCCATCCCATAGTCCCATGCCCATATACCCATCATACATATTCGCCATCCCATAGTTGAGTGCCCATATACCTATCACCAAATTACAAGAGCCACCAGAATGTCAAGTAATCACCTGCTATATTACAAAGCTAAAGAAGAAAATAACCGGGTGCCTCTAGTAGTCACCTACAACCCAAATCTGGAAGTGCTAAGGGGAGCTGCACAGAAATTACAACCTTTACTACAAAAAGATGCCCGATTACAATCCATTTTTCCAGACCCCCCACTGCTGTGTTTTAGGCAGCCCCCAAATTTAAGAGGCATCATTGTCAGAAGCTCCCTGTCCTCTCCAACAGCTGCAGGAACCTTTCCTTGCAACCAGAAAAAATGTAAAACTTGTCCATTTATAATGACCAAGGACAAGATAAAGATCCCCAACTCACATCAGGACTACAAGATCCCAGGTACTTTCAGCTGCATTACATCTAATGTGGTGTACTTAATTATTTGTACTAAATGTCCAACTGGGGGCCTGTATGTGGGGGAGACAGGGCAAAAGCTTAGAACAAGGATTAATGTTCATCGTCACACAATAAGAGAAAAAAGAATGGATCTACCTGTGGCAAAACATTTTTGTATCCCTGATCACAGCAACATGGATATGAAATTACTGGTATTGAAAGGTAACTTCACATCTCAGAGAGAGAGACGTGTTTGGAAGTATAAATTTATGACGACCTTTGACACTCTCAGTGCTGGAATGAATGTGTCGCATGGATTTATGTCTTTTTACATCAATTAAGGAATTTGCTTTCAAGACCTGGTGGGGGCATCACAACACATTAGGAGACCCCAATCAGAGGACTATAAAACATTTGGACTCCTTATCTATGTACTGGTCCAATATTTATGTTTCTCCCTCTCCCATAATGATAGTTCTTCTTCACGTCACTTGTCTTATCCATTGCATTTTTTCTGTGTTGTATTGTGCATAAATATGTGACTCTTCAGATTTTGTATTAGTCTAGCCTGAAGAAGAGACCTGAGTAGTCTCGAAAGCTTGCAATGTGTTACCATCTTTTCAGTTAGCCATTAAAAGGTATCAACCACTGAAGACTCTCAATTCTGAATATTTTTCTATCTACTGGCTAACACGGTGCAAAGATATACATCTTTCCTGTATCATATACCCATCAGACATCCTTCATCTCATAGTCCCATGCCCATATACCCATCATACATATCCTCCATCCCATAGTCCCGCGCCCATATACCCATCATACATATCCGCCATCCCATAGTCCCGTGCCCATATACCCGTCATACATATCCTCCATCCCATAGTCCAGTGCCCATATACCCATCACACATCCTCCATCCCATAGTCAACCATTATGACATCATAATGAGGGGCGGGGCTTGAAACACACACACTTTTTCCCCATTATGTAGATAGGGGCAAAATTGTTTGGTGAATTGGAAAGCGCAGGGTTAAAATTTCACCTCACAACATAGCCTAGGACACTCTCGGGATCCAGACATGTGACTGTGCCAAATTTTGTGGCTGTAGCTGCGACAGTGCGGATGCCAATCCAGGACACACACACATACATACATACACACACATACATACATACACACCCACATTGAGCTTTATATATTAGATTTAATTTTATTACAATAATTAAATAACTACAGAAAACAGGAAATAGTGTGATATTATGTACAGTTTTGCATAATATAAATCACAAAGGTAAAGTACTTACATTGCACACTAGATAAGAAAAACTTCACCAGGAATAGTGACATAATCTGTCTGGAAATATCAACCGTGAGAAGCGAAATGGCGAAGACCTAGAAATTCCTGGGATATCCACACTGCACACCCACATGGTCATCCCCTCCAGTCAACAGCTGAAATCTTCCCAAGCTTATGTATTGTTTAGAAAAAACAAATGCTTGTGTAACCAAGTGTTACACAAACTCTAACATTTTCTATTTGTCTAATATAATATATCTCTAGTGAGTGGCCAGCTCTTCAGATGTCAAATTACACCGAGCAAATACATCACCAGATAGGACATGCCAAAAATTCTCTTGATACTGGATATTCCACCATTCTATAAACATGAGATTAGATTTCTCACCAAACATTAATAACAAAACTACACAGTACTTGGATAAATAATATAAGCATACCCTTTCCCACTAAAGATTATAAACATACACCATTCTCACCAAATAGTGATAAAATAACTATGTGGTAATTGAGTAAATAATATAAACATGCATGTTGTCATTAAATATTGAAAGTTATACAGTCCCCAGATATTAGGGAAATAACAGAAAATACACAGCTAAACTATTACTGTTTAATATCTTAAAGGGGTGTTTAAAGACAGGCTATCAATATGGATTCCTGATGTTCATTAACATCTTAGCACTAGAGTGGGACAGAATGATGAATAGGGGACAGATATTGCTTTTTTTTGTTTTACTGTATTACAGAAGACAAAGGCTTCGGTGGAATAGGCATTAGGTTAGCTGTGTTTGCTATTTTTAATTAAAAAAGTAAAAGGGTGATGTTTTATTTCCAATAAAATACTTTATTCTTCCTGAGTGTTTATTTAACAAACGATAGAATTAGTAAAGGATAGGTGTCTTATAGATGCCTTTCCATTGCTAATCTATGGGCTTGATGTCACCTGACAATACAAAGGTTACATAAACCGGGCAAGTGGGAAGAGTATGCTAGATGTTCCTTTTCTTGGTGGCTGTGGGCTGCTATGTTTAGGCTGGGGGGCAATATCCGTGGCCCCTTACCAGCCTCAGAATACCAATCCCCCACTGTCTGCTTTAGCAAGGCTGGTTGTCAAAAATGGAGGGAACCCCATGCCATTATTTTAAATTATTCATTTAAATAATAAAAAATATGGCATAGGAACCCCTCTATTCTTGATAACCAACCTTGCTGAAGCTGACAACTGAGGCTTGCAGCCTCCAGCTGTGAGAATTGCCTGTCTGGTTATCAAAAATACAGGGGAATTCACACTGTTTTTTACTTTTAATTATATATTTACAGTGCAGGAGCCAGCTAATGAATACTCCCATCAGCCGCTCCTGCTTTCTTTGTTATTAGCGGCAGCAGCCATTGGATGATGGGAGCAGTAGTCCCATAAGCTGGCACCAGTGACCAGAGGTAAGCTTTATACCTCTGATCAGAGCTGCGGGCTCACTCATTTGACAGCATGTCAACCACAGCTCTCTCATCGGTGGGGATGATTTCACCACCAATCAGAAGCGGTGTTTGCCATGCTGTCATGCACATGACAGCATGACAAACACCCAGTGTTTGGGCAGCCAAACATGAACAGTAAAAGGGACTTCCTGGTGAAGTCCGTGTTTGGTGTCCATTGCCCGAACAGTAGGTGTTCGGTACAGATGACAAACTTTACTGCTCGAGTTTGCCCATCTCTATTGGTAGTCTGCTTAGGTATATTAGAGGCTTTTAACATTGTACTTTTTAGGTAACCAAACAATCTGCTCTTTAAACTTCATCACTAAATGTCTGTTGTTTTAAGCTTTTTTCAAGTGACACAACAGACCTTGTAACTAGAAATATACTTTATCAGCATATGACAATTGCAGCCCTTCAGTATTCAGAAATATAGCTATGTTTTCCTATTTGCTATGGATTTTATTTTACATGAAATATACTGGACATATGCAGTGTGCACAATATTCTATGATTCTATAGTCTTCAAACAGAGCCTGGACAGACATCTGCCTGAGATGGTTTAGTGAATCCTGTATTGAGCAGGGGGTTGGACATGATGACCCTGGAGGTCCCTTCCAATTCTAATATTCTATGATTCCAATAGCAAAAAAACTGTATTTGTATTGACAAAAATAACAACCACTTTGGGATCTATTGTTTAGAAATTTTCTTTTTTTTCTGATAAAATCTAACAACAATTATGAGAGATTAGCAAAAAAAATTTGCTCCAGCTACCTCAGAGTACTAAAAGGGATGTTGGGCCAGGGTAGCGAGAATCTTTTCCAGAGTAGTGCATGAAATCTGATCAATTATTGAAGACTGCTAAATGGGTTGAATGGTTATTTAACTGAAACCCAGATCGCTATTAAATGATCAGGTCGAAATCAATCCAATTATATAACTAAGTTTTTATTTTAACAAAACCAATCAGAGTTTTATTACATTTCAACTTCATCTAGTTACAATGCAGGGTTTACATTCCCAGCTCAGCACTACATCATAGTTACTGCAATATTTCACATTGATTCATTAATTTGCAAGTTGAGCAAGAATGAGGGATTTATAATAGAGTCATTTTTCACTGAAATCAAAGCAAGTTGATTACAACAATCTGCGCACCAAGTTGATACAGGTCACTTTTTGCTCTTAAATAACAAGAATACTTTTTTTTTACCAAGCTCAATAAATTAAACTGATTACCATACTGAATATGCAGAATTTAAAGTACATGGCTAAGGACATAAGTGTGAATATACAAAAGCAATCACGCGCTTATGATTTATGACCTGTTATCAATTAGTTCAGAATGGTATTATTGTACTACTTGTCCTTTTCAATCACAATTTTGTAATCAAGCTTCTTGTCTTGAACAATTGCATATTGTCCAGGTAAACAAATTATGGTTATGGTGAGATAATAAATGCATGGATAATGTCGTAATCCAGATAATGGAACATTGTTTGAAATGTTTGATTCATGAGCCTGAAACTGATGACCATCACGCCTGATTTCATAGCTGCATTATTATCTATAAAACAGTGCGTTTGGCAGCATAGAATGAAAATCCTTCCTTTATAAAGATGCCATCTTTTCAATGTGATGCTCATTTTTGCCATCTATTTGTAGCATATTACTTTGGTTTGTCTTAATGATATATTTTAATGATGTTTCACCTCATTATCTTGTTGTTTAATCTTTTAACTATTTCCTTCTTCTCTCCATCACTCATTTGTAAACTTGCCTGATTGAGGAACCTTGGAGTTCCAAAAGCTTGCCAATATATATTCTATTAGGCAATAAAATAGAATTCTTTTGTCTTTTTTGACATAGTGATATTTTCATAGGTTTTTCGGGCAAACATGTCACCATGTTATATTTTTTATGTATACTGTCATACAAATTGGATGGTGCTTAACCCCTACTTTACAATAATCTTTGCCTAATATCCTTATATGTATTTATTAGCAATACTTGCACATTATATAACCAATCAGTAGTAAAGAAATTGAGATCAACTAGTGGACAGCTTACTAAGTGACTTAAAATGACTTCCGATCGGCTACATATTTGCCGATCTTTAGTCGTTTAAGAAAATGTTTATGCAGGCAAACTATGCTTGGGATCTACATGAAGTATCATTAATAGATTGTTCTGTGAGTTTAGGCTGTCATTGTTCTTGTCCACAAATGCCATGTTTACACAGGATGATATGTTGCCAAGAACAATGAGTTTTACAGCTAGCCAATATATGATTTCACTCAACAAAGAAGTATTTTACTGCTTTTTTGGACCATATACAGCATATTTGCAATATACAATTGTTGATAAACTAACATTGCACTGAAAATGCACCTTTAAGCTGAGACTCTTTTATGGAACTGACCCATATTGACCGCATGCACTACATCTATGGTGTGCAAACCCTTGGCTTCTTGTCTTTCTTGAGCTACACCAGGAATTATCATATTTTTTGGTACCATGAGACTCAATATTTATCAGAAGATTTATGTGCTGATATAAACATTTTACACAATGTGTATAATAATCTGAATTTGAGAGTGGGACAGGAATTAATTATTATTATAGCATCAATCATAAATGAAGGTTCAGGAAGTTGAAACGTTCTCTACCATAATTGTGTATAAAAAAAATCATCAGAGTTTCATCCAGAAAACATAGCATTTTTCTCTCACTTTTCATCTTGTACAATCCCTATAAAATGTTTTCTTTTTTAGTTTTATTGCAGCAGCAGCTATCAATTTACAAGAACATTTACACTTTCCTACATTTCAGAATTGAAATATATATATCACTAAAAATTGATTTCTATACCATGGCTTCATTAGACATTATTTATTTTTCCACCCATAGACTTAAACAGTATTGCATGTTACAACTAGAGATGATCGACTTTGCCTTTTTTCTCAAAAGTCGGGTCGAACGAAATCAGCCGATTATCGTGAAAAGTTGAAGGCCGACTGAAACACGAAACCCAATGCAAGTCAATGGGAAAGAAAAGTCGGCAGTGAGTGGAGGACAGGAAACACACCTACAGTGCCCATTTTAATGCCAAAAACATCAGTTCTTATTACTTAAGCTTGTCAACCTCAATTTACTTTATAATAATAGTTAGGCATTGAAAACTGGGGGTTATTTGGCTAAAGTTGTGGGGGGGTAGGGCTGGCTCCAGATTTTTGTGGGCGCAGGGCCAAAGATTGTCAATGGGCTCCTTACAAGATAAAATTGTGGGTGCACTCAGCTCTGCATGATAGCAACATCAGTGATATGGCCAGGTGCCGCTGCAGTGGAATAATGACAATAGAAAAGGAAAAGAAAAAGCACCACTGCAAAAAAAACGCACACTGCACCAATTAAAGTGACGACTGAAATAAATAATTTTTATTGATACAAAAGAATTATACACAATAAAAACATGATAAAATCACAAAACTATGGCATCCATGGTACCTAAAATGCATATCAATACAAAAATGTCATACGTGTAAGTACATGTAATGTGAGCATATAATCCAGCGGCACTATAGCAGTATACATCCCTATTCCCAGGCTCATGAGGACTAAATAACCCTAAACAAAGCCCAGCCCATAATAAAGCAACCACAAACAAAAATCCATGTTATATAGTTTTCCTGCTAGGACCCTAATAAGCCCAGATAGCAAGGAGAAGGGGAAAGAGAAGTTAACTCCAGATGCCAGTGGTGCCAGGACACGTAGTAAGGCAAAACAATATCTAAAACTGCCACCAAGACAATCAATAGTCGCAATGGAAATAAAGATACAAGGATGCCATACCCAGGACCATTACCCCACGCGTATTGTCGTAACCTGTACGGCTTCATCAGGGGAAGTGACACAAAGTGGTCCAGGAAACCTTAAACACCTTGCAGAAGTCAGTCAGGGCATTACCACACTCTGTGAACATCCCCTCTATGAGTCAGCAAGGGCAAAAAGTGTATAAACCGGTATCCCGGTCATGTGAACAGGGCCCATAGCAACCGCACATGCGCAGTATAAGCGCCCAGTGAATACACGCTGGCAGTCTCACCGCAGCGCGCATGTATTATAGAAGCCCATAAGGGCCAAGAATAGCAGCTTCACTGCGCCTGCGTCCAGTGGAATGCAGGCTAGCATGTTTGAGGCGCATCTGACCTACGTGCATGAAGCCACCACCATTGCGACTATTGATTGTCTTGGTGGCAGTTTTAGATATTGTTTTGCCATACTACGTGTCCTGGCACCACTGACATGTGGAGTTAACTTCTCTTTCCCCTTCTCCTTGCTCTCTGGGCTTATTAGGGTCCTAGCATGAAAACTATATAACATGGATTTTTGTTTGTGGTTGCTTTATTATGGGCTGGGCTTTGTTTAGGGTTATTTAGTCCTCATGAGCCTGGGAATAGGTAGGTATACTGCTATAGGGCCGCTGGATTATATGCTCACATTATATGTACTTATACGTATGACATTTTTGTATTGATATGCATTTTAGGTACCATGGATGCCATAGTTTTGTGATTTTATCATGTTTTTATTGTGTATAACTCTTTTTATCTATAAAAATTATTTATTTCTGTCGTCACTTTAATTGGTGCAGTGTGCGCTTTTTTTGCAGTGGTGCTTTTTCTTTTCCTTTTCAATAGGCTCCTTTAACACATGCCACAATTCATGATCCTCTGATACGGCAGAGAAATAGCGGCATAGTACAATGAAAAATACTTCACTTCTTACATCTCATGACTGATATCCATTTTAAATTCTCCAATAGCTCCAAAAACAGACAGTATATTCCTCCATACAGTATTATGGCGACTGCATAGTGCGCTATACAGAGTAATGAGGCCCATATATTTCTCCATACAGCATCAATGGTCCCATATAATGTTTGAAACAGTATATGATGAGCTCCACATAATGCTACAGTATATGTTGGTCCCCATGGATGAAGCTCCACTGTGTTATGGGCCCAAATAATGCTCCATATATAATGGGCCCCATTTCTAATGCTCCAGTGCATAATGGGCCCTGTAAATGCTGCTCCAGTGTCTGATGTCCACCTTTGGAATGCTCCAGTGTATGGTGGGCCTCATATATCATTATCCAGAGTATAGTTCTCCCCAAAAATAGCTGTCCCAACATTGAAAACAATTAAATAAGTTTCCTCGCTAGGGAATCCCTGTACTAGTCTGGACTCCTCGTCGTCCCCATCTTCCATCTCACTGCACTTGGACTGTTTAGGCAGAGGGCATACAGACGTGATGTCATCATGCTCTCTGACCAGAATGTCACTGTCAGGAAACACGGAAGTCGTCACGGTGGTGGAGCAGGTCGAGGTAAGTATTTCAACTTTGCAAGTGCTGTGATCCTGAGTAAGCAGGGGGGCCCACTCGTTGGTGATGGCACTGGCACTGGGCCCCTCATAGTACGCTGGTGTGTCTGATGGCGGGTGTGCACCCCCACCATCAGAGACACTTGATTCTACTATGAGGGACCTTGTGCCAGCGCCGTTGCCAAACAGTGTGCCCACCCACCAGTCCAAGGCAATGGCACTCACACGGGTGCGTGCGCCAGGTGGTGATCTCGGCCCTGTGGGTGGAGGCAGCCCAGTTAGGGAGGTGGAAAAATTGGCATATGTTGATGTTGGACATTCAGCAGCTGCAAATGGAGTAATTGGAGAAGTCCGCAGAAGAGGAGGACAAAAGCAAGCCATTTTTCTGGCAACCTACATGTCAGCAGGGGAGGGTGGGACAAAATCCTTTGAAACCCATGCATGGTTCATTTTAATGGAGGTTAGATCATCAACATTTTGGGTCAACAGACAGGTCCTTTTTTCTGTCAGGATTGATCCAGCAGCAATGAAGACTCGTTCAGATAACACACTAGCAGCAGGGCAAGCGAGCTCCTGTAAGGCATATTGTGCCAATTCAGGCAAGGTGTCAAGTTTCCTGGCCCAATAGTCAAAGGGGAATGACCGGTGAGGGAGAACATTGATATAGGAGAAGTAGTTTGTTACCATAGTTGACAACTGCTGTCTCCTGTCACTTTCGATCGATGCAGTATTACCAGTCGTGTGAGCGGTACTTGAAATATCAGTCCACAACATGGTCATGAAACCCCTGTGTCCAACACCACTTCAGCTGTGTGCACCACGAGCACCTCTTTCATGTTGCCACCTACGGCTTGTTGGAAAAACATCACCGCCACTGTGTGCTGGGAATGCCTCAAACAAACAGTTTACCAGAGTTGCTTGTTTGTTAGCCAATATTAGCTCTAGGTTTTCCTGTGGCATGATGTTTTGGAACTTGCCTTTATAGCGTGGATCCAGGATGCTGGCCAACCAGTAGTCATCATCATTGATAATTTTGGCAATGCGGGGGTCCCTTTTTAGGATCTGCAAGGCATAATCAGACATGTGGACCAATGTTCTAGTTGTCAATGATGCACTGCGAGTGGAGGGTGGAGGAGCACTTTCAGGCAAATACACATCCCTCCAGTCACACAAAAATCCTGTACCTGACCTTGCCATGCCAACATTTTTTCTTGCCCCTGAGAAGCATCCTCTTCCCCAAAATAATCATCCCCATCATCCTCCTCCTCTTCCTCTTCCTCTACTTCCTCCTCCTCGTCCACGAGACTTCACTGATCAGAAAATGGCTGACTGTCATCAAGGCTTCCCTCTGCCTCTTCCTCCTCAGCTGCAGACGCCTGCTCCTTAATGTGCGTCAAAGTTTGCATGAGCAGACGCATAAGTGGGATGCTCATGTTTATGATGGCATCGTCTGCGCTTACCAGCTGTGTGCATTCCTCAAAACACTGAAGGACGTTATAGAGGTCTTTCAGCTTCGACCATTGCACACCAGATAACTCCATGTCTGCCTGCAAACTGCCTGCCCGTGTATCCTCCCACAAATGAATTACAGCCTGCCTCTGTTCACACAGCCTCTGAACCATGTGCAGGGTGGAGTTCCACCTTGTTGCAATGTCGATAATTAGGTGGTGCTTGGGAAGGTGGAGCAATTGCTGCAGCTTCTGCATACGACTGGAGAGTACGGGCGATCGGCAGATGTGCGAGCACAGTCTTTGCACCTTATGGAGCAGGGGTGCTAACTCAGGATAATTATTGAGGAAGCACTGCACCACCAGGTTCAAGGTGTGAGCCAGGCAAGGTATGTGCCTGAGTTTTGAAAGGGCTATGGCTGTCACAAAATTCAGGCCGTTATCACTAACTAACTTGCCTGCCTCAAGATGTAGACTGCCCCGCCATGACTCAGTTTGTCGCTGCAAGTAGTCGGCCAGTACCTCCGCGGTGTGTCTGTTGTCACCCAAACACATCATCTTCAACACAGCCTGCTGATGCTTACCACTAGCTGTTCGATAGTGGGACACTGAGTGTGCAACACTGGCAGCTGCAGATGGAGTGCTCGTGCGACTGCGCTCTGTGGATGAGCTTTTGCTTCTGGAGGAGGAGGAGGAGGAGGGTCGAACGCCTTCAGCCAACTGTTGCCTATACCGTGGGCTAGGCAGCACTGTCCCACCGCCACTGTCCCCTGTGGACCCTGCATCCACCACATTAACCCAGTGTGCAGTGATGGACACGTAATGGCCCTGGCCATGCCTACTGGACCATGCATCTGCTGTGAGGTGCACCTTTCCACTCACTGATTGCTTGAGTGCATAGACAATGCGGTCTTTCACATGCAGGTGGAGGGCTGGGATGGCTTTTCGCGAAAAGAAGTGCCGACTGGGTAGGTCATAGCGTGGTACTGTGTAGGCCATGAGCTCGCGGAAAGCTTTGCTTTCAACCAACCGGTAGGGTATCATCTCTAACGAGATTAGTTTGGCAATGTGGGCGTTCAAAGCCAGTGTATGCGGATGAGAGGATAAGTACTTTCTTGTCCTACTCAGAGTCTCTGGTAGGGTGAGCTGGACTTGAGAGCTGCATATGGTGGAACAAGCGGTGGACATGGTGGACTGAGAGAGGGTTGGTGATGGTGATTGTGTTGGTGGTGTTGCTGATGGCCTAGATTCAGTCTTTTGTACCAATAACATTGTGATTCCATGACTGCTTTGCCCTTGCGACGACACCTCGACATTTTCTGCTGATGGTGTGCTAACTGGTGGGATTACAGTGGGGGAAGTGATGTAGCTTTGCTGACTACCTTCATTCGAAGCAGGTGCATATGTGGTACGTGAGGTTTGGTAGTCCGTCCATGCTTGCAAGTGCATGGTGGTTAAATGTCTAAGCATGCAACTGGTATTCAAATTTCTCAGATTTTTCCCTCGGCTAAAGGTCTTTGCGCACTTCTTAAAGATAACTTTTGCCTGATCATTAGGATTTTGTTCAAAAAAAGTGCCACCCTGCACTCTTCCTACTATGGAAGACATTTTGAGACATTGCATGCTGTGCTAATTTGACCGTCTGGCCAAGCTGTCCTGCAACTCTTTTGGTTTTTGTAACACGTTTTTGGACTGCAGCGGTCATGCCAGATGTTGCGATGTCGTTGCCAGCTGCGGATCCTCCTCCTCCTCTTCTGAGCTATTGGCAGCAGCACCCTCTTCCCCAAATGGATGCCAATCTGGGTCAACAACTGGGTCATCCATCACCTCCTCTTCAATTTCATGTGCACCTTCCTCTGTGTCACAGTGTAAGGTGGTATAGTATGCAGGAAGGGGCACCTGAGTTTCATCAGGGTCAGATTCTGGCTCAGTACACTGCGAGGACAATGTAGTGCTCTGAGTGAATGTACCAGCAGAAAAATCTAGCAGTGGCTGTGCATCAGTGCACTCCATGTCAGATTCATCTTGGACTGGGGAATTCACAATTTGACTTGCTAACCCAGGTATGGTATGTGAAAAGAGCTCCATGGAGTAATCGGTAGTGTGGCCTGCCACATCCTTCACTTTTGGTAGAGGTGAAGGACACAAAGAAAGGTGTTGTTCCTGACCAGGAGCCTCCAATGACGACTCAGTGCTTTTATTTTTTGAAACTTTAGAAGAGGAGGCGAGAGAACTGGAGGCTGTGTCAGCAATGTAAGCCAAAACTTATTCCTGAAGCTCTGGCTTTAAAAGTGGTTTACCTACTCCCAGAAAAGAGAGCCTTCGAGGCCTTGTGGAGCCAGACGATGACACAGGCTCAACATGTCCTGCCTTAGGTGCTATTGTGCTTTTGCCACTACCTACAGATGCAACACCACCACCACCACCACCATCGTGACCAGCTGGCAACCGCCGCCCACTTCCATGGCAGCTTCCACCATACTTGCTCATTTTTGTGAAAAGGTACCCAAAATACCACCAGCTATATGGTACTGTAAAGCAAGGCAGAAGGTGTATCTACTATTGGTGAGAATTTGAATCTCACTATAGATTTGAGGATGCAGCACTATTGTCTCTGGCCCAGGAGAGATTATACCTCAATGTAACAGACTGAAATTGGATGGTGAATGACAAGGTGTAGGGTGTCTATAGGATTGGTGAGAATTAGAATCTCACTATAGATTTGAGGACGCTGAACTATTGTCTCAGGCCCAGTAGAGATTACACCTCAATGTAACAGGCTGAAAGTGGATGGTGAATAACAAGGTGGAGGGTGTCTATAGGATTGGTGAGAATTTGAATCTCACTGTAGATTTGAGGACGCTGAACTATTGTCTCAGGCCCAGTAGAGATTACACCTCAATGTAACAGGCTGAAATTGGATGGTGAATGACAAGGTGGAGGGTGTCTATAGGATTGGTGAGATTTTGAAGCTCACTATAGATTTGAGGATGCAAAACTATTGTCTCTGGCCCAGTAGAGATTACACCTCAATGTAACAGGCTGAAATTGGATGGTGTATGACAAGGTGTAGGGTGTCTATAGGTTTGGTGAGATTTTGGATCTCACTAGAGATTTGAGGACGCTGTCCATGATGCTCTCAGTCCAAGTATGGGCGCAGGCAGCCTAATAAGCAGGACTGCTGCACAGTGCACACACAAAAGGGTGGGAAAATGAACACTTGGTAACTGTGCAGAAAAGAGGAAAAGTATTTTTGCTTTTAAAAAAGCAGTTTGCACAGCAGTGTGCAAACAGCAATGCAGCTATCAGGGAGCCTTATAAGGCAGCCTAATAACCAACAGAGCTGATGCACAAAAATAGAGCCTCCCCTGTCACTGCACACAAAGTGTTGTGTTGCAAGTGGAAATCGTTAACAGCAGAAGCAGTTTTTTGGTTCTTCTTCCCTGCCTATTGCTCTCCCTACAGAATCAGCAGCAGCAGCTCTCCCTATGCTAAGATCGCCATAAGTAATATGGAGGTCGGCGGTCACGCCCTTTTATAGCCCCTGTGATGCTACACAAAGCCAGCCAATCACTTGCATGCCCTTCTCAAAGATGGTTTTGACCGATGCTTATGTCATCGCATTGCCCAAAATGTGCATCCTCCATCATTGGCTGAAAAAGGGTGCTGGAAGCATCTTTTGAAACGCGACTTTGGCGCTCTGGTTGCCGACCTCGTGGCCGACCTCACGCTATGGTCGGGTTTTGTTTCATGAAACCCGACTTCAGTGAAAGTCGGCGACTTTTGAATATGACCGACCTGTTTCGCTCAACTCTAGTTATAACCCATGTAATATTTTGTAAAGATGGCTATATATATATATGCATATTTGCTGCAAATGATTGCATTGACCTGCAGATATGGGGTTAATTTACAGGTTAATAGCATTCTGAATCTGTCATGAGGGCCATGCAGTCATGGTTTCAGTCATTGCTCTACGTATAGAGATGGCGTCTGTAATCGTGCCCCCAGCACTGATCGACACCAGAACCTGCTTTCAGTCAGTGTCTAAGATGCAACTACAGTCACCACACATACACATAGCGGTGACTGAACCCATGCCAGCGCCACCCCCATGACGGAACATTGAAGGTCACCAGGGGGATTAAAGTTCAGTTCCTCCCAGCAGCCAGGGTCTATGTTTGCGAGGTTAACAGGTTGAGAATGCTATTACAATGCAGATTAACTCCATATCTGCAGGTTAATAGCTTTTTTTTAACTTGACAGGTTCCCTTTTAAAAGCACACAAAAAAGAAAGATCTGAAGATACATAAGTATAAAATAATACCATTTTCTGTATCATCTATTGACCATATACAGTACATTGCCTAATAGATTTTTCAGAAACAAAATAAAACTTAATAAAAGGTGCTAAATAGAAAAAAGATTTGTTTTATCATTATTCTTTTTATCTACAATATTCCACATTAATTTATGCTGAATTATAAAAAGATAGAGTTCCGTGCAGACTTTGGATGATATGGTTATATGTCACTGTAACAATCTAATTATTCCAAAAGAAGATTACTGGAGCAGCAACATTTAAAATGAATTTAAATGTCACTCCGTAACTT
The DNA here is from genome assembly GCF_039654945.1 of Dendrobates tinctorius. Classification (NCBI taxonomy): domain Eukaryota; kingdom Metazoa; phylum Chordata; class Amphibia; order Anura; family Dendrobatidae; genus Dendrobates; species Dendrobates tinctorius. Next base: position 12,660,140 of record NW_027361775.1, on the reverse strand, counting down.
ATAAAGAGATTTAAAGTGGTCAGGATCTGGAAAGTGGAGGTCAGAGGTAAATCCTTAGAGATTATTTCTCCAGGATGAGCTGGATATAGAACACATCAATATTCAGATGTGAAATGCCCTCAGTCACAAGTGCAAGACAGTCACAGACAAACAATGGAAACAATAAGTGTGTGGGAACATTGAAATGACATTTCCAGTCCATGAAATGACAAAGAATAGGTGAAATATCACAGACATCTAATTCTCTGTTTCCTGTTCCATGTTACCAAACAGCTTATAGATATATGATCTGTACATAGACATTGTCTTCTATTCTGTATTCACCATGTATCTATGGCCATCACAGATATATTGAAGTATTGAGGCAATGTTATCCAGCTGGGATTGTATAATAGCATGGGCTGGCACTTTGTAACTTTGAAGAGGTTTTAATAAAGACATGAGATTGCGTGAGTGACATGTTAATTTATATGGATCTCTGATACTAGTGGGCTATGTTGTGTACATAGCTTTTTTAAAAAAAGATTGAAATCACTTTCTTAGATCTTCAACATACTGTATCATAAAAACAGCACAGGATATAAAATCATGGGGAAAAAACTTAAAAGGGACACTTGGAAGGTTCAAAAAGTACCATGCATATTCACTTCATACCCATTTAAGAGGAGAGAACATCAAATGAAGCCAAGGTAAAAGAATAAAGTAAAGGTAAAGAAGATCACAGCAGTGAGAAGTATAGCATGGGCTATCAAAAATGGGTAATCAAAAGCCCACTAAATGCAGCAGTAGTAACTGGTAACCAAAGTCGTAATGTAACAACAGACATGGGGGTATAAGAAAAAGCAAGCGCTCAGGTAATATCACACTTTGGTACCAAATTTGAGGTTCTACATGTATATAGAATACCTAAAATTTAAAGGCAATATAAATGAAAAATGTATTCATGTTAGCAATTCAAATTCGAGTATGTTCATATTTTCTAACCTGACTGCAAATCTGAGCTCAACTACTAACCCTATGGCGTCATTCAGGCATCCATTTCTTTTAATTTTTAATTTTTTTAGGAACAATATTTATTTATTTTTATTTATTTTAGTCATTTATATAGCACCATGAATTCCACAGCGCTTTACAGACATTATCATCACTGTCTCCGATGGGGCTCACAATCTAAATTCCCTATCAATATGTCTTTGGAAAGTGGGAGGAAACCCACGCAAACAAGGAGTGAACATACAAACTCCTTGCAAATGTTGTCCTTGGTGGGATTTTTGAGCATCATCCTGACCAATGGACCAAAGTACCACAATCGGAATTTCCAATTCTAGTATTGATACAGCATGTTCAAGAAGCACAGTTTTGTGAATGGGAATGGCAACTGTGCACTAGCATGTAAAGCAAAAAAAATTCTTGGGCACATGCGCAATAACATCGATCATGTTCTGGTAGAGGCTACTGTGAAATTGCCGCCACCAGCGCCATTTTCCTGCAGCCAATTTTTTGTCTCTAGCAAAATGACGCTGGCAGTGCTTGTGCAATAACATCTATCAGAACGTGATACATGTTACTGCGCAGGCGCCGATGCCATCTTTCTAGAGAAAAAAGGTTGGTTGCAGTGAAATGGAGCTGACACTTGTGCAATTGCATGTATCAGAATGCGATAGATGCTACTGCGTATGAGCTCCCACTAGCATAATGATTTACATGATAGTGCGCAGGCACCGCTGACAGTGTTAGTTTGCTCATTGTAAATGTATTTTTTCTAAACACACCATTGTATATACAGCATTTAAAATACGGGGCAGATCACTGAAAGCATCATGATGAGTATTTAATCAGAGCACCACATAAAGCCCTGCCCACAGGCCCTCCCTGGAGTACTAGAATCTCATTAGCTGAAAACTACAAATGCAAATTAAACAGCAACAAGATGGATTTCAACAGCTAAGGTGTAAATTTAATCAGTATAACAGCACCAACCAGACATTGTCTGTAGTTTACTTAGCACAATCTGCAGACAGGTTCCCTTTAAGCAATATTGCAGCCATATCCAACAACATTTTGATATCATGCATGTGACTTTTACATGCTATTTGTTCCCGCTGAAGTCAAGGAATCGAAAAGAGCATGCTATGATTTAAATTAGGCTTTCTAACTTACAGTGTGAACAGGACTTTAAAATATTCAATTTACTGTAATTTTAAATCTATTGGTTGCATTTTCATATAGTAAAATTAACTGAACCAAAAAAATGAGCAAGATAAGAATAACCCCAATAAACTGTATACATTTCTATTTAATCTCATTAAAAATATATAAATAAATCTACAGAAAATGTCAAAAATATCAGACACATGAGAAACATTATGTGTGAGCCAGAAGAATATATATGCACTACTCAAAAAAATAAAGGGAACGCTTAAACAACAGAATATAACTCCAAGTAAATCAAACCTCTGTGAAATCAAACTGTCCAATTAGGAAGCAACACTGATTATCAACCAATTTCACATGCTGTTGTGCAAATGGAATAGACAACAGATGGAAATTACTGGCAATTATCAAGACACCCTCAATAAAGGAGTGGTTCTGCAGGTGGGGACCACAGACCCAATCTCAGTACCAGTGCTTTTTGGCTGATGCTTTGGTCACTTTTGAATGTTGGTTGTGCTTTCACACTCGTGGTAGCATGAGACGGACACTACAACCCACACAAGTGGGTCAGGTAGTGCAGCTCATCCAGGATGGCACATCAATGCGAGATGTGACAAGAAGGGTTGCTGTGTCTGTCAGCGTAGTGTCCAGAGGCTGGAGGTGCTACCAGGAGACAGGCCAGTACACCAGGAGATGTGGAGGGGGCTGTAGGAGGGCAACAACCCAGAAGCAGGACCGCTACCTCAGCCTTTTTGCAAGGAGAAACAGGAGGAGCACTGCCAGAGCCCTGCAAAATGACCTCCAGCAGGCCACAAATGTGCATGTGTCTGCACAAATATTTAGAAACCGACTCCATGAGGATGGTTTGAATGCCCAATGTCCACAGATGGGGGTTGTGCTCGCAGCCAACACCGTGTGGCCCTCCAAAGAAATTCCACCCCACACCATTACTTACCCACTGCCAAACCGGTCATGCTGAAGGATGTTGCAGGCAGCAGATCGCTCTCCATGGTGTCTCCAGACCCTATCATGTCTGTCACATGTTCTCAGTGTGAACCTGCTTTCATCTGTGAAGAGCACAGGGCACCAGTGGCAAATTTGCTAATCCTGGTGGTCTGTGGCAAATGCCAAGCATTCTGCACAGTGATGGGCTGTGAGCACTACCCCCATCTGTGGATGTTGGGCACCTGTCCACAACCTCAAACAGGCACACTCCAAACTCTACTATGGTGAAGACCAAAGAGCTGTCAAAGGACACCAGAAACAAAATTGTTGCCCTGCACAAGGCTGGGTAGACTGAATATGCAATAGGCAAGCAGTTTGGTGTGATGAAATCAACTGTGGGAGCTGTAATAATAAAATGGAAGACATACAAGACCAATGATAATGTCCCTCGATCTGGGGCTTCATGTTAAATCTCACCCCGTGGAGTCAAAATGATCACAAGAACAATGAGCAAAAATCCCAGAACCTCATGGGGGGACTTAGTGAATGACCTGTATAGAGCTAGGACCACTGTAACAAAGGCTACCACCAGTAACACTCTATGCCACCAGGGGCTCAGATCCTGCAGTGCCAGACATGTCAACGTGCTTCAGCCAGTACTTGTCTGGGCCCATCTGAAGTTTGCTAGTGAGCATTTGGATTATCCAAAAGAGTATTGAGAGAATGTCATATAGTCTGATGAAAAAAAAGTAATACTGTTTGGTAGAAACAAAACTCGTTGTGTTTGGAGGAGATAGAATGCTGAGTTGCATTCAAAGAACACCTTACCTAATGTGAAGCATGGGGGTAGAAACATCATGCTTTGGGGCTGTTTCTCTGCAAAGTGACCAGGACAACTGAACCTTGTATTTGAAAGAATGAATGGGGCCATGTATTGTGAGACTTTGAGTGCAAACCTCCTTTCATCTGCAAGGGCATTGAAGATGAAACATAGATGGGTCTTTCAGCATGATAATGATCCCAAGCACACCACCAGGGCAACAAATGAGTGGATTCGTAAGAAGCATATGAATATCCTCGAGTGGCCAAGCCAGTATTCAGATCTTAACCCCATATAAAACATTCAGAGGGATTTGAAAGTCCGTGTTACCCAGCAACACGCCAAAACATCACTGCTCTAGAGGAGATCTGCATGGAGAAATGGGCCAACATACCACCAACAGTGTATGTCAACCTTGTGAAGACTTACAGAAAACGTTTGAACTCTTCATTGTAAACAAAGGATATATAACAAAATATTGAGATAAATTTTTGTTAATGACCAAATACTTATTTTCCAACTTAATTTGCAAAATAAATCTTGCCAAATCAGACAAGGTGATTTTCTGAATTTGTTTTTTCATTTTGACTCTCATAGCTGTGGTGTACCTGTGATGTCAATTACAGGCCTCTTTCATCTTTTTACATGGGAGAACTTATGCAATTGGTGGCTGACTAAATACTTTTTTTCCCACTGTGTGTATATATATATATATATATATACTAGTCGAAGAGCCCGGCGCTGCCCGGGCATAGTAACTAACTGTGGTTAGTTTTAACAAATTATAATTATCCTCCATCCCATAGTCCCGCGCCCATATACCCATCATACATATCCACCATCCCATAGGCCCGTGCCCATATACCCATCATACATATCCTCCATCCCATAGTCGAGTGCCCATATACCCATCCTACATATCCTCCATCCCATAGAATAGTGCCCATATACCCATCACACATCCTCCATCCCATAGTCCCGTGCCCATATACCCATCATTCATATCCACCATCCCATAGGCCCGTGCCCATATACCCATCATACATATCCTCCATCCCATAGTCCCATGCCCATATACCCATCATACATATTCTCCATTCCATAGTCCCATGCCCATATACCCATCATACATATTCGCCATCCCATAGTCGAGTGCCCATATACCCATCACACATCCTTCATCTCATAGTCCCATGCCCATATACCCATCATACATATCCTCCATCCCATAGTCCCATGCCAATATACCCATCATACATATCCACCATCCCATAGTCCCATGCCCATATACCTGTCATACATATCCTCCATCTCATAGTCCAGTGCCCATATACCCATCACACATCCTCCATCCCATAGTCCTGTGCCTATATACCCATCATACATATTCTCCATCCCATAGTCCCGTGCCCATATACCCGTCATACATATCCTCCATCCCATAATCCAGTGCCCATATACCCATCACACATCCTCCATCCCATAGTCCCGTGCCCATATACCCATCATATATATCCACCATCACATAGGCCCGTGCCCATATACCCGTCATACATATCCACCATCTCATAGGCCCGTGCCCATATACCCATCACACATATCCTCCATCCCACAGTCCAGTGCCCATATACCCATCACACATCCTCCATCCCCTAGTCAACCATTATGACATCATAATAAGGGGCGGGGCTTGATATGCACACACTGTTTCCCCATTATGTAGACAGGGTCAAAATTGTTTGGTGAATTGGAACGCGCGGGGTTAAAATTTCGCCTCACAACATAGCTTAGGACGCTCTCGGGGTCCAGACATGTGACTGTGCCAAATTTTGTGGCTGTAGCTGCGACGGTGCGGATGCCTATCCCGGACAAACACACACACACATACATACATACAGTACATACATACACACACACTTTGAGCTTTATATAATAGATATATATATATATATATATATATATATATAAATCCAACAATGTAGACCAGCTCACTCCTGTGAACCACCTGGAACCTCAGCTGACCTGGTTAACTCCGTTGTGCCCGGATCTGGATATAGGAGTCCATCCATACAAATGTGAACAACGACAAAGCAAAGTCCAGCAATAACGTGAGCAATCCAGGATGCTGTTAAAAATTTTTTTTCTTTTTATTCATAAATCCATTAAAATGCAATGGTCCAAGCAGTTCAAAACAGCAATAACGCAGGAAAGTCGTGCAGATAGGACTACGCGTTTCAGCGGTAGAACCCGCCTTCTTCACGGTCCAGAATCTATTCTGCTTTCCAAACATGGAACCTTATATACATCCCACTCCCATCAGGGTAATTATAAACATATGTGAGAGACTTAAAAACGTGCTATAAAAGCAGATCAAACATAAACTATCCACATATTGATCAGTATACAACATGCATAAAGATTATAAGGAAAGAATTCAACATATTGGAGAAAAGTACATTAGGAATGTCCAATAACCTGACCATAAGATTTAAGGCCCTGTGCACACAGTGCAGACTCCGTGCAGTTCCGCAGCAGATTTGGCCCTGCAGAACCGCAGCAGAAAAGCAACAGAACAGCACGTGATGCACAGTACCATTTAAGGCTATGTAAAACAAAAAAGGCTGTGCACATGCTGCAGATTTTTCTGCGCAGATCTGGTGCAGAATAAAAGAAGCAGCATATCGCTTCTCCTGTGCGGCTCTGCTGCAGCTCTCCACCTGCTCCATTATAGAAATCTGCAGGCGGAAACTGCAGGGGAAATCCGCACAAAAACTGCACCAAATCTGCAACAAATCTGCAGGCAAAACGCAGATCATCTTACCTAAAGATTTAGCAAAATCTACGCGGAAAATTCCACAGCAGAATCGGCACCGTGTGCACATAGCCCCAGTGGTACAAAAACATAGAATAATAATATTAACCAGCATTATATAATACAAATATATCAATAGTGCATAATGATATCCAGGCGGTTATTAAAGCCCTGTGGCATGCGAGTCCCCAACTCAAATATCCACTTACTTTCTCTTGCAAGCACTTTTTTATGAAAATCTCCCCCTCTCAATGGTTTTTTTACATGCTCTATGCCCATAAAGGAGAAACCGCGTAAATCCCCATTATATTTTTTTTAAAAATGTCGGGATACTACTGATGCACCAACCATAGGCAAATTACTAGCGTCTGATAGGTGTTTGCGGATTCTAGTTTTAAGAGGGTTCATCGTGCAACCTACATATTGCATACGGCATATATTGCAATTAATTAGATACACTACATTCTCCGTATTACAGTTTATAAAAGAACAAACATTAAACTGTTTTTTGTTGGAGATAGATGTAAATGTTTTAGATTTATTAGCAAAACCGCAGCACTTACAGATATGCGCAGAAAAATCTGCAGCATGTGCACAGCCTTTTTTGTTTTACATAGCCTTAAATGGTACTGTGCATCACGTGCTGTTCTGTTGCTTTTCTGCTGCGGTTCTGCAGGGCCAAATCTGCTGCGGAACTGCACGGAGTCTGCACTGTGTGCACAGGGCCTTAAATCTTATGGTCAGGTTATTGGACATTCCTAATGTACTTTTCTCCAATATGTTGAATTCTTTCCTTATAATCTTTATGCATGTTGTATACTGATCAATATGTGGATAGTTTATATGTTTGATCTGCTTTTATAGCACATGTTTTTAAGTCTTTCACATATGTTTATAATTACCCTGATGGGAGTGGGATGTATATAAGGTTCCATGTTTGGAAAGCAGATTAGATTCTGGACCGTGAAGAAGGCGGGTTCTACCGCTGAAACGCGTAGTCCTATTTGCACGACTTTCCTGCATTATTGCTGTTTTGAACCGCTTGGACCATTGCATTTTAATGGATTTATGAATAAAAAGAAAAATTTTTTTTAACAGCATCCTGGATTGCTCACGTTATTGCTGGACTTTGCTTTGTCGGTGTTCATATATATATATATATATATATATATATAAATATATATATATATATATATAAATACAGTGCCTTGCGAAAGTATTCGGCCCCCTTGAACTTTTCAACCTTTTCCCACATATCATGCTTCAAACATAAAGATACCAAATGTAAATTTTTGGTGAAGAATCAACAATAAGTGGAACACAATTGTGAAGTTGAATGAAATTTATTGGTTATTTTAAATTTTTGTGGAAATTCAAAAACTGAAAAGTGGGGCGTGCAATATTATTCGGCCCCTTTAACTTAATACTTTGCTGCGATTACAGCTGCAAGTCACTTGGGGTATATCTCTATCAGTTTTGTACATTGAGAGACTGAAATTGTTGCCCATTCTTCCCTGGCAAACAGCTCGAGCTCAGTGAGGTTTGATGGAGATCGTTTGTTTCATCGTTTAATCATTGTCTTGTTGGAAGACAAATCTCCATCCCAGCCTCAGGTCTTTTGCAGACTCCAACAGGTTTTCTTCAAGAATGGTCCTGTATTTTGCTCCGTCCATCTTCCCATCAATTTTAACCATCGTCCCTGTCCCTGCTGAAGAAAAGCAGCCCCAAACCATGATGCTGCCAACATGTTTGACAGTGGGGATGGTGTGTTCAGGGTGATGAGCTGTGTTGCCTTTACACCCAACATATCGTTTGGCATTGTTGCCAAAAAGTTCGATTTTGTTTTCATCTGACCAGAGCACCTTCTTCCACATGTTTGGTATGTCTCCCAGGTGGCTTGTTGTAAACTTTAAACAACACTTTTTATGAATATCTTTGAGAAATGGCTTTCTTCTTGCCACCCTTCCATAAAAGCCAGATTTGTGCAATGTATGACTGATTGTTGTCCTATGGACAGACTGTCTCACCTCAGCTGTAGATCTCTGCTGTTCATCCAGAGTGATCATGGGCCCCTTGGCTGCATATCTGATCAATCTTCTCCTTGTTTGAGATGAAAATTTAGAGGGACAGCCAGGTCTTGGTAGATTTGCAGTGGTATGATACTCCTTCCATTTCAATATGATCGATGGCACAGTGCTTCTTGGGATATTTAAAGCTTTGGAAATCATTTTGTATCCAAATCCAGCATTAAATTTCTCCACAACAGTATCACAGACCTGCCTGTTGTGTTCCTTGGTCTTCATGATGCTCTCTGCTTCAAACAGAACCCTGAGACTATCACAGAGCAGGTGCATTCACGTGGAGACTTGATTGCACACAGGTGGATTATATTTATCATCATTAAATAGGTATATTTTTGAGTAAAATGTAAATTGTTCTTTTAGTCTGTAAACTTCTGACAACATGTCTCTGAATTTCCAAGCAAAAAATTTTGTATTTTTTTCTGACAAAGAAAAATGGTTAAGATTGAAAAAAAACAGTGCTTTCAGAAGTCAAATAATGCAAAGAAAACAAGTTCATAATCATTTAGAAACAACAATACTAATGTTTTAACTCAGTAAATGTTCAGAAATCAATATTTTGTGGAATAGCCATGATTTTTAATAATAGCTTTCATGCGCCTTGGCATGCTTGCCACAAGTCTCTCACACTGCTTCTGGCACAAAAATTTAAGCAGTTCTTCTTTGATGGCTCGTGACTATCCATCATCCTCTTGATTACATTCCAGAGGTTTTAAATGGGGTTATAGTCTTGAGAATGGGCTGCCCATGACAGGGTTTTGATGTGGTGGTCTCATAATTTTTGCCATATACATATGTATGGAATTGTGTTATGTGTATGCGTGAATATGTCTGTGTAACTGAAATTGTGTGTGTGTGAGTATTCTATAGTATATTGTGGTATGTGCATGTATAAGAATATTTGTATGTTTGGGGCAAATTTACTAAATCAGTACAAGCTCATCCACATCCGTATTAGGGAATTTAATTTGTCTTTCCAGTTTTAGCAACAGACAAAGTGAAATGAACCCCTTCATACACCCTGATTAACTGCATGTCTCAGTTAAAGTGCATGTGTATATTGCGGAATCAGGAGCTGAGCTCACACTCAGAGGATGTCAGATGTGATAAATAGCATGCATCTGTCTGTAACACCATCAATCAGATCTAGCCTCGATTGCTGCTATTCAATTATTTAAATGCCACTGCCAGTCACTGACAGCTGCGTTCAAATATAAATTGCATGCTGGTGGGTGCATGGGCCCACCAGCTCCAATCATCCCTCCCTGCCCATGATGGTCACATTGGTTGCTGATGGATTGACATTGCAGTCTGTGACCCATTGCTGAAATTCTGGTCTTCCAAAGAAATCCATCCTGTGCAAATATTGCTGTTGAGAACAAAGCCAGCCTAAGCAAACTGAACGATCTGTTTTTGATCTACTACTGATTATTCTGTGCTCATGGGAAATGTGGTTTTCTTGGCTATTAAATGACAACTGATTGGCTTTTATGTAGCTTATCAGCGATCGCTTAATTGCACAAGTCAAACAGTGTAATCCTGTCTTGCTACTCACATTTATGATATCTCATTGGCAGAGCGTGTAACCACAAAAGATGGTATTAAAGATGTCGCTCTGCTGAGTAGTATGTAGTAGTCATAGTAGTAGTAGTTTAGCTATGATTATGTATGATTTTCTTTTTAAAGTATGGTAAAGTGCAGCATATACCATAGTTCTAAAACAATACTTGGTGTAAAAATGTTTTTTTTTTTTGTTTGGTTTTAGTGATGTGCAAAGAAACTACAGGTATGTAATCTTTGCATAGTATTCAGTTTTTGTCAACACAATATGCTGTTTGATGAATTAGGCAAAACTATGAGGATATCGTATCGTAATTTACAAGCCATATACATTCTTTTCCAATATCCGGTTCTGTTCCTCTATCCCTGTAATAAGCTCAGGTCTACTCCTGTACTTATATCTTAAGATTGATTTTGTTCCTGTGTCTAAGTAGTAAACTTGGTTCTGCTAATATATTTAGGTAATAAACTATGATCTGTTTGGGGTTTTAGCCTCAAAGAGGCATCATGTCAGGTCAGCATCCCAACAAAGTGGTACTCTTTGTCTCCAGCTGTTGGGATCATGTGAATTGGCCAATTTATGTCCTAAGTACCATCATACTATAGTGTTTCAGAGTGCAGCTTTATTTTGTTAGTTACATATAGGGTGGCTTATTAGCTTGAACCTGTTCACATTTGTTTTTCTATTTGGAAGTGACAGTTAGTCTTTTGACACACATAGACTTCAGTGCTGGAATAAATGAGGGTGTTGTGAATTCGCTTGCTGGCCTCCCTCTGGTTATTACTGAAGGTAGTGGAGCTGGTCAATTTGACAGAGGGGTTGCGACTTCTCTTTCTGGGCTCCCTCTGGTGGTTACTGGAGGTAATAGAGCTGATCTGATTGACAGAGGCTTGCCACCTGATAATGAGAATGACGATTGGAGATCTGGGGTTTCAGATTGGGATTTAAGACAGCTGACTCCCTCTATCCCTGCTGGTGATTTTCTTCCTGTGCCTCCTGAGGTCTGATGTCTCCAGCTCTGTCCCTGCATGTTCAGCTAATTGGTTCATTTGCTATTCTGTTTGCATTTGATCTGGTTTTGTCTATCTCTGTTTTGTTCGGGTCAGCCAGCTCCGGCTGGGGCTGTGCTGAATCACCGACCATATGTTACTGCTTGTGCCAGTTTGTTTTGTCCCCTGTTAGATTGGTCTCTTTTTGCTCTGCTTTCAGAATATACCAGAGTGCTGATATAGTGGGGGCGAAGTCGTGCGACTTCAGTGTTTTTGTGCATCAGACATGTTGGACTTTTTGCAGGGTATTTTGTGTGATTGCAGACAGTGTCTTTCCTTTCCTGTCCTGTCTAGTCAGTGTGGGCCCCATCATTTGCTCAGTCTATTTTCCTGCCTGTGTTTGTGTTTTCATCTAGTCTCACCAACAATATATGTTTGCGAGCTATCTATTCCTTTGGAGTCTGATCTGGGGCAGTTTAGATTTCCCCTTACTTGCTTTAAGCTTAGTTAACTCTCTGGCTGTGCCAAGGCATCTAGGATCATCGTAGGTATGCTCCATGGCTACTGCTAATTGTGTGGATAGGGTCAGGGGTCTGCAATCTGCTTAGTTACCAACCTCTTTCGTTTTCTGTGGCTTATCCTGGGCCTGCTCTCCTCCTCAATTACCCATTCATAACATGAGGGCCTGTGCAGAGGATTGGGAAGGTGTTATTGTGGTAGAATAAGGAGACAGGAGAGGTATTAGGACAGTAGAATACAATGTTTGTTTTATTTCCTTCCTAGCCCTGAAAAGAATCCAGCAAAATGGCAGATGGTAGAATATAAAAAATGTATGACTTTCATAACAAGTTCAATTTGATACGGATCAATTCGCTTTTGTCTGCCTTTAGCCCTTTAAAATATGTGCAGTTTTCATGACAAAAATCTAATTGTAAAACATTTCTTCAGGGCAATTTTCCAAACCAAATATTTATATGGCATAATATTAACACTAAACCAGTGCTTGTTGTAATGAAGAGACCTCTACTAAACTAGGGCTAATTTTAATGCTGAGTCACCTAAGCAATATTTGATTGGCATTGCTCTGAGGCAGTTGTGTTTGCAGGGAGAATTATTAGCCAATTGAACTCATTAATGTGGGGTTAGCATAATTGTAAATTATCTATATCATTATCAAACAATGTGACAGCTTGTTGGGTTTTTGGCATTGCTTCAATCCATAACTTAAAATAGATATTATGCCTTGTCTTGTTAACATCATTTAACTGTTTGACAATACAATGCGCACTTATTTACTTTGAATCCTTCAAAACAGCCCCTAAAGCAATGCAGTAAGGAACAGTCAGTAGGGTTTAATATCAAGCCTTTGGTAGGTAATTTAGTGTGTATGCATTTCAAACTATTGTAAAATCTGGAAACTCTAATTGGTAGCATCTAAAGGTACTGTCACACTTAGCGATGTACCAGCGATCCCGACCAGCGATATGACGCGGTCAGGATCGCTGGTACATCGTTAAGTGGTTGCTAGTGAGCTGCCACACAGGCAGATCTCACCAGCGACATCGCTGGGGTCGGGGGTCGCTACTTACCTGTCATACTAGGCGATCCTGCGTCCTCCCGCCCGGCTCCACGCTCGTCGCTCGTCTCTCCACAGGAAGCGCCGCAGGAAGCTGACAACGAGAAACAGTCCTGGACGTTCTCGCGTGATCAGCGATAAGCAAAGGGGGAGTGGGTCGTAGGTAAGTATCAGACACAGCGATATCGCTAGCAATATCGCTATAACGTCACAAGTTATAGCAATATTGCTAGCGTTATCGCGTAGTGTGACAGGCCCTTAAATCTTTACTCGTTGAAGACAACTAATTCCAAAATGAAACTTTATGTATCTGAAAACCAGAGATGAGCAAATGTCTTGGAGAAGTGAATACACCTCAATTTTTACAAGAACTATAAATTTTCCTGAATCTGAAATGTTTGTAATTCACTTTTTTTTCTGATTGCTGAATTGTGGAGGACTAGGAAAGGATTAAAAAAAGGTAATGCTCATTTTGCCACTCCTGCACCTCCACCTTCTATTTCGGTGTATCATAATTTTCAGCCTTCTTCAGTCACATCGGGTTTCCAGCATGGATTAGTTGTCAGGCGCCGCAACGCATTTCGTGATGTAATGTTTGATACGATGATGCGCGTTGCTGTAATGCAACATACATAGCGAAGTTTGATACCTATTTGGCAGCAGAAGTACTGGTATTCAGTGCAGGAGGCTGAAAATGATAACATAAGTCAGAAGACTTTGGAAAAAAAGGATCAGACAATGAGTGACAGAATCCCAGAGAAAAGATTAATAAGTTTTGTTTTTTTACTGCATGTAATATGATTTTTATTTTCACATAAGAAGTTTTGCTTTTATTTTTTTCACGTATGAGTTTTTTTATGTAAGAATTATTTTGATCTTTTCTGCACACATAATGCTTTTTTTCCTAATAAGAAAAATTCAATTTGCATAGACTAATTTCGATGAGAATTTAATTTTCCTGCCAAATTTGAGCGAACTGCCGAATTTGAATCTTGGCAGATTTGCTCATCTCTACTGAAGACATTACATTAAATTAAATTTGGCTCATGTTTATCTGTTTGAAAACTGTTAATTATAGTAATTGTACACTAAAAACATCATCTATATATGCCATGAATTAATTATTCTGGAAGGATAGCTATATTGGCCAATAGCTATTGTGTTAGCACATTGAAAAGAACTGTCACAAAGACTATCCTTTCTATTTTAATTAAAAAGTCATTAATTCTCATCTTAACTTTGCAAAGATAACCCATTAAATAAAAATTTTAAAATAAAAAACACTATGCTGCTTTTGCACCTGTAAAGGTTTGGACAGTGACTTTTGTGTTCCTGCCCCTGAAGACAACATTCTCCAAAAGTGAATAGTGTCATGCATTTTTGTACATGTATTGTGATTTTTGAAGTGTTAACTATGTCATGTGGCTGAAGGTATTGTTTTAGGTAATAATGCTGCTGTGTGTGCACTGTAAAAGTAATGCCTAGTGGGAGTAATGTACACTCCAGCATGAGCATTTGGTAAGCACAGGGTAAAAGGCCTGTCACACTAAGCGATATCGCTAGCAATATGGCTATAACATCACTGGTTTTGTGACGTTATAGCAATATTGCTAGCGATATCGCTATGTCTGATACTTACCTCTGACCGGCTCCCCCGCTGATTATCGCTGATCGCGCGAGAACGTCCTAGACCGTTTCTCGTCGTCAGCTTCCTGTGGCGCCGACGAGCGACGCGTGGACGCGGGCGGGAGGAAGTCTTCATCGCCTCGTCTGACAGGTAAGTAGCAACCGCCAACCGCTGCTATGGCACTGGTGAGATCTGCCTGTGTGGCAGCTTACTAGCGACCACTTAGCGATGCACCAGCGATCCTGAACGCGTCATATCACTGGTCGGGATCGCTGGTGCATCGCTATGTGTGACAGTACCTTAAGACATAGAATAAGATTTAGGACATAAGATAAAGTGTGATTTGTATTGTAAGTGTAATATGCTTAGTGCATAATGTTAGAAGATAGTGACTGTAGTTAAGTAGATGAAAGGTTAAGTCTGCCGAGCAACAGACTGCTGGGACAGACAGAGTAAAGAGACAGTTAATGATTAATCTAGCCCACAGTGGTATGGGTTGAAACCAGTAAACGGAAACTAGTTCCTGGTTTAGTAGAGAAGAAAAATGGGTGTTCCAGCTCCTAAAATGAATTCTTTATTGAACAAACATTAAAACATGATGCTCGGAAATGTCCTCATATAATGGTGGCTGTGCTCACAGGCACTACGCAAACAGCATCGTGTTTTGATCCTGTAAGGGTCTGTGTCACAGCTGGATTCTAATCTCTGCGCACAGATCTTATAGAATGTATGGACCAATCAGGTAATTAAAATAAATCATGTGATCTGCTAACAAAAGGTCCTAAACATGCTTTTCTATAATCATTTGTAAATTGTGCCGCTCCATCTTAACCATAAAAAATAAAGCTTAAAATTAACATACACAAAATATATACAAATAATGTTAATAATGAAACATAATTTTGTTTCTTTTATTTAAACCTTTTGGCTGTCTCGTTCCCAAGTTGTAAATCCAGAAAGCCTCTCTAGTTAACCCTCCATCAGGAACAATGGATCTGACAGGCGCAGCTCTTCTACTTTCATTTCTCCCTTCTCACCAGATTTTCAGGAAACCCCCTCCCTCTAGATAGTCTCCTGGCTCTAGCTGCTGTGTGAAACCTGATACCACAGTTGGTCTGCAGAGCTTCAGGAGGGAAGATATAGCTGTGCTGGCTTCTCAGGCTCATTGGTCCCGCACACATCACACTTTATAAGGTTGGTATGTAATGTTTTTAGTCATTACTATTGTTTATTTAGCTTGTTTTATGAATGGATAGAGAAAGGTTTGTGGATATTTCATATAAATAAGGCAGATTTTCTTACAAATGAAAGTGTACTTCTCAGGAGTTTTGAAATTTGTGTATATCAAAGTTATTACTTTTATGTTGAGTAAATGGGTTTGTTTTGCACCTGATAATGTGTAGTCTCTTTTATTACATCCCTATGAAGGTCTCTGATCACTTTTAGATCACTGAAATTGAGAAAATTAGATATTCTAGGCATTTTTCTAGCCTGCGCTTGACAGGCACATTGTTCCATTACGAGTTAGTGTGAATATTGTTCCTGACGGAGGGTTAAAAAGCGTCTTTTAATATCTCCCCCCGTTTTGGATTTTTTATGCACTCTATACCTGCAATTAATAGCGATGACAAACTGCCATTATGATGTGAAATAAAGTGTCTGGAAGCCATAGATATATTTCTGACACTAATACAGTATTGGATGATCGCAGAATTCTTTCCATGGTGAAGAAAAAATCCTTCACAACATCCACCCAAGTGAAGAACATTCTCCAGGAAATAGGTGTTTCAGTCTAAGTCTACTATAAAGAGAAGATTTCTTGAGTGCAAAAACTAATGGTGTACCACAAAGTGCAAACCATTATTCTGGCTTAAAAATAGAAAATCAAGATTAGACTTTGCCAGAAAACCTCTAAAGAAGCCAGTCCAGTTCTGGAAGAAAATTATTTGGACAGATGAAACTATGGTCAACCTGTACCAGAATGATGAGAAGTATGGTAAAGGTTTGACATAGCTCATCATCCAAAGTACCCCACATCCCTTGTAAAATATGTTGAAGGCAATGTGATGGCATGGGCATACATGGCCATGACCATATACTTATTTTCAACCAAAATTTGCAAAATAAATCTTGCCAAATCAGACAAGGTGATTTTCTGGATTTTTTTTCTCATTTTGACTCTCATAGTTGTAGTCTAACTATGATGTAAATTACAGGCCTCTGTCATCTTTTTAAGTAGGAGAACTTGCACAATTGGTGGCTGACTAAATATTTTTTTCCCCACTGTAAGTATATGACATTTTTATTTTATATGATGGGACTATTTTATTTTAAAAGGGGTTGCCCATGTAGTGGACAATCTGTTTTATACAGCTTCATGAAGTGATTAAACAGAGTCAGCATGGCTTTGTAACTAAAAAGTCATGTCAGACTAACTTATTTTCCTTCTATGACAGAATCACTGATTGGGTGGATCAGGGAAATGCTGTAGATATAATATATCTTGACTTCAGCAAAGCATTTGACAAAGTATCTCACACAATCCTTATTGAAAAAATGGCTAAGTATGGAATGGACAAGGCAACTGTTAGGTGGATTCATAACTGGCTTAGTGATCGGACCCAAAGCGTGGTCGTAAATGGCTGCAAAGCCAGTTGGAAGAATGTCTCAAGTGGGGTACCACAGGGCTCTGTCCTGGGCCCTGTATTGTTCAACAACTTTATCAACAATTTAGATGAAGGAATTGAGGGTAAACTGATTAAACTTGCTGATGACACAAAGCTAGGAGGGATAGCTAATACTAGTGAAGAGCGAGAGAGGATTCAAATAGATATACATAAACTGGAGCAGTGGGCAGCAACTAACAGAATGGTTTTTAACAGGGAAAAATGCAAAGTACTACATCTTGGCAATAAAAATGAAAAAAGCATATACAAAATGGGAGGAATAGGGCTAAGCAACAGCACATGTGAAAAAGACTTGGGTATACTAAGTGATCACAGACTGAATATGAGTCAACAGTGTGATGCAGCAGCAAAAAAGCAAATGCAATTCTAGGATGTATAAGCAGAAGCATACAGTCTAGATCACGTGAAGTCATTATTGCCCTCTACTCCTCTTTGGTCAGACCTCAACTGGAATACTGTGTCCAGTTTTGGGTGCCACATTTTAAAGAAGACATCAACAAACTGGAGCAAGTTCAGAAAAGAGCGACCAGAATGGTGACCGGTCTGCAAACCCTGTCTTATGAGGAAAGGTTGCAGGATTTGAGAAAGTTTAGCTTGCAGAAGAGAAGACTGAGAGGAGACTTAATAGCTGTCTACAAATATATCAAGGGCTGTCAAATTGTAGAAGGATCATCTTTATTCTCATTTGCAGACTAGAAGCAATGGGATGAAACTGAATGGGAGGAGACACAGATTAGATATTAGAAAAAACTTTTTGATAGTTAGAGTGACCAATGAGTCTAACAGGCTGCCACGAGAGGTGGTGAGTTCTCCTTCAATAGAAGTCTTCAAACAGAGGCTGGACAGACACCTGTCTGGGATGATTTAGCGAATCCTGCTTTGAGCACAGGGTTGTATCAGATGGCCCAGGAGGTCCCTTCCAACTCTATGATTCTATGAATGACTCATTTTATTACCAAATCACTAACAATATGTGTATGTGAACATATTGAGTATTTGCAGATGATTTTTTTCTGCATTAAAACCAAAGTGTTGGCAGATAAAATACTACTTGAAATATGGATTTTTTTTACCCATTTTTGATGCATTCTTACATGTGTTTTTGATGTGTTTTTTTTTACCTTAGTTTTTTCTATTCATTTGAAAAGGTTAAAAACATTGCAAAAAATAAGATGCATGTGCATGAGATTTCAGAAACCTCATTAATTTCCCTGGTATTGTGAAGCACAGGATTTTTTACCCATGAAAAGTGCATGTAAAAAAAGTCGCAATGGCGCATCATGTGAACAGGAACTAAACATTCTAAGTATATAGACCAATATATCAACTACACTCTGCAGAGACTGCAGTATATTTCCCACAGACTGCATTGTCCAGATCTATCTTTATTAACCTCTTCATCGGCCTCCTTTTGTGTAATTGTGTAAAATAACAGGGCATCTCTTAAAAGTCCTTCAAGAATCTGTTCTTAGAGTTCAATATAGAGTTATAGTACTGGATGACATTGTTGTCCTTGCAAGTATTTCTACTAAACGGCAGTATTTTGGAAAATTTGAGCCGTTTTTATGGATAAATTGTTGTGTACTGAAACAATGACAGCAAACATAAAGCAGAAAAAGGGGATGTAAATTATTTATCAAGTCTATATTTTGAAGTAAAGCTATAATAAACCTTGCAATATAAATCTGAAATCTTGCCTTTTGGCAAGTTACTGTCTTCAAATGTTCTTTGACTGTGACAAATTCATCAAAGCAGAATGCGGCTTCAGGGATTCTTAATAATAACACAGCACAATGTTATCAGCCTGGCTAAAAGAGAGAAGGTTTATGACCCGTTCCTTCTAATTTAATTTAAAAAAAGATGTATATAGAAAATAATTAGTGATGAGCGAGCACTAAAATGCTCGGGTGCTCGTTGCTCGGTTCGAACAAATTGGAATACTTGGGTACTTGGACAGAGCAACGAGCCCAATGTAAGTCTATGGGTGACCTGAGCATGTTTGCCGTGATAAAAAAGTCCCATGCTTTTAGTCCTTTAAAGGTCTAAAAACATCTGAAAATGATGGAAACACTGCTCAAATGACATGGGGACATCATGAGGATCTCCCCGGAAGCATTCCTGACTCCTAGTTCACAGCTTTAACAATTTTTTCAGAGTTTCATGCCATTTTTACCGGTGCACCAAAAACCATAGCAAAACAAAACCAAAATGGATTTTGCTGGGAAATATGCTAAGGTACATCCTTTCCAGGTTAATGACTTGCATATA
The DNA here is from genome assembly GCF_039654945.1 of Dendrobates tinctorius. Lineage (NCBI taxonomy): Eukaryota > Metazoa > Chordata > Amphibia > Anura > Dendrobatidae > Dendrobates > Dendrobates tinctorius. Next base: position 12,640,620 of record NW_027361775.1, on the reverse strand, counting down.
AGGCAAAGTAATTAACCCCAGACCAGAATGTTCCTCCACCACTTGGGCTATGTTCAGATGCAGCATTTTTGACGTGTTTTTCAACTTTAACATTGCTTTCAACCAATACAAATGCATTCACTGGGAAATGTCATTGTAACATTTAACAACCCTAGCTGGCCATGTGGTGTGTGACACATAAGCAGAAACATCTTGTTTCATTTATTAAGGAGGGACTCTTAAAGTCACAGAGCCTATTTTTACAGGGGCATCAGGTGGCATTAATCTTTTTAAAGGGCCATTATTATTTATTGGGTCTCCTAAACTGATATGGCCTTTACAGTGAGAGGATGGGCTGCCAAGAATTATGACACACCACAATACCCCTTTTACGAGAGGTGCAGGAGGACTTCCTGAAAAAAATGTTGCATTGAATGCAAGGCCTGGCCTGCCCCAAAGTTACATGCACCCAAATAAGCTTTTCAAGCCACATACTGCATGTCCACCGGAGAATGCACCACACATTATTCATTTTGTAATCCCAAACTATTTTCTTAGGCATTGTCTGCAAGGCCTGCCCTGCTACCAAGTTTTCTGCACCCCAATATGCCTTTGAAACCACATACTGGATGGGCACAGGAAAATCCATTTCACATTCTTCATTTTTTACTCCCATTCTGTTTTATTATGCATAGACTGCAAGGCGTGCCCTGCTACCAAGTCATATGCACCCCAATAATTCCAGTCCCCCCTTGGAAGAAACATGTAGGAGGGCCTATTAACAAAAAATGTCCCATTAAAACGGAGCGTGTCTCCTAGACTTGGAATGCCCATACACTAAGTGTGTTGGCTGTCAAATATTTTCCCCTGTGGGGTACACCCCAACCTTTTCCATAACAAGTATTTTATGCCCAGCAAAGCCACCCACCCTTGTTCGGAATTTGACCCTGGCTGTAGCAGCACGGAACACGTTAACGCTGGTGATCTAGTGGCAGCGGATGATGAGACGTGGAGGAAGGCCTGATTTAAAACTATTAAGATACAGATTCTCCAATCAAGCATGCTTGGGAATAAATATCCAACAGCAGTGCAATGCACAAATAGCACCCAAAATATGGAGGGTAGGACCGACTCATTTACGAATGAGAAGCAAAGAGAAAAAGGAGTCCAAAGCTTCATGAAAATGTGTCATTTATTGAGTATCCAAAAAGCACAAGAGAACAGGGTAAAAGGTCAGGCAAAAATGCAATCACCAAGAGGATAATTAGTAAAAAGTACCCAGAGCAAAAAACAAACTGATAAACAAATACAGGGGGGTCGCTCATGTGTAATAGGTGTGAGGGTTGAAGTAACCACAATAACAATATATACCTGGGATTAGTCTTATATGTATTACCCTAAAGAGCAAGCAAATAATGCTGATTGTGTCTGAGAGTCACCAAAAAGTGGCTAGGTAATGAGTACAAAAGCCCATGTAGTACAATGATAGAGAAGGTAATACCCAGGGGACTATCAGGCACACTGCATATGGGTAAAAGTTAAATATTGCACATAATCCCAGTAAATGAGAAAAATAAAGGTTCAAAACCTCACTGACGTACCCATCATGGCAGACCTCACTGTGTGTGAATCTGGGTACGTCAGTGAGGTTTTGAACCTTTACTTTTCTCATTTACCGGGATTATGTGCAATATTTAACTTTTACCCATATGCAGTGTGCCTGATAGTCCCCTGGGTATTACCTTCTCTATCATTGTACTACATGGGCTTTTGTACTCATTACCTAGCCACTTTTTGGTGACTCTCAGACACAATCAGCATTATTTGCTTGCTCTTTCTGGTAATACATATAAGACAAATCCCAGGTATATATTGTTATTGTGGTTACTTCAACCCTCACATCTATTACACATGAGCGACCCCTGTATTTGTTTATCAGTTTGTTTTTTGCTCTGGGTACTTTTTACTAATTATCCTCTTGGTGATTGTATTTTTGCCTGTCCTTTTGCCCTGTTCTCTTGTGCTTTTTGGATACTCAATAAATGACAAATTTTCATGTAGCTTTGGACTCCTTTTTCTCTTTGTTTCTGATTTAAAACTATGCCCAATTTAAAGGAGTGGGTCTCCTACACTTGGAATGCCCATACACTTAGTGTATGGGCTGGCAAACATTTCCACTGTGGGGTACACCTCAACCTGTGGTAGAACAAGTATTTGACACACTGCCTAAACACACACCCTTGCTATAAATTCGACACTGGCTGTAGCTGCACAGAACACGTAAACCCTTTTGATCTGGTGGCGGTGGATGATGAGACTTGGAGGAAGGCCTGATTAAAAAATTGGCCCAATTTAAAGGAGTGGGCCTCCTATACTTGGAATGCCCATACACTAAGTTTGTTGACTGTCAAACATTTTCCCCTGTGGGGTACACCTCAACCATTTTCACAAGTAGTTCATGCTCAGAAAAAACACCCAAACTTCTTCTGAAGTCGACCCTGGCTGTAGCAGCTCAGAACATGTTAATGTTGGTGATCTAGTTGTGGTGGATGATCAGATGTGGAGGAAAGCCTGATTAAAAACTATGCCCTATTTAAAGGAGTGGGTCTCCTAGACTTGGTGTATGGGCTGGCAAACATTTGCTCCTGGGGGTAGATATCAACATACAGTTGTGGCCAAAAGTATTGACACCCCTGCAATTCTGTCAGATAACACTCAGTTTCTTCCTGAAAATGATTGCAAACACAAATTCTTTGGTATTATTATCTTCATTTAATTTGTCTTAAATGAAAAAACACAAAAAGAATTGTCCTAAAGCCAAATTGGATATAATTCCACACCAAACATAAAAAAGAGGGTGGACAAAAGTATTGTCACTGTTCAAAAAATCATGTGATGCTTCTGTAGTTTGTGTAATTAACAGCACCTGTAACTTACCTGTGGCACCTAACAGGTGTTGGCAATAACTAAATTGCACTTGCAGCCTGTTGACATGGATTAAAGTTGACTCAACCTCTGTCCTGTGTCCTTGTGTGTACCACATTGAGCATGGAGAAAAGAAAGAAGACCAAAGAACTGTCTGAGGACTTGAAAAACCAAATTATGAGGAAGCATGAGCAATCTCAAGGCTGCAAGTCCATCTCCAAAGACCTGAATGTTCCTGTGTCTACCATGCGCAGTGTCATCAAGAACTTTAAAGCCCATGGCACTGTGGCTAACCTCCCTAGATGTGAATGGAAAAGAAAAATTGACAAGAGATTTCAACGCAAGATTGTGCGGATGTTGGATAAAGAACCTCGACTAACATCCAAACAAGTTCAAGCTGCCATGCAGTCCGAGGGTACAACAGTGTCAATCCGTACTATCCATCGGTGTCTGAATGAAAAGGGATTGTATGGTAGGAGACCCAGGAAGACCCCACTTCTTACCCCGAGACATAAAAAAGCCAGGCTGAAGTTTGCCAAAACTTACCTGAAAAAGCCTAAAACGTTTTGGAAGAATGTTCTCTGGTGAGATGAGACAAAAGTAGAGCTTTTTGGGCAAAGGCATCAACATAGAGTTTACAGGAGAAAAAAACAACATTCAAAGAAAAGAACACGGTCCCTACAGTCAAACATGGCGGAGGTTCCCTGATGTTTTGGGGTTGATTTGCTGCCTCTGGCACTGGACTGCTTAACCGTGTGCATGGCATTATGAAGTCTGAAGACTACCAACAAATTTTGCAGCATAATGTAGGGCCCAGAGTGAGAAAGCTGGGTCTACCTCAGAGGTCATGGGTCTTCCAGCTGGACAACGACCCAAAACACACTTCAAAAAGCACTAGAAAATGGTTTGAGAGAAAGCACTGAAGACTTCTAAGGTGGCCAGCAATAAGTCCAGACCTGAATCCCATAGAACACCTGTGGAGAGATCTAAAAATGGCAGTTTGGAGAAGGCACCCTTCAAATATCAGGGACCTGGAGCAGTTTGCAAAAGAAGAATGGTCTAAAATTCCAGCAGAGCATTGTAAGAAACTCATTGATGGTTACCGGAAGCGGTTGGTCGCAGTTATTTTGGCTAAAGGTTGTGCAACCAAGTATTAGGCTGAGGGTGCCAATACTTTTGTCTGGCCCATTTTTGGAGTTTTGTGTAAAGAGATTAATGTTTTGCGCTTTGCTTCATTCTCTTTTGTGTTTTTTCATTTAAGATAATTTAAATGAAGTTAATAATACCAAAGAATTTGTGTTTGCAATCATTTTCAGGAAGAAACTGAGTATTATCTGACAGAATTGCAGGGGTGTCAATACTTTTGACCACAACTTGTAGTGTTTCCTTTTTTTAGGTGTGGCGCATCATAAACTCTGTGAAAAACTGTAACGTGGTTTCATACACAGTTGCTCCTGTGATGGTGCAGGCTTTTAGTAAAAATATGGCGGACGAATGGTTGGATGAAGTGATCTGCAAAAGGGGCATGGTGATGACAGGAATGGGAAAGTACATGATGATTAACAACATTGGCTATGGGAGGCATGAGATCCAGGATGCAGCCAACAATGATTTGTCATTTAGCCGCCATAAATTACCATAATAGGTTTCATGCCCATCATAAGATTGGTGTACCAGATGCGCGTCTGAGACTCGGACTAAAAAATGCCTGTCCAAAACATGTTGCCAAAGACACATGTATGTGTATAAAGGGTAAAGTGCAACATGTTCGTGAGATGATGAATTAGAGAAAGTAGATTAGTGTTGGATGAAAACGAAACAAACTGATGTATGCTCATGAAAAGCTAAGTTTAAAGAGGAGTGCACCATCAGTAACTATAAACACAACCATGCAACAAGATTCTTCATGTTCACTCATACATATTAACAAAAATATACAAATGTCAAAGACTTAAATCAATTGTCCTAGTGCAACCAACACTGTTAAAGGAATGCCGCAAAACGTAAATAACCATGACCCCTCGAAAAACCTGACTTCCTCTTTACAACATATGGACTATGATGGTATTGATGATGACCTAGATATTTAAACATCCACACCAAGAAGATGAACATCACAGCTGCAAAAAAAGTTCCAAAAAGGTAGTGATTGTCTTGAAAATAATTTTCTCTATGTCAAAGTTTACCTCTTACTTAAGTGGTACTGAATGAGTCATACACAGCTCTCTGGTGTAGTCAGCATGAGATGCTTCACAGATGACGTATTATGATTTGTATATGTCTAGTTTCGAATGCAAGCAGAAAAGAAGGATAATTATGTGGGAAGACGTGTGATTTAGGTCAATATGGAGGTGATGTCAGGTACAGATAGGTAGATCTGCGTGTCATCAGTGTAGTGATGATATTGCAAACTGTGCCATTACATCAGCTGGCCCAGGCAAAAGGTGTCGAAGGAGAAAAGTAGGGGTCCTAGAACAGAGCCTTGGGGAAAAATGAAAGACAGGTGTCGAGGTGAGGAGGTGGCGTGGTAGAGGGAAACAATGAATGTCCCTTACCAGTCTTCTTGTTTTTCAAATACTCTGTCGATAACCCCAAAAAAGACATTTGCATGACCGGCAATGGCCGCATCTGCAGGGGTAGTAAAACTGCCAGCCTTAACACCACCAGCATGATCAGGCACATGGCAGCAAAGCAGCAGACTTTGTTGGTTGAACACCAGGCTCCATGAACAGTGTCTGAATGTGATACCACTGCTTCTTCTGCTGTTTTGCGTGCAAGGCAATCTCCTGTCCACGGTGCATGTGAAGATTCCTCCTGGCCTGCACCTGTTGTTGACCACAGTCAAGTTGCACCATAATCAAGCACGTCCATGTTCCTGTCCCAGCGTAGCCTTCAGTTGTCCATACCCTAGTCATTGGACCGTAAGCAGAAAGTCGCAGCCAACGGCCCACAGGCCACAGTACTAAATTCACAAATTTGTTTTCTGCTTGCCCTGGAAATGTTGCATTCTAGGCTCTTGGGAAATGGATGCTTTCTGCAACCTGATGGCAGTGACCGTAACAAGGTACTCGGTCCCCACTCAGCACTATTTCTCCCTGTCTGCCATCACGATATTAGACAAGCAAGCACATGTCGCACAACATTACCCGTGCCATCAACAATGCAGGTAAAGGGAAAGTGCACCAAACCACGGACACGTGGACAAGTGATTGTCAGCAGGGACAGTACATCTTGCTGATGGCACACTGTGTTTGCACAGGAAAAGTCACGATGCAGTCGAACATTGTGAGACCATGTCACAGATTAAGGAGGAAACAGATTGGGGAAGGCTTTGTATGTCATAATTACGGTTTTGTAGCCTATGGGCAATAGGAAGACAGTGAAGGGCATGACAGAGAGGAGAGGCTGTGGAATAATGGAGAGACAGTTGGATTACTCTGGCAGCAGAGTTTTGGATAGGTTTGAGTGGTACAACAGTGCTAGATAGGAAGGTGCAGTGTATAAGGTTGCAATATTTGAGGCGGGAGATCATGAAGGCATGCACAAACATTTTTTAAGTTTCTTGTAATGTACGGATACAGGAAATGTTTTTGAGTCGTAATGGACAGGAGAAGGCAAGGGCTTTGATATGTAGTTTGAAAGAGAGGGAAGAGTCGAGGATCACCCCAAGACAATGAACATGTGGGAATATTTGTCCCGGTTTGCTGTCCCGGCATTACACATTCAAGTGTCTCACAACATTACCCGTGCCCTCCACAATGCTGGTACTTGGAAAGTCCACCTAACCTCAAACACATGGATAAGTGTTTGTGGTCAGGGACGATACATCTTGCTAGGGTACACAGGGTTAATATAGAGGAAACGGGGACACACTCAGACCTTGGTATGGTGGCTGTCCTCACAAACACAGAGTATTGGGTTCCGTATGTCAATCTTGGTTGCCCCCACAGTGTACAGCTCCTGCACCTTCTCCTCCTTTGCCTCCTCTTCAGCCTCCAGCTCCAAAAGGTAGCACATCAGTCACAAGCTGGAAGCACTGCACCACTGCATAATGAAAGCAGGAACAGGCTTTGGTGAAGCTAATATGCTTCTGTGACAAACGCCACAATGCTGAAGAGTTGTGGACAGCTCTGAAACAGCAGGCATATCGGTGGATGAGACCGCTGAACCCACAGCCAGGTATATTTGCGTGTGTGAGACAATGGGTGGAACCTAGCGGCTGCTCTTTGGCGAGGCGAGCTCACACACGTGCCATGCCTAACTCATGCGCTTAATCTAATTGGTCAATATATTTTGAAAATCGACATGGAGCTGGCAGATCTGCTGGTAAAAATACAATGCTCTAAATACCCATTTTAGAAAGTCAGCTACAGTTTCGTCCGGTCTTGTCATGATTCAGCAGCACTTGCTGCTTCTGGCTCACCGACTGGTGTGTGATGCTCCCAAGCTTTGGAACTCTACACTGCAGATGTAGGAAAGGATTTCTGAGCAGAAGAGGGAAGTTGGTGACTAATCTACCAGCATCAACAAGGTTGTCGTTATTCAGTTCTGTCTTCACACATAACATCTGAGGTGTGGACAAAGAAGTCTGACATGTGTACCATCCTACAAAACTTTGAGGAATCCACCAAGAGGGTGAGCGTCAATGACACCATAATTAACGTCTCCATCCTGCTTATCTGTGTTCTAATTTGAATATTGAGAGTTATTATAGAGCGAAAACATATTTACAGTATAACAGTTTCAAACACAACAGTCATAAATAACAATGATAACAGTAATCCAATAATTTAACCCAAATAAAACTTCACTGCTCCTGAGAGCTTACAATCTACACTAATTAACGATAATAATTTAACCCAAGCAAAACAATCCTGCTCGTGACAACTTACAATCTAATATGAGGTGGGGGAGATAAAAATTTCAGGGGTGTATTTACAAGAAGGTATTTACAATGATTTTGTACTATGATCTTACTGAGGTTTATTGTGAGTGTTGAAGGACTGAGGACAAGGAGGAGGAGGACTGCTTCATCAGTAGTCCCCTTGGTGATGAAACGGAAGTCTTGTCTGTTAGCAGTCTGAGATGCATTGGGCTGACTTTATGTTATGCTGCCTTTCCCGTGACCCTCGCGCTCTCAAAATTTTCGATGACAGACAGGCAATACTGATTTGTGACACTTCTAGACCCACAGTAATCGGAGAACATGTTATCTCTTAGTCTTGAGGCAGACAGATGTACTAAAATGTTGCAGTACCAGAGGGCCCTTATAGTGGAATTATTAATAAAATTACCATCTCAAACACTGGCGGCAGAGGACAGTTCGTTGGCTAACCAAGTAGTATAGGTGACAGAGACACAACTCCAACACAGCAGAGGCCGTGGAACAATGGCAAAGTTCTTGTAGAGTTTTAGCAGACCCTCTCATCACCATGACACAGAGGTGCAGGGTACTGTCACAAGGAATGCAATGTTTTGGAAGATGCGGAGGGAGTACCTTGCTGACCGTAACAAAGTCCTCTGTCATTCCTCTGTGCATTTTAAATGTTGGTTATCTAAACTGGACATGTGGCATGAACTGGTTCTCTCTTCTGCGCACGTACGCTGTACTCGCGGTCAAGGAGCGCATGGCACCTTGCTCTCTGGTGGTTACTGTGCAAACGGTGCCTTGCTAAATTTCAGTATCGCTTTTAGTGGTGGGAGACTACGGGAACAGTCCATTGAAGCACCACTGCTCTAAGGACGGAGCACGCTACTCAGCATCCTATGCGCTGTTTGTCCACACCAAAAATCATTGCTGTCTTGCCTGCTTTCTCTTAAGCTGGCCCCCTGCCTCTAGGTTACTAGGTCTGTCTGTCTCCTGAATTTTGCTGTAGCGTCAGCGCTTCAGTGCATATTGCACTGCCCACCTTGTTGCCCACATGGTCACAGCTGGGGACTCACTCCTTCTCTTTTTTTTCCCTCAGCTTCCGGGCTTGTTCCCTGTCTAAACACAATCCCTCATTCTGTGTAATGGGGCCTGTCCGTTCCCCTATTCCTTCCGATGGTAAACAGGGGATGCAGCCAAAACAGGTACAGAACCAGTGCAGCACAGGTGCTTACGGACAGGTCATCCTGAATCCATACATATCTGGCAAATCAGTTATTTAATGCAAGCAGCATAGAGGGCATGTACTTCCAAATTTCAAGAGAAAATTCTACAGTACACCCACAACAGTTTCAATTTGAAGGGCTTTGTGGCTCATATCATTCCAGAAGATGACACTAGTCTGATACTTTAAATTTTCAGTGGAAAATAATTTTACCACTGATAGGTTGTATATGTTTAGAATTATGTAACATCATTGATGTGATTAATTAATTATTCATACCTATTAGCTTCACAATATATTCATCTTTTTCTTCAAGGCTTTTGAATATAATGTGTTGTAAGAGTTAAATGAAATTGTTGAATTGTGCTTTACCTCAAATGTGAAACTACTTGTCAATTGTCATCTTTACTATTTCTCCATTCTGTGTGCGGCTAGCCACCTAATTGATGTTATTGAATTTCATTGGCAAGAAAACAACAGCTGCACCAATACCATGTGCTTTTCCAATGAATTCATCATACTGCTGAAGTAGAGGTGAGGTTATGGACTTACATAACATCTGGGGACTGTAGCCAACATGACAAGAGATATTATACTGGTGTATCTGAAGAAGAATAACCTCATGACCCAATATCAACATGGGTTTATGAGGGACCTTTCCTGTCAGACTAATCTGATAAGCTTTTAAGAAGAGGTAAGTTCCTGACTTGACCAAGGGAATGCAGTGGACGTGGTGTACATGGACTTTTCAAAAGCTTTTGATACGGTGCCACCCAAAAGGTTGATACATAAAATGAGAACAATTGGGATAGGGGAAAAAATGTGTAAGTGGGTTAAGAGCTGGCTCAGGGATAGGAAGCAAAAGGTGGTTATTAATGGGGCACACTCAAACTGGGTCACGGTTAGCAGTGGGGTACCACAGGAGTCAGTATTGGGCCCGCTTCTTTTAACATACTTATTAATGACCTTGTAGGGGGCATAGAGAATAGAATTTCAATATTTGCAGATGAAACTAAACTCTGCAGGGTAATCAATGCAGAGGAGGACAATTTTATATTACCGGAGGTTTTATGTAAACTAGAAGCTTGGGCTGATAAATGGAAAATGAGCTTTATTGGGGATAAATGTAAGGTCATGCACTTGGGTAGAGCAAACAAGATGTATAATTATGTGCTTAATTATAAAGCACTGAGCATAACTGTCACTGAAAAAGACCTGGGTATATGGGAGGAAAACAAACTTACATTCAGTGGCCAGTGTCAGGCAGCTGCTGCAAAGGCAAATAAAATAATGAGATGCATTAAAAGAGGTATAGATGCTCATGAGGAGAACACAATTTTACCTCTATATAAGTCACTAGTGTGACCACACTTAGAGTACTGTGTACAGTTCTGGTCTCCGGTGTATAAGAAAGACATAGCTGAACGAGAGCGGGTGCAGAAAAGAGCGAACAAGGTTATTAGAGAACTGGGGGGTCTGCAATGCCAAGATAGGTTATTACACTCGGGGTTATTTAGTTTGGAAAATCAAAGGCTTGGGGTGATCTTATTACAATGTATAAATATATGAGGGGACAGTACAAAGACCTTTCTAATGATCTTTTTACTCTTAGACCTGTGCTGGGGACAAGGGGGCATCCTCTGCATCTGGAGGAAAGAAGGCTTAAGCATAATCACAGACTCAGATTCTTTACTTTAAGAGCAGTGAGACTATGTAACTGTCTGCCATATGATGTTGTAATGAGTGATTCCCTACTAAAATTTAAGAACAGACTGGATGCCTTTCTTGAAAAGTATAATATTACAGGGTATATACACTAGTTTCTTTAATATTGCGTTGATCCAGGGAGCTAGTCTGATTGCCGTATGTGGAGTCGGGAAGGAATTTTTTCTCCAATTTGAAGCCTACTGTTTCCCACATGGGTTTTTTTTGCCTTCCTCTGGATCAACATGTTAGGGCAAGTTAGGATAGGATATGGGTTGAACCAGATGGACTTAAAGTCTTCCTTCAACCTTAATAACTATGTTACTATGTATTGTGCCAACACCCACTGAGGTATAGCTACCAATTTGACATAGTTTGTGCCCAGCTGAACAGAGTTGTCATAAAAAAATCCTTTAATAACATGTTTGATGGATTGTCTCTAGGAAACACCCATATATTATTATTAGTATTATTATTTAGTTATTTATATAACGCCATTAATTTCATGGTGCTGTACATGACAAGGGGTTACATACAAAGGAATAAATATTGTTTAAACCAAAAAAATTGCAATGACAATCTGTTACAGAGGGGAGAAGACCTTGTCCTTGCGGACTTTCTTTCTGCAGGAGATTGGGAAAGAGACAGAAGGTGGGGGGTGTGGCAAATCGGGTGGTGGAGAGGCAGCAGCTCATGTGGTGGTATAGAAGTCACATCTCTGACCACCACGCTCTCCAATTGACATCTCTTGAAATGCAGCCAAAACATCAAAATCTCTATCTTCAGTTCTAGACAATGCATGGGCTCCTTTTAAACATCAGCGGCCAACTAGTTAAGTATTAGTAGGTGAGGGCTTGTCAGAATTCTGCCCAGGAACACCAGGCTTCAGTTGAGGGTGAGTTCTGTCCTCATGAACTTCCATGTAATCTTGCTCTGGCTCTTTCAGGCATGTATTTATCCTGAAGATTTTGTCTTTGTAATACAGAGACAGAGTACAAGACAGAGCACAACAGCACCTAAGCATTCACCCTCTTCTACTCAGACTTTCTATCTGCACAGTGAATGCCTCTAGGTGGAAGATGATGATGGTGGGAGTAGTTGGAGCATTTAACACAGTCATGAAGCTGCCATAACAACTTTAACGCTATGTGCACACGTATGCAGAAACCGGACTCCTTCCCAGAAAACGCGTGTTTTTTTTCGCGCATTGTTTGCACGTTTTCCACGCAAATACGTGCATTTTTTATGCGCTTTTTCCTCGTGTCCCTAGTCTCATAGAAAATAGCTAGAAATGCGGATTTTTCCACAAAATTAATGAGCATGCTGCGGAAAAAAATGCATCGATATGCACAAAAAGTGCAGAATTCATTAAAATGAATGGGATGCTTCTTGTAAGCATTTTTAAAATGTTTTTGCTGGTAAAAATGCTTAAAAAACGCAAAAAAAAACGCTTACGTGTGCACACAGCCTAAACCGAATTCTTTTTACCGACATCCCACACTGTAAAATGTGGCCTGTTTTTTTTTTAAAAAAAGCAAGAGTGCTGTATATAACTGGAGTAACAGACAGGAAAACGCTGGAATACCTGCTTAAAATTCCCAAATTTCCATCACATGGACATATGAGGCCTGTCACAGATATACCCCACTGTAATTTTTTTTATTGGATGCAAAAGAGTGCTGGATATAGCGAGAGTGACAGACTGGCAAAAAAAGGGAATTTAGGGCAAAAATGCCTCAATGTTTGAGACACGGATGTATGAGGTGTGTCACAGATATACCCCACTGTAAAATATGGGCTGTTTTTTAAAATAGTGCAACATAGTGCTGTATTTAAGTCCAGGGACATCCAGGACCAAAAAAGAAAACAGCCGCAAACTGGCCAAACTTTGAGCACACACAGATATGAGTTGACACACAGATACCAATACTACAAATATATTTTTGTTTTTTATAACTTTTTTTGTGTGCTAAATACTGCTGTATATAATTCCAGTGACACCCAGGACCAAAAAAGAAAACCAGCCTAAACTGGCCAAACTTTGAGCACGCACATGTATGAGCTGGCACGGAGATACCACTACAACAATTTTCTTTCTTTTTTGGGGGTAAATACTGCTGTATAAAAGCCCAGTGACACCCTGGACCAAAAAAGAAAACAGCTGTAAACTGGCCAAACTTTGAGCACACACAGATAAGAGCTGGCATGCAGATACCACACCGAAAAATGTGTGGCCTGTATTTTTATAATTTTTCAGCTAAATACTGCTGTATATAAGTCCAGTGACACCCCAGACCAAAAAAGAAAACAGCCGTAAACTGGCCAAACTTTGAGCACACACAGATATGAACTGGCATGCAGATACCACACCGAAAAATGAGGGACCTGTTTTTTTTTAATTTTTTGACTAAATAGTCCTGCATATAAGAACAGTGCCAGACAGCAAAAAAAAGAATTTAGGGCTAAAAAGATGGATGGATGAGGTGTGTTTCAGGTATACAACACTGTAAAATATGTGGCCTATCTTTATTTTTTGGGGGGTTCAGCAAAATAGTGTCAAGACATTATGTAAGACGCAAAAAAACTACTCAACTGTACCACAAAAAATAAATATTTTTCTGCACACTCAAAAGGGATGTTTGAGACCCCTTTAAAATTGCTGGATTTTCACACTGTGCTAGAAAAAGGATCTGGCTGTATTGTGCACTAAGAGCAAATGGAGGAAAAAAGGCTCTGGATTGCTGTGCAATAAAAAAAAGCTCTATTAGCCCTGGCCCAAAAAATTTTCAAAGCCAATTACACCTAGGGCTAGGTATATACGGCCAATATATCCCACAGGCAGCAGCAGCACCAGAACACAGGACCCTCTTGATATATGCAATGATATATATATATATATATACACATACAGTGCCTGCAGGTCTTGCACTGATGTGTATACAGCGATGTACACTACCCTGCCTGCCTAACACTGGAACCTATATAGTCTGGAATTAGTCCTTAGAATGACTGTTGGTTAAGCTGGGTTTGAGTTCTTTAGGATGGTAGACCCCACACTCACTAATAAATCCCCAATTCTGACCCTATCAAGACAGCAGCTCTCCCTACACTATCTCAATCCAGAGCTGAATGCGGCGAGCAGGACGGCATCTGGTCTCTTATACCCCTGATGATGCTGTGCAGCCAGCCAATCACTGCACGACCACAACAATGATGGCTGCGGCATTTCATTGCCTGGCAGACAATCCCTGCATCGTGATTGGTTCTGTAAAGTCCACCATAAAAGCTGGGTGGAGACCTGAGTTCCCACCAAGTAATCCCGGAAATGCTCGGTGCTCGCCGAGTACACCGTGTAGAGTGATATTCGGGTGAGTACCGAGTAGCGGCAAACACGTTCACTCATCACTAAAAATAATAATTAAATAATGTCTTAAATACTAATCCTTTTAGAAGTGCAAGCAAAAGTTATCTCCTGTAAATTCAAATGACTGATGACTGCTCATGTGGTCGTATCAACCATTCATCAGTATAATAAAAGGAAAAATAACATTAAACATTCCAGTATTCAATAACTATACAACACAACAAGGAGAACCATCCAATTATTTTATTGATTGGATTATCTTTAGTGTTTATTGCTGTTGTGCTGTTATTTGTTACTTTTTAATAAACCACAGTTCTACAATAAACTAAATGAAATGTACATGTGTTATCATTAATTTTCTATCGTCGATTAATAGAGGCAATTTTCACAAACTGCACAAAGCAAACAGTTATATACTTTATTTTTTTATCAAACCAGTAACTAACTTTTATTACCATTTTGGAGACCAGCAAAAGTGAAAAAAATGTTTCAATTGTATCATAATCTATATAAAAGTAGCAGATATTAATATCCTAATAAAACATAGCAAAAACTTAATAAAAGGTAATATCTACACCCTGATTCTCTTTTTACACTCCTTTGGCCCTTGAAGATAGAGTGACAAAAAATATAATATTAGAGACGAGAAAATCAATGCTAAACACCAAAAAAATCATTTAGAATTTCCCAAAATTTGCAGATTCTACTAAATACTTATTTTTTAGAAATTGTATTCTTGAAAATCCAGCAAAATGATGGCCTGTCAGCAGCAGTTAGGATAGATTCTTATGGGAAGGGAAGAGGTTAAAACCCAACCTGCTAAATCATCCTCTCTTCTCCGGTTTTCAGTCTCAGTGATTACATGAGACGGCGAATGACATGATATCACAATGACAGAAATTACATTGAGGCCTAAACAGTGTCAGAAGCACTGGCAAAGAGTGAAGAACAGACCCATGCCAATGCAGAGTAGGTGCATTGGGAAGCCATCAGAGAACTAATGTGGAGCTGCAGATGGTGGGAAAGGTGATGCACTAGCAAGTATGATGATTTACAGTTTTTAACCCCTTTTCAACCATCTCTTCATTATGCTTTGGGTTCAGGTGACTTCAGGGTAAAATAAATGGATTTTTCATGGTAATCGAGGCTCATTATACGTACTTGCATCAAAAAAATGTAATACAAATCAAATTTTCCATCCACATTTGAGTAGATCTTTGATTGTGAATTTTGGCCTATTCGTTCATCTCTATCTAACATAAAGCTTCTTTTTGTAATCAGAATTGTCTTAATCCAGTAATGTACAACATTTTTTAGTCCATAAGTCACATTTTCATACTGGGAACACTCCAAGACTATGTTTTGCTAGACAATTTGTCAAGAGAATAAAAGAATGTAGCATCAAAGTATCTAGCAAAACACTGAGTGAGCAGACCCTGCATTTTAGAAACATGTATTTGATACACTGTCATTTTGCAAGTTTTCCCACCTACAAAGACTAGAGAGGTCTGTAATTTTTATCATAGGTACACTTCAATTGTGAGTGACAGAAGCTAAAAAAATTTGCAATTTATTGCATTAAATAGGTATTTAATCACCTACCAATAGCAAGAATTCTGACTCTCACAGACTTGTTAGATTTTCTTTAAGAAGCCCCCCTGCTCTTAACTCATTTACCTGTATTACTTGCACCTGCATGAACTTGTTACCTGTATAGAATACACCTGTCCAAATAATCAATCAGGTTCCAACCTCTCCGCCAAAGAGCTAAGGACACCAGGGACAAAATTGTAGACCTGCACAAGGCTGGGATGGGTTACAAGACAATAGGCAAACATCTTGGTGAGACGGGAACAAATATTGCCACAATTATTAGAAAATGGAAGAAACACAAGATGACTTTCAGTCTTCCTTGGACTAGGGCTCTATACAAGATCTTGTTTCATGCAGTAAGGATGATTCTGAGAAGTGTCAAGAATCAGCCCAGAACTACACGAGAGGAACAGGTCAATGAATTGAAGAGAGCTTGGACCACAGTCTCACATATTACCAATAATAATTAAAATCCTGCAGGGCACGGAAGGTATCAATGCTCATGTTAGCACATGTCAATGCCTGATTGAAGTTCACTATTGACCATTTATTTGATCATATGGACAGGTGAAACTAAAATAACATTTTCTTGTTTCAATTCCACTAGCTGTGTTTGGAGGAAGAAGAAGCATGAGTACAACCCCAACAACAACAAAGGGGACAAGATGCCTGCACTCTATTGAAAGGAGGATCGATGGGGTCATTAATCCTGTGATTTTGACCAACAACCTCCTTCCCTTAGTAAGTGCATTGAAGATGGGTCGTGGCTGGATCTTCCAGCATGACAATGACCCAAAACATACAGCCAGGTGAACTAAAGAGTGGCTCCATAAGAAGCATTTCAAGGCCCTGGAGTGGCCTAGCCTGTCTCCAGACCCTAGCCCAATAGAAAATCTTTGGAGGAATGCTACCCAGAGACAGCCCCAAAACCTGAAAGATCTGGAGAAGATCTGTTTGGAGGAATGGGCTAAAATCCCTGCTGCAGTGTGTGCAAACTTGTTTAAGAACTACAGGAAATGTCTGACTTCTGTAATTGCAAACAAAGGTTTCTGTACCAAATATTAAGTTCTGTTTTTACTGTGTACAAAATACTTATATCATGAAATTAAATGCAAATTAATTATGTAAAAGCCATACAATGTGTTTTTTTTGAGTTTATTGAGATTCTGTCTCTTGCAGTTCAAGTATATCTATGATAAAAGTTACAGACCTCTTCAATCTTTGTACGTGGGAAAAGTTGCAAAATCAGCAGTGTATCAAGTACTTATTTTCCTCACTGTATGTGCATGTAATCATTTTATTATTTATACTTGCCATCCTGAAGGTCATTGGTTAGGGAGAAGCAGGCTTGGCAGTATAGGTGACCGGGGTGGTGAGCATACATATTTATTTCATTTTTTAATCTTATTGTTATTATGATACGGGGTCTTGAAAGACCCCAGAGCAAAATGATTGACATTAAATGTGCCGATAATACAATTGAATTTTCCAGAAAAATCCATGCAAACAAGTACAGTAAATTCACTTTTTGCCTGATCCGCTTATCTCACAATCATTTCATAATAAATTTACTTATCGTATATACTCGAGTGTAAGCCTACTCGAGTATAAGCCGAGACACCTAATTTTGCCAAGGAAAACTAGGTAAGCTTATTGACTCAAGTATAAGCATTGTCCCCTCATCCTTGTCCTGGTATGCGTGGCTCCCCCCATGCTGTCCTGGTATGCATGGTTTCCCCGTCTTGTCTGAGTATGTGTAGCTCCCCCCACTGCTGTCCTGCTATGCATGGCTTCCCCATTGTTGTCTTGGTATGCGTGGCTTCCCTGTCGCTGTCCTGGTATGTGTGGCTCCCCTGTCCTGTCCTGGTATGTGTGGCTCCCCCATCCTGTCCTGGTATGCGTGGCTCCCCCCATCTTGTCCTGGTATGTGTAACTCCCCCATTGCTGTCCTGGTATGCATGGCTCTCCCATTGTTGTCTTGGTATGCGTGGCTTACCTGTCGCTGTCCTGGTATGCGTGGCTCCCCTGTTCTGTCCTAGTATGCGTGACTCCCCCCATAGTTGTCCTGGTATGCATGGCTTCCCCCTGTAGCTGTCCTAGTATATGTGACTCCCCCCTCCCATTCTGGCATGCATGCTTCCTATTACAAAAAAAAACAAAAAACAAACATCCTACTCATCTTCCAGCGTACCCTTGCAGCACCTCATGCCGGCTTCCCGCAGCTCTTCCTGTGCTGAGCGATCACATTGCCTGACTCATTAAGGTAATGAATATTCCCTCCATGCCTATGGGAATGGAGACACATGCAAATTCATTACCTTAATGAGCGGGGCAAAGTGATTTTGCAGCACAGGAAGTGCTGCCAGAATCCGGCACCAACGAGATGCTGCAAGGGCGCCGGGACCAACAAGATGCAGGGCACACTGGAGAGTGCGTATCATGTCTTCTGAAATCTGGTGGCTGCAGCTGTCACTGTGCGCGCTATAAGAGAAATGAATATTCATTTCTCTTTACAGCAGCATAGGCTGTAGCAACAGCCACCGGATCCTGCCTCTGTCACCCGCTGCCCCGCCACTCTCCCTCCCCCATTGGCCCTCTGGGACAATTAATTCATGTATAAGCCGAGGGGGGTGTTTTCAGCACAAAAAAATGTGCTGAAAAACTCAGCTTATACACGAGTATGTACAGTATTTTAGTCCTTTGTAGTTGGCATATATCAATTTTTGGATGGCATTTTATTTATTTTGGATATAACATTACATCAGAAATTTTCTTAGTGTATAAGCGAAAGATATATGCCTTATAGATCTAGAATGAATTATCATTAGCAAAGAGCACTTTTGAGCAATAGATATCAGTATCCTTTTGCACATTAGTTTCACTTACAGGACTGCTAGCAATAAGGAGATAGAATATTTTTTGTTCTTTTGTCTCCATCACACTCAAGAAAGGAAGAGACTGCATATATTTAGCTTTCTTTTGTTTGTTACTCAATCAGCCAAAAGTATTTCTACTTTCCTAAACTTTAATGAAGATCATATAATTCATGTATTGCCATTGTATTTCCACCTTTCTGTAGTGGCACCAAATGGTTAGGAGACCCTTATTGTGTCAAGATATGGGAGTCTTAGGGAATCTCTGCACCACTTCTGATTTCTGTAGAAAATACATGTGTACAACCATAAAATCAGTGTCAACTAAGTACGCTATAATTTTTATATGTACTATTACTATTTGCTTACTTACTGGAGAGTATTTGCTCATTTGGATTTTTTCCTAGGTTATGTTTGTTCATGGTCACAGTGCATTGCACTTACACAGTGACATGTAAAAGTTTGGGCACTCTTGGTGACAAAATTGCTGTTATTATGAATAGTTAAGCAAGTTGAAGATGAAATGATCTTTAAAAGGGCAAAAGTTAAAAATTACACATTCTCTTTGTATTTTAGGCAAAATATATATAATGTCATTTTCTATGTTTTAAAAATTACAAAAAGGAAAATGGGCCTATGCGAAAGTTTGGGTACCCTGAATGGTTAGTACCTAATTGTACTCCCTTTTGCAGATATCACAGCTTGTGAACTTTTTTGCAGTCAGTCAAGAGTCTTTCAATTATTGTTTGAGTGGTTTTCCTCTATTCTTCCTTGAAAAATTTGTTCAGTTATTATTATTATTTATTTATATAGTACCATTGTTGCAGAACAAGAGAAGGGGTTACATACAAAACACGGATATCACTTACAGTAAACAAGCTAGCAATGATAGACTGGTACAGAGGGAAGAGGACCCTACCATTGATGGTTTACATTCTGACGGATGATGGGGAAGGAGACAGTAGGTTGGGGGGTTGCAAAAGCTCTAATGATGTTGAACTAGCAGCATCATCATTGCAAGCTGTAAGCTTTTTTTGAAGAAATGGTTTATCAGGTTCTGTCTGAAGGATCTGAATATGATGGATAATCAGACATCTTGGAGCACAGATTTCCAGAGGCAGAGGATGGGAGATATTCAGTAGAAGTCTTGGAGTCTATTTGGTGAGGCATGAATAAGTGTGCAGGTGAGAAGGAGGTACTGGGAGGACCGGAGATTATGTGAGGGAAAATATCTGGCGATCAGGTAGGAGATGTACGGAGGAATCAGATTATTATTGGTTTTGTAGGTCTGTGAGATTCCTGTGTTGTCTTGTGTGCACAGCTATTTTAAGATTTAGCCACTGATTTTCAATAATGTTAACATCAAGAGACTGTGAGGGCCATTGTAAAACCTTCAGCTTGTGCTTTTTGAGCAATTCTACTATGGATTATGATGTGTGGTTAGGATCATTATCCCTTTGTAGAAACCATCTGCTTTTCAACTTCAGCTTTCTTATAAATGGTGTCTATTCTTCCCTCTACCCATAGAATGTCCCCTGTGCCATTGGCTGAAATACAACTTCAAAGCATGTTTCATCTACCATATTGTTAATGGTTGTCAATATGTTCTTTTCTTAAAATTCTTGTCCTTTTTTTCTCCACAAATACCTTTGATTATTGTGGTCAAAGAGTTCTATTTTAGCCTCATAAGTCCAAAGGACTTGTTTCCAAAATGCATCAGGCTTGTTTTGTTTTTTGCACACTTATGATGCTGAATCTGACAGTGAGGATGCAGGATAAGTTTTTTCCTGAAGACTTTTCCATGAGATCTATATTTGTGCAGGTGTCTCTAAACAGTAGAACAGTGTAGTAAAATTCCAGAGCCTGCTAAATCTTTCTGGAGGTCTTTTGCAGTCAAGTGGGGGTTCTGATTTGCCTCCTTACCAATCCTACAAGCATCTCTCACTGAAATTTTGCTTGGTCTTCCAGACCTTATCTTCACCTCCAATGTTCCTGTTAATCACAATTTCTGAATTATACTTTTAACTGAGGAAAGGGCAACATGAAAATGCTTTGCTATCTTCTTATAGCCTTCACCTGCTTTATGGGCCTCCATCATTTTCATTTTCAGAGTCCTAGGCAACTGCTTAGAAGAACCCATGTCTGCTGGTTTTTTGGCACAAGGCTAGAGTAGTCTGGATTTTTTATAAAGTTGTGAAATTTGCATCACCTGGCCTTTCCTAACAATGATAATGAACAAGCCATAACCTTAACGGGTTAATTAAGGTCTCAAACCTTGGTCAAAGTTATCTCAGCTCACAACTCTCCAAGGGTGCCCAAACTTTTGCATAGGTCCATTTTCCTTTTTGTAATTTTTAAAATGTAAAAAATGACAATTTTTTTTTCTTAATATACAAAGCAAATGTGTCATCTTTAATTTTAGCCCTTTCAAAGATCATTTCATCTTCAACTTGTTTAAAAGTTCACAATAACAGTAATTTTTACCAAGGTTGCCCAAATGTTTACATATCACTATACCAACAGGTGCTCTAGATAATTTCACTGGTTGTGCTCAGAACTACAGAAATAAATGCTCTTAAATGGATGTCTGGTTGCACCTACACATCAATTTCTGTATTTCTGGAAGTAAGAAGGCAATGCTGAACTTCAAGAAAAGACCCAGCTTATGAATAACTGTGGAGTCATTTCTAGTGGAATAACTAAGGCCGGTTTCACATTTGCGCTTTATAGCGCAGCAACGGCCTGCGCACAGCCGCTGCTAAGCCCCGCCCCCTCCCGGCTCAATGCCCGCCCCATCCGGTCATCGCCGCCTACTAGCGCACATGGGCGCTTGCGATCTGTGCACCCTATCTTTAGCATAGGGTGTGCAGATCGTGCGCTGGCCGTGCGCTAGCAGGATTTTGCCGTGCGCTGCGCACTTTTGAAGGTGCGCCCGTGTGCGCCAAACGCAGCATGTTAAGGTTATGACTTGTTCACTATCATTGTTAGGAAAGGCCAGGTGATGCAAATTTCACAACTTTATAAAAATCCAGACGCTATAAAGCGCAAATGTGAAACCGGCCTTAGAGCCTTAATTAGCGGAAAACCATGGTGCAGTTGTTGATAGTTATAGTGGGCATACTGTGAATGAAATATTTGTAAAATCAATGTTTGTAGATAAGCCTTGCTCATTGATATTGAAATATTTTGTATTGATCCTTTAGTTGTCTCATGCATATGGTGCTCACTACATGTGCAATGTAAATATAAGTGCAATGTTGCGTTCTTTTATTTTCTCTAGTGTGTGTTGTGCTATTAAAAAGCATAAAAAAGGTAGAAAGAAATGAGAAAAGTGTGGCTCTTTGTGCAGTCTTGAAGTAAGAAATGGTACTTTCTTTTTATTACTGCAGTGGGTATTAAGATGCTACAGCTTGCAGAAAAAGATCTCAAAATGTATTTGTATTTCACTGAAATCTGACAATGTTCTTATCACCATGTGAGAATACTATTATACTGTGAAACTCTGAAAGTTTATTTCACGTGTGGTATAGATTCCAGTAATATTGCTGTATATCACCTATTTCTTTTGCTCAGCGTGGGACCAGAGCGGCATGAAGCCTGTGTTTTAGTTCTGAGTCATTTCCTCAAAGACACTGGGGATATCCATTATCTTCTGATATCATTTTATTATTCTGAAAGAACTCTGGTATTTGAGGACATATCTTGTTTTCCAGTACTTTGGGCTCACTAAAGTTATGTAACTCAAATTCCTGCTGCTTGGTTATCATTTTCAGCATGATACGATGTAATTTCAATTGATATACACCAGTACAAAAACAATAACAATAGATGATAAGCATGATTTCCTGTTCTCGTCTGTTATCACCATTAGATGCTTGTAAAGAGACACCACAGAGTGCATCAAATTCTACAAAAAATTAAATTAAAATACATTGACTTCATAGTAATGCTACAGAGAGGTAAGAGTTTAAATAAAAAAATAAGATTAAGATGTACAAAGGGTATAGTATTGTATATTACATACAGTGGGGCAAAAAGTATTTAGTCAGTCAGCAATAGTGCAAGTTCCACCACTTAAAAAGATGAGAGGCGTCTGTAATTTACATCATAGGTAGACCTCAACTATGGGAGACAAACAAAGAAAAAAAAATCCAGAAAATCACATTGTCTGTTTTTTTTTCATTTTATTTGCATATTATGGAGGAAAATAAGTATTTGGTCAGAAACAAGCAATCAAGATTTCTGGCTCTCACAGACCTGTAACTTCTTCTTTAAGAGTCTCCTCTTTCCTCCACTCATTACCTGTAGTAATGGCACCTGTTTAAACTTGTTATCAGTATAAAAAGACACCTGTGCACACCCTCAAACAGTCTGACTCCAAACTCCACTATGGTGAAGACCAAAGAGCTGTCAAAGGACACCAGAAACAAAATTTTAGCCCTGCACCAGGCTGGGAAGACTGAATCTGCAATAGCCAACGAGCTTGGAGTGAAGAAATCAACTGTGGGAGCAATAATTAGAAAATGGAAGACATACAAGACCACTGATAATCTCCCTCGATCTGGTGCTCCACGCAAAATCCCACCCCGTGGGGTCAGAATGATCAGAAGAACGGTGAGCAAAAATCCCAGAACCACGCGGGGGGACCTAGTGAATGAACTGCAGAGAGCTGGGACCAATGTAACAAGGCCTACCATAAGTAACACACTACGCCACCATGGACTCAGATCCTGCAGTGCCAGACGTGTCCCACTGCTTAAGCCTGTACATGTCCGGGCCCGTCTGAAGTTTGCTAGAGAGCATTTGGATGATCCAGAGGAGTTTTGGGAGAATGTCCTATGGTCTGATGAAACCAAACTGGAACTGTTTGGTAGAAACACAACTTGTCGTGTTTGGAGGAAAAAGAATACTGAGTTGCATCCATCAAACACCATACCTACTGTAAAGCATGGTGGTGGAAACATCATGCTTTGGGGCTGTTTCTCTGCAAAGGGGCCAGGACGACTGATCGGGGTACATGAAAGAATGAATGGGGCCATGTATCGTGAGATTTTGAGTGCAAACCTCCTTCCATCAGCAAGGGCATTGAAGATGAAACGTGGCTGGGTCTTTCAACATGACAATGATCCAAAGCACACCGCCAGGGCAACGAAGGAGTGGCTTCGTAAGAAGCATTTCAAGGTCCTGGAGTGGCCTAGCCAGTCTCCAGATCTCAACCCTATAGAAAACCTTAGGAGGGAGTTGAAAGTCCGTGTTGCCAAGCGAAAATCCAAAAACATCACTGCTCTAGAGGTGATCTGCATGGAGGAATGGGCCAACATACCAACAACAGTGTGTGGCAACCTTGTGAAGACTTACAGAAAACGTTTGACCTCTGTCATTGCCAACAAAGGATATATCACAAAGTATTGAGATGAAATTTTGTTTCTGACCAAATACTTATTTTCCACCATAATATGCAAATAAAATGAAAAAAAAAACAGACAATGTGATTTTCTGGATTTTTTTTTCTCAGTTTGTCTCCCATAGTTGAGGTCTACCTATGATGTAAATTACAGACGCCTCTCATCTTTTTAAGTGGTGGAACTTGCACTATTGCTGACTGACTAAATACTTTTTTGCCCCACTGTACATTATTAACAGAAAAACAAACTACAGCAATAAAGTTCCTTAGGAAGTTAAATGTACTACAGATATGAGGTTAAACTCTTGTTAGGCTGGTTTCACAATTGCGTTTTTTGCGCTGTATTTTTTTTTCCTATACTTAACATGGGTGCACATAGTCATGCGTTTGTACGCGTTTGTATGCACATGCGTTTTTTTGTAGTGTGCATCCTGTTGCATTTTTTGTGTGCCCGACCTGTCTCAAAAAAAGCATGCGCACGAAATTCACCCCAAAACACATTATAGTCTATGGGTGCGCTGACGTCCGCATGGTCATGCGCATGTCAGCACAAAAAAAGCATGCATTTTTTTTAAAAACCATGGGCAAAAAACAAGAAAACGCATAAAAAATGCATGATGCGTTTTTTATGCGCGTTTGCACTGCGCACTAAGCGCAGCGCAAAAAAACGCAAGTGTGAAAGTAGCCTAACTTATTTTTTCTACACATTTAGTTTCCAAAATATACTTTGAAGACACATAAATAGTTACTCCCATCAATATAAATGGGTATTGTTGGATTGTGTATGTAAATACAAGTAAAATGTCAGGAACATCGCACTGCAATTGCTCACTGAGCCAGTGCGCGTGTCCTGAGTAGTGTTGAGCGATACCGTCCGATACTTAAAAGTATCGTATCGGATGGTATCGGCCGATCTAAAAAAAATATCGGGTATCGCCGATTCCGATAACGGAAGTCCCATTCAAGTCTATGGAACTTCCGGTATCGGAATAAGAAAAACCCTATTTTTGCCTTGTACAGCCTCTCTGGGGTCTGTACGGGCCTTTCGGGGGGCTGTGCCGGCCTGCCGGGGGGTCTGTGCAGGCTCCGGTGGTCTGTGCAGGCCTGCCGGTGGTCTGTGCAGGCTCCGGTGGTCTGTGCAGGCCTGCCGGTGGACTGTGCAGGCTCCGGTGGTCTGTGCAGGCTCCGGGGGTCTGTGCCGGTCTGCCGGGGAGCTGTGCCGGCCTGCCGGGGAGCTGTGCAGGCTCCGGTGGTCTGTGCCGGCCTGCCGGGGGGCTTTGCCGGCCTGCCGGTGGGCTGTGCAGGCTCCAGGGGTCTGTGCAGGCATCGTCCAATGGGACTACAAGTCCCATCGGGCGATGCCTGCTACCATGACAGTGATTGACACATTAGCCAATGATGGGACAGTAGTAGTCCCATCATCCGGCTAATGTGTTGAATGTAAAAAAAAAAAATTACATGCTACATACATACAACATGCATACTACATATATACTATATATACTACATGTAACATACATACTACATATATACTACATGCTACATACATGCTACATACTACATACATGCTACATACTACATAATACATATATACTACATGCATGCAACATACATACAACATATATACTACATGCATGCAACATGCATACTACATATATACTACATGTAACATACTTACTACATATATACTACATGCTACATACATGCAAAATACATACTACATACATGCTACATACATAATACATATATACTACATGCATGCAACATACATACAACATATATACTACATGCATGCAACATGCATACTACATATATACTATATATACTACATGTAACATACATACTACATATATACTACATGCTACATACATGCAACATACACACTACATGCTACATACATGCAACATACATACTACATACATGCTACATGCATACACACTACATGCTACATACATGCAACATACATGCAACATACATGCTACATACTACATACATGCTACATACATACTACATATATACCACATGCATGCAACATGCATACTACATATATACTGCATATATACTACATGCATGCAACATACATATATACTACATACAATACATACATATAGACATACAGTACATATAACATAGAGTACATACTCACCGTCACTTGTCACTTTGATCCCCGAAGCCATTGTCCCCTTGAGGAATAAATATCAAAATAAAAAAACACCAATATACTTACCCCGATGCGCAGAAGTCCACGAGGGTCCCACGTCCATCTTGCGTGGAGAACAGCAGCATCAGCTGATGCTACCGTTCTCTACCAGCTCCAGGAATACAATGACGGAAGGTAGGTATCCTTCCGCACTGTATTCCTCCACCACTTTAAAAAAAAAAGTCCCTAGTCTCACTTTATGCCATTGCTGCGTGGGAAATTCCCATGCAGCAATGGCATAAAGTGAGACTAGGGACTTTTTTTTACAGTGGTGGAGGAATACAGTGCGGAAGGATACCTACCTTCCGTCATTGTATTCCTGGAGCTGGTAGAGAACGGTAGCATCAGCTGATGCTGCTGTTCTCCACGCAAGATGGACGTGGGACCCTTGTGGACTTCTGCGGATCGGGGTAAGTATATTGGTGTTTTTTTATTTTGATATTTATTCCTCAAGGGGACAATGGCTTCGGGGATCAAAGTGATAAGTGACAGTGAGTATGTACTCTATGTTATATGTACTGTATGTCTATATGTATGTATTGTATGTAGTATATATGTATGTTGCATGCATGTAGTATATATGCAGTATATATGTAGTATGCATGTTGCATGCATGTGGTATATATGTAGTATGTATGTAGCATGTATGTAGTATGTATGTTGCATGTATGTAGCATGTAGTGTGTATGTATGTAGCATGTATGTAGTATGTATGTTGCATGTATGTAGCATGTAGTGTGTATGTTGCATGTATGTAGCATGTAGTATATATGTAGTATGTATGTTACATGTAGTTATATAGTATATATGTAGTATGCATGTTTCATGCATGTAGTATATATGTTGTATGTATGTTGCATGCATGTAGTATATATGTATTATGTATGTAGTATGTATGTAGCATGTATGTAGTATGTATGTTGCATGTATGTAGCATGTAGTATATATGTAGTATGTATGTTACATGTAGTATATATAGTATATATGTAGTATGCATGTAGTATATATGTTGTATGTATGTTGCATGCATGTAGTATATATGTATTATGTATGTAGCATGTTTGTAGTATGTAGCATGTATGTAGCATGTAGTATATATGTAGTATGTATGTTACATGTAGTATATATGTAGTACGCATGTTGCATGCATGTTGTATGTATGTTGCATGCATGTAGTATATATGTATTATGTATGTAGTATGTATGTAGCATGTATGTAGTATGTAGCATGTATGTAGTATGCATGTTGCATGTAGTATGTATGTTACATGTAGTATATATGTAGTATGCATGTTGTATGTATGTAGCATGTAAATTTTTTTTTTATTACATTCAACACATTAGCCGGATGATGGGACTACTACTGTCCCATCATTGGCTAATGTGCCAATCACTGTCATGGTAGCAGGCATCGCCCGATGGGACTTGTAGTCCCATCGGACGATGCCTGCACAGACCCCCGGAGCCTGCACAGACCACCGGCAGGCCGGCACAGCCCCCCGGCAGGCCGGCACAGCCCCCCGGCAGGCCGGCACAGACCACCGGAGCCTGCACAGCTCCCCGGCAGGCCGGCACAGCCCCCCGGAGCCTGCACAGACCACCGGCAGGCCGGCACAGCCCCCCGGCAGGGCGGCACAGACCCCCGGAGCCTGCACAGACCACCGGCAGGCCGGCACAGCCCCCCGGCAGGCCGGCACAGACCCCCGGAGCCTGCACAGACCACCGGCAGGCCGGCACAGACCCCCGGACAGTAGGCACAGCCCCCCCGAAGGCCCGAACTGACGGCGCATCATGATGCGCACAGACAGCACATCATGATGACGTCATTTCGGCAGCCAATCAGAGCCACTTGTTGCTCATTGCATTTTGGACTTCCGATTCCGGTATCCGATACGAAAAAAGTATCGGTTCTCGGTATCGGAATTCCGATACGGCAAATATCGTCCGA
This sequence comes from Dendrobates tinctorius, assembly GCF_039654945.1. NCBI lineage: Eukaryota > Metazoa > Chordata > Amphibia > Anura > Dendrobatidae > Dendrobates > Dendrobates tinctorius. Next base: position 12,612,538 of record NW_027361775.1, on the reverse strand, counting down.
TACCCGATACTTGTGGTATCGGAAAGCTCAACACTAGTCCTGAGTAAGGCAAACTGTGCTCTAGCATACCTGTGGAGCGGGCAGCAGCAGAGAAGATGCGTGCTTCGGACCAGCAGGACCTGAAGCATGTGACTGCTATGGGCATGGCCTAAACTCCAGAGAAATAGGAGCTGCAGGAAAACTCCTAGAATGGTAACTATGGGACAAAGTTACCAAGGGGCATAGGTAGAGACGTAAACAGATCAGGCCGGGGTCAAAGCACGAGATAGCACAACAATACCAAAGGATTAGACAGAACAGATAGTCAGGACATAGCCAAGAAGTCAGAAACCAGAGAAACAGATATACAGTACAGAATCAACAGGCAAACTCACAACAGGGGACAGAACTGGGTCAGAACCATATAAGCAAGCTAGAAGACAATGAACAGGCACAGGCACACAGGGGTCACCATACTCGGCCAAAGGCAAAAGTATAACTGATGGGGATTGGAGTTTATCAGGGCTATAAGAAGCTCTCCCTGAACCAAAGAGAGGCCACAATAATTAACCCCAGGAGTGCAGGTCAAAGCCTGCACTGGGCTCAAGATATTAACCCCTGATGTGCAGGTCAAAACCTGCACTGGGATCATGACATAAAATTTCATTTTCTTGCTTAATACATTTTTCATCTGTTCTTGAGATATCAACACTTTTCTTTTGTTTATATTTAGATGACGTAGAGATCGACTACCACAGTGAGAGACCAATACAAGTGTAGTGCTTACAGACTCTTTTCTATTAAGCTTGGAAGCAAAGTTTTAAAGCTTGTCAGGATTGCTGAAATGTGCTGTTACCCCTGACTTATAAAATGTACAGCAGCGGTGGTCAATCTCTTAGGTAATGAGTTGTAAGCAAAATAAAAGTATTAATTTCTCAAGGTCAAAGAAAATGTTAAAAATGAGAAAACTGCAACAGTGCTTGTTTTACAAGCACTATCAAACAATATCCCTATATTAATATGAGAATAATCCTTAAAGTCTTTCACAAAACTTAAGCAGTTACTAAGGTTCCACATCAGTTTATATCTTCAACCAGAAATAGACATCAGGAGTGTCTTCCAACACATACCACAGGCAGAAAACATTGACATATACGGTACCACTGTCTATAGACATAAATAGGCATCCAAAGATGAAAGTTAACAATGCTATTCCATTTAAAAATAGTTAAATAATTATCTTGCACTATATGTCTGTGATGGATATTTGCGTTTTTACTGGATGCATATCATTTTTTAACACAGTTGTTATAATTGATATCCTTTTCACTAATCTATTTTATTCTCATTTGGAAGAAGGCACAGTTGAAGAGGAGAGTAGAGCCAGAGATTGAACCATGACCAATCAGCTCAGAGCTAAGGCAACATGGACAATTGAGGGTTGAGGGAAGTATGACACTAAAGGGGGTTTTACACATAGCAATATTGCTAGCAATATCGCTATGTGTGATACTTACCTCTGACCGGCTCCCCCGCTGTCTGTCGCTGATCGAGCGAGATCGGCCGGGTCCATTTCTCGTCGGGTGCTTCCTGCTGGCGCCGACGAGCGACGCAAGGATGCGGGTGGGAGGACGTCAGCATCGCTGCGTGTGAAAGGTAAGTAACAATCGCTGCTGCGCCGCTACATCGCTGGGCAGCTGTCAGAGACACCGCACTGCACTTGCTCATAGAGCCAGTGCACGTGTCCTGAGTACAGAAGCAGTGCTAGAAGATACCTGTAGAGATGGGCAGCAGAGGTGACCAGGCGTGCTTCAGGCTAATAGTGTCAGGATCCAGTCAGTGCTGGAAAGTAAAGATGCATAGGACCTGCGGACACTGAAACTGAATAGTCTGCACGGGACCTATGGTTATGTGACTGCAAGGGGGCGGGGCTTAGCGTCCTGTATTCATATAGGACAGGACACCATACAAACAACTCAGAGTCAGGCAAAACAGAGGTCACAGCAGTACGGGCAAACGAGGTACAGAGGGACAAACAGACGGGTAGTCAGACAGAGCCAAAGGTCATACACAAGAGGGCGACGTGGTACCAAGGGGACGAGCAGAGAGAAGTCGGGTCACAAGCAGAGAGTCATACACGAGAGGTAGCGCAGTACTAGAGGGTCAGGCAGAACTCGTAACAGGGACAGAACCAGATCACAACCGAACAAGCAAGCAAGATATCAGGCACAAGGCACACGTATACAAGAGGTCACTTAACTCAGCCGAGGGCAGGAGTATAACTGACACCGGACCCAGGTCCAGTGAGCACTAAATAGCCTCCTGCTGCCAGAGAGAGGCAGCACAATTAACCCATAGTCTAACCAGGACGGGTCACAGCGAAATCCCGTCCTGGATCATGACAGTACCCTCCTCTCAATGGGGGGGCCACCGGACCCCCAGGTCTCTCAGGGTACTTGGCGTGAAAGGCTCGGATCAACCGATCCTTATGAACTGATCGAGCAGGAACCCACGAGCGTTCCTCAGGACCATAGCCCTTCCAATGTATCAGATACTGAAGGGCGCGATGGACCAACCTGGAGTCGACAATTCGTTCCACCTCGTACTCAGCCTGCCCATCTACCAGAACCGGTGTCGGGGAAGATGATGATCCCTCCCCACTGGACCTCACAGGTTTCAAAAGGGCCTTATGGAAAACATTAGGGATCCTTAGAGATGGCGGAAGACTCAACCGAAAAGCCACCGGGTTAACTGCTTCGGTAATTACATAGGGACCTATAAACTTGGGTCCAAGCTTCGCAGAGGGGACCTTGAGCCTTATATTTTTGGTGGATAACCATACCTTATCTCCGACCTGAAACACTGGACCCACGGATCGTTTTTTGTCCGCAAAAAATTTAAATTTGTCCTGGGCCTTCGTAATGTTATTCTGGACCTCCCGCCATACCTCCCCCAACCGCTGGATCGTCTCGTCCGCCCCAGGACACCCAGAATTCATGTGGGAAAATTCTCCAAAATGAGGATGAAACCCATAATTGCAAAAAAAAGGAGATGTACCCGTAGACTGGTTAGTGCGGTTGTTAAATGCAAACTCAGCCAATGGTAACAAAGAACACCAATCATCCTGTCGGGCTGAGGTCAAACAACGCAGAATTTGCTCCAGAGACTGATTGGTCCGCTCAGTCTGCCCATTAGTCTCTGGATGGTAGGCGGATGAAAAGGACAGACCAATACCCAACCTCCTACAGAAAGCTCTCCAAAATCTGGACACAAATTGCACTCCCCTATCAGACACCACATTCAGGGGTACCCCATGCAACCGCACCACATGCTCCACAAACAATCTGGACAATGTTTCCGCATTAGGTAGAGCTGCCAAAGGTACAAAATGTGCCTGCTTACTAAACCTGTCCACTACGACCCAGACCACGGTATTACCCTTGGAAGGGGGAAGGTTGGTGATGAAATCCATGGACAGATGAGTCCATGGTCTCTCAGGAATTGGCAGTGGTACCAATTCCCCGGCCGGCCGGTTATGGGGAGTTTTCGCACGGGCACAAACCTCACACGCAGATACATACTCCCCAACATCAGAGGCTAAAGAAGACCACCAGAATATTCTAGCAATGGCCTTCCGGGTCGCTGAGATCCCTGGATGTCCACCCAGAACTGAGTCATGGAACTCCTGGAGGACCTTGAGATGAAACTGAGCTGGCACAAAAAGTTTATCCAATGGCTTAGCTGGAGGTGCAAGAGCCTGGGCTTCTCGAATCTCCCGTTCCAACACATTAGAAACCTCTGCCACCACCACCCCAGGCTGAAGAATGGAGGATGGAGGTTCCAGGGGGGACACCGGATCAAGACTGCGTGACAATGCATCCGCTCTGATATTCTTGGATCCTGGTCGAAAAGTGATCGAGAAGTTGAATCGGGAAAAAAAAAGTGACCATCTAGCCTGTCTGCGAGTCAACCTTTTAGCTGACTCAATGTAAGCTAGATTTTTGTGGTCCGTGATTACCGTTATAGGATGAACAGCCCCCTCCAAAAAATGCCTCCATTCTGCAAAAGCCAATTTTACAGCCAGAAGTTCCCGATTCCCCACATCATAGTTTCTCTCCGCAAGGGAGAACTTCTTTGAGAAAAAGACGCAAGGTCTTAAATTGGTCAAAGTGGCGGGTCCCTGGGACAATACCGCCCCCACCCCCACCTCTGAGGCATCTACCTCAACAATAAATGGTTCAGAGGGGTCCGGTTGGATAAGAACCGGGGCCGACATGAAACATTTTTTCAAAAACTGAAATGCCACTACCGCTGCGGTTGACCAATTCTTGATATCGGCCCCCTTTTGAGTCATGTCTGTGAGGGGTTTAACCACCTGTGAGAACCCCCTTATGAATTTCCGATAATAATTAGCGAACCCTAGGAAACGTTGCAGACCCTTCAAATCACACGGTTGAACCCACTCGAGAATGGCCTGCACCTTATTAGGATCCATGCGATACCCTTCAGCAGACACGATGAACCCCAGAAAGGACAGTTCCTGAACAAAAAATAAACATTTTTCAAGTTTAGCAAACAGACAGTTCTCCCTGAGCCTTTGGAGTACTGCCCGAACAAGACCAATGTGAGTCTGTTTATCAGGCGAGTAGATTAAAATGTCATCCAAATACACCACCATAAAACGTCCAATCAAATCGGAGAACACATGATTTATGAAATTTTGGAAGACCGCTGGAGCGTTGGTCAGGCCGAAGGGCATGACCAAATTTTCAAACAACCCTTCAGTAGTGAGAAAAGCGGTCTTCCATTCATCTCCGTCCCGTACTCGGATAAGGTTATACGCTCCCCGTAGATCTAATTTTGAAAACCACTTAGCTCCGGACAACTGATTGTATAAATCAGGAATAAGTGGAAGGGGATAAGTATTCCTCACAGTTATTTTATTTAACTCACGAAAATCGAGGCATGGGCGCAAACCACCGTCTTTTTTTTTTACAAAAAAGAACCCTGCCGCCACAGGAGAAACAGAAGGACGAATATGTCCCTTACGGAGGCTCTCGGAAATATATTCCTTCATCGCAGCCCGTTCCGGACCCGAGAGGTTATACAGGCGGGCTTTGGGCAATTTAGCACCTGGAACCAGGTCAATGGCACAATCAAATGGGCGGTGTGGTGGTAAAACCTCAGCCTCTTTTTCGGAGAAAACGTCAGTATAATCTATCAGGCACTCCGGAATGCCTTCTAGACCCACGGACGACACAGACACAGAAACAAGACATTTCTCAGAGCAATAGGGACCCCATTTAACAATGTCCCGAGATTCCCAATTAATCACAGGATTATGCAGCTGTAACCAGGGGAACCCCAACACCAGTCCCGCAGGCAGGTTGTTCATTACAAAACATGAAATACGTTCCTGGTGTAAGGAACTCACTTTAAGGAGAAACTCTTCAGTACAAAACACAATGTCATTCTTAACCAGTGGTGTTTTGTCAATAGCAACAAGGTGAATCGGAGTCTCCAACCTAACTGTCCCTAACTTACACCTGGCCACCAAGTCAGAGTCAATAAAGTTCAATGATGAACCGCAATCCACGAAGGCAGAAGTGGATGTGGAGACACCCCCACAACAAAGTTCCACTTGAAATGACATTTTAGAAAATGCAGAAAAGGGTACCTGAGAGCCTGGGTGACCTCCACGATAATCACCCGGGCTCAGTCGCTTGCTGGTTAATGGCCGGGAGGGGCAATCCTTTTTCCAATGTCCAGACTCGCCACTGTGAACACAGCATTTTCTCACGTGCCGTTGTCTCCTTTCTTCCTCCTTAAGGTTGATGGTTCCCATCGCCGTGATTTTCAATGAAGAACTGGCTCCCCTTCCTTGGGAGAATAATGATGTCTCAGTTTGTATCACTCCCCTTGCCCGTAACCTGCGATCCATTCGGACGGCCTGTGTCATAGCTTCCTCCAGGGCATCAGGTGGGGGGTGGAGAGCCAAGGCGTCTTTCAGATGCTCAGACAGGCCTCTACGGAACAACCCCCAGAGAGCGGCGTCGTTCCAGCAGACCTCAGCAGCCCAGCGTCTGAACTCTGAGCAAAACCACTCGGCTGAGTGTTTCCCCTGACAAACATTCATCAGCCTGTCCTCAGCCATACGCACCCGATCAGGCTCATCATAAATATGCCCCAGGGCCTCAAAAAATGCATCCACAGTCAAACGCTCAGGGGCCGTGGTAGGAAGGGAGAAAGCCCAAGCTTGGGGGGCTCCCCTTAACAGAGACATAATGACCCCCACTCTATGACTTTCATCCCCAGAAGAGTGTGGTCTTAAGGAAAAAAAAAGCTTACAGCCCTCCTTGAAAACTCTGAAGTCATTTTTGTCTCCAGAAAAGGTATCTGGTAACTTCACTGGAGACTCAGGGGAAATTAATGTAACATCCCGAGCCCCCAATGAAAGAACCCCCTGCACAGTGTCGGCGATCAGCTGCTGAGACTGAGCCAGGACTCTTTGTTCTCCAAAGAGTTTCTGAGACATCTGCGTCAGATGCTTAACCTGCTCAGAAAGAGTGTGCACAGGATCCATCACACACACAGGTGAATGGGAGCAGAGAAAAAAAAATGGTATGGGTCAGTTATAATGTCAGAGACACCGCACTGAACTTGCTCATAGAGCCAGTGCATGTGTCCTGAGTACAGAAGCAGTGCTAGAAGATACCTGTAGAGACGGGCAGCAGAGGTGACCAGGAGTGCTTCAGGCTAATAGTGTCAGGATCCAGTCAGTGCTGGAAAGTAAAGATGCATAGGACCTGCGGACACTGAAACTGAATAGTCTGCACGGGACCTATGGTCATGTGACTGCAAGGGGGCGGGGCTTAGCATCCTGTATTCAGATAGGACAGGACACCATACAAACAACTCAGAGTCAGGCAAAACAGAGGTCACAGCAGTACGGGCAAACGAGGTACAGAGGGAAAAACAGACGGGTAGTCAGACAGAGCCAAAGGTCATACACAAGAGGGCGACGTGGTACCAAGGGGACGAGCAGAGAGAAGTCGGGTCACAAGCAGAGAGTCATACACGAGAGGTAGCGCAGTACAAGAGGGTCAGGCAGAACGTAACAGGGACAGAACCAGATCACAACCGAACAAGCAAGCAAGATATCAGGCACAAGGCACATGTATACAAGAGGTCACTTAACTCAGCCGAGGGCAGGAGTATAACTGACACCGGACCCAGGTCCAGTGAGCACTAAATAGCCTCCTGCTGCCAGAGAGAGGCAGCACAATTAACCCATAGTCTAACCAGGACGGGTCACAGCGAAATCCCATCCTGGATCATGTCAGCAGCATGGTGGCTTAGTGGATAGCACTGCAGCCCACCAAGGACATCTGCAAGGAGTTTGTATGTTCTCCCCGTGTTTGCATGGGTTTCCTCTGGGTACTCCGGTTTCCTCCCACATTCCAAAGACATACTGATAGGGAATTTAGATTGTGAGCTCCATTGGGGACAGTGATGATAATGTATATAAAAATAAAGATTATTATTTATTAGTGAGATCTGCCTGTTTGGCAGCTCACTAGCGACCATTTAGCGATGCACCAGCAATCCTGACCGGGTCGTATCGTGGTCGGATTGCTGGTGCATTGCTAAATGTAAAGTAGCCTTTATAACCACCTCAGACACCAACCAAACAAGCTTAGACAATGAAGGACAGTCCTATCAACAGAGAAATCATGTTTTAGTTAACAGAAGGAGATTTCCAAGAGGAAGATGAGGAGATTTCCAAGAGGAAGATGAGAAGACAGGGACAGTGAAACAGGTCTGTCTTGGACAATAATACAAATGAGATAACATGTTGGGAAACTCTGTTGGTGATTAACATTTCTTATAAATATTTAAGTCCTACACAATTGTCTTTACTTCAGAAATAACTTGTATTCTGCCTCACTTATAAATATAACATGTTCCATTTGGATACAGATTTCTAACACTGAAATAATAGATTTTAAGCTAGTGAGCAGCCTTTTGTTATCTGAGTTGTATGATTCTTTAACGTTTTTACTGTCTGTACAAGTTTCCATCTGAAATATAAAGTGCTGAGTAATATGTTGGCTACATATAAATTAAAATTATCATTATTATTATGAAACCTTTTTCATTATTATTATGAAACCTTTTTTGTCAAGGTAATTCTGGTAGAATCGATTCTGCTCCAGCGATTCTTACATTTATTGATTTGGGCAACATGGATCTACACATCAAAAGTAATGCTTCTTAAGGACATCCATCCTATTGAAAATTGTATTACTCTCATTTATCGAGAGGTGGAGTGTTTTAACAGATGACATTTCTAGAAGATGGTTGCGCTGTCCTTCTAATTTCAACAATAGTTAAAAAAACACTGGCAACATTAACACATGATAATTAAATAATAATCAAGCCTGCTGATAAGAGCAGAGGCCTGGTAATAATAGATCTAAAGGATAACGTACAGACACTCGAGTATACTAAATGTACTGTCACACTTAGTGATGTACCAGCGATCCCGACCAGCGATATGACGCGGTCAGGATCGCTGGTACATCGCTAAGTGGTCGCTAGTGAGCTGCCACACAGGCAGATCTCACTAGCGACATCGCTGGGGACGGGGATCGCTACTTACCTGTCACACCAGGCGATCCTGCGTCCTCCCGCCCGGCTCCACGTGTCGCTCGTCCTCACAGCAGGAAGCGCCGCAGGAAGCTGACGACGAGAAACAGTCCTGAACGTTCTCGCGCGATCAGCGATAACCAGCGGGGGAGCCGGTCGTAGATAAGTATCAGACACAGAGATATCGCTAGCAATATCGCTATAACGTCACTAGTTATAGCGATATTGCTAGCGATATCTCTTAGTGTGACATGCCCTTTACCTCTACCTGGTAATCCAACCTCATTGATCACCCGCAAGATTCAACCAACCATTGACCCCCATATAGAAAAGCATGTTATAGACAAGAAGGTTTACGATTTTATGATTGATCATCATCTGAATATTACTGTATTTTATATACTGCATTAAATACATAAATGTCTTCCCAAACCTCCACAGAGACCTGTAGCAGCTTTCACAGACTCAATATTGTCAACTTTGGCCATTCTGTTGGAAAAATTCCTATTACAACTTATTACAAACAGCAAATCTTTTATTTTGGATACAGGTAATTTTTTAATATTATTAGGGACTTGATATCTATTCTATCTTCATTTTATTGATTTATTATGTAAACAGCCTGTACACCTCAATTCAACACATATTAAGGGTTGGAGGCTGTCAAAGGAGTTACTATTAAGTTATTCATTTGAGATTCAGGTCATCAATTTCTGTTTAGAACTGTTTGCAAGATGTTTTTTTCTTACAGATTCAGGGTACAGCAGTGGGGTCCAACGTAGCCCCACCTTATGCTACTTGCTCCATGTCACACTTTTGAAGAGCATCATGTTTACATCAACCACATCTTTAAAGAAAATACTATTGTCTGGAGAAGGTATATAGATGATATTTTTTGTATTTGGTGGTGCACATTGGACTTTTTCATGATGAGTCTTGATGTCACTACTAGTTTTGAGCATTCTGATACTGCAAATATCGGGTATCGGCCGATATTCACATTATCGGAATTCCGATACTGAGTTCCGATACTTTTTGCATAGCGAATACAGGAATCGGAAGTTCCCATAATGCTATGAGCCAGTTTGATTTGATTCAGCCAATGAGGAATCCTATGAAGTGTGGGCACATCCTGTTAGGCATGTAGGCATGTTAACTAATGGCATGGCTGTGATTGGCTGCTAGCAGACCACCCAGCTACTCCTCCCTCAGACACACGCTGAACAGTTATCTATGGAAAGTGAAACTAGTGAGGGAGGAGGAAACGACAAGTTCTCATTTCATTGCCAGAACACCCCCCAGGACGTTTATCTTAGAAGCAAGAGATGATATCTTTGGAAACCATGCAGACTAGCCACAGAAGGTAAATTACTTATTGTCAGCATTCTGCAGCCTAGATATGCACTGAGATTATGTGAAAAGCCCAGACAACCTGTTCTGTTATGTATTTCCGCCAAGTTGGATCGCCCGCCAGGGCTGGTGGGGTACTCGGTACTGGGCCCATTGTTTTCAATGGGAGATGTCACGGTAGCTGTGACCCGGTCTGTGGCCCTGGGCGTCCATTGCAAAAGGGAAATGTTGAACGTGTGGATGATGATTAAAGTTTATGAGTGAATGATTCGTGATGCTACCTGTGGTGTTCAGCAATGAAGATGTTAAGCCGACGCTGCAGAGAGATCCTCTGGGACAGATGGTGTGGTGCTGCAATGATGTTGTGGCCCTCCACAGGTAGGGCTGAAGTCCCAGGGCAGTGTAGATGGAGAGGTAGTGAAGAGACGTAGATGGTGCAGTGCCAGGCACAGAGATGCAGCAGTGCTGAGTGTGTTGGCGCAGGAATAACTGGAGGACACCAGGGCATGTAGTTCCAAAGCTTTACTCACAGTCTGTTGTGCATACAGGTGCCCACATCCATGCCGTGTCCTCCGGGTTAGGGGCTCAGTCAACCTCCAAGCTAGATGAAGCACTCCGTTCCAACACTCCGCCAACATGTGCCTTTTCTGAACGTCTCCCTCTATTGCTACACAACCCCTTTAACATAGTCAATATCTTTGTAAGTCCGAACGTCTTAAAAAAAATTAATTCCTGCTATTCCATTTGATTGGGCTAATCCTCTATGCCTTTAATGTCTCCTCCACCTCCCCCAATACATTCTACATTATTCTTAGCTGTTTTCCTTCATGTAGAATTAACCTACAAGGAAAGAAAGGGTTTATTTTAATTCCGATATTTTTGTCCCATTGACTTGCATTGGTTTCCAGTATTGGAATCGCCGATATCCGATACTTTTTGGATATCGGTCCGATCCAATACGATACGATATTTCCCGATATCGGAAGGTATCGCTCAACACTAGTCACTACCCATCCTCCTAATTCTTTCCCTGCCTGTATGACCTCTGTCTATCTCTAATCTTGGTACAGCCATATTGGATTGCAGCCACAAAAATTGGTGTTCGTGCTGGTAAAATATTCCTCTACATGTGATTGTTATTGTTAACTTATAGGATCTTTTCTATCAAGGGAATTCTTTATATATATTACTGCAAGCAGCGTCTCATTATATTTATAATTTGAATCACTTGATTGCATCACTATTTGCTTTATAGCATCATTTACATTTTGCTTTATTTTTGCATATCAGCATCTGAAAGTTTTCAGGATTTGGTGCATTGTGTTGGAAATATATCTATATATATATCAGAGGTATCATGATAACTCGCTAATCCGGCCCCCTGTACAGTAGCTCCGCCCCCCATCACATCACCACACATAATCCTGCCCCCTCCCCATTACCACACACAATCCCACCCCCCACCCCATTACCACACACAATCCCGCCCCCACCACATTACCACACACAATCCTGCCCCCCACCACATCACCACACACAATCCCGCACCCCCACCACATCACCACACATAATCCCGCCCCCCCACCACATCACCACACATAATCCCACCCCCCACCACATCACCACACATAATCCCGCGCCCCATCACCTTATCACACATAATCCTGCCCCCACCACATCACCACACATAATCCTGCCCCCCACCACATTAACACACATAATCCCGCCCCCCACCACATCATCACACATAATCCCGCCCCCCATCACATCACCACACATAATCCCGCCGCACCACATCACCACACATAATCCCACCCCCCACCACATCACCACACATAATCCTGCCCCCCACCACATTACCACACATAGTCCCGCCCCCCCACCACATCACCACACATAATCCTGCCCCCCACCACATCACCACACATAATCCCAGCCCCCCACCACATCATCACACAAAATCCCACCACCCCACCACATCACTACACATAATCCTGCCCTCCAACACCCAACAACATCACCACACATAATCCCCCCCACCACATCACCACACATAATGCTCCCCCACCACATTACCACATGTAATCCCGCCCCCACCACATCACCTCACATAATCCCGCCCCCCACCACATCAGCATGCATAATCCCACCCCCCACCACATTAGCACACATAATCCCGCCCCCTCACCACATCACCACACATAATCCTGCCCCCCACCACATTACCACACATAATCCTGCCCCCCACCACATCACCACACATAATCCCACCCCCCACCACATCACCACACATAATCCCGCCCCCCACCACATCACCACACATAATCCCGCCCCCCAGCACATCACCACACATAATCCCACCCCCACCACATCACCACACATAATCCCGCCCCATCACATTACCACACATAATCTCTCCCCCACCACATTACCACACATAATCCTGCCCCCCACCACATCACCACACATAATCCCGCCCCCCACCGCATCACCACACATAATCCCGCCCCCCACCACATCACCACACATAATCCTGCCCCCACCACATCACCACACATAATCCCGCCCCCACCACATCACCACACATAATCCCACCCCCCACCACATCACCACACATAATCCCGCCCCATCACATTACCACACATAATCTCACCCCCCACCACATTACCACACATAATCCCGCCCCCCACCACATCACCACACATAATCCCGCCCCCCACCACATCACCACACATAATCCCACCCCCCACCACATCACCACACATAATCCCGCCACCCAGAGCATCACCACACATAATCCCACCCCAGCACATTACCGAACATAACCCCGCCCCCCTCCACATTACCACACATAATCCCGCCCCCCACCACATTGCCACACATAATCCCGCCCCCAACACATCACCACACATAATCACGCCCCCCACCACATTACCACACATAATCCCGCCCCCCACAATACCACATATAATCCCGCCCCCCACTTTACCACACCAGGCTCCGTCCCCCCACATTACCACATGAGGCTCCGTCCCCACACATTACCACATGAGGCTCCGTCCCCACACATTACCACACGAGGCTCCGTTCCCCCACATTAACACATGAGGCTCCGTCCCCACACATTACCACACGAGGACCTGTCCCCACACATTACCACACGAGGTTCCATCCCCCCACATTACCACACGAGGCTCCATCCCCACACATTACCACATGAGGCTCCTTCCCCACACATTACCACACGAGGCTCCTTCCCCACACATTACCACACGAGGCTCCGTCCACACACATTACCACATGAGGCTCCGTCCCCACACATTACCACATGAGGCTCCATCCCCACATATTACCACACGAGGCTCTGTCACCACACATTACTATACGAGGCTCCGTCCTCACACATTACCACACGAGGCTGCGCACCACACATTACCACACGAGGCTCCATCCCCACACATTACCACACGAGGCTCCATCCACACACATTACCACATGAGGCTCCGTCCCCACACATTACCACATGAGGCTCTGTCCCCCCACATTACCACACGAGGCTCTGTCACCACACATTACTATACGAGGCTCCGTCCTCACACATTACCACACGAGGCTGCGCACCACACATTACCACACGAGGCTCCATCCCCACACATTACCACACGAGGCTCCATCCACACACATTACCACATGAGGCTCCGTCCCCACACATTACCACATGAGGCTCCGTCCCCCCACATTACCACACGAGGCTCTGTCACCACACATTACTATACGAGGCTCCGTCCTCACACATTACCACACGAGACTGCGCCCCACACATTACCATACGAGGCTCCATCCCCACACATTACCACATGAGGCTCCGTCCACACACATTACCACATGAGGCTCCGTCCCCACACATTACCACATGAGGCTCCATCCCCCCACATTACCACACGAGGCTCTGTCACCACACATTACTATACGAGGCTCCGTCCTCACACATTACCACATGAGGCTCTGTCCCCACACATTACCACATGAGGCTCCATCCTCACACATTAACACACGAGGCTCCATCCCCCACATTGCCAAACGAGGCTCCGTCCTCACATATTACCACATGAGGCTGCATCCCCACACCTTACCACACGAGGCTCTGTCCCCCCACATTACCACACGAGGCTCCGTCCCCACACATTGCAACACGAGGCTCTGTCCCCCCACATTACCACATGAGGCTCCATCCCCACACATTGCCACATGAGGCTCCGTCCCCACACATTACCACATGAGGCTCCGCCCCCCCACACTACCACACGCAGCCCTTCCTTTCTATGTAATTCAACCACTTCAGCCAAGGTAAAGGTACATTTAATTGCATCCGCATTCTCCCAAACAAAATGAGCCAAGATGAGTTGCCATGTCCATCTCACAGGCCACAGGAAAATCTGGACAACAATGCAGTAGCTGATCGACAACAACAATATCGACAAAATCATAGGATTGGTTATCAACAACGAACCAAATGCACCAATTAGCTGGTGGGGGCATGGAATTATGTGTGGTGATACGGTGGGGGGCGGGATTGTGTGTGGTAATGTGGTAGGGGGCCAGATTGTGTGTGGTGATGTGGTATGGAGGCCGGATTGTGAGTGGTAATGTGGTGGGGGGCGGAATTGTGTGTGGTAATGTGGTGGGGGGGCGGGATTGTGTGTAGTAATGTGGTGGGGGCAGGATTGTGTGTGGTAATGGGGTGGAGGGCGGGATTGTGTGTGGTGATGTGGTGGGGGGCAGAGCTACTGTGCAGGGGGCGGGATTAGCGAGTTATCATGATGCCTCTTATATACATAGATGCATTTCTTTTTCTGCATTTGTAATTTTGATGCCAATGTTAAATTTCCACATTCTGTGACACGTGTGTTCAGTGGTGCTTTTTCCTGATTGGATGCTATATGTTACAGCCATGATTAAACATCATTGATTCATAGTTTTGGTAAAATAGAGCTCATGGATATGTTTGACAAACTATGATGCTAGAATGAATAAAAAACGCACATCTTACTGAATCCAGTTTGTTTTTGATTTTACACTGTGAATAAAATGTATCATTAGCATTATTCAGATATTTAATGATTATTATTGTTATTAACTTCATTTTAATTTAATTTACCACCTGCGTAAGCGCTATTGAATGTTGTAATTATTTACTTTAGTTTAATCACCAGCAGCGTTAATTAGATAGCAATGAGCATGCCGAGCGTTAGCTGGCTGGAAACAGCTAGTATTTATATATACCAACAAAATATTGTCTATTGGATTTTTTATTTATTTTTTGGGGCTCAAATATATTAGACATGATTACATGTCTTGGGATACTGTACTGTATGTGTACAATTGTCTGTAATGTGCACTTTGAATAGAGGTAAATAACACATGATTCAGAGCTTTGGAGATTAGACATACTCTCTATTGTGAACATGTGATTTGCAGAATAGTGTCACCTATAGGAATTAGCAAATCTAAACATCAATATTGACTCTCCTCATGACTTAGGATAAAAGTCAAAACCTCGACTCAACCAGCCAAGTCACGTCTCACACTTTGCACTAATGAGGGGCAGTACCCCGAAATAAATTGTCTGCAAATTGAGATTTTGGATTTGGCTTTTATCCTAGGTCATGTGATAAGGTTCACTGGAGAGTTGATATTCACTTTTAGGATTGCTAGTTTGTATTGGTGGCACTATAGTTCTAGTCCTATCCTTCTCCGAAGAGACAATTTTCATATTTCCCAGAGAAGCACTGCAGCTCACCTTGGCATGTTTGACAAGGCAATCTCCGCAAGGATAAACATTTCCTCTTAGGTCCTAAATAACAGTATTTTTTTGTGCAAGTTCACAGGCAGCTTCAGAAGAGACCTGCAAAGAGAACATCCAAAACCCCTCTCATCGTGAGGGTCCACATAGGTTAGATATTGAGGCAAAAACTGGATTTTCTGACTAAGTAGAACCCATAACTCAGATAAGTGATCTGCTATCGATACCAACCAGTAGTTGTCCATTTATCCCATCCAGTTTAGAAATTGAACTCTGATTCCTGGAGGGTCCACTCCAAGAGCAGAAACTTTATTTATTTTTTATTTTAGATTTAATATTTTTAGTTTTAAAGAAGTTCATACAATGGGAAAGGGGAAAGAAAATTTAAAGAGAATATGTCACAGGTTTTTGGCAATGCATCCGAGAGCAGCAAAACATTGTGACAGAGACTCTGATTCAAGCAATGCATCACTTACTGAGCTGCTTGCTGCAAGTTTGATAAAATCCTTGCTTGCTGCAGATATACCAGTTCTCTGAACACTGAGCTCTGTATAACCCCACCCAGACCATTAACTGTCAGCTTTCTGTGTGCACTGTGCATTGGCAGAAAACTGCCAGTGTTGAGAGCCGGGTTATACAGAACTCATGATAGCAGTTTTACTAGTCCTCTACTGATAAAAACACAATTTTATTATGAGGAGATTATCAATGCTACAGCAAGCAGCCAGTATGTGATACATCAACAGAATCAAGGTTTTTGTCCCTGTGTTATGCTGCTATCAGATTAAGTGGGAAACAAACACTTTGTTCTCAGGATCAGTGAAAGTCCCAGAGGTCAGAACTCCAACAGTCATAAAGAAAAGGCATATCCTAGTGAAATGTTATCACACCGTGATAAGGGAATACCAATACAACTGATGATAACATCCACTGCAGAAATAAAATATTATTAGGCATATCTGCAAGTGGCAAAATATGAATTTAGTCCCTGCATACAATTATACATAATAAATTATTTCATCATAGTCGACATATGCTTGGTTTTGAATAACTTGCAAATACTTTCACACTCATCTGCAGCTCACTTTAGTACAAGCTGTTCTGATGCTGTTTGTTGGACTACTGGTTGTCAGTTCAGAGGGATCTAAACCAATAAAGTGACCGCTGACAAAGACCAAGGCTTGTGCCTTGGAGGAGGTGTTGGAACAGACAATCTCTTTTCTGGCTTGCTTATTTTTCTACATTGATGTCACTACCTGGCACCATTGAATAGCAAGAACTTTACTGCTGTTCACAGACACCAGAGACAGAATTGAGGAATGTGAACTACATGAGACCTGCGTGGCAACATATTAGGTAGTAAATTTGTGAAAGATGGAGTGTCTATTGTCTTTATTTTTATCTTTTAATGTATTTCAGAAATGCTTTTCTAGACTCCTTCAGATTTGTTCGACTACTTCGGACCAGCATGGAATTTGTTTTATAAATTGGTGAATAGGTAATAGTGTAGGGGAGTCCTTATTCAAAAGAAGTATTTTTTTGTGTGTGTGTTTTTATTTTTGATTACTGGGTAAGTAATAGGGGTATCTGACTAATACCTCTCCATTACTAACACCAGGGCTTGATGCCAGCTATGATTTTTGACAAACAGCAGTTGTCTTCAAGCCCAACTACCATTACCTTGATTGCCACCACACCAGGGTAATAGAGAAGAGCCAGGCATAGCACAAGAATTGGCACATCTAATGTGATACACCAGTTCTGGGAAGGAAGCAGGTTTGTATTTGTAGGGTGCTGTGGGCTCAATAACCATAGACCTACCCAGCCTTTTAATGTAAGCCCACCACTGTCTGTTTTACCTTTGATCGTTGTCAAAAATAGGGGGATCCATGTAAAGTAAACAACATAAGCATGGCACTAATTATATGCCTCATGGATATCTGTCACGCTAGCTACCTATCTACCCCACATCTATCTATCTATGTAACCCATATCTATTTATCTATCTAGCTACACCATATCTATCTATATTTTTGCACATCTAACAGCATACCAAATAGAGACAAAAACACACGTATAATGACACCGCATTTGTTCTTGATATGTGTTTTTCTTCTTTGGGTCAAAATACATAGGCCATTGTTCATATGAGTCTAAATGTTGATTATTGAATTGATGTAGTTTTCTTTGGTGGATAAAGAGACATAGGATATTGTTCATATGAGCCTATATGTTCACTCTTGAATTTATTATTTTGTTGCTATCCTTGGAGGACAGGGACACTGGGTAATTGAACAATTGATGTTTGCTAATATGTTGATTATCTATTTTACCAGGCCATGCAGTTTGTTGACCTGAAAACATTGAAGGATAAACTATTCAAATTGATTGAATACTCAAACAATGAGAGTTGACATTATCCTACCTTCCCCCTAACCTGTGGATGATGTCCAAAAAGACATATGTGTGCATGAAAAGGCACCGCTATCCTTATGCAGTGAGACTCTAGATGACAATTACGAAGACACCATCTACAACAGTCAGCACGGATGACAGCAGTTTACTTCACAGAGATGCTGTGTGTGCCATGATTGGTGCATGTTCTGTTTGGTAGATGTGCTATATGAATCAGGTTAGTTATGATTGCAGTCATGACAAATAGTTTAATATTTCTATGCTTTATTACTTGAAGCATTTTAATAAAAAATGGATTTGTTCCTTTTAAATTGATTTGCTTTTATATAGGTTTGATTTTATTTATGTGAACTTTTTAAAGCTTTTCAATGTTTTTTTTGCTGTCTTCCTAAATCTGGGATACTTTAATATTTACTGTATACTACAATACCTCTGTATTACATTGTTTAATATCTTTTTGCAGTAGTAGTTTTTAGCCCATTTCCAAGGCACAGCCCAAAAATTACAGAATTAATGTAGTTATCATGACATTCTTGGTTTTAAACTACCATGACAACCCACCAACTAAAGAAATCCTACAACAGGAGTCAAAATGTCAAGATTGGTATTATATCTGTTTTGGCAGTTTTCTCAGCATTTTAGTTGTCATTCACTCTCATTGGCCCTTCACCATTAATACTTTGATATATTATGATGGCTTGCTGGAATGACCCTCCTACTGTAATGTATTATTATATCGTGTGAAAAGATAGCCCTACTCAAAACCACATATGTAAATCAAGAGGAAATAACCTTCTCCGTGACATTGTTTAGTCAATAAAATAGAGGTTACTGTTATGCAAACATTTTTCTAATAGAAATAAGTAGAGTTGAGCAGATTAGGCAAAATTCTATTTTAACTGTTTGCTAAATTTTTATTGAGTCACAGTGAAGATATTCTCCACAAATGTAATATATCTTACTATGCTCTAGGGTCTCTTTTTTGCATAGTAAATGTAATATGTAAATGTAATAAATTCTTACCTCTTCACTGACCTCTCTCTGACCTCTGCTCTCCTCACCATCACCAGTCCAATCTTCATACCATCTTTAGATTGCTGTCACTCATGCTGAAATACTCAGGTCTCTCATTCTGGCCCTGAATTTCCAGCTTTGATAGAACCTGGTAGAGTTATGCACATACACCTGCAAGGTGGTGTTATACACCGAGATGTCGTGACATTGTGACCTTATGAGCGCTTTTCTCAGAACACTCCTGGGTCCTCATCAAAGCCGTAAATCCAGACCTAATATGAGAGGCCCAGGAATTTCGATCTGAAAGGAAGCGATCTGAAGATATAGTAAGTACTCGATTGATGATTTAGAGGGGTAAAATATTTTTTTGATTAACTTTTGCGGTTCAGACAAATGGAAGTCAGAGAGCTGAATCCACACAGAAGTGAATTTGGTGAGGGTAGGTAATTGTAAAATTCGAAATTTATTTACTCTCTAGTGTATAGACAATTGCCATTTCATGAATGTTTTCTTTGTGTTTCGGATTCATAGGTGGTATAGTCTAATTTGCTGAAAATATCGATGTGACAATTGCTTTACCAAAAAAAGCTATTCATGCATCAAATCAGATAAAATCATTTTATAAAATTAATTATAGATCTTTATAACTGTACATAGTTCATTGTGAGTAGAATATTAACAAACGTTCACAAATGCAACATTTTCAGCATGCTGTAACTTTCAGGAGAAAAACAAACATGTTTGTAATAGCTTTTGATTATTCCAGTACAACATTCAGATAATATATAATGATCCAATAGTACTCAATGTGTCATTAAACCTACAGACTTTTACAGTCTCTGGAAATATCTCTTTAATAGCTTTATGCAAATAATATACATGGTGAAAGTGCATTTCCAAGCATTAAAGGTATCTATTTACTTAATAATTAGTTATGCATCAGTCAATAGCTGTACTAATCACCAGTCATATCTCTTACTGCAGTCCTTCAAGTGAATAATTATTAGATTGATTACAGACATCTAAAAATTGATCCAATTATTCTGACATAGATCAGGAAAGAAAAGCAAATATCCATTTCTCTTCCAAACAAAATGAAGCAGATGATCATTTTCCAATTATCAGGTAACAAGCAAAATAGAGAATAAATACCACTGATACACACCCATCACTCATATAGGCAAATATACCTTCATTGAGGATATATAAATAACTACGGAACCTCCACAATAATATAAATCCTACAAAAAATACGGAGATAAAGACCGCAAGTAGAGTAAAAAAGGTCACTTTATTGTAACAGACTCTTTAGACAAAATGTACAAAATACAGACAAAGAACAAAATGCTCATACAGGGCTCATATGTGGTAACCGCTACTAACACCCTATATATAACAGAATGGGTGATAAGAAATGAAGCAAAGAGTCTCAAAGAGAGCCATTCATTATATAGTATATAGGCCCTCACTATGAGAAAACAGAGCTAACACACTCCAAATAGAAAAATAATGTGTAGATAGATAAATATCTATCCAAAATAATAATACTATAATAAATGGAGACAAAATCATACCCATATGTATCTGTAGGTGAGCGCGGCACTAAAGAGAGCAGCCCCGACGCGCGTTTCGCATGGGCTTCCTTGGGGGGCTGTGTCTGTGTGTTGAGATTGTGGTCATTTTATGCAGGAGACCCAGGTGTGTGGAATCGTCTGCGCCCTAATCGGCGCGTGTGCAGTGTGAAGCAGAGCGCCATGACACAACGCCCACAGCCGCCCATGTGATCGGAAGGCAGAGGGAAAACCCCTCATGACGTCACACGCCTCCCACATCACTGCCGGCCGCCTGGGAGATGAATCATAAGAGCAGCCACACTGGGCATGCGCACTCGCTGAAGCAGCCATCTTATGTAGGGGCAAAAAAGAGGGCATACATATCGCTACATCTCATAATAGTGCATTAAAAAATAATCAATATTCTTCAGTTAAACTAAAGACAATGACCCAAAGGGGCCATATTATAGGGGCACATAGTCAAAAATGGACCCACATGAATATAGATACTATATTTATAAGAAAATCCTCTCTAAGTGAACGCGCATTAAATAGAGCATAATATTATTATATAATTCTCAAAATCTCGTGGACAAAATAAGACAAGAAAATATGCTATATTATAAAAATCCCTGAACAGAAGGGAAAATATAAGTGACAAAATGTGGAATAAAACATAATAAAAAAGACATACACAAATATAATACATTTAAAAAAATACAAAAAACACCCTTCAATATAAGATATTAAGCCCAGTAGTAAGGTGGCTGTCTCGGAGCTGTTGTATCTCAAATGGTCTACCATTCTCACACGGATCACCGATCTCCAATCACAAAATGTCCAAGAACATCAGACAATGATGAAATGAGCAAGAATTACTAAATAAAACAAAAAACACACAGATTAAAATCCAAGAACAGGGACAATTCGAGAATACTCATAGGAAAGATGCAAAACTGAGCTGCTCATTCAGGCCAAAAGGACTCATGGTCCCCAGAACAGTGATCCAACGACATTCCAACTGTGCCAAAAGGCGCTTCATGTTCCCGCCCCTGATGCCACATCTAATTTTGTCAATGCCAAAGACTTGTAGGTCTCTGGGATTACTTTTATGGCACAATTTGAAATGTCGTGGGACAGTTTTCAATACTGCAATGTCCTCCACCATCTTTGCTGCTGATATGTCTCTAACATGCTCACGAGTGCGAATTCTCAATTCGCGTGATGTTAAGCCGACATATAACAAATTACAAGTGCATTTTGCCACATAGACTACAAATGTAGTACTACACGAGATATAATCCGTAATTTTGAAATCTTTCTGACCATCAGCAGACCTAAAGGATGTGGTACGGACATGATTTCGGCATGCTAGGCAATCTCCACAGGGATAAAAACCCCATTTCCGTCTGCCAGCCCCAAAAGGATCAGGTCTTCTGGGGACATAGTGACTCTGTACAAGGATATCTCTCAAATTCCTACTCCTCCTTGCCGTCATCAGGGGGGAATCCGAGAGATATCTAGACAGCACCTGGTCAGTTTTTAGTATTGGCCAATGTTTTTTAAGAATCGATCTTATAGTCTCCCACCTATGATTAAATGTTGATATGAATCGTATTCTTAAATCCTCTTTCTTGACCTTTTTATTCATTGCGAGTAGTTCAGTTCGTTTAGAATTCCTCGCCCGATAATATCCTCTCCTAATACTCCTCCTGCTATATCCACGCGCTTGAAATCTCTCCCCAAGGTCCACAGATTGACGTTCAAATGCCTCCTCAGTAGTACAAATTCTCCTCATTCGTAAAAACTGTCCAATAGGAATTGCTCCTATTGTGGAGTTTGTATGAGACGAGGAGGCATGAAGGAGGGCATTCACAGATGTTTCCTTCCTAAATACATCAGTGTGGATAGAACCATCATTCTGGACAACCAGAGTAACATCTAAAAAAGGGATCATTTTCTGATGGTAAGTATATGTGAGTCTGATGTTGAGGCTGTTGCGGTTCAATTCCCGCATAAAATCGTGTAAATGATCAACAGTGCCCTGCCAAATAAAAAGTATATCATCAATGAAACGGTACCACCCCAGAATATGGGGAGCGGACTGCACACCCCCCTGGAAAATGCTCCTCTCCCAGTATCCCAGAAAGAGGTTAGCATAAGAGGGCGCACAGGCCGCCCCCATAGCAGTGCCCCTATTCTGAAGGTAGTACCGATCCTTGAAAGTAAAAAAATTGTGAGTAAGAATGAATCGCAAGAGCCTCAACACCAGACTCCTAACATCCACATCAATATTAGTAGATTCTAGAAAAAATGTTACTAGATTCTAGAAAAAATGACACTGCCTTAAGTCCATCTTCATGGCGGATGGAGGTGTATAGTGCCTCAACATCCGCCGTAACTAACAGCATATCAGATTCAAGGACAACCCCATCCACACGCCTCAGGACGTCAGTAGTGTCTCTGACATAGGAGGGCAACGTCTCAACCTGTGATCTAAGATAATAATCAATAAATTTGCAAATCTGATCACAAAGCCCTCCTATGCCAGAGACAATAGGACGCCCCGGAGGGTTCAGAGCGTCTTTGTGGACCTTGGGGAGAAGATAGAACGTGGGAATGACAGGGTTTTTAGTAACCAATCCATCAAACAGTTTCTTATGTATAATACCCACATCAAGTACTTCCTCCAGGATTTCCAATAATTCACATTGAAAAAGAGAGAGTGGATTCTGAGAAAGAAGTTCATAAGTCTCTTTATTACGTAGTTGTTTAAAAGCCTCTTTCTCGTATTTCTCAACTGGCCAAATGACCACGTTCCCCCCTTTATCTGCTGGTTTTATAACAACATCATGTAATCCTTTTAATTCTTTTAAAGCTTCCCTCTGAACCGCGGTCAGATTATCCCTCTTCCCTTTATTGGAAACCATTTTTAAATCAGCAGAGACCAATCTGGTGAAAATGTCTACCTGCGGACAGAGGGAAAAAGGGGGGAAACGTGGTCGATTTAGCAGAAATGAGAGGAAGAGAAATACCTGCAGATGACTCCAAAGATTCTTTTTCCAGATCCTCCAATACAGAGATAGCTTCTTGTTCTGCAATACTTAAATTTTCTGTTGCAGACCGTGAATGCAACTTTTTCAAGACAAGTTTTCGTGAAAATAAATGCAAATCTTTCAATGCTGTAAAATAATCATAATTATTACATGGAGAAAAAGAAAGACCGAGACCCAAAACTTCCTACTGAGGCATAGTCAAAGTATGACAAGATAGATTAATTACCTCCAGAGTATTATTCTTAGGTCTCTTGTCTTTCTGAGGTGATATAGCTTTTTTCCTTTTATTAGTGAATCTAGTCGTTCTCTGCCAACGGTCTTTGCCATCAGATCTGTCAGAACCCACTCTATTTATATCAGATGTTCCAGATCTCTCATCCACCGAAGAAACTGATGAAAATGAAACAGATCGTGCTCTGGATGTGGATCTCCTATTTAGATTGGATCTCCATCTATAAACCCGGTTATTTTGGGCATCCATTGAATCACGCTGATATTTCTTAGTTTTAATAGAAACAATATCTTTTTCCCATTTCTCTATTTCATTATCTATCTCTTTTTTGAAATTAATACTAGTTTCAGGAGTTAGATTCTTGTTGATCTCATCCTGGATAAGGATTAGATCTCTATCAATCTCACTGAGAGTTCCTTCATTATTGGAAATCAATAGCCCCATAAAGCCTTTGGAACATGTGGATGCAATTTCTTCCCATTGATTCCTGAATTGGTCACTCTCATTACTAAAAGAGGGGAAAATTTGAACACGTAGACCTCTCGGTATAAGGCCACATGAGATGTATCTTTCTAAAAAGGATTTATTCCACCATAAGCGAATCCTTCTCTGGAGTAATTCTTTATATTTAATTGTCAATTCGGTCAAGTCCCTATTTTTGGAGTCAACAACCACACATGAACCACTGTTAAACACCTTGTCCAGCTGCAAAAGCCACGTTTGTTCACGTGCTTTAAAATCCATCTGATCAGCAGAAAAAGCTGTGAAAACACAGAAAAGACTTGAGAATAAATACCACTGATACACACCCATCACTCATATAGGCAAATATACCTTCATTGAGGATATATAAATAACTACGGAACCTCCACAATAATATAAATCCTACAAAAAATACGGAGATAAAGACCGCAAGTAGAGTAAAAAAGGTCACTTTATTGTAACAGACTCTTTAGACAAAATGTACAAAATACAAAGAACAAAATGCTCATACAGGGCTCATATGTGGTAACCGCTACTAACACCCTATATATAACAGAATGGGTGATAAGAAATGAAGCAAAGAGTCTCAAAGAGAGCCATTCATTATATAGTATATAGGCCCTCACTATGAGAAAACAGAGCTAACACACTCCAAATAAAAAAATAATGTGTAGATAGATAAATATCTATCCAAAATAATAATACTATAATAAATGGAGACAAAATCATACCCATATGTATCTGTAGGTGAGCGCGGCACTAAAGAGAGCAGCCCCGACGCGCGTTTTGCGTGGGCTTCCTCGGGGGGCTGTGTCTGTGTGTTGAGATTGTGGTCATTTTATGCAGGAGACCCAGGTGTGTGGAATCGTCAGCGCCCTAATCGGCGCGTGCGCAGTGTGAAGCAGAGCGCCATGACACAACGCCCACAGCCGCCCATGTGATCGGAAGGCAGAGGGAAAACCCCTCATGACGTCACACGCCTCCCACATCACTGCCGGCCGCCTGGGAGATGAATCATAAGAGCGGCCACACTGGGCATGCGCACTCGCTGAAGCAGCCATCTTATGTAGGGGCAAAAAAGAGGGCATACATATCGCTACATCTCATAATAGTGCATTCAAAAAATAATCAATATTCTTCAGTGAAACTAAAGACAATGACCCAAAAGGGCCATATTATAGGGGCACATAGTCAAAAATGGACCCACATGAATATAGATACTATATTTATAAGAAAATCCTCTCTAAGTGAACGCGCATTAAATAGAGCGTAATATTATTATATAATTCTCAAAATGCGCATTCACTTAGAGAGGATTTTCTTATAAATATAGTATCTATATTCATGTGGGTCCATTTTTGACTATGTGCCCCTATAATATGGCCCTTTTGGGTCATTGTCTTTAGTGACGTCATGAGGGGTTTTCCCTCTGCCTTCCGATCACATGGGCGGCTGTGGGCATTGTGTCATGGCGCTCTGCTTCACACTGCGCACGCGCCGATTAGGGCGCTGACAATTCCACACACCTGGGTCTCCTGCATAAAATGACCACAATCTCAACACACAGACACAGCCCCCCGAGGAAGCCCACGCAAAACGCGCGTCGGGGCTGCTCTCTTTAGTGCCGCGCTCACCTACAGATACATATGGGTATGATTTTGTCTCCATTTATTATAGTATTATTATTTTGGATAGATATTTATCTATCTACACATTATTTTTCTATTTGGAGTGTGTTAGCTCTGTTTTCTCATAGTGAGGGCCTATATACTATATAATGAATGGCTCTCTTTGAGACTCTTTGCTTCATTTCTTATCACCCATTCTGTTATATATAGGGTGTTAGTAGCGGTTACCACATATGAGCCCTGTATGAGCATTTTGTTCTTTGTCTGTATTTTGTACATTTTGTCTAAAGAGTCTGTTACAATAAAGTGACCTTTTTTACTCTACTTGCGGTCTTTATCTCCGTATTTTTTGTAGGATTTATAACAAGCAAAATAGTTAGTATTATAATAGTTGGCCATATAAAATCTTTTCAGGCAAGCTCTAACCAATCAAAGCATGGAATGCACAAAAGCTTGATGCTTGTCTTGTGATATATGGTGCCAAGACATTACCATCAGATCCATATCTGTAAGTTGCAATTAATTCCAATAAATTGAGAAGTGGGGCCTCTAATCCATATCTAATGGATGCTTAATGACATTGAGATTTGTGAAATTTGAAGTCTAAATCAACACCTTGCATATTTTTTTTCATTTTTCTCAAAACATTCCAGAACATTTTTTTTGGTGTCCTGCTAAAAAAGTCCTCTGCTTTCAGGCAAAAAAATGCAATGAAGATGTGTACTTGATATGCAACAATATTTAGGTAAGTGGTACATGTCAAAGCAGCAATGACTTAAATATCAAGCAAGATGACAGCACTACAGCAGGGCTGGAGTGAGCAGAATACCGGCTGGTGAGTGTACTGACAGGACCTGCAGCACATGACCACAGGGGGCGAGGCTTAGTGTCCTGCTGCTGGAGATGAGTGCAGGATGCTATAGGGACCCTGGAGCAAAGGAGAGGGGAAAGGGGGCCACCGGACACCAAGGAAAGGATGGGGCACCAGAGGGAGATGAAATCCAAGACAAGCCGAGATCAGTAAATGAGAGTGGCAATGCGGTGCACAAGGAGCAGGCTAATCAGAAATAGTCAGGGACATAGCAGGAATCAGAAAACCACAGAAGCAGATACACAGTATAAAATCAAAAGGCAAACTCACAACAGGAGACAGAACTGGGTCAGAACCATACAGGCAATCTAGAACACAGGTACAGGCACACAGGGGTTGACACACTTAGCCAAGGGCAAAAGTATAACTGACAGGGATTGGAGCTTCCGAGGGTTATAAGAATCTTTCCCCGAACCAAAGCGAGGCCTCAATAATTAACTCTAGGTATGCAGGTCAGAGCCAGCACTGGGTTCAAGACATTAACCCCTGGCATGCATGCATGTAAAAAGTTGCACTGGGATCATAACTAATGTTGAGCATTCCGATACCGCAAGTATCGGGTATCGGCCGATACTTGCTGTATCGGAATTCCGATACCGACTTCCGATATTTTTTCAATATCGGAAGTCGGCATCGGAATCGGAAGTTCAAAGTTGATTGACAGCCTGACGTCATCATGATGCGCGGTGTGTGCGCATCATGATGCGCCGTCATTTCGGGCCTTCCGGGGGTCTCTGCCGGCCTGCCGGGGGGCTGTGTGGACTGCCCGGGGTCTGTACCGGCCTGCCGGGGGGCTGTGCCGGCCTGCCGGTGGTCTGTGCACCCTGTGGGGGTCTGTACCGGCCTGCCGGGGGGCTGTGCCGGCCTGCCGGTGGTCTGTGCACCCTGTGGGGGTCTGTACCGGCCTGCCGGGGGGCTGTGCCGGCCTGCCGGTGGTCTGTGCACCCTGTGGGGGTCTGTACCGGCCTGCCGGGGGGCTGTGCCGGCCTGCCGGGGGGCTGTGCTGATGTCCGGGGGTCTGTGCAAGCATCGTCCGATGGGACTATAAGTCCCATCTGGCGATGCCTGCTACCATGACAGTGATTGACACATTAGCCATTGATGGGACAGTAGTAGTCCCATCATCCGGCTAATGTGTTAAATGTTAAAAAAAAAAAAAAAATACTACATACATACTACATACATACTACATGCATGCTACATACATACTACATGCTACATACATACCACATATATACTACATGCATGCTACATACATACTACATGCTACATACATACTACATATATACTACATGCATGCTACATACATACTGCATGCTACATACATACTACATACATACTACATACATACCACATATATACTACATACATACTACATACATACCACATATATACTACATACATACTACATGCATGCTACATACATACTACATACATACTACATACATACTACATACTACATACATACTACATACATACCACATATATACTACATACATACTACATGCATGCTACATACATACCACATATATACTACATACATACTACATGCATGCTACATACATACTACATGCTACATACATACTACATATATACTACATGCATGCTACATACATACTACATGCTACATACATACTACATATATACTACATGCATGCTACATACATACTGCATGCTACATACATACTACATACATACTACATACATACCACATATATACTACATGCATGCTACATACATACTACATGCTACATACATACCACATACATACTACATACATACTACATACATACTACATGCATGCTACATACATACTACATGCTACATACATACTACATATATACTACATGCATGCTACATACATACTACATGCTACATACATACTACATACATACTACATGCATGCTACATACATACTACATGCTACATACATACTACATACATACTACATGCTACATACATACTACATATATACTACATGCATGCTACATACATACTGCATGCTACATGCATGCTACATACATACTACATACATACTACATGCTACATACATACCACATATATACTACATACATACTACATACAATACATTCATACAATACATACATAGACATACAGTACATATAACATAGAGTAACATACTTACCAATACTTGTCACATTGTTCCCCGAAGCCATTGTCTTTTACGGAATAAATATTAACATAACAAACCACAAAAATACTCACCCACGATCCGAAGCAGTCCACGAGTGTGTCCCACAACGATCTTGGGTAGAG
This sequence comes from Dendrobates tinctorius, assembly GCF_039654945.1. Classification (NCBI taxonomy): domain Eukaryota; kingdom Metazoa; phylum Chordata; class Amphibia; order Anura; family Dendrobatidae; genus Dendrobates; species Dendrobates tinctorius. Next base: position 12,583,228 of record NW_027361775.1, on the reverse strand, counting down.
AACTGCAGCATCAGCTGATGCTGCCGTTCTCTACGGGCTGCAGGAATCCAATGACGGAAGGTAGGTATCCTTCCGCACTGTATTCCTCCGCCACTTAAAAAAAAAAAAGTCCCTAGTCTCACTTTATGCCATTGCTGCGTGGGAAATTCCCACACAGCAATGGCATAAAGTGAGACTAGGGACTTTTTTTTTTAAGTGGCGGAGGAATACAGTGCGGAAGGATACCTACCTTCCGTCATTGGATTCCTGCAGCCCGTAGAGAACGGCAGCATCAACTGATGCTGCAGTTCTCTACCCAAGATCGTCGTGGGACACACTCGTGGACTGCTTCGGATCGTGGGTGAGTATTTTTGTGGTTTGTTATGTTAATATTTATTCCGTAAAAGACAATGGCTTCGGGGAACAATGTGACAAGTATTGGTAAGTATGTTACTCTATGTTATATGTACTGTATGTCTATGTATGTATTGTATGAATGTATTGTATGTAGTATGTATGTAGTATGTATGTGGTATGTATGTAGCATGTAGTATGTATGTAGTATGTATGTAGCATGCATGTAGCATGCAGTATGTATGTAGCATGCATGTAGTATATATGTAGTATGTATGTGGTATGTATGTAGCATGCAGTATGTATGTAGCATGCATGTAGTATATATGTAGTATGTATGTAGCATGTAGTATGTATGTAGCATGCATGTAGTATGTATGTAGTATGTATGTAGCATGCATGTAGCATGCAGTATGTATGTAGCATGCATGTAGTATATATGTAGTATGTATGTGGTATGTATGTAGCATGTAGTATGTATGTAGCATGCATGTAGTATGTATGTAGTATGTATGTAGTATGTATGTGGTATGTATGTAGCATGTAGTATGTATGTAGCATGCATGTAGTATGTATGTAGCATGCATTATGTATGTAGCATGCATGTAGTATGTATGTAGTATGTATGTAGTATGTATGTGGTATGTATGTAGCATGTAGCATGCATGTAGTATGTATGTAGTATATATGTGGTATGTATGTAGCATGTAGTATGTATGTAGCATGCAGTATGTAGCATGCATGTAGTATATATGTAGTATGTATGTAGCATGTAGTATGTATGTAGCATGCAGTATGTATGTAGCATGCATGTAGTATATATGTACTATGTATGTAGCATATATGTAGTATGTATGTAGCATGTAGTATGTATGTAGCATGCATGTAGTATATATGTAGTATGTATGTAGCATATATGTAGTATGTATGTAGCATGTAGTATATATGTAGTATGCATGTTGCATGCATGTAGTATATATGTAGTATGTATGTTGCATGTAGTATATATGTAGTATGAATGTGGCATGTATGTAGTATGCAGTATGAATGTAGCATGTATGTAGTATGCATGTTGTATGTATGTAGCATGTATGTAGCATGTAATTTTTTTTTTTACATTCAACACATTAGCCGGATGATGGGACTACTACTGTCCCATCATTGGCTAATGTGTCAATCACTGTCATGGTAGCAGGCATCGCCCGATGGGACTTGTAGTCCCATCGGACGATGCCTGCACAGACCCCCGAAGCCTGCACAGACCACCGGCAGGCCGGCACAGCCCCCCGGAGCCTGCACAGACCACCGGCAGGCCGGCACAGACCACCGGAGCCTGCACAGACCACCGGCAGGCCAGCACAGCCCCCCGGCAGGCCGGCACAGCCCACCGGAGCCTGCACAGACCACCGGCAGGCCGGCACAGCCCCCCGGCAGGCCGGCACAGACCACCGGAGCCTGCACAGACCCCCTGGCAGGCCGGCACAGCCCCCCGAAAGGCCCGTACAGACCCCAGAGAGGCTGTACAAGGCAAAAACAGGGTTTTTCTTATTCCGATACCGGAAGTCCCATAGACTTGAATGGGACTTCCGGTATCGGAATCGGCGATACCGATACTTTTTTTTAAGATCGGCCGATCCATTCCGATCCGATACTTTGAAGTATCGGACGGTATCGCTCAACTCTAATCATAACAGATCATTTATTACCTATTAGGACAGAAATTGATTGATTTTTTGATTGTGTAATTTTGCTTATCCAGCTTTTGTACTATATTGTTGTTGAACTTCTCTCTTCTCCTGCTTGGTTAGCGTTACTCTATAAAATATATAAATTTTAGTGATTTAATAAAATTATTGATCTTGTAAAAAAACTCTTGACCTCATTTTTTTGCTTGTGTTCTGCATATAGAAGGTCTTTTGTGTCCTATTATAATTCAAGAGTTAGTTAATTGTGATTGCCATTTAATGGAATTTCTATGTGTTTCTTCTTGATGCTATCAGTAAGACTGGGAATACGATGATGAGAGTAGTATTCTCATCAGCCGACGCCTTTGACCAGCAGTAGCCTTTTTAATGTTTGTTGCAGGTGATAGCTTACATGCTATCATTTGTATGACAGCTTGGGAACCACAGTGCTCTGTCCGGTGGTAACGAACTTACCACCAATCAGAGCAAGTGTTTATCGAGCTGTCACACGGATGACAGTTTGCGAAACACTGAATGGTCGGGCTGATGAACCCGAACCGTACTACAGACTTCAGGGAGAAGTCCATGTTTGTAGTTCTGTGCACAGACACAGGGTGTTTGATGTGGACCTTAAACTTTAACATTCGGGTTTGTCCATCCCTAACTCAAGCTGTCACCTTTTACATTACTGTCTAGGGAGACTGATAGTTTGTATCTTTTGTTGAGGTCTCATTGTATAGCAGCTGACAATTTCAAATAATTATATGAAAAATCTCAGCAAAATTTTCACATTATATCATAGAATCATAGAATGGTAGATTTGGAAGGGACCTCCTGGGTCATCTGGTCCAACCTCCTGCTCCAAGCAGGATTCACTATATCATCCCAGACAGATGTTTGCCCAGCCTCTGTTTGAAGACTTCCATTGAAGGATAACTCACAACCTCTCATGCATGTCTGTTCCACTCATTGCTTACCATAACTGTCAAAAAATGTGTTCCAATATCTAATCTGTGTCCCCTCCCAGTCAGTTTCATCCCATTGCTTCTAGTCTTTCATTGTGCAAATGAGAATAAAGATGATCCTTCTACAATGTGACAGCCCTTGAAATATTTGAAGACTGCTATTAAGTCTCCTCTCAGTCTTCTCTTTTGCAAGCTAAACATTCCCAAATCCTGTAACCGTTCCTCATAGGACATGGTATTCTGACTGGTAACCATTCTGGTCGTTATTTTCTGAACTTTCTGCAGTTTGTTGATGCATTTTTTAATATGTGGTGCCCAAAACTGGACACAGTATTCCAGATGAGGTCTGACCAAAGAGGAGCAGAGGGGGGATAATGACTTCACGTTATCTAGACTGTATGCTTCTGTTAATACATCCTAGAATTGCATTTGCCTTTTTTGCTGCTGCATCACGCTGTTGACTCATGTTCATTTAATGATATATTAGTATACCCAAGTCTTTTTCACATGTGCTGTAGCTTAGCCCTATTCCTCCAATTTTTTATATGCTTTTCCATTTTTATTTTACCAGATGTAGTACTTTACATTTTTCCTCGTTAAAAACCATTCTGTTAGTTGCTGCCCACTGCTCCAGTTTATTTATATCTTTTTGAATCCTCTCTCTCTCTTCTCTAGTATTAGCTATCACTCCTAGCTTTGCGTCATCAGCAAATTTAATCAGTTTACCCTCAATTCCTTCATCCAAATCGTTGCTAAAGATGTTGAACAATGCAGGGCTCAGGACAGATCCCTGTGGTACCCCACTTGAGACATTCTTCCAACTGGATGTGCAGCCATTTACGACCACTCTTTGGGTCCGATCACTAAGCCAGTTATGAATCCACCTAACAGTTGCCTTGTCCATTCCATACTTAGTCATTTTTTCAATAAGGATTGTGTGAGATACTTTGTCAAATGCTTTGCTGAAGTCAAGATATACTACAGCATTTCCCTGATCCACCCAATCAGTGATTCTGTCCTAGAAGAAAATTAAGTTAGTCTGACATGACTTATTAGTTACAAACACATGCTGACTCTGGTTAATCACTTCATTCTTATCCAAGAAATTACACATGTTGTTTAATAATTTCTTCAAAGATCTTTCCTGGTATAGAAGTCAGACTCACCGGCCTATAGTTTCCACTTCTTTCCCTCTTTTGAAGCTGGGAACAAAATTAACTCTTCTCCAGTCTCCATATGTTAGTAATTATCACATTTCTCAAAATTGTATTTAATTAACAAACCGCATACATGCATACATCCTTGGAAACAAAAAAGAAAACAGTGATATCATTTTTAGGTATTATTTCACACTCTGTGAATCGATTATGGATAAGAGGTTGTTCATTCCTGAAGAGCACCTAAACCCTTTTTTCAGTCCAGTCATTATGCTATCCTAGTATATCTCCCTTCATTGGTTTATAAAAAAAATGTTGCTGATCAGAGGTAAGTGCTTAGTCCCAATTTTAGAGCATGAGAAAAATAAATTAATTGAACCCCCTTATTGATTGATGTTATTAACTATAAAAGTCTAAGTATTAAGTTCAAGCAAATCTGCCCATCAGCATATCTTTAGTATTACTAATTAATTTTTTAATGAACACAGTCTTATAATTAATGGATAAAGCAAACAAACATCAAAAATTTGCTTATATATACACACAACCTCCTGAAAACTACTAGGAGGTGAGATGAAAAAAATTGGCAAAAAGTATATATAAGATTAAAAAAATCTTTATTCATAAAGTGTAATAAAAATGTATTTTTTTTTAAAGACTGTAAAGACTAATAAGTATGAAACATATGTCTATAAAACTCTTTAAAAAGAAAATTATTTCAAAGTGACAAGTGCATGAATATAAAGAGCTTCAGTGCACTATAATAGTCTGCATGTTAGCAAGCACAAAGAAAAAAATGGCATATAGAGATATACCTAAAGTGCATGTGTGCTCGGGCTCCCAGTGAATATCCTCCAACCCCGACAGCGCCGTTTCGCAGAGTGCTTCATCTATTTTTTGTATGTTTTCATGCATTGATTTTCAAACAAAGTTTGTATGTTCTTGGTACTTACCTTACATTTTCCCAGCGTTGTTCTTCATCATGTTCCCTTAGATTGATGTGTAAAAAAAAAATTTTTTACCTTTTTATTACGCTTTATGAATGAAGATTTTTTTAATCTTATATATACTTTTTGACAATTTGTTTGCTCTCACCTCCTAGTAATTTTCAGGCGGTTGTGTGTATATATATGCTAAATAAATTATTGTTTACCTTTTATTCAGTAGAATAGTTAGTATGCCTTTTATTGCAGCCATATATTTTGCCCATTTAGGGAAGCAATTATTAAAACAGAAAATATCAGTTACAAAATATAAAAGCAAAAATACAGAAGTTATAAAATATCACACTGAAGACAAAGGTCTTTTTCAGGTTGCTCTGCATATTGGTATACCAATTATTCATACACAATTGGTAAACCTACAACAAAAGAAGACCAAAGTCCAGGCGGAAGCTGCATAAAAAAAGTTATTGTTCCTGGAAGAAGTGGCATCAATCTTGTCACTTATCTCATCTGCTTAAAATGTTCTATGCCAGACAGTTATCAGTTTCAGACTTGCTACAAGGATTTTCCTCAGCCTCTTCACAGTGTGTGAAGATTTCTGTGGGGCAATTATGTAGGAACAAAGAGTGACAGTGATAAAATATGCCAATTAAGGCATTTGTCTTGTATCTAAATGTCTAGCATCTGGATGAAAAAAGCGCCAGTTGGCTGTACAGATCAAGCACAAAGCGTCTTCACTCGGGGCTCCATAGACAAATACATTGGAATTAGGATGGTGAAAGGATTCATAAATCAAATTTTAAGAGCTGCAGGGAACACCAGTGGGATTTATTTTGTAGTTAAGACGAGTCCAGGTTGTTATAAGCCCCTAAAAAGATACCTGTATGAAGTCATTTAGTCAGGATGTCCCTGTTTTTTTCTGAATAACAGCATGGGCATGTCTAAGATTAAATTTCACCTGGTATCACAATAGGAGGATCAATCCAATATGAGACAGTCCAATTGAATGAGCTGAAAAAATATTACTGCTTGCAAAACCCATTTACTGTAATGCATGTTGTTAGATCGACTTCCCAGGGGAACAGATCAGTAAGCCACCACATAGCGGACATGATGACCTTTCATATTTTTCATATCGAACCTAAAGACAAACCACCTTAAGATGTCAATTTGCACAAATAAAGACGTTCAGGTTTGTTTTACTGCAGCTTCACTCTTCCTTCATTATACAACACAAGCGCAAGTAAAACATCTAAGGAAGTGCCAAATGAGAAGAAGAATATTTTAGGAATAATATATTTAGTCTGGTTTCAGCTCAGATATAAAGAATTATTTTTTTCGCAAGTTTTACATTTTTTTGTTGTTGTTTGCTTCTTTAAATTAAATTTCAATTAAAAAACTGGTGAAAACTGAAGTTCTGCATTTAGATTTTTTTCTATAGGCAAACGTTTCCAGCACAGATTTGCTTCTACCCACTAGACTACCATTACAGCATGGTATTTGGGTCATATCCAATTCTCAGTATACCCCTGACACTGTTATTACATCTGAAAACTCCCACAGTATTGCTATTCCTGAGGCATGGATACAGTCTTATCTATCATTAACTATCATTCTGCATCCTAACTTATTTCAATCTTTTATCTTGTCCATTCTCTGTGTGATTCACATGACACAATAAACACTTCTACATAGTTACTATAATAGGTGAATGCATGCAGAGGTAGCTTCTCATGATGAGTTGGCAACTGTGTCCCTCTGCAAGATAATGATGGTCCTATAATTGTTTCCTCTCTAAAGGCTTCCAGGGAAAATATCCTTTCAGTTATGGCTCATGTGGACCTGAGAGACTGATTAAACAGTTCTAGTCATTCTATATTTGGCTTTGCACTGATCAGCAGTATGGTTAGAGCAAATCATCTACTTCATACTGTATTGTTTCTGAAAACGTGTTGCAGCCAGGCATTTTGGACAGATAGGGAATCATTTATGAGTCATGTTACTCCAATTTTTGTCATCAAATTTTGCTTATAGAATGTAATATTTGAACTAAAATTAGCAATCTTTTTTCTTCCACCCATTTGGAAAATAGACAAAGGAGAGAAGCGTTTATCATGAGAGTAAATTGATATCTCATTTATTTCAACAGATGAATGCTATAGACACAAAATCGCACACAATTTAGCAGAAATGTTACACATATATGTGTGTGAAGTGTGTGTAGATAATGCACTTTCCGGCTAAGGTTACACAACCGTTATTCTCGCATCTGAGAAAATTGGTCAAATTATACTAATCAGAGTCTGACCAGACTCTCAGAATTTCATCAGAATGTGATCATAGCATGATCCGATTTTCTTGAATAAGGAGAAAATTTGTTTAATCAGTTTTCTCTATTTTGTCAGTCCATGAAAACTGGACCACACTCAGATGTCATTGGCGTGCAGTCTGATTTTTTTCCACAGACTCATTGACTTAGCCCGGGGTCACACTTGCGAGTGTGATGCGAGAAACTTGTGCAAGTCTGAAATATATGCATAGAAATACATGCAGCCACACCCTCCGGTCCCAATTGTGGGCAGCAGCACCAGGTATTGATACGAGAGACTCGTGTGAGTTTCTCGCATCACACTCACAAGCGTGACCATGGCTTTAGGGCTAAGTCACACTTTTGATGAAATTGGATGAATGTAATCTGATAAAAAAAATCGGATTGAATTCGGACCAATGTTATTCTATGAATGTGTGTTCATCTACGTTTTTTTCCACAATAGATTGGATCACGATCGGACTGGAAAAAAACACAGCATACTGCGATTGTAATCGGAAATTGGATCACATCCTGCAATAGAAGTCAATGGGTGCGCCAAAAAAATCACACAGCAGTCGGTCCACAGTAGTCTAAAATCACAGCAGGAGCTGACAGGATAGAAGAGATATAGATGTCAGTGACAAATACAATTAGTGCAGTGTGTGCAGCTTACTGTACATGTATTTAATTAATAAAAGATTACTTTTGGGGAAAAAATGTCTTGGGCGGGCTCCCGCACAAATTTCAAAACCAGCAGAGTGAAAGCTAGCGACTGTGGGAAGATGTTTATTGTCTGGGAAGGGGGTAATACCCATAGAGCTTCCCAGGCTATTAATATCAGATCATAATTGTATACTTAGCCTTTTCTGGCTATTAAAATTGGGGACCCCCAAACGTGGGTCCCCATATAATTAATAACCAGCAAAGGCTATGCAGACAGCTGCGGGCTGATATTAATAGCCTAGGAAAGGGCCAATAGCATAGTAAGCTGCACACACTGTACAAATTGTATTTGTCACTGACATCTATATATCTACCTATTCTATACTTGTTAACTGTATGTAATCCACCTCTTCTAACCTGTCTGCTCCTGCAATGATTTTACAGAATAAGACAGATGAATTACTGGCTTTTCTTTTTTCTATCTATCTATGCAATGTAAATACATATATATATATGTGTGTGTGTGTGTGTGTGTCACTGACATATATATATACATATATATATACACTAGCTGAAGAGCCCGGCGCTGCCCGGGCATAGTAACAAACTACGATTCGTTATAACAAATTATAATGATTATATCTATATATAGAGCTGAGTGTAGAGCCCCGCCCACTCCGCATAGCCGCATTCACTATAATATCCCACATCATCCCGTCAGCCAGAGCCACAAGACAACTACCACTAATATCCCACATCATCCCATCACAGATGCCGGACTACTCCCCCTAATATCCCACATCATCCCATCAGCCAGAGCCACCGAACTACTCCCCCTAATATCCCACATCATCCCATCAGCCAAAGCTACCGGACTACTACCACTAATATCCCACATCATTCCGTCAGCCAGAGCCACCAGACTACTACCCCTAATATCCCACATCATCCCATCAGCTAGAGCCACTGGACTACTACCCCTAATATCCCACATCATCCCATCAGCCAGGGGTCAGAACCAGAGCACTGAGTGGAATGGTCCTAACTTCCATACCGGGGATCCCTTTAAGAGAGGCCTGGGGTCAGAACCAGAGCGCTGAGTGGATTTGTCCTGACTTTCATACCAATGATCCCTTTATTAGAAGCCTGGGGTGAGAATCAGAGTGCTGAGGGATTTACCCTAACTTCCATACCAGAGATCCCTTTAAAAGAGGCCTGGAGTCAGTACCAAAGTGCAGAATGGATTTGCCCTCACTTCCATACCGGGGATCCCTTATAAGAGATGTTGGGATCAGAACCAGAGCGCTGAGTGGATTTGCCATTACTTGCATACCAATGATCCCTTTAATAGAACCCTGGGCTCAGAATCAGAGCGTTGAGGGATTTGCCCTAACTTCCATACAGGAGATCCCTTTAAGAGAACCTGGGGTGAGAACGAAAGCGCTGGATGGATTTGCCCTGACTTCCATACCAGAGATCCCTTTAAGAAAGGCCTGAGGTCAGTACCAAAGCTCAGAGTGGATTTCACCTAACTTCCATACCAATGATCCCTTTAAGAAACCCTGGGGTCAGAACAACAGAGCTGAGTGGAACGGTCCTATCTTCCATACCAGGGTTCCCTTTAAGAGAGGCCTGGGGTCAAAACCAAAGCCCTGGATTTGCTCTGACTTCCATACCAATGATCCCTTCAAGAGAGAAGATGTGCCTACGGGATGGAGGATGTGTGATGGGGATATGGGCAGGGAAGGGGGGATTCATTTCTGTCATGTGCTCTCTGCTCCTTTCTGGGGGGCAGACAATGGCTGGGAGCTTATGTTGTATAGATTTCTCCCACCATGTCAGTGTCTGCTGAGGTGTTGTCAAGTGGGAAAACTTGCTCATAGCAACCAATCACAGCTCAGCTACTTTTAACCAGCTCTGGTGAAATGAGAGATGCTTAGTGATTGGTTGCAAGGAAAACCGTTGCTCTTAGCAACCAATCACAGCTCAGCTTCTTTTGAACAGCTCTGGTAAAATGAAAGATGCTTCGTGATTGGTTGGTGATACACACACACATACATACATACATTCACTTTTATATATATATATATATAAGTATATACATCTATTCTTTGTGTTTATATCTATTCTTTCTATTCTATTCTAATTTGGCACTCAGAGATTATACTGTACGCGGCAGATGATTTGCCAGCTTTTAATCTATCTATCTATCTATCTATCCATCAATCTATCTTGAAAGAAATTGGAACAGCACCATCAAATACCTAAATAATGTGCACAATTCTCCAGCCAGCAATCAAATGGCCCCTTGTAATTAGTTGAAAAAAGGAAAAAAAGCACAAAAAACTTCCAAAAATATGGACTTTATCGCACAGTGGCGTGGCGACGTTTCAGATATACAATCCTTTCTCAAGCCTGCGCATACCATATAGAACAATAATAGTGGTGATGCGTTCAACTGTAGAAATCATGCTGAAGGATAAGATTACTGACTGCTGGAAATAAAGTAAGCATATGTGCAAAGGACTTGTTCCAAGGTGGAATGTAGGCCGCCGGAAGAAGTAAAAATGTGTTCCAGCATGGAACACACATTAGGCCTCTTTCACACTTCCGTTTTTTCACAATCAGTCAAGATCCTCCAATTTTGAAAAAAAACGGATCCGCCATTTTTCTTTGCGGATCCGTTTTTTTCCCCATTGACTTTCATTATTGGCGGATCCTGACTGATTGCCGTCCGTTGCATCCGTTTTTTTTGAGGATCCGCCATAATGTTAGTGTCCGTCAACATCCTCAAAGATTTGCAAACGGAGCATGCAACGTTTTTTTGGCCGGCGGATCCTCCAGACACTGAATTAACCCCAAAATCTGTCTGGGTGCCGGACAAAAAAAAAAATCTCTTTCTCTCTCTCTGTCTCTCTGTCTCTCTCTCTCTCTCTCTCTCTCTCTCTCTCTCTCTCCTTCCCAGCCAGTGGTTCCTTTAAATTTCCTCATTTTCAGGATCCGTCTAAAAACGGATCCTGTGCCATCCGTTCACATCAGTTGAGAACGGATCCGCTTGTCTGCCTTTTTGGCAGATTGTAACTGATGCAAAGAACTGAAGTGTGAAAGAGGCCTTAGTCGACGCACAGGAGATAATAGTAATTGATGCATGTTCATTGAATGTGACACCATTTATATGGCTCTGCCATCTATTATTTCGCTCCCTCCCTATGATAGCCTGTGAGCGAAATGTATGTTGGAATTGTGGGGTCATTATATACTTGTTATTCTCTTTACATGGTATGTCTGATGTTTGATATATGCAGTGCTCATATACAAATATATAATGATTAATATTTGCCAAATGCCAGAATAATGAGAGAGAGAGAGAATATTGTAAAGCATTTTTATTACTTACTGCAAAGTCAAAAGTTTACATGCACTAAGATTACTATGCCTTTAAACAATTCTGGACTGCCCATATGATGATGTCATGTGTTTGGAGGCTTCTGATTGTTTTTTTTTGCAACATTTTAGATAATTACAGACACACCTGTTGATGTATTTTAATGCACACCTGAAACACATTGCTTCTTTGTTTAGCTTCATGGGAAAATCTAAAGAAATCAGCCAAAATATCAGAAAGAGAAATGTGGACTTGCACTTCTGGCTCATTCTTGGGTACAATTTCAAGATACTTGAAGGTGCCTTGTTTTTCTGTACAAACAATTTTGCGCTAGTACAAACAAGATGAGAATGTCCAGCCATCATACTGCTCAGGAAGGAGATGGGTTCTGCATCCCAGAGATGAGCATGCCTTAGTCTGACATGTGCATATCAAGCCAAGTACAAAACCAAAAGACCCTATGAAAATGATAGTGGAAGCTGGTAAGATTGCATCAATATCCACAGTGAAATAAGTACTGTATCAAAATGGGCTGAAAAGCCACTGTCAGAAAGAAGCCATTACTCCAAAGCAAACCTAAAAAAGCCAGATAATTGCTTGCAAATGCACACAGTAACAAAGACATTAATTTTTGGAGACATGTCCTGTGGTGTGGCGAAACTTAAATTGAACCTTTTGGGCATAATGACCATCATTACATTTGGAGGAAAAAGGGAGAAGCTTGGAAGCCTAAGAACACCATGCCAACTGTGAAACATGGGGATGGCAGAATCATGTTGTGGGGTTGTTTTGCTGCAGGAAAGATTTGTGCACTTCACAAAATAGATGGCATTATGAGAAAAAAAAATTATGTGGCAATACTGAAACAATAGCTCAAGACATCAGCCAAGAAGTTAAAGCTTGGGCAGAAATGGGTCTTCCAAATCAAAATGACCAATAGCATACTGCCAAAATGGTAACAAAGTGACTTAAGGGTAACAAAGTCAATGTTTTGGAGTTGACATCACAAAGCTCTGATCTCAATCCTATTGAAAATGTATGGGCAAAGGTGAAAAGGGAAGGTGCTAGCAAGGCAACCTACAAACCTGGATCAGTTACACCAGTTTTGTCAGGAGGAATGGGCCCAAATTTCGACAAACTATTGTGAGAATCTTGTGGAAGGATATCCCAAATGTTTGACCCAAGTTATTCAGTTTATGAGCAACGGTACCAAATACTAATGAAATGTAAATAAACTTTTAACTTTGCAGTAAGCAATAGAAATGTCTTAAAATATTCTCTCTCATTATTCTGACATTGGGCAAATATTAATAATTATGGTAATCCTATTTGACCAACTGTAAATTGGGAAAGGTTTATTCTGATTTCATGTCAGATATTGAGAAAAACATGCATATGTGTCTTTTTATATAGTGTATGTAAACTTCTAGTTTCAATTGTAGTCATTTTTAATACTATTTTGTATTTACAGTTTTTTTCTACACTTTTTGCTGTATCTTTATAAACACAAACTAATATTTATCTATTTTTCTGAGCGATTATAACACTATACTATAACCACCTTATTTTCTGATGTTTCTTTGTTAACTTTCAATTGTGTTTTTGTTGCCCACCATTTTACATAACAATTTTATATTTGTGTATGAATAAAATTATATTTTTAATACATTTTTGTGATTATTCACCATTATTTGTGCGTAAAACATGAGCTATGTTTCTCTGAAATGCCACTGAGTTTCAGAAAAAAAACATGTCTCACTTTAATTGTACAGCTGTGGTTTGGGCAGCATCAATCTGGTGACAGGTTCCCTTTAACAAATTAAGTATTTAGAATTGCAAAAAAAGTCACCGTACACATTGATTAAAAATATATATTTTATGGGTATCAAGGGAAGATATAGTGTTTTCACTGTCCATGTACTGTATATGGACATGGAGCATGGAGATAATATATATGTTTAAAGTCAGTGGCATCTGTTACCCATAGGATAAAATTGTCAGATGCTTATGGTCTTTTACAGAATTCTGCTACATGATGACATAGTCTACTGCACTATTTAAATCTTCTTTTGGGGGTGTATTGATGAACATATTGGGCAGACCGTGGTCAAAAGAACATTTTTCTGTGTGGCAGTAGAAGACTGTGGACACATTTATCGCTTATATTTAGTACTTTTCTAACAAATTTGCTAAACATGGGGGAAAAACATCATGTGAATAGGGCTTAATACTGCTTAAATACTATATACCAGGTAACATAAAACTAGTTTATGTAGTATAAAAGCTTCCTGTAAAATCACACATATAAATAGCCACATACAGTATCATCTTACACAGAAACCCACGCATAAGGAATGTGCATACTTTATACACCTATAACCATGCAAATATACTTAGCTAAACTGACACTTTCATGCAAATAGTCTCTGAAAGTACCAGGGGTCTTAACAACACTCTCCCATTCCAGAACAGGAGCCATCCCAAGGTGTGGAAGGAGGACACAGAACACAGAATGGGAGAGGACTGAAACCTGAGCTTTCTCTTCATGTAGTCTGCTCCGCATATGATTAGTCTGTTATCCCTCAGTCTACCACTCTCCTTCTGTTCTGACAACCTCTACTGATATGCAGAGGTCTTAGCATACTGACAGCAGAATATTGTGGCATAATTTTTTAATGTTACTACCTACTGACCTAAATAATTGTGTCTCTTCTTAAACACAAGAGACATAATGATAAACTTTCTGATGCTGGACCATCTTCATTCTGGGCTCCTATGAAGCTGCACAGGTGGTACATCCACTGCTGTTGAAGATTGAGATTGCCACTATGGCATGTGATCAATAGCATTTTTGTTTTTTATTTCCGACATGTTCCCTTTAAGGACTTAGTTATTTTGATTTCAATAGAGAAGAAAAAGATCTGTGTTAACTTACGGGCATATTGTTATTGCTAACCCCAACTTGTGACATACATAAGCTACATATGTACCTTTCATCAAGCTGTGTTGTATCCATAATTTATTGCTTCGGATCCCAATTAGTTTATACCTTATGTAATCTTTCATTTTTTCATTTGCTTCCAGACATATCTGCAACATTACACGTAAGGTTTAATGCATTCTTCAGCTCTCTGGGCTGGCTGTGCATTGCAGTCAGAAAATGTTTCTGTAATATTTGTGTTGTTTCCCTTGAGAATTAGCTCATGAACTTTCAATACTCACAGTGTGAGCTTTCAGCCCTGCCGATTCTGAGCTAATTGCTCTTTAACTAAACTTCATTGCCAGAGCACAGCTAGTACTGTAGTTAGCATTAAAACAAAGCAATAGTAAAGGGAAAAGACCAAAGGAATTACAAACCAAAGCATTATTACGCTTCCACAGAGGACCACACTGTAGCTTTTCACCAGAGGACCCATTAGTGTTCAGTAAAGTAGGAATCATTTCCACCAGCTTTCTAAAAAAATGCGTTGGTAGAAACAATTGGATACTTAAAGCTATCCCATTCATATTGATACTTTAGTATAATTTCGTTTTACAACTCTAAAAATATTGCATAACAGTCAATATATACTAAGGGCCGTGCTTACATAACTGTGACGGGGGAAATGTATTCCTCTTTTAAGAATGATGGTTTATTGCTTGCATTATTCTTTATTGCAATCTGTACTATAGTTGGTAATGTGCTAAGTAAATTGATTCCATTAAGAGAAGGACTTAAGAACCCGAGCACTTAGTTAAATATAGAATTCAAGTGATTTACTTGTGGCATGAAAAATATAATGCAGTTTTTTAAAAGAAGACTTTGTCATTTACAATCAGCAAGTAATGAATGTCTGCAGTGCGTTTCATTTAATAGCTTGTGAACTCTAGAAAGTCAGAGTTTATCACTCCAACACCACATAAATAGAGAGCAAAGGAACCAATATAAATGGAAGTTTGCCGAAATCACCAATTTAAGCCGAACCTGTTAATTATGTAGTGCGTATGCTTCTATTTTACCAGATGATGTCAAAGATCAAAAGGGTGAAACCTTTTTCAATTTAAATGGCCAATCTTTTTGCTATGCCTAGAGATAAACATCTGGCAAAGGCTTAAGGTGCTTTTAAACAGCTTGACTATCATGAACAAGTGTTCCTAAGAACGCTCATTCACAATAATCGTGCAAACTATAAAGGCTACAGATCACCCAAAAAATGTGCAAAATGCTTGCTTATTATTTTGTTTGGCCAAAAGATGCTTGTTCTCGGCAGCACATCATCCTATGTAAACAGGACCTGTGCTGTTGAGCACAATGACAGCTTTTACTCAAAAGACAACTTATTACTGACCAGGATGTGTAGACAGGCTATTAAGTGACCTCTGACTGGGAAACCTGTTGGTGATCATTCAATACTGCACATCACGCAGTGTAAATGAACCTTAGGCTGCATTTGCATTGGCCAATTATCTTGAATTAGTGTTACTGAGAATAGAATGCTCATTTCCAGATAAGTGACCCATGTAAACAGATTGACAATTAGACTGCCAAATCACTTGTTCATCTGATGAAATTGTGTCTAAGCTTATTTAAAAATCATTGTTCTAAGCAGTTCATTGTTCTGAAAATAAATAAAGTACAGTATATGCCCACAGAACAATCCATTGCCAATTGTTCTGTGCACATTTGGAAGCATGGTTGGCCTATTTAAACAGGCTATTAAACATTCTATTAATTACTCATCATCTTACATGTAGTGGTTATTTTACTGCTGCAGGTCATGCAGTGCACCTTTATTCTCCTCTATCAAAACAGAGCATATAGAGCTGACCAAAACAAGAGGGAAGTTGCAAGATATATATAGTATTACAATATTTATATTGCTACACCTAAAATGTTTACAGTTCATCCTACATCCCCATATTGTATGCCTACTTGGGCCTGTGAAGTAAAACAATAATATACATATATGCATAGAGCTAGGATTTGACCCTTCCCTACCTGGATTTGCTACAATAAATTCACTAGCGAGGTCGAGTTATAACTGCAGCCAGGGTACACATCCTATAAAAGGCAGCCTTACTTTAGAATTAACCATCCCTGATGAAGTAAACTGCATTTAGAAACTCATAGGAAGGAATTGGTCACTGTTGTGCCTTGTACTTCTGCCGGTCACGTGACCATATGCATCACACAGGTCCTGCTCGCTCTTGCAATGCCACAGGGCTCTACCGCAAGTTAACCACACTCGTGCTCCGCTGGAGAAGAGGCTGGAGAGGGTGTGTCGGGACAGTGCTCCTAAAGATTCTGTATCCCTGAGCTGTTGCAAGTTCTTTACGAAGGAGGATCGCTTACTAAGGACCCTCCATGGAACACGTAACATGGTAACAGCACCTACATCGAGTGGATGATAGGTAACAAGAGATTATTTATGTACTTTCAGTCCATCCTGTGGCCCTGTGTTTTTAAGTGTTTTAAGTGACTATCAGTGCATTTTATGCCCATATTGGTTTCTTGGACTCACTATCCTAGTGCTCCGCATGCCATATTAGAGACATACCAAGGATATTCTGGACTGACCTTCATTTTGTTATCACATTCATGCAATTATTTATTAAATTTGGAAACTAGGTATTTATAGCGCAAATAATTGATTCATTATTTCAGGTATTATTAACAACTTTGTGGTATTGTTTTATTTGCAGCTAATACCCTTGCCATGACTCTAGCGCCTGGCTATATTTATTGTTAACAATATAAAATTAATAAATCAAAAAATGATTTAAAAACAACCAGTTAAAATAAATTATGTAAATAAAAATCAGAAACCAAAAGACAGGCATCTACAATAATGAAGAAAAGCTGAGGGATTCATTTTAGCCCTTTGGGGTAATTGTATCAAGTGTGACAATCCATCAGGCTTCATGCTGTGCTAGGAGATTCCTAATATTGCCACTCCTAATTTGAGAGTGAATAATGTCAATGCCCCTGATCATCAGGGACTTGGGGTCACAGTTATCATAATTTCGAAAGTGTCAGGGGATGGTCTTAAGTAGAGAGGGGGAGTCGACCACTGTCTTGGCCTCGCCAACATCCCACACATGTTCCCGTGCCCTCACTCTGAGTTCCACATATTGTGCTTATTGTAGCAAAACCAGGTAGGCTAGGGTTAAATCCTAGCTCTACGGGTTCTGATTAGATCGTCGGTCTGGACCTGCATATAGCCAATTGACTGGTTTTGTCTTTGACATGCATAGAGAGAGAGACAGGCTAGAATTCCTCTCTGAGAATAGTCTTCACAAGTCCTGTGTAGAGAAAGGCAAGTATCAGTGGTTGCTACAGACAATAGCTGTTTTGTTTGATGGAGCTGGGGCTAGCTCAGCTGTGTATGAGTAACCAGGGTCTGTTCTGTTTATTTAGCACCTGGACAAGGCTAGAGATTTATGTTCATGGTTTTGGTTAGGTGCTGTGAAATCTATGGAAACCAATAAAAAGCTGCACGTGTTTGCTGCCTGTGTGAATGCTACCTAATACTTAATGTCTAATGCCTACCAGAGAGAGTGAATCCCTCTATAAATATTTACACACAGCTCTGGCAAAAATAAAGAGACCACTTTCAAATGTTCAGTTTGTCTGATTTTTCTCTTTATAGGTTTATTTTTGAGTAAAATGTAATATGTTATTTTAGTCTGTAAACTTCTGACATGTTTCCGAATTTCCAAGCAATAAATTTTGTATTTTGTTCTGACAAAGACAAATGGTCAAAATAAAAAAACAGTGCTTTCAAACCTCAAATGATGCAAAGAAAACAAGTTCATAATCATTTACAAAGAACAATACCAATGTTTTAACTCAGGAAGAGTTTTGAAATCAATATTTTGTGGAATAACCATGATTTTTAAAACAGCTTTCATGTGTCTTGGCATGCTTTCAACCAATCTGTCACACTGCTTCGTGTGCAAAAATTTAAGCAGATCTTTGTTTGATGGCTTGTGACTATCCATCACCCTCTTGACTACATTCCAGAGGTTTTCAACAATGGGGCTCAGGTCCGAAGAATGGGCTGCCCATGACAGGGTTTTGATGTGGTGGTCTTAATTTTTTCCAGAGCTGTGTATATATATATATATATATATATATATATAGAGAGAGAGAGAGAGAGAGAGAGCAAAATTGAAAAAACAGCACAAAATAGAAAAAAGATTCGGGTGCAAGCCCTCCAGGTACAAGTTGTGTTATTTACAAGTTTATGACCACTTATAAAATGTGTTCAAACTGCTGCCCATTGTGCTGGATTGTCATTGCAACCCTCTTCTCCCTCTCTTGGCTCACTGATAGCAACACCGCAGAAGAAATGCTAGCACAGGCTTCCAGTATCCATTGTTTCAGATGCTGTAAATAACTTATGAAAGAATAAAGTTATGTTAAAACCAAGCACACCATTGTTATTCTTGTGAAATTCTCAATTAGTTTGATGCATCACATGACCCTTTTCCAATTGAAAAAAATAAAGTTGGATACAAAATGGCCGACTTCAAAATGGCCGACTTCAAAATGGCCACCATGGTCACCACCCATCTTGAAAAGTTTCCCCCATCCCATAAACTAATGTGCCACAAACAGAAAGTTGATATCACTAACTATTCCCATTTTATTTAGGTGTATCCATATAATTGGCCCATCCTGTATACTCACCTTCACCCACTCAACATTGGCTCTAAGTTAGAATGCAGTTTAGAATCAGACTGAGAGTGGTGGAACCTAGAGTGCAACACTTATAAGCATGTAAAGTGGTTTATGCCATCAAATTGATTTTTTTCTTCTTTTTGAAAATATATTTTTTTCTAAATGCTGAGCAGAGTGGGATTGCAATAAAAATGGTGGTGTTCGACTGTTTCTCACTATGCACTGACCAGTAACTGTAGTGACTCCATGAACACCTCCAAAACTTGATAGCGAGAATAAAAAAAATCATTTTCTCCCTACAGCCGCACTTTCAGTACAACAGTCAGACAGAATCAAAATGCCATTAACCTCTAAATTAAACCTATATCTGAAGGTAACACTATTTGAGGATATGACAGGTCCCCTTTAACTATTGAAAAAATGACTAAGTATGCAGTGGACAAGGCAACTGTTAGGTGGATTCATAACTGGCTTTGTGATCGGACCCAAAGAGTGGTCATAAATGGCTGCACATTCAGTTGGACGAATGCCTCAAATGGGGTAGCACAGGGCTCTGTCCTGGGCCATGTATTGTTCATCATCTTTATCAATAATTTAGATGAAGGAATTGAGGGTAAACTGACTAAATTTGTTCATGATACTAAGTTAGGTGGGATAGCTAATACTAGAGAAGAGAGAGAGGATTCAAAAAGATATAAATAAACTGGGGCAGTGGGCAGCAACTAACAATGTTTTTTAATAGGAAAAAATGCAAAGTCCTATATCTGGGCAATAAAAATGAAAAAAGCATATACAGAATGGGAGGAATAGGGCTAAGCAACAGCACATGTGAAAAAGACTTGGGTATAATAATAGATAATAAACTGAACATGTGTCAACAGTGTGATGCAGCAGCAAAAAAAATACAATTCTGGGATGTATTAACAGAAGCATACAATATAGATCACGAGAGGTCATTATTGTCTACTCCTCTTTGGTCAGACCTCATCTGGAATACTCTGTCCAGTCTTATGCACCACATTATAAAAAATACATCAACAAACTGGAGCAAGTTAAGAGAAGAGTGAAAAGAATGGTGACTGGTCTGCAAACCATGTCCTATGGGGAACGTTTACATGATTTGTGAATGTTTAGCTTTCAAAAAAGAATATTGAGAGGAGACTTAATAGCTCTCTACAATTATCTCAAGGGCAGTCACATTGTAGAAGGATCATCTTTATTCTCATTTGCACAAGGAAAGACTAGAAGCAATGAGATGAAACTGAATGGGAGAGACACAGATTAGATATTAGAAAAAACATTTTGACAGTTATGGTGATCAATGAGCGGAACAGGCTGCCACAAGAGGTGGTGAGTTCTCATTCAATGGAAGTCTTCAAAGACAGGCTGGACAGACATCTGACTGGGATGATTTAGTGAATCCTGCTTTGAGCAGGGGGTTGGACCAGATGACCCAGGAGGTCCCTACCAACTTTACCATTCTATGATTCTATTAACTTTTTTCTATGTCCCTAAGATATATGAGATGCAACTCTGTGTTTACACTTCTCCCTTCCACATGCTGTCAATCACAGTTCAGCAGTTGATCTGGCAGACTAAGGGCCCCGTTACACACATCAATGTCCCAGCGATCCCACCAATGATCCGACGTGGATGGGATCGCTGGGACATAGTTAGCTGATCACTGGTGAGCTGTCACATAGACAGATCCACCAGTGATCAGGACCAGCGAGCAAGCTGGTATCCAAGGTAAACAGCGGGTATCTAAGAGCTGCGCGGCTCTTAGATACCCGCTGTTTACTTTGGAAACCAGCTACCAGTGTCGCTGATTGTTGGTCTCCTGCTGCCACACGCAGCAATGCGCTTTGGCCAGTGGGAGACCAACGATCAAAAAATGGCCCAGGACGTTCGAGCGCGATCAGCAATACCCTGCGGGGGGCTGGTTGCTGATACATGTCACACACAGCGATATCGCTGGCAAGATCTCTGATGCGTCACAAAATCAGCGATCTCGCTGTGTGTGATGGGGCCTTAAGTCTCAGACTGTGTCAAGCTGTGATTGACAGCATCTGGCAGTGGTAAAGGCATATTCCCCCAAAAGGAGACTCATCAGGAGAACTGAAGGACAAGATATTTAGCTCAATTTTTGAGGAAATGCCAGGTCCTCTTTAACAGAAACTAAGTACATGGCAGGTCTCTAGGTCATTCTTAGACCACTGACTGCCATGGACAAAATCCAGGCAAAATAGTGGCTATGTGAGCTGAAAGTCAGCTGTATAACATAGTTGGCACAACCAAGTGAACGCAGAAGTACAGCTCCTTGATACACATCCTTACTGTTTTTTGATAGTAAAGTGACCCAAAGTAACATATTCTAACTATAATGGGTAACATGGGTTTAACCCATTAACTTAACCTTCTGACTCTCACTGAATCTTGGACCCAGCAGTCAGAAACCACTGCTGCTGCTTTTGCTCGGTGTCTAAAATTTTTCACATATGCTCAGACCCGAGAACAAAGCAGGTGGAGGTGTTGGTCTGCTCCTTTCAACAAAATATTCCTTTCAGGTTTCTCCCTTTCATATCTTTACTTATCCTCCCTTTTTTGAGGTTCAAACTGTCAGACTTTTCCTGCCCTTCTCCCTGTCAGTGGTAACTGTGTATTTCCTCCAGGCCCCACCTGTCAGCTCCTGGATCACTTTGCCACAAGGCTTCCACACTTTCTTTCCTGTGAAATTCCAATCTCATCATGTGGGAATTTAACAACCCCATTGGTGATCTCCTCTTCAAATATGTCGCTCACCTTTTATCTCTAATTTCCTCTCTTGGCTTTTCACAAATTACTAACTCTCCTACATATGAAGATGGGAATACGCTAGACCTGACCTTCTTCTGGCTCTGCTCAGTGCATGATTTAGTAGCTCCCCTATCCCACTCTCTGGCAACCACCCTCTTTCATTCTATGATAAAAACTGTCACCCTGCTTAGGACACCCACAACTGCCAGACATATAAAAACATATTTGCCATTATTGCCCAGAAACGTATGAAGAATTTTAATTCATTATTTGCCCCAATCTCCCCCTTCTCATGTCCCGAATATGATTTGAAATGTTATAATGAATTTCTGCAAAGTGCCCTGGATGAAGCTTCACCTCCTACATACAGAACTATTGGCATAGAAGAGAGCAATTCTGGGACACCCTGAAAACACATCTTCTACACTGCAGCCCAAGGGGGCCGATATGCAGCACCTAGTGGCAGCATCTATACAGTCAATGGAACTGTGCTGTGCAGCTCTATAACTGTCCAGGTCTAGCCAACACCGAGACTGGAACAAGTTTTTAAGTGGGGAGGTGGGGTGTCACAAACCCACTGATCAGACATTGATTACGTATCCTAAGAATATGTCATCAATATTAAATTCCAGGACAACCCTTTTAAAAATGCATATAAATAAATGCACTGAAAACATTTTGAGGAGAAAAAACAGAAAGATTATATCTAGAGCATACAGAGCACAGAGTCTTCTTTCTGACAAAGGAGCCTCTGGGCTCTGAAAGCTTGCAAACAATTTTTTTTGGTTAGCCAATAAAGGTAATACTCTTAAGGGCCCGTTACACTAAGCGATATCGCTAGCAATATCGCTATAACATCACTGGTTTTGTGACGCTGCAGCGATATTGCTAGCGATATCGCTATGTGTGATACTTACCTCCGACCGGCTCCCCCGCTGGTTATCGCTGATCACGCAAGAACGTCCTGGGCCGTTTCTCGCCGGCCACTTCCTGCTGGGCTTCCTGCTGTGGCGACGAGCGACGCGTGGATGCGGGCGGGAGGACGTCAGGATCGCCTTGTCTGACAGGTAAGTAGCGACCGCCGACCGCTGCTATGTCGCTGGTGAGATCTGCCTGTTTGGCAGCTCACTAGCAACCACTTAGCGATGCACCAGTGATCCTGACTGGGTCATATCGTGGTCGGGATCGCTGGTGCATTGCTAAGTGTAACGGTACCCTTAGAACACTTTTGTATTTTTGGGTATAAAAGTATTTGCATAGTTAATATGTCCTAATGTTTCTCTATGTATGTGCTGATATCATATTGATAAGATCAGCCACTTCTGAAATGCTCATAAAAAGATATGTTTTCCAGAGCATTTGTTAAATAGTTGCATTTCTGTCTATAATGATGCTTACAGTAAAGGTATATTTTACAGTTGATTTAGAAAGATCTGGCAGCGTTTGATTTTAATTTGATTTAAGTGTCACATCCTAATTTGAGCAATTGACACACAATTACAATAACAATGTTGTTTTCTTTCAGTATTTGTAAGGTTTGATTTGACTTCAATAGATAATTATGTGCGCACTGATGGTAAAGAGTATTTGCTCTATCTGTTTTCATTGAACACTTCAAACACTGAATCAACATTTAACTGCAACAATAAGGTGTAAAGCAATTATGCTGTCATAAGTTGCCACTGAAAACTACATCTCTAACACAGGGGCTTAAGAAAAAAAAACTGATTGCTAATCACAATAATTGTGAGTGAAATTTGCCATCATACCATACTAAAATATAGTCATAGTTGGTTAATTATAAATACCGATTTAACCAGCAGTTTATTTGGAATTGTTGAGCTGATTTTGTGTTTTATATATTATTCCATTTGGAAAAAAGCTGAACTATTTTGTAAGTTTATTATTTAAAGTAATAAAATGTTAAATTTGGTTGGCAATAATAATCTAATAGCATATAAAATAGTTTAGCAAGTTATTTAAAGAGATTGGCTTTTTATAGGTTATCTATAATATAACGGGCTAAGGCTGGTTTCACATTTGCGTTAAAACAACGCTGCGCCCTGCGTCGTTAAGCCCCGCCCCGAGCCGGCTCCCTGCCCGCCCCATCCGGGATCACCGCCTACTTTCGCATTTGCACGCATGCGATCGGCGCACCCTATCTTTAGCATAGGGTGCGCAGATCATGCGCTGCCAGTGTGAAAGTAGCGTGCTGCGCACTTTTGACGGTGCGCCGTGCGCGCCAAAATGCAGCATGCTGCATTTCGGCGCGCACGGCGCACCGTCAAAAGTGCGCAGCACGCTACTTTCACACTGGCAGCGCATGATCTGCACACCCTATGCTAAAGATAGGGTGCGCCGATCGCATGCGTGCAAATGCGAAAGTAGGCGGTGATCCCGGATGGGGCGGGCAGGGAGCCGGCTCGGGGTGGGGCTTAACGACGCAGGGCGCAGCGTTGTTTTAATGCAAATGTGAAACCAGCCTAAGCGTCACTCTGTCCGAAGCATTTTTAGACTGCGCAAGCGCGACGTGCCTGCGCAGTCTGACTCCAGACAGAATGAGGCATCCAGCAGTGAGGAGTGTGTATGGCTCCCAGAGATGGCTGTATACGTATATACCGCGATCTAGGGTGCCATAGTTACATACTTACCTGACCGGGAGGAGCGTTGCTGCGGCTCTTCTCTTCGGCCGGAGAGCGGAGCAGGAGTGCGGCCAGAATCGCGCATGTGCATAGCATGATCAAGCGCCAGTTTACTGAAGACACATTTGCAATGTGTCTTCAGCAATATGGCGCTGGATAGCGCTATGGGCAAGCGCGTACTCTGGTTCCAGACTCCTCCCCCGGCCTCCAGCAGATCGTGACAGCGCTGGAGCACAGGAAAGAAGGGTGAGTATAAATTTTTTTGTATGTGTGTAGTTTAATAGGGTTGAGGGGGACCATACATACCAAGAAAGGGGGGAGAGGGGACCATGCATACCATTATTGGGGGGTGAGGGGACCATGCATACCATGAAAGGGAAGTGAGAGGACCATGCATACCATGAAAGGGGTTGAGGGGACGATGCATACCACGAAAGGGGAGTAAGGGGACCATGCATACCACGAAAGGGGGGTGAGTGGACCATGTATACCACAAAAGGGGGGTGAGGGAACCATACATACCATGAAAGGGTGTGAGGGGACAATGCATCCCACGAAAGGAGGGTGAGGGGACCATGCATACCACGAAAGGAGGGTGAGGGGACCATGCATAGCATGAATGGAGGGTGAGGGGACCATGCATACCATGAAAGGGGGGTGAGAGGACCATGCATACCATGAAAGAGGAGTGAGGGGACC
Source organism: Dendrobates tinctorius (assembly GCF_039654945.1). Taxonomy (NCBI): domain Eukaryota; kingdom Metazoa; phylum Chordata; class Amphibia; order Anura; family Dendrobatidae; genus Dendrobates; species Dendrobates tinctorius. Next base: position 12,557,985 of record NW_027361775.1, on the reverse strand, counting down.
ATGTATACCATGAAAGGAGGGTGAGGGGACCATGCATACCACAAAAGGGGAGTGAAGGGGCCATGCATACCACAAAAGGGGAGTGAGAGGACCATGCATACCATGAAAGGGGGGTGAAAGGACCATGCATACCATGAAAGGGGGTGAGGGAACCATGCATACCATGAACAGAGGTGAGGGGACCATGCATACCACGAAAAGGGGGGTGAGGGGACCATGTATACCAGGATTGGGGGGTGACGGGATCATGCATACCAGGATTGGGGGGTGAGATGACCATGCATACCAGGATTGGGGGGTGAGGTGTAGCATGCATACCAGGATTGGGGGTAAGGGGACCATGCATACCAGAATTGAGGGGGTGAGAAGATCATGCATACCAGGATAGGGGGGTGAGAGGACCATGCATACCAGGATGGGGGGGTGAGAGGACCATGCATACCAGGATAGGGGATGAGAGGACCATGCATACCAGGATAGGGGGGTGAGAGGACCATGCATACCAGGGTACGAGAGTTAGAGGACCATATACCAGGATTGGGGGGTGAGGGGGCCATGCATACCAGGATTGGGAGGTGAAGGGGGCCATGCATACCAGGATAGGGGGGTGAGGGGACCATACATACCAGGATAGGGATAAGGGGGTACCATGCATGCCAAGATTGGGGGGTGAGGGGACCATGCATACCAGGATGAGGAATAGGGTGCCATGCTTACCAGGATTGGGGGCGTGAGAGTACCATGCATACCAGGATAAGGATGAGGGGTGCCATGCACACCAGGATAGGAGGTGGCAGCACATAAAAGGATGGGAGACCATATACCAATAAAAATGCTCGCCACCTGGGCGTAGAACGGGTTCATAGCTAGTAAGTTTATAAGTTTATAGATTATGCATTTATGCATTTGTAGGTATAAGATATACTTCTGCTTTTTTAAATATTGACCAAGCAGGGACATACTGATTGTGAAGGTCACAGAATATAGGGGATTTTACCACTGCCAGCACTATTTTCAGCTGGATATGGATCCATTTGAAAGCAATTATTAATAATAATAATAATAATAATAATACATTTTATTTCTATAGCGCTGACATATTCTAGAGCACTTTACATTTCAGAGATTATATATCGCAAAGCCACTTGCTCACTTCCCCACAATTCCTATGAAACCCACTGTCCTATCAGAGTCCAATAGAAAGTGACATTAGACATCCTATCACAAGAAAATCAATTACATTTATTGCACTTCATCACGTGAAGGAGAAAGAATGATAGGGAATACTTATTTGTTTTTCAGTTGCTATTTGAAGAAGGCCCAAATGGAGACATTGTAACTATATACAGTGGGTACGGAAAGTATTCAGAACCCTTTAAAATTTTCACACTTTGTTTCACTGCATCCATTTGGTAAATTACAAAAAAGTTGACTTTTTTCTCATTAATGTACATGCTGCACCCCATCTTGACTGAAAAAAACAGAAATGTAGAATTTTTTGCAAATTTATTAAAAAAGAAAAATATCATAAGGTCAGAAGTATTCAGACCCTTTGCTCAGACACATATTTAAGCCACATGCTGTCCATTTCCTTGTGCTCCTCCTTGATATGGTTCTACTCCTTCTTTGGAGTCCAGCTGTATTTAATTACAATGATAGGACTTGATTTGGAAAGGCACACACCTGTCTATATAAGACCTCACAGCTCAAAGTGCATTCCGACCAAATGAGAATCATGAGGTCAAAAAAACTGGCCAAAGAGCTCAGAGACAGAATTGTGGCAAGGCACAGATCTGGCAAAGGTTACAAAAGAATTTTTGCTGCACTCAAGGATCCTAAGAGCAAAGTGGCCTTCTTAATCCTTAAATGGAGGAATTTTGGGACCTCCAGAAGACTTCCTAGACCTGGCAATCCAGCCAAACGGAGGAATTGTAGGAGAAGAGCTTTGGTAATAGAGGTAAAGAAGAACCCCAAGATCAGTTTGGCTCCACAGATTCAGCAGGGAGATGGAGGAAAGTTCCACAAAGTCAACTATCACTGCAGCCCTCCACAAATTGGGTCTTTATGGCAGTGTGGCCCAACATAAGCCTCTCCTCAGTGCAAGACATATGAAAGCCAGCATAGAGTTTGCTAAAAAACACATGAAGGACTCCCAGACTATGAGAAATAAGATTCTCTGGTCTAATGAGATGAAGATAGAACTTTTTGGTGACAATTCTAAGCAGTATGTGTGAAGTAAAACCAGGCACTGCTCATCACCTGCCCAATACAATCCCAATAGTGAAACATGATGGTGGCAGCATCATTTTATGGGGGTATTTTTCAGCTGCAGGGACAGGATGACTGGATGCAATTGAAGGAAACATGATTGTGGCCAAGTAGAGAGATACTCTGTATGAAAAACTCTTCCAGAGTTCTCTGAAACTCAGACTTGGCTGAAGATTCACCTCCCAACAAGACAATGACCATAAGCACACTGTTAAAATAACAAAGGAGTGTCTTCAGAACAACTCTAAGACCATTCTTGACTGGCCCAGCCAGAGGCCTGCCTAAACCCAATTGAGCATCTCTGGAGAGACCTGAAAATGGCTGTTCACCAATATTCACCATCCAACCTGACGGAACTGGAGAGGTTCTGCAAGGAAGAATGGCAGAGAATCCCCAAATCCAGTTGTGAAGAAGTTGTTGCATCATTCCCAAGAAGACTCATGGTTGTACTAGCTCAAAAGGGTGCTTCTTCTCAATACTGAGCAAAGGGTCTTGAAATTTATGACCATGTGATATTTCAATTTTTATTCTTTTAATAAATCTGCAAAAATTTCTACATTTCTATATTTTTAGTCAAGATGGGGTGCAGAGTGTACATTAATGAGAAAAAATGAATTTTTTTAATTTACCAAATGATGCAATAAAACAAAAAGTGAAAAATTGAAAGGGGTCTGAATACTTTCCATACCAACTATAAGGTCTAGAATGATGTATAATATTACTTCCTGGACATTATTACTGTATGTGGGCCACAATGGGGGACATTATTACTATATGGGTGAAAGAGGGACATTTTTAGTACATGTGATCACAATAGAGGACATTATTACTGTGTTGAGCTACAAAAGGTTATTATCTCCATAACATTATTTTTCAGTAAGCACAGTAAACATATTTATTGTTAAAAACAGATTAAGCCCAACATAATATATCTTTCTTGTATCTTTGTTTCTTGTTTCTGCTCTGTCAGTCTCATCATCCAACTTCACATAGCTTAATGGGTGGTTCCATTTTTACATACTAAACTATATTTTACAGTAGTATTGTCACATCGCTGTCAGACTCAGCTCCTGCTGTTCTGGCTTCAGCCACTAGGAGGCGCCGGACTGACACGTCGCCGCCAGACTCAGGGCCTGTTGTTCCGGCCTCGACCACTAGGAGGCGCCGGTCTGTCACTTCGCCGTCAGACTCGGGCCCTGCTGTTCCGGTCTCGACCACTAGGAGGCACCGGACCGTCACTTCGCCGTCAGACTCGGGGATGGCTGTTCCTGCCTCGGCCACTGGGAGGCACCGTGGTTCGCCCGTGGGTGACGGTGGTGACAGAGAAGGGGCTCCTGCGCAGGCATCTGGTGGGTGCAGGCTCCGCCCATCTGTCAGTCATCAGGGGGTTACTGCATCACCATCCGGCCTAGTCCTGGGGGCGGTACTAATGACATCATCAGTCCGGGAACCTGTGAGGGATGACCTGATCCCTCAAATACCTTGGGATTAGTCTTGCAGGCCACCGGATATATTCTTGGTTCCCCTGCATGCTACTGTGTGATTTGCTATAGTTAACTCTGACCTCAGCCTGGATTTCTGACCATTCTATTGCCTGCCGTTTTTGTACCTCTGCCTCTCTCCCGATTTTTGATGCTGACCTTAGCTTGGATTCCTGACCCTTCTTCTGCCTGCTGATTTTGTGCCTTTGCTGCCCTCCTGGTTTTTTACTGACCTTGTCCTGGACCCTTCTTTTGCCTGCTGATTTTGTACCTCTGCTGCCCGCCGGCCTCCGACTCCTGCCTCCGGACCACGATTACGGGTTTTAGTTTTAACCCGTTGGCGGCCGTCCTGCTCTGGTCCACTGCTCCTCTAGACAGCTACCCCCTGGGCCTTGCTACAATTCCAGATCCCTGTATAGGGGTTAAGGGTCTCGGGGTTACTCAGGACGCTGTTCCTACTGCAGCCCAGATTTGCAGATGGTCATCACAAGAATCTTCCCTTCAGTGCTGCAGATCCCTAGCTTCCTCTCATGTGTGTTCCTGACTAGCCTCACCTATCTGAATTATCAATATAACAGAACAAGTCATATTCATGCTGAGTGACTATGCAGGTAAAGAATCTCTCAGTTTCACTTGGATCATTGGATTTCCAGATTGAGACTTTCTCCAATTTTTAATGTGCTTCAGCATTGCATTAGTACGCCACAATCATCTTTTGGACATTTGCTATCCCTATGTAGAATACTTTGTGATCACAGACTTCTTTCCCTATGCTGTAACAACCTTAAATGGGGCTGCTTTTGCACCCCTCATCTTTTATAGTCCCTGTGACAGTCCCACTGATTGGATTTGCTAGACCATGTGATGTCATATCTGCAAGGTATTATTAGAAAGCCTGCCTTATGGTGCCTAATGTCATTAGGCCACTCTGTGTCTTCAGTAATGCCTGAAATTTTGCAAGGCATTTTTTCTTTCTATATGATGATCCCCGCAAATCCAATTGCAGATTGTTTGAATTTGCGGAGACTTGTGAATTTCAGGAAATTCGACATACAGTCAATCCTCTGCAGATTGATCTATTTGTGTCAAACAGTAATCTGGAACCTTTAAACTTATTGTACCCACATGTATTATACAACGTTAGATAACTGATTCTTATAATAAATGAGATATAGGACGTTAAAAATAAATTTGTTTCTATCTATTTTAAAGTTTACACTTGTTTATCTCTGAAATAGTTTCCTACTCGTCATGTAAATCAAACTTTAATATTCAGTAGTCATGATTAGAGCACTGACATTGTGCTAAACAAGTGTAATGGAGCATGGTAGAAAATTTTAAGTGTGGGTTCTGTATGAAAAGCTTTTGAAGACTAGAATGATAACCAATAATTATGGAGAAGGTCATAGAAAGAATAAAAGGAACTAGTTGACAAGAATTTGGCTATACTCATGCATCGTAAAAGAAGGTATCAGTTTACAGAGTGTTATACTTTTACAGTATTTGAGTGATTTTTACAGTTACCGTAAATCATCTACCATATTTGAATCACTTTATACATACTTACAAAGAAAGCATAATGGCATAGTGACAACTTGATCATATATTTCCAGCTATTACTAAATTACTTAAAATACTTAAACATTTTTCTTACATCTGAAAATATGTGTGTTGAGACCTGTTATATCTTTAACCCCTTAATGACCAGAAGTATTTTTGGTTTTGCATTTTCATTTTTTGCTCCCCTTCTTCCCATAGCCATAACTTTTTCACTTTTTGGTCAAAATGGCCTTCTGATGGCTTGTTTTTTAAACAACACCATTGGTTTTACCATGTCGTGTACTCGAAAATGATAAAAATAATTCCAAGTGTGATGAAATTGCAAAAAAGTGCAATCCCACACTTATTTTTTGTTTTGCTTTTTACTAGGTTCACTAAATGCTAAAATTAACCTGTCATCAGGATTCTTCAGGTCATTAAGAGTTCATAGACACCAAACATATCTAAGTTCTTTTTTATCTAAGTGGTAAAAAAAAATTCCAAACTTTGTTAAAAAAAATGTCATCATTTTCTGAAACCCATAGCAACTTTTTTTTATGATCTTGGGTTGTGTGAAGGTTTATTTTTTGTGCACTGAGCTGATGTTTTTAATGATACAATTTTAGTGCAGATGCGATCTTTTGATCGCCCGTTATTGCATTATAATGCAATGTCGTGACGACCAAAAAAACGTAGTTCTGGCATTTTGACTTTTTTTCTAGCTACGCCATTTAAAGATCAGGTTAATCATTTTTTTATTGACAGACTGGGTGATTCTGAGCACAACAATACCAAATACAGTATGTGTATTTTTTATAGTTTTATTTTGATGGGGCAAAAGGGCGGTGATTTGAACATTGATATTTTTAAAAAAAAATTTGTTTTATCCTCTCCAGTTCCATCAGGTTGGATGGTGAGCATTGGTGGACAGCTATTTTCAGGTCTTTCCAGAGATGCTCAATTAGTTTTAGGTCAGGGCTCTGGTTGGACCAGTTAATAGTGATCACAGAGTTGTTCTGAAGCCATTCCTTTATTATTTTAACAGTTTGCTTACGGTCATTGTCTTGTTGGAAGGTGATCTGTTAGCCAATTCTGAGTTTCAGAGCACTCTGGAAGAGTTTTTCATCCAGGATATCTCTGTACTTGGCTGCATTCATGTTTCCTTCAATTGCAACCAGTCATCGTGTCCCTGCAGCTGCAAACACTCCCATAGCATGATTCTGCCACCATCATGTTTCACTGTTGGGATTGTATTGGGCATGTGATGAGCAGTGCCTGGTTTTCTCCACACATACCACTTAGAATTATGACCAAAAAGTTCTATCTTCACCTCATCAGACCAGAGAATCTTATTTCACATAGTCTGGGAGTCCTTCATGTGGTTTTTTTCGCAAACTCTATGTGGGCTTTCATATGTCTTGTGTCTTGCACTGACGAGAGGTTTCTGTTGGGCCACTCTGCCATAAATGCCCTATTGGTGGAAGACTGCATTGATAGTTGACTTTGTGGAACTTTCTCCCATCTCCCTACTGCATCTGTGGAGCTTAGCCACCGTGATCTTGGGGTTCTTCCTTACTTCTCTTACCAAGGCTCTTCTCCCCAATTTCTCAGTTTGGCTGGAAGGCCAGGTCTAGGAAGACTTCTGGTGTAGTGATGGGCGAGTCCTAAATTACTCGGAATCGCTTGACTCTAGCGAGTCCGAGCCCGGGACTCGCTACTCGTTGCGAGTCTAGCGAGTCCAATTTTAATGAATGGGGAAGCGAGTCTTAGCGAGTAATGTGCGATTTACAAATCGCAGATGTGTCTCGGAAAGCGCTTGCATTGGCGATTTGTAAACCCCACTCGCAACAGTTTGTTGCTGCTGTGTCCGAGCCCAAATTCGCATTTGTTTGTCTTATTTAGCGCCGATGAGGCGAGGGAAGCGATTTTCTCTAGCACACACCATGCTTTGAGCAAACAGGAAATAATCCGAGTCGAGTTGACATACGCACACACACAGAGCAATACAGAGCAATCATGGCCCATGTCACTGTCAACACGCTGAAGTTGATTGATCTGGTGGAGGCTCGGTCCCTGCTTTGGCTCCCCACTGACCCTGCCTATGGGCATAACATCCAGCGGACTACAGCCTGGAGGGAGATCGCTCAAGTGATGTTCCCTGCACTGCTACGTCCACGACCTTGTCCCTTTGCAACCTCTTTTTTGGGAAATTGTGGTTTTTGTGACATTGTTGACAAATGCACAGTCACCGAGATGGAGTTAGGTGGTGCTGTAGGCGTCACTTGCTGGTGGGGTAAGTGTGTGTGTGCTGACACCTAGCAGTGAAGCTGCACACTAGTCCCTGCACTGTGCACTGCACTGTAAGGCTTGATCCTCCCTGCCTGCCTGCCTACAGTCTACACAGTACTCCTCTGTCCTCCTGGTAGCTCTCAGAAGAGCTGTTTGGGTTTAATATAAGGAATCTTGAAGTTTCCCTACACTAACTGACAATCCCTATGATCTGCTCAAGCATCTACCTCACCCTGCTCTATCTCAGATCTCTCAGGAATGTAGAGGAAATGGCAGTGGAAAAGGCTTATATACAGCCTCGCCTCTCATACATGACATAGGCATCACGATGGACAGAAGCCAATCATAGTCCTGCCACAACCAACATTACTGAATATGATTGGCTAACATGCTTGTCCATCTAAAAAAGTTTTCTGACCTAACACGCTAGGCTGTCTCGGAAGCTTTGTAGGAACATAACAGATTCTATATTTGCGAGTCCCGAATCCAGTATACAGGACTCGGGATTCGTAGACTCGCTCAGACTCGCTCACAATCACTGTGTGTTGACATAGGCTGTCTTGGAAACTTGTAGGAACATAACAGATTCTGTATAAGCGAGTCCCGAATCCAGTATACAGGACTCGGAATCGTAGACTCGCTCAGACTCGCTCAGACTCGCTGTTGACAGCGATGTGATATAGCGAGTCTAGCGAGTGAGAAAAAAAAACTCTGACAAAACTAGGATTGCCATTGACTTGCATTGGACTCGTTACTGTGCGAGTAATCACTGGGAGACTCGTCGAGTAACGAGTTCAGCGAGTCCCTTACTATTCGCCGAGTAACGAGTCCTAGCGAGTAGACTCGCCCATCCCTATTCTGGTGGTCCCAAACTTCTTCCATTTAAGGATTATGGAGGCCACTTTGCTCTTAGGAAACTTGAGTACAGCAGAAATTCTTTTGTAACCTTTGCCAGATCTGTGCCTTGCCACAATTCTGTCTCTCAGCTCCTTGGCCAGTTCCTTCAACCTCATGATTTTCATTTGGTCTGACATGCACTGTGAACTGTGAGGTCTTATATAGACAGGTGTGTGCCTTTACAAATCAAGTCTTATCAGTTTTATTAAACACAGCTGGACTCCAATGCAGGAGTAGAACCATCTCAAGGCGGATCATAAGGAAAAGGACAGCATGTAGCTTAAATATGTGTCTGAGCAAAGGGTCTGAATACTTATGACCATGTGATATTTTTCTTTTTTAATAAATTTACAAAAATTTCTACATTTGTTTTTTTCAGTCAAAATGGAGTGCAGAGTGTACATTACTGAGGAAAAAATATTTTTTTTATTTACCAAATGGCTGCAATGAAACAAAGAGGCAAAAATTTAAAGGATTCTGAATACTTTCCGTACCCAGTGTAGATAATACTATATGTAAATTGAGATAGGTTCATCCATTAGTTTAACTAAATGTCAGTACAGATTAATTGTGTTGACGTCAGATATAGAATGTATTGCACATCATTTTGCTGACATAATGGCACATATGAAAGAGAATTCATTGAAGAAATTACTTGCCGTGAATTCGGCGCCGTGCAGGTGAGTCAGTAAGCCAAGAAGGGCATTCCACTGGTCTTCTCTAACCTAAGCCACGTGTAACCTGAGCCTCTTGAACAATTGGAGTGATAATCTAAATATAATAGGTAGGCATTATTCTAACCTTTTGATGTATATAGGGCAGTCAGGCAAATGTTCAGTTATATTTCCAAATAGGTTACATGTGACTTAGGTTAGAGGAGGCTAGTGGAATACCCCTCTGGCCTCACTGACTCACCTGCACATTGCCAATTTGATGGCAAGTAAATTCTTTAACGAATTTTCTTTCACATGTGCTAGTATGTCAGCAAAGTGTTGAGCAATACATTACAAAAATGTTACACACTTATATCTGCACAATCGATAAAATTATTGACTTTTAATTAACCTGATAGATAAACTTATCTGCATTTACGCATAGTAAGATCTTGGTCCATGTGCAAGTAATACGTGAAAACATTGTTTTGTTGTTTTTTCCCCTATGTGTAATCATCCAATAGTGTTATTTGGTTACACAGTTTTTTATCTACAGCTCTTTTGTGATGTGAGTCTTGGCAGTAAATATATATCTATTTACTACTTACTGTAAGTAAACAGAGGTCAAACAATCCAAGGCCAGGTTCAGAAAATAGCTCAATACCACAAACGGAAGTCAGAGACAAAGTCTACTACATGAGCCAAGGTCAGGAAAGCTATAGAGACAAAAGAGTTTACAGGGAGCAGGCACAAGCAAAGGGTTTGAGTCCAGGAAGAGAATCAAGTCAAGTAAGGTCAGGCACAGAGTGCAGAGGGATCAATGTTCCACAGGCAACAGCAAGTGCACGATTGACACTGGGAGAAGAACTATCATGCTTAAGTAGAAGCCTGATCAAGGAAAATGAACACAGGTGATTGCAGCACAAATCCAGCACAGACTTACAGCCCCGATAGAAAGTAACAAAAAGACAGAAACAAAGTTGAAATCGCGACAGTACCTCCTCTTCAATGGGGGCCACTGGACCCCCAGGTTTCCCAAGAAACCTCCGATGAAAGGCCTGGACCAACTGATCAACCCTAACAGAATGAGTTGAAACCCAGGATCATTCTTCACGTCCATAACCCTTCCAATGTACCAGGTATTGAAGGGAATTCTGGACCATTCAGGAATCAATGACCCTTTGAACCTCATATTCCAAGCTTTCCTCATTAGAAACTGGAGGAGGCGTTGACGAAGATGACAGAACAGGGGGAATAAATTCTTTCAACAACGACTTGTCGAACACATTAGAAATATGGAAAGACCGAGGGAGCTTTACCGAAAGGCAAATGGATTGACCATCTCTAGAATTTCATACGGACCAATGAATCTAGGACCCAACTTTAGTGAGGGCACCTTCAACTTAATATTCTTAGAGGAAAGCCATACCTCATCTCTCACTTTCAAGGCAACCCCTGACAAGCCCCTCCAATCGGCCTTCTGCTTCAGCTGATGCTGAGCCACCCAAATGTTCTTATTAACCTTCCTCCAAACATCCCCGTGTTCTTGAATTGTGACATCCACCCCAGGGAGCCCAGAACTTATCCTGGGAAAACTCACCAAAATGAGGATGAAACGTGTAATTACAAAAAAACGGCAAGGTCCCCGTGGACTTTTTAACCCGACTGTTAATGGCAAAATCAGCCAGCGGAAGAAACAATGACCAATTCTCCTGTTGATCAGCAACAAAACATCTTAAAATTTGCTCCAAAGACTGACTTGTCCTCTCTTTCTGACAAATCAATCCCCAGTTTACAGCAGAAGGCCTTCCAAAATCTAGAGACAAATTGTACACCCCTATCAGATATAATATTTAGAGGATTCCCATGCAATCATACTACATGAATACTTAACAGTTTGGAGAGAATTTCAGCATTGGATAATCTAGATAATGGGACAAAGTGAGGTTGTTTGCTGAAATGATCGACTACCACCCAAATAGCAGTACTCCCCCAGACTGCAGTAACTCTGAAATGAAATCCGTTTACAAATGAGTCCATGGTATTTCCAGAAATGGCAAAGGAGCCAATTCCCCGGCTGGCAATGCTGTACTTTGGCACATGCACAAGTTTCACAAGCAGACCTAATCTCTCTACTAACCCTATGCATAGCAGACCACCAAAAGAGTCTAGCAACTGCCTTCTGGATGACAGTGACCCCAGGATGACCACTAAACACAGAATCATGGAATTCCTGCAAAAGTGACATAATTCCCACCTGCTGTGACTCATTCCCTGATGACAGGGGGCGCAAGGTAAACAATAATTTGAAACTCTCTTTAAAAATTCTGAACTGGTCCTTTTCTCCTTTTGTCAAGGAGTACAATAGCTGGTTCGGGGGGCTGAAAGAGATGTCAGATGGTACAGGAGTCATAACAGGGGTCTGAAGAGAGGGATTCTGAGTAAGAGTACCAGAAATCTGGCCCAGTTACTGAGCATGCGAGGAAGCCAGTTTGTGTTGTTCCAAGGCTAAATCTTGGACTAACTGAGTCAGATTCGCCACCTGATCACACAAAGTATGTAAAAAATTCATAGATGGAAAACTGTTAAAAAGTTTAAATGGTCAATCACAATGTGATGCGAGTCACAGCAGTAAATATATATATATATATATATATATATACTGCTTACTGTAAGTAAAGGGAGGTCAAACAATACTAAGTCAGGTCCAGGAAATGGTGTAGTTTGACAAAGGGACGTCAGAGACAAAGTCCAATATACGAGCTGAGGTTAGGAAATCCAAAGAGACAAAACAGTTTACAGGGAGCATGCACAAGCAAAGTCAGGTCACAAGTAAAGGGTCTGAGTCATGGAAGAGAATCAAATCAAGCAGGGTCAGGCACAGAGCACAGTGGGATCAATGTTCTACAGGCAGCAGCCAGTGTACTATTGACACTGGGTGGAGGAACTATCATGCTTAAGTAGAAGCCTGATCAAGGAAAATGAACACAGGTGATTGCAGCACAGACCCAGCACAGACTGATAGACCCTACACAATATAACAAAAAGACAGAAACAGAGTGGAAATCACGACACCTTTACTATTAGCAATACGTGCAGGTTGCTAGCTAAAGAAGCAGCTGGAAATAGATTTCAACACTGAGCGAAAGTGCAACTATATCTTTCTTTAACACTAGATATATGTCGAAGCAATGGAAGGCTATATCTAAGGAACAAAAAGAAGCAGAAACAAAAAACATGCCCAGATTTTGAAAAATTGTTGTCAATAATACACACACCGGATATTGATGGTGTAGGCACAGCTCCCATATTGTACAATTACTGTTCTTTCTAGAATTCTACATTGACAGTGTTTGGTGCTAAAACCATAGCAACAAAGCCATCAATATTTGGTGTTTGTCACTAAGCCATTAATCTCCCATAGTAAGATATGATGGAAGGGAACCTTATTGAAAGTACGGTCAGTTCTGAAATTCCTTTTTGGGACATTAGGTATTGCTTTTAATTACAGCACTGTTTATTTTTACATCTTAATCTCTTTTAGTGAAGTAACATAGCTTTACAATGTAAAGATATTAAAATATTAAATTGGTGCTGGTGTTGTCAAAAAATCTTTTTCTATCCACAAATTACAATTGTGGTGTGCATTCATCATAGTGGTCTTTTTTTCCTTGTTCTGGTTGTAACATAGCTTTAATCTAAACTGACATGAGGCAGGCAATTCCATACATTTAATAAAACCCATCACTGGAGCATGTTTAATCTTTTATTCAACCCTAGGAAAACTTGGCAGGATAGATGGGTTATTAATTTAAGATTGTCTTGCTCCCTCATATAAAGACATGAAAGCTTATCCTTGCTATTAACATACAATATGGTCTCATATTTAGGATATGTTCGCAGAGTATTTATGCTGAACGTGGCAGTAGTGATGATTAAGTACGATGAGTTAATTGTGAAGAATGAAGAAGTGATGTATTTTCATATCAGACATGTTAAGCTCAGATGATTAATTTCATACACACAGTCACACAGTGTACAACAGAATATAGGCATTTATCAATGAGGTATAACACACATGCCATGAGATGTAAATTAGGGAAATGCATAAGGAAGCGAGTCACATAAAGCAAACAAATGATATAAGAATTTGATGATATTTTTACAGGAGAAACATCTTCCTTAAAACTTGTGTTTGCAGAAAAAAAATCAACATATTTTTTGCCAAGTATATAGACCCGTAATGGACCACTTTGAGGCCTGTTAACTCACTCAATAACTAATAGTTTTTTACGCTCATTTCTTAACTCATTATTGGTGAAATTCTCCTCTCTTGCTTCTCTATTTATTTCTCTAAACTACCCTCAAGTTCTTATCCTTACAGATGTTTTCCAATTTAGATTTAAGTATCATTTATTTTCCATCCCTAAATAATTAGCACATGCTAATTCACCATATATTCACCAATGGCCCCTTTCAAGCAGATGGAAAATAGACAATTTCAACAGGATAATCACAAGATTCAACTGTCTGAATACTGTCTGAGAACTAAGTACAAAGTCATTCCCTGAGTTTATAAAATTGAATTAAACTAAAAATTTTACAAAAATCTGTATTGACAAAAATGCGGAATTTTTGACATTCGCTTCTGTACAGAGTCAGCATGGTCAGCAGAGTCAGTTGGCTGCTGGCAACCATTTTTTTAAACATACAGGGCCATCAAAAGTTAAAAAAATACTTATACTCACTTAACTGATAATCTATCCAACCTTTCCACTTGTAAGAATCCTCCTGTGTATTCTAACACAAGAATCGGGGATCAGAAGATGGTGCGAGGACCGGCTAGGTGGCGGTGATGAATGAAGGGCTGGAGAGATCAGTGGCAAGGTGAGTATAAGGATTTATTTTTCTACTATGTTTTATGCTATGGTGTCTGTAGATACCCAAATGCATAATAAGGGACATTAAATTTGTGGAAAATATCTTCTCCGCATGCCAGATTTCTAAACACTTCATGCAGGCTATGAGGCTTGGAGCTGTAAGGTATTTTACAAAGAAATATTGCATTTCAAATATCATTATAGAGATAAAGTGTCTTTTCAGATTTTACCCACTCTGTCTAGCTCAACTTTGAAAAAAATACATGCTTTTTATTATTATACCAAATATGTATCCTTCTTTCTTGCTTTTCATGCTCATTATCAATAAAGAAAACTCTTATCATCAGGCACTTGAATAATTTTCTAAAGCATTACTATATTGTCTTTTTTGCAACTAATTTAATTTAATTTTAAGTACAAAAGTAGAATTGTTATTTACATATATTATCACATCTTTGCTCAGATGTTTGTTATCCATAGTCAATGAGAAAAAGGATTTTTTTACTTTTTTAGATAGTCAGTAATATGTGAAGTATATGAATAAAACCTATTTCACAGGTCCATTTTTTTCATGTATGAAAGAAGAAAAAAACAATTTCCATCAATGTACTAGATTAGATTTTCAAAATAGTGTCACTTTTTCACTTCAGAATTATTTTCTTCCATGACAAAAAAATAAAACTGATAGAGATTTCTTAAGCTATTTCTAGTAAACAGATGAAACTGGAGAGCACTAGAATGCTATTTGGATTGCAGCAGTGTACTTTTCGGGCTATTCACTAACATATTGACTTGTATCTGCGAGTTTAATCCATTATTCAGGTCAAAAAGATATGGCTCCTGGTCTGGTTTTCATAAATATAGACATACTAGCTGAAGAGCCCAGCACTGCCCGGGCATACTAACTAACTGTGGTTGTCATGATCTCAGTGCGGGTTTGACTCGCACACGTGGGGTTAATGTTTGGAACCAGTGCTGATGACTGGCATTTCTGGGGTTAAAGGTTGTGATCCCGGTGCAGGCTTACCTGCACACCTGGGGCTATGATTGTGGCCTCTCCCTGGTTCTGGGGGAGGCTTCTTATAGCCTCAGGACGCTCCCATCCCTGTCAGTTATACTTTCGCCCTTGGCATTGTGTGGTGACCCCTGAGTGTGTTTGTGCTGTGTTCTGGTTACTTGATTCTCTGTGTATGACTCGGTCTGTTCCCTGGATATCGCTTTGGATTCTGCCTGGTACCTTATATGTCTGTTTGGTTTTGATCTCTGCTTGGCCCTGATTATCCGCTCTGTCTCCTCCCTGGTACTGTACTGTGATCCTGTGTATGACCTTTGGCTTTGTCTGACCTCCCATCTGTTTATCTCTCCTGTACCTCGCTGGTCTGTACTGTGCATAACCTCTGCTTTGCTTGGACTCTGAGTTCTCTTCCTTCTCTGTGTGCAGGACGCTAAGCCCCGCCCCCTTGCAGTCACATGACCATTCACATGACCTTAGGTCCTATGCTGGCTTCCTAAACTTCAGCATCCACAGGTCCTGTGCATCGGTACTTTCTGGCTGTACCTGACCCCAGTACCCCTACATTGCGGGTGAGTCACTGCTCAGTGGAGGCTGCACGCCGGCGCTGACACTCAGGACACGCGCACTGGCTCAGTGAGCAAGTACAGTGCGGTGTTCCTGACATTATAACTGACCATTTCAGTTTTTTTTCTTCAGAAAAAAAAAAAAAAAAAAAAAAGGTGTGTGTTATCCTCATGGATCCCATACAAGCCTTGTCTGATCAGGTCAAGCACCTGACCCAAATGTTCCATAAGCTCAATGTGGAACAACGCACGATGGCCCAGACCCAGCAACAGTTGGTAGTTACTGTGCAGGAGGCTGTCAATGCAGGGGCTTCTAGTTCTGGGGGTAGGGATGTGTCATTAGCGTCCCCCGAATCTCCGGTCAAATTGCCAGACTTTTTCTCAGGGGACAAAAAGGAGTTCAGGTCTTTCAGAGAAGGATGCAAGCTTTTTTTTTCTCTAAGGCCCCGCTCCTCCGGGGATGAGTTCCAGAGGGTGGGGGTCATTATTTCCCTACTTCGGGGGGCTCCACAAGCATGGGCTTTCTCTCTGTCTTCCTCTGCTCCTGAACGTATGTCAGTGAACGCATTCTTTGAGGCCCTCGGGCACATTTATGATGAACCTGACCGAGTGCGATTGGCAGAGGATATGATGATGAGTGTCTGTCAGGGGAAACATTCAGCTGAGTGGTTTTGTTCTGAGTTCCGCCGCTGGGCGGCAGAGGTCTCTTGGAGCGACGCCGCACTCCGAGGACTCTTTCGCAGAGGCTTGTCCGAGCGGCTGCAGGATGCCTTGGCGTTACATCCCCCACCTAACTCTCTCGAGGACGCCATGACCAAGGCCGTCCGGATGGACCGCAGGCTGCAGGCCAGAGGGGTGATGCAGGTGGATACTCCATTATTCCCCAGTGGAAAAGAGACTGCCCCTGAGCCCATGGATGTAGGCGCCCTCTCCCTGAAGGATACGGAGAGGAAACGCCGGAAGGACAAGCAGTTATGCTTTTACTGCGGTAAAACGGGACATTGGAAAAGGGAGTGCCTGAATTGCCCGTCTTCAAACCCGGTCGGCGGGAAACGACTAGGTCTGGGTAGTCAACGAGGAGGCTGCTCAGACCCTCAGGTACCATTTTCCTCGCTTTCTAAAGTATTACTGCCTGTGGAACTATTTGTGGACGGTAGTTCTTTTTCCTCTACAGCCTTCGTCGACTGCGGATCATCTATTAACCTCATTGACTCCCAATTGGTCACACACTGCAAGATAGGGACAGTTAGGCTCAAGGTTCCGATCAAGGTGATGGCCATTGACTCATCTCCCCTCACTAAGGAGGGAATTCGCTTTATGTCTGATGTGTTTTCGCTCAGAGTGGGCGCTATTCATGTGGAAAACATAAGTTGTTTTGTGCTGGACAATCTACCTGCAGGGTTGGTGTTGGGCATGCCCTGGTTACAACGCCATAACCCAGTTATTAACTGGAAAACAGGGGAGATTGTTCAATGGGGGTTTAATGATTTTGAGTTATGTGATAAATCCGCACTGCTGGTTGAACCAGTTAAATCTGTGTCTGTATCATCTGTCGAGCTGGAAGGTATTCCGGAATGCCTGAAGGACTTCGAAGATGTATTCTCCGAAAGCGAGGCCGAGACGTTACCGCCACATAGACCCTTTGACTGCGCTATTGAGCTGGTCCCGGGGGCTAAATTACCCAAAGCCCGTCTGTTTAATTTGTCTGGTCCTGAGCGCTTGGCTATGAAGGAGTACATTACTGAAAGTCTGCGCAAAGGACACATACGTCCTTCAGTCTCACCTGTAGCGGCAGGTTTCTTTTTTGTAAAGAAAAAAGATGGCGGGTTACGTCCCTGTCTCGACTTCCGGGAGCTTAATCAAATTACTGTACGGAATACGTACCCCCTTCCGTTGATTCCCGATTTATGTAACCAGCTATCAGGGGCAAAGTGGTTTTCTAAACTTGACCTTCGGGGGGCATATAATTTGATAAGGGTCCGGGAGGGGGATGAATGGAAAACCGCGTTCCTCACGACCGAGGGACTATTTGAAAATTTAGTCATGCCGTTTGGTCTTACCAACGCCCCTGCCATATTTCAGAATTTCATCAACGTGGTATTCTCGGATCTCATTGGTCGTTTTGTCGTTATCTACTTAGATGATATTTTGATATATTCCCCCGACAAGTATTCTCATTTGGAACATGTCCGAACTGTGCTCCAAAGGCTTAGAGAAAATCATTTGTATGCCAAATTGGAGAAATGTGTATTCTGTGTACAAGAGTTGTCCTTTTTGGGGTTAATTGTATCCGGTGAGGGTTTTCGCATGGACCCCAAGAAGGTGCAGGCCATTGCGGATTGGGTGCAACCCCGAGATCTTAAGGGTCTTCAGCGCTTCTTGGGGTTCGCCAATTATTACCGCAAATTTATCCGGGGGTTTTCGCAAGTGGTCAAACCTCTCACGGATCTAACATGCAAAGGTGCGGATGTGAGAAATTGGTCCTCGCTCGCAAAAGAGGCCTTTGCAACGCTGAAAAAATGTTTTATGTCTGCTCCTGTGTTAGTGCAGCCAGATCCGTCCAAACCATTCGTCGTGGAAGTGGACGCCTCTGAGGTGGGGGTGGGGGCGGTGTTGTCCCAAGGGCCTGCCACGCTAACCAACCTCAGGCCATGTGCTTTCTTTTCCAAGAAGTTCTCTGCTGCGGAAAGAAATTACGACGTAGGCAATAGAGAGCTTCTTGCGGTCAAATTGGCGTTTGAAGAATGGAGGCACTTTTTGGAGGGGGCCAGTCACCCGGTTATGGTGATCACGGATCACAAAAATCTGTCGTACATTGAGTCTGCTAAAAGACTAACGCCCAGACAGGCCCGTTGGTCACTTTTTTTTCCCGTTTTCAGTTTACGATTACATTTCGTCCAGGGTCTAAGAATGTCAAGGCTGATGCCTTATCACGCAGTTTTCAGCCGGTGTCGCCCCCTGAGCCACCGTCCTCCATTCTTCACCCTGGGGTTGTGATAGCAGAGGTCTCATCTGAATTGGAACGGGAGATTCTGGGGGCCCAGTCGCAGGCCTCGGCGGCCAAGCCGGAGGGGAAGTTGTTTGTCCCAGAGCAACTTCGCCTGAAACTCTTGCAGGAGTTCCATGAATCCAAGCTGAGTGCTCACCCTGGTATTTCAGCCACACGTCTGGCGGTGGCTAGGATCTTTTGGTGGCCTACCCTTGGTTCGGACATAAAAAAATTCATTGCTGGTTGTGGGGTCTGCGCTCGTTCTAAAAGCTCTCATAGCCGGCCGGCAGGGGAGCTGATACCCTTGGCAGTGCCCGAAAGGCCATGGACTCATTTATCCATGGATTTTGTTACCAATCTCCCTCCATCTAAGGGTAATACAGTGGTATGGGTAGTGGTGGACAGGTTTTCTAAGCAGGCTCATTTCGTACCCCTGTCCGCACTACCGTCAGCTGAGACGTTGTCCAGGTTGATTGTGCAGCATGTGATCCGGTTGCATGGGGTACCCCTGAATGTGGTGTCTGATCGTGGTGTGCAGTTTGTGGCTAAGTTTTGGCGTGCTTTCTGCAAAAAATTAGGTATGTCTCTCCTTTTCATCTGCATACCATCCTGAGAGCAATGGGCAGACGGAGCGCACTAACCAGTCCCTGGAACAGATCCTCAGGTGTCTAACCTCTGCTAGACAGAATGACTGGTGCGATGCACTGCCGTTGGCTGAATTTGCCTTCAATAGTCGGGTGAGTCAATCCACTGGTAGGTCCCCTTTCTTGATTAACTATGGGTTCAGTCCTCATTTTGGTGAGTTTTCTCGTCTGGATTCGGGGTGTCCCAGGGCTGAGGATTCTGTTCAGCGGTTAAAAGATACATGGGCAGAAGTCCAGGGGCGTATATCTAGGTCTCAAGGCAGGTATAAGTTTTTCGCGGACAGGAAACGAACACCTGGTCCCATGTTTCGGGTGGGAGAGAAAGTTTGGCTCTCCACGTGAAACATTAAGTTAAAGATTCCGTCAGCCAAGTTGGGACCCAAATTCATTGGCCCGTACAAGATTGTGGAAAAAATCAATCCAGTGGCGTATAGGCTGTTCCTTCCACCCTCTTTCAAGATCCCTAACGTCTTCCACAAATCTCTACTGAAACCATTTGAAGCAGTACGGGGAGACTCCGAGTCTGCTGCTCCTCCGGTTTTGGTCGAGGGGCAGGTGGAGTACGAGGTTGGTCATATCGTAGATTCCAGGTTGGTACGGCGGTCGGTACAGTACCTGGTTCATTGGAAGGGGTATGGACCGGAGGACAGGTCCTGGGTACCAGCCCGGTTGATGCATGCTGATCGCCTGGTGCGGGCTTTCCATGCTAAGTACCCGGGCAAGCCTGGGGGTCCAGAGGCCCCCCGTTGAGAGGGGGGTACTGTCATGATCTCAGTGCGGGTTTGACTCACACACGTGGGGTTAATGTTTGGAACCAGTGCTGATGACTGGCATTTCTGGGGTTAAAGGTTGTGATCCCGGTGCAGGCTTACCTGCACACCTGGGGCTATGATTGTGGCCTCTCCCTGGTTCTGGGGGAGGCTTCTTATAGCCTCAGGACGCTCCCATCCCTGTCAATTATACTTTCGCCATTGGCATTGTGTGGTGACCCCTGAGTGTGTTTGTGCTGTGTTCTGGTTACTTGATTCTCTGTGTATGACTCGGTCTGTTCCCTGGATATCGCTTTGGATTCTGCCTGGTACCTTATATGTCTGTTTGGTTTTGATCTCTGCTTGGCCCTGATTATCCGCTCTGTCTCCTCCCTGGTACTGTACTGTGATCCTGTGTATGACCTTTGGCTTTGTCTGACCTCCCATCTGTTTATCTCTCCTGTACCTCGCTGGTCTGTACTGTGCATAACCTCTGCTTTGCTTGGACTCTGAGTTCTCTTCCTTCTCTGTGTGCAGGACGCTAAGCCCCGCCCCCTTGCAGTCACATGACCATTCACATGACCTTAGGTCCTATGCTGGCTTCCTAAACTTCAGCATCCACAGGTCCTGTGCATCGGTACTTTCTGGCTGTACCTGACCCCGGTACCACTACATTGCGGGTGAGTCACTGCTCAGCGGAGGCTGCACGCCGGCGCTGACACTCAGGACACGCGCACTGGCTCAGTGAGCAAGTACAGTGCGGTGTTCCTGACAGTGGTTAGTTATAGCAAATTATAATTATCCTCCATCCCATAGTCCTGTGCCCAAATACCCATCATACATATCCACGATCCCATAGGCCTGTGCCCATATACCCATCATACATATCCTCCATCCCATAGTCGAGTGCCCATATACCCATCACATATCCTCCATCCCATAGTCCCATGCCCATATACCCATCATACATATCCTCCATCCCATAGTCCCGTGCCCATATACCCATCATACATATCCGCCATCCCATAGTCCCGTGCCCATATACCCATCACACATCCTCCACCCCATAGTCCCGTTGCCATATACCCATCATACATATCCTCCATCCCATAGTCGAGTGCCCATATACCCATCATACATATCCTCCATCCCATAGTCCAGTGCCCATATACCCATCACACATCCTCCATCCCATAGTCCCGTGCCCATATACCCATCATACATATCCTCCATCCCATAGTCCAGTGCCCATATACCCATCACACATCCTCCATCCCATGGTCAACCATTATGACATCATAATGAGCGGCGGGGCTTGCAACCTATGATGACATCAATGTCGCCATGGCAACCATTGTGACATCATAATGAGGGGCGGGGCTTGATACACACACAATTTTTCCCCAGTATGTAGATAGGGGCAAAATTGTTTGGTGAATTGGAATGCGCGGGGTTAAAATTTCACCTCACAACATAGCTTAGGACACTCTTGGGGTCCAGATGTGTGACTGCCAAATTTTGTGGCTGTAGCTGCGATGGTGCGGATGCCTATCCCGGACATAGACACATACACACACTTGAGCTTTATATATTAGATGTACATGTAAACAGCCCTTAGACTAATGTGTGCATTATCTACCCCTGATTAAAAAAAGTAATAAAATACATACATGAAACATGGATGTTTGAATAAGTTTTTATAGATCATCATTTTAAAAATATTGCAATATGAGGTCATTACAATAAAAAAAGTTATATATTTAGTAAACCGTGGAAGAATGCTACATAGATAGATAGTACATTGTTTTCTCTAGATAGATAGATAGATAGATAGATAGATAGATAGATAGATAGATAGATAGTACATTGAAATTACAACACCAAGAAAAAAGTCATTCAGTTATTGAACTCATAAATTCGATGGACATTTTAGTGAGATGTAAGTAATGGAGAAAATCAAACAAAATTTTCAAAACATCTTAATTTATCCACTTTTGAGTATGAGTGACACATGCAGAACTATATCAACTTACTCACATTGGCATGCTATAAGGTTATTATGGGTACTCTGAAATATCTCCTGCTTACTGAATGCACTTGGGAACACAAATCATCAAGATCCACTGCAGGCAGCTCCCCTTGTAATTGTTGATTAATGACATCCCAGATATGTTTTATGGGAGACATGTCTGGAGACACTGCAGACCATTGTAACATGTTAATGCCATGCAGGCTGCTCATATTTGTACCAGCAACATGTGACCTGACATTGTTGCTTTGAAAAATGGCTCCTGGAACACTTTAGAAAATTGGTTGAACCATTAGTTTCATGACCAAATCAATATAACCCTGAGTTGTCAGTGTACCTGGATTGAAAACTAAAGGGGTCCAGCTACCATACATTATGCAATTTCAAACTATAATACCAGACAATGATGATGTTCCCAAATAAAAGCATTTTCATAGCAATGCCCATGGGTCCAAAATTAACAACCACAACAGAAAAACACACAAATTTTGACCTTTTAGATGAAGAGCCAAATACAGCACTTAGTGATGAAACCCTAAGTGATAAACTGATAAATGACCACTATAAAATAATAATATACCCTGTTAATCCTTACAAGTGATACTACCTAACTACGGAGGTTGACACTCCATAGATAAGTGGAAATGGCACTCACGCTCACTAACAATTGCCCCAGAATGTACTAGGTAACCCTAATATAGTATACACGCTTCATAGAAAAGATGTACATCCAACCTGATATGTAGAAATAACATGAATAAATATTCAACCAGTATAAATCTAACAAGGTTGCTATCATGCAAGGATATGTAGGAAAAATAGTTAAGAGATTAAATCTTCATAAAAACAGTATGTGTCTGTTGTTTATCCAAATACAATGGATACAAATATTAATTGTATACATATATATTTTAAAATATTCAAGGTGGGCCATTTATATGGATACACCTAAATAAAATGTCAAGAGTGGGAGAAGAGGGTTGCATTGACAATCCAACACAATGGGCAGCACTTTGAACACACAGTGGTCATAAACTTGGAAATAACTCATGAAAGATTAAAATTACATTAAAACCAAGCACACCATTGTTTTTCTTGTGAAATTCTCAATAAGTTTGATGTCTCAAATGACCCTCTTCCCATTGAAAAAAAATAAAGTTGGATCCAAAATGTCCGACTTCAAAATGGCCATCATGGTCACCACCCATATTGAAAAGTTTCCCCCTCCCACAAACTAGTGTGCCACAAACAGGAAGTTGATATCACCAACCATTCCCATTTTATTTAGGTGTATCCATATAAATGGCCCACCCTGTATATAGTATTCAAGTAAATACACTATATATATATATATATACTAGCTGAAGAGCCCAGCGCGGCATAGTAACTAACTGTGGTTAGTTATAGCAAATTATAATTATATGATGCCCATATACCCATCACACATCCTCCATCCCATAGTCCCATGCCCATATACCCATCATACATATTCTCCATCCTATAGTCCCATGCCCAAATACCCATCATACATATTCGCCATCCCACAGTCGAGTGCCCATATACCCATCACACATCCTTCGACTCATAGTCCCATGCCCATATACCCATCACACATATCCGCCATCCCATAGTCCCGTGCCCATATACCGTCATACATATCCTTCACCCCATAGTCCAGTGTACATATACCCATCACACATCATCCATCCCATAGTCCCATGCACATATACCCATCATACATATCATCCATCCCATAGTCCAGTGCCCATATACCCATCACAAATCCTTCATCCCATAGTCAACCATTATGACATCATAATGTGCGGTGGGGCTTGCAACCTATGATGACATCAGCGTCGCCATGGCAACCATTATGACATCATAATGAGGGGTGGGGCTTGATATACACACACACTTTTTCCCAATTATGTAGATAGGGGCAAAATTGTTTGGTGAATTGGAACATGCGGGGTTAAAATTTCGCCTCACAACATAGCTTAGGACACTCTCAGGGTCCAGATGTGTGACTGTGCCAAATTTTGTGGCTCTAGCTGCGACGGTGCGGATGACTATCCCGGACATACACACATACACACACTTGAGCTTTATATATTATATATATATATATTATACTGTATATATAAGAGCACACAGATGGTCTATTAAAATAGCTCTCTCTCTCTCTCTCTCTCTCTCTATATATATATATATATATATATATATACACACACAGCGGGTAAAATAAGCATTGAACACATTTCCAATTTTCTAAGTAAACATATTGTTATAGTCAGTTGACTTCTGTAGTTTTTGCTGATGAAGAAGCAGGTCTTCTTTGAAACGTGTTTTGAAAAATAAAACACGCACTTATACTGCATTTTTACTATTGGCAGCGCAGTTTAATCTCCACTTTAACCAGTTGCGCAGGATTCCTAATTATTGCACTAACTTATGGACATCTATGGTTTGATTTCTTTGCCTGTGTGGATTGGATGGATTGCTACTAACATCTGGTGAGAATTTCATGTCAATAGCACCTTTAAAAATATATTTATTTCGAAAATTGGTGACATGCTCATTACTTATTTCACCGGCTGTATATGTATATATATGTGTATATATAGATTACAATGAAATATATAGAGTATATATAATTTTCAGAGGGAAATATAAAATAGACAGTAAATAAATGTCATCACATCACTATCATAATGCAAGAACTTTAATTTCTCAGCATTTTAAAAACATTATGAATGTAATGCAGATTTCAATGCTGAATATGTAATCTAAAATTATCAGCATTTCCTGTAGCATCCTCCCACATCAAAACCAGGCATAAAATAGATCTGTACACCATCCTACGTATACCAGATGTCAGATAATGATAATTCTAGAACAATTACATAATAATGCTTGTAACTGATGTGATTTTAGTTAAGGTGATGATACCATGAAATACAGTAATATTGATCACAAGATGCTATCTATACAGCAGCTAAATAGGTTCTTACATACCTGTATGCTTTGGGTATGATTATGTTTTACTCTGGTTTTTATGGTTCTTATTTAAACATTATTAATGAGCAAAAGCACTTCAAGCATTCCTAATATCTCAATGAGTAGCAGGTTTATGGTTTGCTACTCAATACAGCATACCCAATGTCCCAAAAAATGACATTTCATAAAAAATTAATATGATAAGAATTATAGCAACAGACATACTATTTTAGAATGATGTATGTTATTTTCAAGGTTATCTGGATAGATGAAGGTACCTCTAGTTATAGCAATAATTATACAGTTGGAGAAAGTAAATGTGCATTTACCTTAATTCACAAAATTATAGGTCAACTATTAGCTTAAATGTTAGGGTCCGGTTTCACAAAGCGACGCAGCAGTGATCTCGACAATGATACAACCTGGTAGGGATCGCTGGTATGTCACTACATGGTCGCTAGTAAGCTGCCAAACAGGCATATCTCTTCAACGACGCAGCAACAATACGTCAATCCATATAATGACCTCAGTGGTCGTTGGTCACACAGTAGCTTTTCTGACAACTCACACCTGCATCCTTGAGTTCTGCGTCACCAACGTGGTCACTCGTCGGTGACAAACACAGCGATGCATGCTTTCCAGCGGGACGCCAGTGATGAAAAAATGGCCCAGGACATTCGAGCACGATCAGCGACATCGCAGCGCGGGCCCGGTCGCCGCTATGTGTCACATGTAGAGAGATCGCAGGCGAGGTCACTGTTGCATCACAAAATCTGTGACGTTTCAGCGATCTCGCTAACGATCTCGTTATATGAGACGGGGCCTTTAGTGGTTGTGGAAGATTAGCAAACTAGATTTGCTCTTTTGTCTAGAAATAATGCCCCTTGAATATGTGCTGTGTTTTGGATTGCACCTAATTTTAAAAGGAGCAGCAATAACAAATAACCCCCATAAGTAAGAGTTGGACTGTTTCAAGTGAAAAGCAGACTTTTCCTAAATTTACAAATCTTTTAAAATTCTTGATGGTGATTAAGGCTATGTTCATCTTGTATCAAGATGCTATTGCATTCAACAGGATCTTTATCCAAGTGTAAGTGGAACGTTTCTATATAACAATCTCTTTAGGGTTTAGCTTTGTCTTACTGAAAGTTACAATTAGGACTCGCTCACTCGAGAGTATACATTGGACAAGTGCTATCCGGTGTTTTATTGGAAAGCCCTCAGCGCAATGCTTTTCTATAGGACGGTGCAGATATGCATTTTTTTTTCTCATGCCAATCCAGCATGAGAAAAAACTAGCAGCATGCTGTGAGTTGCTGCACAAATCAGATTCCACTCACCCATTAAAGTCTATGGGTGCGTGGAAAACATCAGAATGCACACAGATGACATCTGATTGCAGTGCGATATCCACGGAATTGCACAATGGAAAAAAATGGAGAAATCTTGTTCTCATCTCATTCTTAAGGGCATGTCACACTAAGAGATATCGCTAGCAATATCGCTATAACTTGTGACGTTATAGCGATATTGCTAGCGATATCGCTGTGTGTGATACTTACCTACAACCCGCTCCCCCACTGGTTATCGCTGATCGCGCAAGAACATCCTGGACTGTTTCTCGTCGTCAGCTTCCTGCGGCGCTTCCTGCTGTGACGACGAGCGTCACGTTGAGTCGGGCGGGAAGACGCAGGATCGCCTCGTCTGACAGGTAAGTAGCGACCCCCATCCCCAGCGATGTCGCTGGTGAGATCTGCCTGTGTGGCAGCTCACTAGTGACCACTTAGCGATGTACCAGCGATCCTGACCGCATCATATCGCTGGTCGGGATCGCTGGTACATCGCTATGTGTGACAGTACCTTTACCTGTGCTACAATTCTCTCAATTGAGAGAATTGCATCACACTAGGCTGACACCTGGCTCATACTCTGATCAGAGTTTCATCCTAGTGTCCTCAATCTGATTTTCTTGCATGAGAGAACATATGCTCTTGTGACCCCGACCTTGTTCTATAGATGTCACAGCACAGTACTAACTATAGACTATAGATCTCTTTGCCTATTATTAGTATGATGCTAGTAAAATAAAATAATTATGATGACAAGCAATTGCTTGCTTATGTATTAGACTTAGAAAGACCTGCACTTGAAATTATCCTTTCTCAATCAGTCTTCACATAACTTAAAAATAAAGAGATCTTTGAGCTAAAATCCAAAAGAACACAAAGTTTATCAGAGTTGCTTTAAAGAACTGTGACTTTGCCAGGGAAAAAAATCTTAATTCATGAATTTATACACGGATGTGTATATTCTTTTTAAAAATCATAGTTTCCGCTTGTATACTGTTATGATTCCACTCTTAAAATTTGTGAAATGAACTAGAGCAACAAGTTATCTCTTCCACTGTGAGTTTTAGTTGGATTGTGCACATCTAGATTTCAAAGACCCTTTAGTTATGGCCTCATCATTAGAGTTGAGCGAATTTGTTTGGACTCAGTTCTGAATCCGATCGGCAGAGAATAATGTTTTTGCAATAGTTGTTGAACACAGCCAAGCGTCATTAGAGTCAATGAGAGTAGACATTACCGAATATGTTCAGAACCGATCATCAAACATAAAGTCGGCACGATTAGGGAACCAATATGGCACGAATATGGCAAATTCAGGACAAATTTGCTCAACTCTACTCATAATCAAGTCTCTAGAAGAATTCTTCTGTGATCTGTTTGGTCACTCTGAATCTGGAGTCATCACTGTGGGCCCTTACTTAGTTATATTCTGAAATATGAGGCTCACTCTATGATAGAAATGTTGCTTTAAATCTGAATGACATTAGTTTTTCTTTCTCAACTGTTATAAACTTTCTGCAGTGAGTCATTTGCATATCAGGTTCTTTATAATTTAAGATCCAGGGACAAATAGCAAGTAAAATATTTGCTATACTTTAAATTAGCGATCCAAGTCTTGTCATTGTTATTACTGATAATGCATATTTATTTGAGTGCAATTTGTGAATTGAAGTTGACATGGTAGATAATCTAAATAGTGAGCCAACAGGCAGATTGATTAACAACACAACTATTTACATTGTAAAATAGCAGATGTTCCATTATGTCATCACCAGATGTTGTAAAAACTATGATGAGCCAGAAGATGCTGCCTCCGAATTACGAGAAATCCCTTGCATAAATAATACATATGCGGCCGTATCTTGAGGAACATCCCAAACTTTATTAATAAAATTTAGTAACATAATAGTTTATCATTTCCAGTTATGCTATATCTGTCTGATTCAAACTGGCTGTGGGTTTGAGAAGTGTAAATCACTTGACAGAGTACATTAAATTTTCACAGCTTTAACCATTTTACTCTTATGGCAGGTGCAGACAAGCTAATTTTTTCATATGAGAATATTGGATCATTTATGCCAACTACTGTGTGATCAAACTTTGATCAGAGTTTGATCAGAATGTGAGCATAGTGTGGTCAGATTCTCTTAAACGAAGAGAAGATGGAGAAAAAAGTCTCCATCTTCTCCATTCTGTCAGTGCACGGAAATCAGACTGCACCCAGATGTCATCCAAGTCCAGACCTAAGTTGCATTTACTTGTATGGCCGATTATAGGATCAAACAGTGATTGCAGCGATTTTTTTCATTGGATAGTCTCATGTAACAAGATATAAAGGACAAAAGGAAGATATAAATATAATGCAGTGTAAATGTTAATTTATGTTCTCATCAAAAGTGAAAACTATTTGGAAACATCGTATGTATATTTTTTCAAAATTTGTCGCTTGTACAAATTCAATTTACTTTCTTATCATATAGCAGATGCAAAATCAAACTTTGCAGCCACAAGTATTACACAAGTAAGTTATAGTAACCACAACCACAATACTAACAAAATCTGAAAGAACTGAATGTACTATCATAACAGTCTTATACTTAACTATTTTTAAAGTGGAGGTTTACAAGAGGAAGAAAAATCTAACAAACTTTTATCAATATCTCCCTTTGGATTAAAGGGAAATGCAAGCAGCGAAAAAGCAAATTTGCATGTCACTGACTCTACATGCAGCAGTATATATGTATAGTGTTTTCTTATATAATATTTATCCCATGGGCCTAAAAATATATTAATAAAATTATATAATGTAATATGATATTAAAAAATTTTCAAAATAATTGTTAAAAACTTTCAGGATTGAGAGTCCTCAGTAGTTGATACCTTTTAATGGCTAACTGAAAAGATGGTAAAAGATGCCATTAAAAGGTATCAACTACTGAGGACTCTCAATCCTGAATATTTTTCTATCTACTGGCTAACACGGTACAAAGATATACATCTTTCCTGTGTTAAAAACTTTAAAACTGAAAAAAGATCTTTTAATGCACTGCTCAATGCCATACTTATATTGAATGCTTTTTCATTCTCTATGGTACTATAATTTGGATCCCTGATCAGAGTGATGAAGAGTCTTCTGAGAATTTCTACTTGTTGGAGAAATATATCTTCTTTCTTTTAAACATTTTTTGCTTTTCCTTTCGGTGCAAAGATGAACAGATTTTTGGCAGTTCAAACTCTTGAACAGGCCATGTATTGTTGACCATGAGAAAAGCATGGAGATTGCAAATCGATCCCTACTACTTTCAAGGACTGTTCCTGAGCCTTGTTAATAGACATTGCAAATGCTAGTCGAAGTGGAAACTGGAGGCATTTAAATCAAAAGGCAAATCAAATGGAATGAGTGGAATTATTGGAATGAAAATGTCCTCTCTCTTGGCACATAATGTTTCTGAGCTGTGTGTCTATTCTTATCCTGCGTGATACCAGCAGCTGAGCTGTGTACCTAATCCTCTCCTGTGTGATACTGTTTGCTGAGCTGTGTATCTAATCCTATCCTGTGTAATACTGTCTCCTGAGCTGTGTATCTAATCCTATCTTGTGTGTTACCATCTGCTGAGCTGTGTATCTAATCCAATACTGTGTGATACTGACTAGTGA
The DNA here is from genome assembly GCF_039654945.1 of Dendrobates tinctorius. Classification (NCBI taxonomy): domain Eukaryota; kingdom Metazoa; phylum Chordata; class Amphibia; order Anura; family Dendrobatidae; genus Dendrobates; species Dendrobates tinctorius. The sequence goes on along the minus strand of NW_027361775.1, from coordinate 12,527,986 downwards.
GCTGTGTAGCTAATCCTATCCTGTGTGATACTGACTGCTGGACCGTGTATCAAATCCTATCCTGTGTGATACTGTCTGCTGAGCCGTGTATCTAATCCTATCTTGTGTGATACTGTCTGTTGAGGTGTGTTGTGTATCTAATCCTATCCTGTGTGTTACTGTCTCCTGAGCTGTGTATCTAATCCTATCCTGTGTGATGCTGTCTGCTGAGCTGTGTATCTAATCTTTTCCTGTGTGATAATGACTGCTGAGCTGTTTATATAATCCTGTCCTGTTTTATACTATCTGCTGAACCGTGTATCTAATCCTATCCTGTGTGATACTGTCTGCCGAGCTGTTTATCTAATCCTATCCTGTGTAATACAGTCTGCTGAGCTGTGTATCTAATCCTATCCTGTGTGATACTGTCTGCTGAGCCGTGTATATAATCCTATCCTGTGTGATACTGTCTGCTGAATCTTGTATCTAATCTTATCCTGTGTGAAACTGTCTGCTGAGCTGTGTATCTCATCGTATCATGTGTGATACTGTCTGCTGAGCTGTTTATCTAATCCTGTCCTGTCTGATACTATCTGCTGAGCAGTGTATCTAATCCTATCCTGTGTGATACTGTCTGCTGACCTGGGTATCTAATCCTATCCTGTGTGATACTGTCTGCTGAGCTGTATCTAATCCTATTCTGTGATACTGTCTGCTTACCTGTGTATCTAATCTTATCCTGTGTGATACTGTCTGTTGAGCCGTGCATCTAATCCTATCCTGTGTGTTACTGTCTGCTGAGCCATGTATCTAATCCTAAATAGTCTAAATGACAGCTGAGCCATGTATCTAATCCTATCCTGTATGATACTGTCGGTTGAGCCATGTATCATATCCTAAATTGTGTTACTGACTGCTGAACTGTGTATCTAACCCTATCCTGTGTGACACTGGTCTGTGTATCTAATCCTATCCTGTGTGATGCAGTCTGCTGAGCCGTGTATCTAATCCTACCCTATCCTGTGTGTTACTGGGCTCCCCCTGCAGTCTGTGTCAAAGGGTGGTCTGTGTCGGCACGGTAATAAATTGTGTTATTTCCAGATTTACAAAATGACAATAACACCATAGAAATGTTAAGAATAATAGGCCTCAGTTACCACAACTGAGTGCAATGAAAACTGTTGATCATAGCATCCAATCACAGATCAGCTTCTTTTAAACAGCTCTGGTGAAATGAAAGCTGTTTAGTGATTGGTTGCTATGTGGAGTGTGAGTGGCTGAAACACACATACATACACTCATTTTTATATATAGATTGGGAACTTTGAAAAAAATAAATATTAGACTGGTATGGCTGCTGTCTGTAATATTAATATATACTCTATATACTTGTGTATAAGCTAAGATTTTCAGCCCATTTTTTGGGGCTGAAAGTCCCCCTCTTGGCTTATACTCGAGTCATAAAAGGGGGTAGGCGGGGGGAGGAGGAGTGTGGGTGTCAGAGATCATAATCACCCCCTCCTGGCATGGTCTCTGCATCTCCCTATTTGTTCCATGGTCTCGGTGCCCCTGATCTTCCTGTGTTCAGCGGTCACGTGGTGCCACTCATTAAAGTCATGAATATGCGCAAATTCATGACTTTAATGAGTGGTACCATGTGACCGCTGAAACCTGGAAGAGCTGCAGCACCGCCAAGACCATGGAAGAATCAGGGGGCTGCAGAGACCATGCACAAGGAGAGGGTGAGTATGATGGGGAGGATGGGGAGCAGTGCAATATTCACCTGTTCCCGTTCCACCACTGTGCGCCGCTCTGTCCTCCTCATCCTCTTTCTGTGACATTCAGGTCAGAGGGCGTGATGATGTAGTCAGTGTGCGCCCTCTGCTGAACATCACTGCAGAGACCCAGGAGACAGAGCAGCACCCTGTGATGGAACGGGGACAGGTGAATATCGCCAGTTCCAGGGGAATGAGCCAGCAGCGACACTGGCACCTTGCCCACAGAGCGCTCCGGTGTCCCTGCCTGCTCAGGACACCAGCACCTGGCCCCCAGCGACGAGAGATGAGTATGTCATATTTTTTTTAACTGCAGCAGTAGTGGCAGCAGCAATATATGTCCCATATTTATCTATGGAGCATCTTCTTGGGCCACCATTAACCCTTTTGCAGCATTTTATGGGGGGTATTTATCTATGAAGCATCTTCTTGGACCACCATTAACCCGTGTGCAGCACAACCCTTGGTTTATACTCGAGTCAATAAGTTTTCCCAGTTTTTTGTGGCAAAATTAAGGGTCTCGGCTTATACTCGGGTTGGCTTATACTCGAGTATATATGGTACATTTTTTATCTTGTTATTTTATGTAATTTTGATATAGAGTGTTAAATTACAACAACCACAAAAAATGTACGTTGATTTACTATATACAGCTTCAATAATTATTCTTCAAATGTCCTCATTGGCTTATTGTTGTAGCAGAGAGAAATAAAATTATCACAGGAAGTGTAGTCATGCATTCCAATTTAAACAACAATGGAATGAAGATAACAAAACTTCTCTAATTATATTGCTATTTGAAATAATAAAAACTTGTCATAGAACAAAATGAAATGTGCTTGGTTTTTAATACAATAACTAAATTGTGACTTAACAACTACTCTTATTTTGACTTCTAGAAGCTAGAACTGTTTACTGTAATTTTCAAAGTCAAGAAAATATATTATGTTCATGCACACATACTGATGAGAGATTACAGCATAAAGAAAACTGTATAAAACAAATATGATCACATTTAATGGAAGTGATCATTAGTATTACAGTAGAAATGGACTGCTAACTTCATAAGATAATAATTAGTAGTATAATGTTTTAAAAATGTAAAGTAAAACAACAATTTCTTGCTGTATGCTTTATATATATGTAGAAATTATGTTTCATGAATTACATATTCAAGTAGTTGCTCATATTCTAAAAAAGAACAGTTTACACATGGGTGTCTATGATTTGGCAAATATCCTTAGTCATGATTCATAAATTTATCCTACATATCTTTCTGTAGATAAGACGTTTTACTTACTTTTTACAAAGAATCATTTCTCTAAAGATACTTTATTAACTGGCTATGCATACAGTAAATCAGTATCATATAAAAGCAGCATCTTTCCAAACTAATCAAAACTTTACTCTACTCAGGAAAGGAGCAATAATGTGAAAACAGTTCTAGCTGTAAAAAAGTCATTAAAGGTTGTTAGTAAAGTTGAGCAAATTTATTCAGATTCAGTCGCAGAATCTGAATTTTCCATATTTGTGCCATATTGGTACCCTATTTGTGCCAAATGTTTGTTTGATGATTGGTTCCAAACATATTCAGTAATTTCTACTACCATTGACTCTTATAAAGTTCAGCTGTGTTGGACGATTGTAGCAAAAAACAATATTCGCTGCCGATCATATTCGGAACAGAATCTGAACAAATTTGTTAAACTCTAATTTGTAGTAGAGATAAGTGAATATTTAAATGTTTGGTTCGGCTCATGATCGCCAAATTTGCAATATTCAATGATATAATCGTCAATTAAATCACCTAATATAGCCGAATATACACAGCACAAAAGTCGGTGATACACACACTGTGTGACGGCGTGGGAAACACCGGCATAGAGCTTCTGATCAGCAGTGAAATCATCCCCACTGGTCAGAGAGCCGTGTTTACCACACTGTCAGAAGACAGCGTGAGTGCTCAGCTGTGATCGGAGGTGTAAAGTTTACCTCCGGTCACTGGTGTCAGCTAATGTGAATACAGCTCCCATCATCTGACACCTGCTGCCGTTAGTAACAGTGAGAGCTGAAGTGGCAGATGGGAGAATACATCAGCCGCTCCCACGTTGTAAAAAAATAATTTATAAAAATCCTGAGTGGGTTCTTCAATAACCAGCCAGGCAAAACTCACAGCTGTGGGCTGCAACCCTCAGCTGTCAGCTTCAGCAAGGCTGGTTATTAAGTATAGAGGGATCCCCACACTGTATTTTTAATTATTTAAATAAATAACTAAAAATCTGGCAGGGGATCCCCCATTTTTGACAACCAGCCTGCTAAATCTCACAGCTGGGGGGTTGATATACTCAGGCTGTTAAGGGACCATGGATATTGGCCCCCCAGCCTAAGAGTAGCAGCCCGCATCTGCCCAGAAAAGGCACATCTATTAGATGCACCAATCCTGGCACTTTTCCTTGCTCTTCCCACTTGCCCTGTAGTGGTGGCAAGTTGGGTTTAATGCTAGTCACTCAGTCTGCGCACACAGCAACTCATTCACCAGTGGTTCTCAGCCTGGATGATAGCATCTTGGCTCTGTGCAGGTTGAAAACTATCAATCCCCCAGACATGGATTACGGCATGAGACAGAATGACAGACAGATATGGTATATATATATATATATATTTTATTTTTGCTTTATTACAGGAGTGCAAGTGCTTCGGTGAAATTAGGCATTAGGTGAGTATAACTGATGTTCCTTTTCTGGGCAGCTGCAGGCTGCTATTTTTAGGCTGGGGGGGCCAATATCCATGGCCCCTTACCAGCCTGAGAATATCATCCCCCAGACGTCTGATTTAACAAGGCTGGTTTTCAAAAATGGGGGAACCTCATGCGCTTTTTTAATTATTTATTTAAATAATTAAAAAATACGGTGTGGGGACCCATCTATTCTTGCTAACCAGCCTTGCTGAAGCTGACAGCTGAGGGTTGCAGTCCCCAGCTCTGAGTTTTGCCTGATTAGTTATCAAAAATACAGGGTTCCATCAGACGGGTCCTGCGAGTTCACAGCCAATGAACTCACTTCAGTTTTCTGATGTCATTGTGGGCGCTGTGGGAAAATTTCCCACAGTGCTCGAGCTGACGTAACATAGGTGAAGTGAGTTCATTGGTCGTGAACTCACAGGAAATGTCTGCTGGCAGCAATGCGAGCAGGAGAACTTTCTCCCGCTTGCAGTGGCCTTAGACAGGGAATAGCAGTATCTACTGCATGACAGGCTGCATGTTCACAACATACAGCCTGCCATCTAGATGTAGCAAAGCTAGACTCATCATGGGACAAATGGATTAAAAGCATCTCTGCAGAAAGGTAAGAAATATTGTTTGCTTTTTCACCTTTTTTGCAGATGACAAGGGCATTGGGAGAATAGGTGAGGTCATAAGTATGGTTTAGTTAAGATTATTAAAGGAGTCTGTGTCTTTCTTCCAGTTAAAGAACTTTTTTCTGGGTGTCTGTGTTTTCATACACTGTGACTATTGTGTTAGTAATGGAGGTGTCTTATTGATGCCTCTCCATTACTAACCTCGGGGCTTGATGTCACCTGACAATACAAAGGTGACATCAACCCCAAACTATCAACCCACATGCCACCACTACAGGACAATTGGGGAGAATGAGGCTAAGTACCAGAATTGGTGCATCTTAGAGATGCGCTTTTTCTAGTGCATCCAAGAGCTATTGATTTTAGTCTGGGGGGCAGTATCAATGGCCCCTTCCTAGGCTATTAATATCAGCCTGCAGCTGTCTGTATAGCCTTTGCTGGTTATTAATTATAGTGGGACCCTACGTCTTTTTTGTGTCATTTAAATCATTGCTCTTGTCTCGGATGTTTTCATTATGTAATCAAATGTACTTAAAATCTGTTCTTCTTGGCTTTTCATTTTCATGAAAGATGAAATCTGCATTGTTGAGAGTGAGCTGTGGATTTTATTGTTTAGGCTATAGTTTTCTGAAGAGGCACTAATAAATAGGTCAAGCCAAGTTACATTTATTTATAGGTATGTAACAGGTTCAGGTCACTAACATAGTTACGTTATTAATGCGGGGCCCTCAGCTAAAGTGACCAACAGCATGACTTTAGAGGTAATAGTCATATTGAAAGTAAACAGTGGAAAGAAAAGATGGTAATAAGAACAGATATCAGTCAGCATTTATGACAAAATATATCTATTACAACACTTAGTTTAGATCAGAACATATGAAAACTGTTCATTAGAACAAATATGGACATATTTCAATAAAACAATAAAGCAGTAACAGTAATTACAAAATATTTAAATGTTCATCTACATCAAACAGCAAAATACTCCATGACATGTACCCAAGGCTACTCAAAAGTCTAAATATTATTATGTTAATCTATAATGATAGCCTCCATTTTAATTCATTCAAGGATTAAAGTACAACAATAGGAGCTGCCAAAAAAGTTACATCAAACTTATTTGTTTTCCTAACTACTGTTTCTGTTTGAGATTTTAAGCATTTTGAAATGGAGAATAATGAAGAATTGGCAACCCTTAAAGGTAATTTTACGACTGTTCGCTGGAGATAAGAAAATAATTCTAAAAAAATTATTAGCACTCAGTAAAAATGGCTTTTGGGTGCTTGAATCACATTTGAAAGCTAAGTTTAGTTATTGTAATCATTGGGTTCAAGTATTCTGGACAAGTTAGGAATGATTTAAATACCATCATCTAACATGGTTTATTAATATACTGATGATATTTTCCTTGTGCCAAACGGCTTGCGGTAGTTTTCTATGCATTTTTCTGCAAATCACATTCTTAGCAAATGAGTCATAGGATTACATATAGAAAGATTAATTTATTTGTTAGACATTTGATGGTGGAAAATCCATGTCTAGGAAACTCTCTCTAAACTAAATTTTGGTACATAGAGGTAACTCAGCAAAACAAATGATTAGGCCCCTAATTAGCAGTAACATAATAATGATAAAAAAATCCAATTTACTTGTATGACTGCTATCTCTTTTTCCCTATGTTAATATTTTCTGCATCTATTTCCCTTCCAATTACTTACAGAACTACATGTTGAAGCTTCTGCAAAGATATTTAATCATAGAATGGCTATGAGCCAGTACTCTCTGCAAGGACTGATGTAATAAAGCCAAAAGTCACAACATTTTTGTGCAATATTGAGTTTTGCAACATTTTATGCAATTTTATGCCCAAATTCTGAAGGAAACTCCTTAAATAATAATGGCCATAAAAAATGAGCCAGGAATTGGGGGACCAATCTACTGAATGGCTCTTTATGGCTCTCTGTGTCCAGATCAGATAGATTAAAAAAATCTCTCTGTAAGCATAAATAGGGGAAACCTGTCAATCGAGTCAATCAACTGACAGGTAAAAGCCAACTAGTTTCCTAGATAAATCTTCTCCATGTTTAAAGGACATGTTTAAACTATGATGTTTAAACAACAGGAAAACATAACTCTGACCATTAGTACAATTTCTTGCAATAAATTGCAAAATGGTCTAGTGTAAAAAGTTACCGTGCTTTCAAGTAATTTTTCCAAATAAGGTATCCAGTGTGAGTATAAGAGGAATAACATTCTATCTGGCCGTTTTATGACACTGTATGTCCTGGAATTTTAGAAGTTTCCCTTATGCATGCTCTATCTCTTTTCAGTCCATTGAATGCTAAGGGGCAGGAAACAAGCTGCAGTAATCATTGCCATATACAGTACATCATAGTACACAGAGATGAATTTCTGCTATTCATTCATTTTTTAGCACATAGGGAAAAACAACAACAACCTGGAGGATTTTCAAGAGCAGAGCTCAGCTATCTGAATGTGAATCAGCTCTGAAATAGGTTAAAAAATTGTTAGAAAGTTCATCATGATCTTTTTGTTTCTTTTTGCCTGTTTCACCTCCCTATTCCTACAGTAACTCACTCTCACCTTGCCACAGAGTACAATGATCTGTGTAATATGACACTACAATGAGTCTGGAGTCTGTCTTACCTGAGAAAGCTGGAATAGAGTTTTTTTTAAGGGTAGATGACACATTCAGGAGGTAAGGAAAGAGGGAGACATGGCTGATAAGTGGGGAAAGAAGCTGATTTCTCTAACAAGTTATATTGTAAAGATTCTGATATTTGCCTGCACTTTTGATTTATTCAAATTTTGTTGAAAGTTACTTCCATTTTAACATAAATCTTTTTTTACAATTTTAAAGATTTTTTTACAGCTTAAAAGTATAAACAAAACTACAGAAAAAATATGTGACTAAATGCCCATCAATTCTAACTGATTCTTTGTGCTAAGAACTAAAAAAATATATAAGAAGCTCTTTAGTATTGTTTTAATATTGATAAAAATATACATATGTGAGTCAAACAGAAAATTGCTAACATATTATGTTATTGTATTGCATAATATATTATTATTCAAAAAAATAAATGCTGCATTCCTACAAAATAAAGAAACAAGCTGATGTTAGCATACATTTTGAATTAGTTTTGATGTTCCTGGACTAGAATCGCTTGTAATAGATCAAATGTCCAATTTCAACCATGTAGGTCAGATTAACAAAGGAAACAACTAAGGGGGCAAGTACATTTTTTGTTCTTGAGTCAAAGCCCAGACCTTAATCCAACACAAATGCTGAGGTAGCACCTGGACCAAAAGAAGCCACCAACATTCATATAGCAGATTGAATCAATCCTTTTCACAAGCCATAATACAAAGTAATTATTTAATATTTTACCGATAATCATAAACTGTTCATAAATAGCTCATCTCATAAATAGAATATGAGTGCATACAAATATAAACTGTAAAAAAATCCATATACTGAAGAATCCAAGATGAGTGTATTTTTTTTCATATTACCCACAGTTTAAGCTGAAACCCTGTACAACAGCATACATTTATATTTTATATAAAATCTGTGACCATGATTGCCCATGTCAGGTGAAATTGTAAAGATGTAATTGCAGCAAACAGTAAATGGGAAAATGATGATGACAAAGTGTCTTGTCAAGAACTATTAGAGTCAATTAAATTCCCCCAAGACAATTTTAACATCAAAAGTTGATGCTCCATCATAATCTCTTGTATTCATTTCAAAATATTCTTTAAAATGTTGTCCTCACTTTTATCTGATGGTACCCATCCTTAATTTAAAATCTGTCAACAAAACTTAAATTGGGGAAATATTATTCCTTTTGGTCTCTACTAAATTTACTGTACAACCTCAATGCATAAAGTCTTTGGAGTCCAAGAAAAAGACAATGTAGTAACAACTGCATAATAAATTCTTACTCAGCCCACTCATTTAAAAAGGAATATTTTTCTAAGAAATTTAGCAGTCAAAATTCTGCAGTGCTCTGTGCTAATGCTGTGTGCTAAAAGTAAAATTATTTATATTATTGTAAAGTACTTTTCATTATTCAAATAAATGAGTCATTCTTATAGATTACTTAGTTTTTTCCAAATTCTAAATACAAATATGAAATAAGAAATTCACCATTAACTGGGATGTTTGGGACAACATATTGATGACATCCCATCAGCTATTAACTAATCTGCCCAGTATGCTCCATATATAACTTTTAGTGGATGCTTCCAGGTACTACACCTTATTTCCCATTCACTTGAACAGGATATAATATACAGTACCTGTGAGCGAGCATGAAACAATGTATGGAGTCACCAACCATCAGTCATTGAAACAAATAACAGATGATTGATTCAGTTTCTTAATATTCTATGGATAAATTATTAATCTAATAGGTAATAATCAGAAACTGACCTACTGGTTAAATCAGGTTTTTGAGTTGTATGTTTTTTTGGAAATGTTTGCTTTCCTATCCTGTTTTTTATAAAAAAAAATACTTCCTTTCTTCTCCATAAGAAGTTTTAGCAAGGCACCTTATTAGCAGGGGCAGAATTACAATAACAATTGACACCTCTATACACAGATGGCAACTAAGAATTCACCATTTACAATAGGGAATGTAAAAGCTGATATTTCTCCACCTCCCTTCACAATGACTTTTGCACAGACTTATTAAATACTTCAATAAAAATAATAGAGTCACAAACTTTGTGGCTATGCACATGTGTTGTTTCCTGAAACAACTGAAATTAATTATCTTAAAAAAGACTCAGTGAACAGTGTGAAAATTGTAATGTTTCTATTTTTTACTTTAATACAGATTGTATTTGGTATGTAAAAGAAAAACATTGGCAACTTTTTAAAAATACTTTTAAAACAACCTGACTTAAATAGGTAATTTTCTGATTATGGATTTCCTTTAAACTATTTGAATATAGTTATAATTATATAACTAGAATGAAATGATCTGTATAAACCATGTCAATCATTCTAAAATGTTGTTGATAGGTTTAAAATAAATTAAACTTAACACATACTCCAAATACGAATTTTGCAGTACAATGTTGATGTAAATACTTATGTCCCCAAAAAATTAGAAAAGTATTCAAGGAGTGATACATTTATTGGCTAACCAGAGAAATTTTATTTGCAAGCTTTCAGGGCTCAGAAGGCCCCCTCATCAGCATGAATTACAAGTGAATTACTGAGAAGAGATGGTATCATTTAAATAGGAAATACACAGGGGCATGAGGTGATGCTTGCTAGAGTTAGGTCAAGGAAATCATTTTAAGGTTTTTGTTATACATGCAGATGAGGTGGAAGTGATCTATTAGACATCTGGAGACCTTCTTGTGGAGGTGTGAGCTGTGTCCATGTAATGAGTCATGAATCCAGGTGTCACATTGAATCCTATTGTTAGAGATTGAAACATATTTATAAATTAGAACTCCCACATTTTTAGTTCTCTGTCACTATTAAAATATCCTTTCAATATTGGGACATTTAGAGCTGCCATATTGTGTCCAGGTATAAACATCAAAGAGAAAAGGTCCTCCAAAGATCTTGTATAAAATGTTCAAATTTTATTACATGCAAGAAGTGACACAAAAATCTAAAAAGAAACAGCAAACCATACAGAAACAGAAAAGTAGTATGACACTGGGTGAAAATTTTTTTTCATGACTATTAAATAACTGGTATACATGAGGGAGCATATAAAAAGTATTACATGCGAAATATGCATAAAGTGCTGGTGCAGCAAGCAAAGACAGGTTACATAATAGTGCTAAATAGTTAATTGTAAAATTTCATATATCAAAGCCTAATTGCATGCTTAATAAAGCTTGCAGCAGAATCTTGCATAAGAAAATGGATAAAGTACAGACATTGCTGGTTTCCCCATATCTGATCTCCTCAGAAGGAAAAAATCCCTCATGAAAAATGAATGATGTAAATATAGGGAGAATGTCAGGTATAGGAAACACACCTCATGGCTTTAAATGAAGCAGTTACATATTTACCAAATTAAGAAGGTCACCCAGGGTCCCTATTAATGTGCGTTTCGATGAATGTCTTCCTCAAGGGGTGCTTAACCTCCCATTGCTAACAACCACCTTCTTATAACTGTCAAAAATGCAGATTATCTGTGAAGCGCCCGGCTCCAACCAGCTGGACCACGTCATCCTGGGCCCGTGATTACCAGAAGTGTGCCCCTACAAAAAGCCGACATACTCTGAATAATTAGACAGCGCTGTGATAGTAATAAGATTCCTGGAAGTTCACCGTCGCCAGTTGTCTTGGCAACAGCACCCCACACTTTCAATGCAAACCGGAAGTGTGGGCGCCATATTGGATCCTCAGTAGGAGGTGAATAAAGTCCATCTGGACACAGTATTCCAGATGAGGTCTGACCAAAGAGCAGTAGATGTAGTTGATGAACAGATCCACAGAGCTACAAGGATCCCAAAAAGCAGCCTCCTGGATTACAAACAGAAGGAGGACAACATTAGGGTGCCCATGGTGGTCATATGCAACGCTCACATGAACATCTTAAGGAAAATTGACACTGACCTCTGACCAATATTCCACAGGGACCACAGACTGAAAGCAATATTACCAGAACTGCCTCTGCTCTCCTACAAACTGCCTCCCAACCTAAGGAATATCCTTGTCAGAAGTGTCCTCACATCACCTTCAGAGACCGGCACAGTCACCTGTAATTGTAAGAAATGCAAGACCTGCACCCACATATCACCAACTGATAAAGTCCCCATACCCAATACAAATCAGAACTATAAGATCATGTACTCTTTTTCATGTACTCTTTTTCATGTACATCCTCCAATGTGGTGTACAAGATACAATGTACAAGGTGCAATGCAGGGAAATACATCAGGGAAACTAAACAAAAATTACATACAAGGATGAATCTGCATGGACATTCAATAAAAAATGAGCTGGACACGCCTGTAGGAATACACTTCTCTAGACCTGGACACAGGATGGCAGATCTAAAAGTCCGAATATTGAAAGGTCATTTTAATAGTGACAGAGAAAGAAAAATCTGGGAGTTCAAATTCATAAATATATATCTAACAATAGTCCTCATTGTGACACCTGGATTAATGACTCATTACATGGACACAGTTCACACCTCCACAAGAAGGTCTTCAGATGTCTAATAAAACACTTCCACTTCATCTACATGTATATAAAAACTAATTTTGATTTCCTTGGCCTAACTCTAGCAAGCATCACCTCATGTCCTTGTGTAATTCATATTTAAATGTTGCCATCTCTTCTTAGTAATTCACTTGTAATTCATGCTGATGAGGGGGCCTTCTGAGCATTGAAAGCTTGCAATTATACTTTCTCTGGTTAGCCAATAAAGGTATCATTCATTGAATACTTTTCTCCTTTTTTGGGACATAAGCATTTACATCAATTTTTCTGGCTAACATGCTACCACAATACTATTTTGCATTGTACGCAGTACAATGTTAAATGTTAAAAGAGTTAGCTGATTATCACTATCCTCTTGACCAGTATGTGTATCATTTTTTTATTATTTATACTTTCAACAAAGCCAATATTTTGTTATATTAATATATTGTTAATATATTGGAATGCTTTACCTTCATAAACTGCTTTAAATCCTTGTGCGCTTACTGCAAAATCAGTTGTGAACCAAAGTGTGAGAATAGAACCTGTGCTTACTATTGAAGATGGAAGTTGGAATCCAGATAACCTGAAAAACAAAAGAAAATCCAAAGTTTAAGGAGGTATTAAATGATTGTTTTTTTTGTAAAGTAGTGAAACCTCTTGGTTGATCACCCAAATGGTTTATAGAAGTATTCATCAAAAATAGGTCATCAATACAGTAGTTAAATTAAAAATCTGGTCTATGTAAGGTATGGTTTTCTCAAATAGATGGCCTTCTTGTCTCATCATCTTTCCATGTTTGGAAAGAAAAGCATATTCCTTGTGTTGACACCTTTGTTTTTTTCCAACAGATTTTTGGAGGGTCAAGCTATGTTCACAATGTGTGCAAACTGTAAAGCGCTGCGGAATATGTTAGCGCTGTATAAAAATAAAGATTATTATTATATTGTGCTTTTGACATGTTTTAACAGTGATTTTATGCAAATTAAAAGATGTTTTTAACCCTTAACGATCAAGCCATTTTGTAGGTTAATGATCAGGCCTTAATTTTGAAATTTGACCACTGTCACTTTATGTGCTTATAACTCTGGAACGCTTCAATAGATCCAGCTGATTCTGACAATGTTTTTTCATGACATATTGTACTTCATGTTAGTGGTAAAATTTCTTTGATATGACTTGCATTTATTTATGAAAAAAATGGAAATATAGCGAAAAATTTTTAAATTTTGCAATTTTCAAAGTTTTAATTTTTATACCCTTAAATCAGAGAGATAAGTCACAAAAAATAGTTAATAAATAACATTTCCCACATGTCTACTTTACATCAGTAAAATTTTGGAACCACAAATTTTTTTTTGTTAGGGAGTTATAAGGATTAAAATTTGACCAGTGATTTCTCATTTTTACAACAAAATTTACAAAACCTTTTTTTAGGGACCACCTCACATTTCATAGAATCATAGAATCATAGAATCGTAGAGTTGGAAGGGACCTCCTGGGCCATCTGGTCCAACCCCCTGCTCAAAGCAGGATTCGCTAAATCATCCCAGTCAGATGTCTGTCCAGCCTCTGTTTGAAGACTTCCATTGAAGGAGAACTCACCACTTCTCGTGGCAGCCTGTTCCACTCATTGATCACTCTAACTGTCAAAAAGTTTTTTCTAATATCTAATCTGTGTCTCCTCCCATTCAGTTTCATCCCATTGCTTCTAGTCTTTCCTTGTGCAAATGAGAATAAAGTTGATCCTTCTACAATGTGACAGCCCTTTAGATATTTGTAGACAGCAATTAAGTCTCCTCTCAGTCTTCTCTTTTGCAAACTAAACATTCCCAAATCCTGCAACCTTTCCTCATAAGACAGGGTTTGCAGACCGGTCACCATTCTGGTCACCATTTGAAGTCACTTTGAGGGGTCAATATGAAAGAAAATACCCAAAAGTGACACCATTCTAAAAACTGCACCCCTCAAGGTGTTCAAAACCACATTCAATAAGTTTTTTAACCCTTTAGGTACTTCACAAGAATTGAAGCAATGTGGAAGGAAAAAATGAACATTTAACTTTTTTCCCCAAAATTTTTATTTGGGCACAATTTTTTTTATTTTGTCAAGGGTTTCAGGAGAAAATAAATCACAATATTTGTTGTGCAATTTCTCCTGAGTACACCGATACCTCATGTGTGGAGGAAGACCAATCTTTATGTGCATAGCAGTGCCCAGAAGGGAAGGAGCATCATTTGAGATTTTGTATGTCAAATTGGCTGGAATCGAGAGTGGATGACATGTCGCATTTGGAGAGGCCCTGATGTACCTAAACAGTGGAAACCCCTCCAAAAGTGACCACATTTTGGAGACTAGACCCCACAAGGAACTTATCTAAATGTGTGGTGAGCACTTTGAACCCCCAAGGGCTTCACAGAAGGTTATAACGTAGAGCTGTGAAAATAAAAAAATCATATTTTTTTCCATCAGTGGCTGTTATGGGGGTGCTGGCATGTATTAAGCCAGGTCCCTGGCTTCTGCTACAGTGTCATCCAGCTGTTTCCATGACACAATTTAGATTGCATGCACAACCTTATCAATTTAATAAGTGAGCCACTAATCTTCTTTAGAATTATATATATACCTGTTAATTTATCCACATTCATTCTTTCATTTTTTTCTCCCCTTCTACAGTTACCTCACATAAAAATCACATACAACCAGTGTGGCGTCACCTGTTGACCCCTATACACCATTCTCCCTATTGTGGTAAATATATTTTTTCCACATTTTTTTTTTCCTTTTGTTTTCTCCCTTCTTCCCCTCCCTCCTCCCTGATATTCTCTCCTTTTAACCATCTCTCCTGGAGACTTCTCAGTTACTCTATATTGCTTATAACAAAACTATTCCTACCATCCATCCTGTGAACCTTCAGTGTTTGATTTATGCTTGCTCTAATCGCTATCTCACTGTTCCTTATCAATTTCAACAGGAATTTTCTGTCTATGTCTACATCAACCGTCTCCATTGACCGCTTGTATTGTAAACTAGAGAGATATTCTCAAAGGGTATGTCCTATTTTGAGTTCTTACAAACCTCTGAGATTCTTGATATGCATCCTCAAGACCTTGCCAATTTTACCATGCCTTTTGCCATTGCTGTCTCTATGCTTTGTATAAAAGTTAAAATATGTGCAAAAATTAAAATATGTATGGTAAAGTAACTACACCTTCATTGGTAACCTAGTGTCATGCTCCCATACTTGTATTTTGTGTTTTTCCATAACATGTTTTCATCATATATGTAAATATGTATATATTTTCTGTCTTTTCTGCATGATTTATTGTTTTCTTTCACTTATTTTCAGCGGCATTGTGATCAAGGCCATTAACTGGCCAAAATGTTAATTTTTGCCTGTTAGTTCACCTATCACCTGTAATAAACGATTCACTTGAAGCAAACCTCTTCAACCTCTATGAGTGCAGTGATTATATATTCTACTATTTATGGGACCACTGGCTCCGTTCACTAGCACCATCATATCATCAAGCGTCGAGTGCCAGCCTTCTGCTTTTCTACTATGCACGTCCATAGACATTAAGGGGTTAATAGGACCAGCAAAAGTTAGGAGAATTCAAAAATCTCATACACACACATGTAGTTTTTCCCCTGACTGATAAAGAAAATTTCTGATTTTTTTTAAATTTGCAACATGGCAATTTTTTCATAAAGACATCCATGTTTTTCTCAGTGCTTTCACAGAAGTTTGCATTTATCTGAGTAATTAGGGAACTATTGTAACTGATTATTCCATAGCTTTTTTCAATCTATCAATTCGGTATGTAAGCTACCATCCTGTGTAACCTTTAATTCAATGCTCATATTTGTTATTTAGTGTTATAAATAGGGCAACATTTTTACATTGTACATAGATTTTTTCTGCTTTTAAAGAATTTACTGACAATATCATTGCTGACTGTCATTGCTATGGCTAATTATACCATAATAATACTGCAATCATCAGTATTGGTCTTACAGCAAAGTTCAAGCATGTATTAGGTAAACTAATGCATTGTCTACATATTTTATTAATGTTATAAGAGGACTTTAACAAATATTGATAAAAACATTATCTGCTCAAAGGCTTATTTAACTTTTTAATTCACAAAGCAAACACAAGATCAAGACTAAGGGCCCAGTCACACATAGCTAAGCACCAGCGATTCTGACAATGATATGACCTTGTCAGGATCGCTGGTGTGTCGCTACATGATCGCTGGTGAGAAAGCTTCACCAGCGATCAGCAACAGCGACACGCAGGTAACAAGCAATGCACGTCACTTAGCTACCCACTGTGTACGTTAGTTATCAGCGCGCTGGTGCAGGGAACTGGTAACCAAGGTACACATCAGGTTTCTAAGTGGCATGCGACACTTAGAAACCCGATGTGTACCTTGGTTACCAGCTCCCTGCACCAGCATGCTGCTAACTAAGGTACACATCGGGTTTCTAAACGCTGCGCACCACTTAGAAAAAAAATGTCCTGGCCTTTCCAGGACGATCAGCGATACCCGGCAGGGGGGCCGGTCGCTGGTAAGTTAAGTGTCACAAACAGCGATCTCAATGGTGAGATCGCTGTTGTGTCACAAAACTTGTGACTCAGCAACGATCTCGCTAGCACGATCGCTGTGTGTGATGGGGGCTTAATGGTCCCACATGAGTTTATAAATCTTGACCTGTGAACAATTGACAGAACTTATTAAGTTTGATAATTATTATCATTATATCAATTTCGCAAAGTGATGAGTTATATCCAAAATCAAGTACTGCAAAAAAAAAAAAACAAATTATACTGTGCATGCAAGATGGAGTATGGTGACTTAAATAATTTATGTAAGTTTCTATAACAGGCTATAAAAAAGGCTTCCCGAACATGAGCATTTTTTCAAGTTTAGATAACCTATTCCGACATTAGAGACACCTTGATGATAATCATTTAATTGCAGGGAAAAGTGACCAGTGAGTTCTCATTTCTTATGTAGCATTGCTGATAAAGTGGACCATTAAAAAACCACTACTGAAATCAATAGATTACACTATGTAACAAATTTTTATTTATTTTTTGTTAATGGATCTAAAATGTGTTTTCTAACCCATTATGCCTAAAACAAATAGAAAATAGAAAATAGTTGTTCCACAAAAACTTTGCTTTTGTGATCAGGACAATGACATTTTGAAATTTGTTTGTTTTCGGGAAAATTCTCGATTCGTATTCAATACTGATGCTAAACCAGCCAAAAATTATCAAGAGTAATGCTCACAAAAAAATCAAATAGAAAAACCCAGGATCAACCTCCAATTGAAGTTCAGACCAACACCAGAGCATTCAAATAGTAAAACATTATTTCTTTTATTAGTACAAATGTCAAAAATTTAAAAGACATACATGTTCCCAAGATTAGTGCAAGATAAAAGGGACCAACAACTCCCATTATATGTATTTTGCTGCATAGTATTGAACCTCATAGCTAGTAAATAATCAATTTGTATATGCTGATAGAGACCTATACTAAAGTGTCTGCTGTTCAATAAAACGTGCACAGTATATTCACTACACAGCAAAAGCCCATAGGCTAGGATGAACACTAGCCTGGGCTATCCAAATGCTAGACCAAAGGTATGTTTATAATTTGTAACTAAATAGAAGGTGTATCTATATTAACTAATTAGCGCTAAAGCTACTGAGGCCATTACCTGGATCCTGGCAGCGTTAGTAAAAGTCCCGTGGGAGACAGATCCCTCCACCCCACCGCACTAATCTTGGGAACATATATGTCTTTTAAATTTTTGACATTTGTACTAATAAAAGAAATAATGTTTTACTATTTGAATGCTCTGGTGTTGGTCTGAACTTCAATTGGAGGTTGATCCTGGGTTTTTGTATTCAATACTGAGTTGTAATCTAGAATATTTTTGAACTGCTAGAATTGTGTTGAAGTTTCTAAAATTTTCCAGAATTATCTAGAAATTTCGAGAAACTTTTAGAACTTTCTAAAATGTTCTCGGACTGTTCAATAGTAGTCATACAAGAGTAAAAGCATGGGTGACGCGAACCAACATTTCGGTTTATGTTATTGCTGGTGGTTGGCGCTCATAGCAATGCAGTAATTCTGCTACATAGAGGTGATCTGAGCTTCTAGCCTCCCATGGAGACTATTGAAGCATTCCAAAAGTAAAAAAAAAAGTTTTAAAAAATGTGAAAAAAATAAAACAACATAAAAGTTCAAGTCACCCCCTTTTCGCTCCATTCAAAATGTAACAATAAAAATGTCAAACATGCACATATTTGGTATCGCCGCGTTCAGAATCCCCCAATCAATAAGAAAGGATTAACCTGATTGCTAAACGGCGTAGCGATAGAAAAAGTCAAAATGCCAGAATTACTTTTTTTGGTCGCTGTGACATTGCATTAAAATGCAATAACAGGCGATCAAAAGAATGTATCTGCACAAAAGTGGTATTATTAAAAACTTTAGTCAAGCATGCAAAAAATAAACCCTAATCCAACCCGAGATCATGAAAAATGGAGACGCTACGGGTCTCTGAAAATTTTGCAATTTTTTTAGCAAATTTTGGATTTTTTTTCACTACTTAGGTAACAGAGAACCAAGACATGCTTGGTGTCTATGAACTCGTAATGACCTGGAGAATCAAAATGGCAGGTCAGTTTTAGCATTTAGTGAATCTAGCAAAAAGGCCAAACAAAAAGCAAGCCTGGAATTGCACTTTTTTTGCAGTTTCACCACACTTGAACTTTTTTCCCATTTTCGAGTACATGGCATGCTAAAACCAATGGTGTCGTTCAAAAGTATCACTCGTCCAGCAAAAAATATGCCCTCACATGGCCATATTGATGGGAAAACCTCTGAAGGTGCTGATGCCTCCACTGCATGTCAAGTTAGGCCTCAGCAAGCAATTTGTCACAGCTCTTGACAAGGAGTTAGCAGCTTTCAAATACCTCCAAGATCTCTTTACAAAGCTGTCTGAGACCGCAGATCAAGAAGATCTTAGAATTTTGCGAGTTTGTCAAGCTGCTGAACAGGACAGAGAAAGCAGCTTGGAACAGTTTTGTTGCAGTGGTTCATGGCTTCCTGGGTAATCACAATGCTGAAAACTATGCGTGGTTGGTTCAGACTCTCATAAAGAGATGCGCCCTAATGAGATGCAGAAAGTCTCTCAAAGTCCATATACTTGACGCTCATCTTGACAAGTTCAAGGAGAGCATGGGAGCTTACTCAGAGGAGCAAAGCAAGCACTTTCATCAAGAAATAATTGATTTTGAATGGCGTTACCAAGGACAGTATAATGAAAACAGGATGGGGGACTACATTTGGGGGCTTCTACGAGAAAGTGATTTACAGTACACTCGCAAATCTAGAAAAAATACTAATTTCTGAACCTTTTTGAGTCATTTTTGACTGTCTTTGTCTTTTTACCATGCAGTGAGTTGGTTTTTATCAGACCGCATGAACAAAAATAAAATAATTTCCTTTTTTAACACAATAAATACAAAATTATTCTGGCCTATGGTCATAAAATCAAAGTTTGTACTGAATATAGTTGTTTTTCCACAGTCTTTAAACATAGGCAATAGAAATATTGCACTTGGAAGCCTGGAGCAAAAATGGTGTTACATAGTGTTATCCATGTAAAATATAAGCATGATGGGTTCTGTCCAGTGATAGAAGGTTTTTCTTTAGGTTATCTAGTCCCAAAAACTCAATCAAAGCCAACTTTTTGTTATAATAAAGTTAATTTTGGCAGAACAAAATTGAAAATGTTGCCATTTTAAACTTTTATTTTTTTTGCCCTTAAAGTAGAGTGTTATGTCACAGTAATAGTTCATAATTAACATTTTCCACATATCTACTGTGATGATTACATTTACAGCAAGTGTGATCCAGTTTTGCACATACAGTCTGGGAAATAAGTATTTGATCTATTGCTGATATTGTAAATTTGCCCATGGACAAGGAATTTAAAGCCCCAATCTCACATAGCAAGATCACTAGCGAGATCACTGTTGCATCACCGATTTTGTGATGTAACAGCGATCTCACTATGTGTAACACATAGTGGCGATCGGGCCCCTGCTGCGATCTCGCTGATCATGCTCGAATTTACTGGTTTATTGGGCCATTTTTTGATCGCTGGTGTCCCGCTGGCCAGCATGTAGGCTGTGTTTGACAGAGACAACAACGACGAACGACCTCAGTACTTCAGGCCTGAGAGACGGTCCCAATGACCGTCTTATCATTCTGTATCATTGCTGCATCACTGGTGAGAGCCTACTGTTTGACATCTCACCAGCGACAACGTAGTGATGCACCAGCGATGTCTACTAGGTCATGTCGTTGTCGGGATCACTGGTGCATCGCCAAGTGTGACGGTACCCTAACAGTCTATAATTATAAGGGTAGGTTTATTTTTGATATTCTATCTCTCAATGTTAAAATTAACCTACCCTTATAATTATAGACTGTTCGTGTCTTTGTCAGTGGGCAAACTTACAAAATCAGCAAGGGATCAAATACTTATTTCCCCCACTGCATGTACAAGCTATCTTTTGTTACAAAGAGCACGATGACAGCTACAGGGGCTTTCATCAGGACCTAGGCTGCCATGCTATTGCATCAGCACCCTGTGAATGTTTTGCAGGAATCTGAAGGGGGCCCAAATTGGCACACCCTCACAACATGCAACTCAAATTCATCCTTCAAACATTGAAATCAGAATTTAGGTTATATAGAGGTCCTTTTATGAAAAATGTTCAGTTTTTGCTCATATGCTATTACGACTGCTTCCTAGGCTTTCTGTTTTTTTCATTGTTTAATATATGTCAAACATTTCATGAAATATGGACTACATTATTTTGTGCTAATTTTTATGATGTTTAACAATGGAACAGTGCTCATGGGGTAAAATACAGAAAATTATAAAGCCAACCCCCCAGAGGATCCAGTATGTCCTCTTGGTAATGGCCATAAAAATATGCACTAAATAAAAATGCTCATATCTTTGGAATCATATGGCAGATTTAAAATAAAATAAAAAAGAAAAAGTGGAAAATTCAGGTGAGTGTCGGGAATAAAATAAGAGCAAACACTTTCTACTTTTTACTTGATGAAACATTCTCTTTAAACAGCAGTAATCAAAACTAGTTTCAGTAACTGTTGTTAGAAGTGATTCCTGGCTGAATAAAACAACTAGCAATCATCAAGTTTGGAGAGCTCCTCTGTCCACTCAATACACATGCAACCAACATACCCTATACATGTACAGTGAATGTCAAGAATTAGTTAAATAAACCACTTTAGCCAGTTTAGAACTTAGCCATATTCACCCTTTCCTGGACAGGCATATTTTATTGCATATGTACTTTGAACAGCTCTAAAAAAAGATTTTCTCATTTGAATATTCAAATAATATTTGTCTAATTTTTGCAATACATGGGACTTAATATTTATGTAATATATTCATTTATTTTTATTTGTTCTGATTTCAAGGGAAAATGTAAGAAATGGACTAGAATTGTGACTTTTTTCTTTGCTTTATTTAATTATTTTTTTCAGTTGCTTTTTTATTTATTAATTTATTTAATAGTTTGGACACCTTTGGTAGCATTTTAACATATTAATATATTCTTTCCATTGCTGATTTTCAGGGGAAGGTATATTAGCCCCAGTTACAGGGGAAATTAAACCTCTTGGCTGTATAGCAGAGCTGACTGGGTTTCCTGGGATCCAGCAGCTCCTGTTCTCTTCCTTTCTACATGATCACTAGATCCAGAGAAGGAAACAATGTTAGTGTTTCCTAATCTTTATGCACAAGTAATGGATCGGCATTTTGCATATTAATCAAGAAGGAAATCATGGTAATACACCATGGTTGCCTTCTCTGTGAAACTTCTGACTGTTTCTGCGAGCTTGCTCGCCACCCCTGAGATTGCTCCCCATCCTCTTTTGCAAGCTGTTTAATTTGCATTGATGCATTAGAATGTCAGTGCAAATCAAAGTGTGGACTGCCCTGATGTTTATAGTCTATGGGTGGTATACACTTAATTAAATGAAAGTATCACCTATATTTTTCCATGATAATTAACCCCTTAAGGACCGGGGTTATTTTTGTTTTTGCGTTTTTGTTTTTCGCTCCCTTTCTTCCCAGAGCCATAACTTTTTTATTTTTCTGTCAATATGGCCATGTGAGGGCTTATTTTTTTGCGGAACGAGTTGTACTTTTGAACAGTATCATTGATTTTACCATGTCGTGTACTACAAAACGGGAAAAAAATTCCAAGTGCGGTGAAATTGCAAAAAAAGTGCAATCCCACACTTGTTTTTTGATAGGTTCACTAAATGCTTAAACTGACCTGCCATTATGATTCTCCAGGTCATTACGAGTTCATAGACACCAAACCTGTATAGGTTCTTTTTTATCTAAGTGGTGAAAAAAAATTCCAAAGTTTGCTAAAAAAAAAAAACAACACCATTTTCCGAGACCCGTAGCGTCTCCATTTTTCGTGATCTGGGGTCGTGTGAGGGGTTATTTTTTGCATGCCGAGCTGACATTTTTAATGATACCACTTTTATGCAGACACGTTCTTTTGATCACCCGTTATTGCATTTCAATTCATTGTCACAGAGATCAAAAAAACGTAATTCTGGGGTTTTGACTTTTTCTCAATATGCCGTTTAGCGATCGGGTTAATGCTTTTTCATTGATAGATCAGGCGAATCTGAACGCGGCGATACCTAATATGTGTATGTGGGATTTTTTTTACTGTTTTATTTTGATTGGGGCGAAAGGGGGTGATTTTAACTTTTAGGTTTTTTTATTTTTTTATTTGTAAACTTTTTTTTCTACTTTTGGCATGCTTCAATAGCCTCCATAGGAGGCTTGAAGCATGCACAACTCGATCGACTCTGCTACATATGGGCGATGAGCAGATCGCCCATATGTAGCAGATTTACTCCTGTGCTTTCAGCGCCGACCACCTGGCAGCGCTGAAAGCCATCAGCCTGGAACCATAGAGGTCTCTATGAGACCTCTGGTTGTCCAGGCAACATGACACCGACCCCCGATCACGTGACGGGGGTCGGCGATGAGCTCACTTCCAGCCCAGCGGCCCGAAGTGCTATTTAAATGCCCGCTGTCAGCTTTGACAGCGGGATTTAACTAGTTAATAGGCACGGGCGGATGACGATTCCGCTCGTGCCTATTGCGGGCACATGTCAGCTGTTCAAAACAGCTGACATGTCCCGGCTTTGATGCGGGCTCAGCTCCGGAGCCCTCATCAAAGCAGGGGAGATGTCTGATGATGGACTGTGTCCGTCATTGTGTCCGACATTAAGGGGTTTAAACAAAGTAGTTATGGAAATCTGTCATCATGTTTTTGCCATACCATATAAGCATGATGGAGAGGCAAATACGATAATTAAAGCATTGGAACTTACTGGGCTGTGTGTGCTAATTTGTCCAGTTCTGTAAATGTTGAGCTCTGTTAAACCTCGCACACCACGGATTGACTGCTTTCTATATACATTGTACATAGCAACAAGCTTCCAATCGGTAGTAGAGTGGGATTTTACTGAACTCATGAATATGGAGGAAAAGCATGTTTACTTTTCCTATAGTGATTTATCAGCAAAAGATTATTATGAAATCTATAGCAATTAACTCAGTAAGTGACACATCACTAGAATCAGGGTCTCTGTCTCAGCTTTCAGATAAGTTTGCAAAAACCTGGTGACAGATTAACTTTAACACATATTCTCCTTTCGCACTCATTTTTTTTAAAGATTGTAAATTTTGCTCGCTGCATATGGAAATTATGATATCAACATTGTTTGAGCTTCTGTTAAATGCTTTTGCAGATAGTAGACAGCATGTGACCCCTTCACCTATGTGGCATAGTTTTTTTTATATATATAAGTTGTCTTTGCAGAGGTTATTGTGCCTTGTGGTGTAGTGGGGGAGCAGTGACAATTACGTTTTATAACTAGTGTGATGCAGTTTTATACATACAGTGGGGAAAAAAAGTATTTAGTCAGTCAGCAATAGTGCAAGTTCCACCACTTAAAAAGATGAGAGGCGTCTGTAATTTACATCATAGGTAGACCTCAACTATGGGAGACAAACTGAGAAAAAAAAATCCAGAAAATCACATTGTCTGTTTTTTTTTCATTTTATTTGCATATTATGGTGGAAAATAAGTATTTGGTCAGAAACAAAATTTCATCTCAATACTTTGTGATATATCCTTTGTTGGCAATGACAGAGGTCAAACGTTTTCTGTAAGTCTTCACAAGGTTGCCACACACTGTTGTTGGTATGTTGCCCCATTCCTCCATGCAGATCTCCTTTAGAGCAGTGATGTTTTTGGCTTTTCGCTTGGCAACACGGACTTTCAACTCCCTCCAAAGGTTTTCTATAGGGTTGAGATCTGGAGACTGGCTAGGCCACTCCAGGACCTTGAAATGCTTCTTACAAAGCCACTCCTTCGTTGCCCTGGCGGTGTGCTTTGGATCATTGTCATGTTGAAAGACCCAGCCACGTTTCATCTTCAATGCCCTTGCTGATGGAAGGAGGTTTGCACTCAAAATCTCACGATACATGGCCCCATTCATTCTTTCATGTACCCGGATCAGTCGTCCTGGCCCCTTTGCAGAGAAACAGCCCCAAAGCATGATGTTTCCACCACCATGCTTTACAGTAGGTATGGTGTTTGATGGATGCAACTCAGTATTCTTTTTCCTCCAAACATGACAAGTTGTGTTTCTACCAAACAGTTCCAGTTTGGTTTCATCAGACCATAGGACATTCTCCCAAAACTCCTCTGGATCATCCAAATGCTCTCTAGCAAACTTCAGACGGGCCCGGACATGTACAGGCTTAAGCAGTGGGACACGTCTGGCACTGCAGGATCTGAGTCCATGGTGGCGTAGTGTGTTACTTATGGTAGGCCTTGTTACATTGGTCCCAGCTCTCTGCAGTTCATTCACTAGGTCCCCCCGCGTGGTTCTGGGATTTTTGCTCACCGTTCTTCTGATCATTCTGACCCCACGGGGTGGGATTTTGCGTGGAGCACCAGATCGAGGGAGATTATCAGTGGTCTTGTATGTCTTCCATTTTCTAATTATTGCTCCCACAGTTGATTTCTTCACTCCAAGCTGGTTGGCTATTGCAGATTCAGTCTTCCCAGCCTGGTGCAGGGCTACAATTTTGTTTCTGGTGTCCTTTGACAGCTCTTTGGTCTTCACCATAGTGGAGTTTGGAGTCAGACTGTTTGAGGGTGTGCACAGGTGTCTTTTTATACTGATAACAAGTTTAAACAGGTGCCATTACTACAGGTAATGAGTGGAGGAAAGAGGAGACTCTTAAAGAAGAAGTTACAGGTCTGTGAGAGCCAGAAATCTTGATTGCTTGTTTCTGACCAAATACTTATTTTCCACCATAATATGCAAATAAAATGAAAAAAAAACAGACAATGTGATTTTCTGGATTTTTTTTTCTCAGTTTGTCTCCCATAGTTGAGGTCTACCTATGATGTAAATTACCGACGCCTCTCATCTTTTTAAGTGGTGGAACTTGCACTATTGCTGACTGACTAAATACTTTTTTTCCCCACTGTATGTACATATTATCTTTTCTCACAATGCTGTCTGTGATAATGAGGAGAATACCATGGAAAACCAATCTCTACATTTTTAATATTTTTGTATGTTCTCCTCGTGTTTGCGTGGGTTTCCTCTGGGTACTCTGGTTTCCTCCCACATTCCAAAGACATACTGATAGGGAATTTAGATTGTGAGCCCCATCGGGGACAGTGATGAAAATGTGTGCAAAACTGCAAAGCACTGCGGAATATGTTAGCGCTATATAAAAATAAAGATTATTATTATTATTATTATTAATATGGAAAATAATGTATAAAATGTAAAAATATCTACAACCATTAAAAAAGGGAAAAAAATAACTATTTGAAAATAGAGAACTTGATTTAAACAGTAGCTCCATTTTGGATGTTCTTTTTTCTTTAATATCTTTCAAAAAAAATTATGTAACTAAGTGAAGAAGAGCTTTAAAGCAAGGGCTATTAATGCTAATAATTAGCTCATTGTTGATAAATTGAGATTTAGGTCTAGGCCAAATGTATAAAAATTTATAATTATGAGTGCAGTAGATATGAATGGGTGATAGGTCAATCTCATATTCAAGAACAGCTTATTTAACGCTACAGTAAACCGGTAATTCTGCTATGACCCCCTATAGTTTACTGTAAATGAGCAGGTTTTTATAATACTGCTTCCTAGCTGTAGTTCAGTCATGTAAAACATGATGGCAGTATTCAGCCTTTTATGCAGAAAGAAACATAAACTTTCCTAAATGATATTTTGTTATGGAAGTATGAAAAAGAATCTTTCTTTTTCACTGATTGCAGAGTTTCATTATGTATTCTTCACAGGCCTAGAAATGTATTAAGCATTATAAGTTTCTGGAGTTTACAATTGCCGGAGGACAATTAGGTAAAAAATGTAAATAATTGTTTGGCAGTAGAATACTCAGCTGGCTAACTAGAACTGTGAAAAGTCATTAAGAATTGTGTTATTTCTCCCTTCAGTGCAGCAAAATCAATGAATTTGAGTCATTTAATGTTACCTGTTATGCACTAATGTAGAAGGAAGTAATTAATAAATAGAACATTGGGTAATAATGCTCTAACAGGGAGATGAAAAATGATGTTCATAATTTTAAGTTCTCTTATTATAAGTGCAATACACACAGCATAGCGCTTTCAATATATTTCAATAACAAAATGTTATCTTTTTACAATTAGCTTTCCAAGTTTAATGATTAGTGGCCTAATTACTTCTTGCTTTAAATTTCAAATCCGAGACAGGATTGTAATGGTCTATGAAATGATGTTTTGTGATGTTGTTCTCTGCCCGCAATGTTTAATTGAAAGGGTACATTTGCTGCAAAATATTTCTGCCTTGTATATCATATAAATATCAACAGTCGATGAAGAATAAAAGAACTTACAGATGTATAATATATAAATTTTGCCTATATAAGGCTCTGTTTAAATCTTTGTTGTGACTCATATTCATTAGCTTATAATATTGCCTAATCGAGTTTCATTAAGGCTTCTGTCTTTTTTTTCAGCAAGAATAGTTATTTCAGCATCATTAAAGGGAATCTGTCAGCAGGTTTTTGCTATGTAATCTGAGAACAGCATGAGTTAGGAGTTGAAACACGGATTTCAACAATGTGTCAAGTATCAATTTGTGCGCTGTTTATTTACAATGAAGGTGTTATCACTGGGACATTATCATTGCTATGACTAAAGCCCCCCCATCATACACAGCGAGATCGCTAGCAAGATTGCTGCTGAGTCACAAGTTTTGTGACGCAACAGTGATCTCACCAGCGATATCGCTGTGCGTGACAGGTATCAGCTGCCGCCCCCCGCCGGGTATCGCTGATCGTGCTCGAAAGCCCTTAACATTTTTTTGATCATTGGTCTCCCGCTAGCCAGCACACATCGCTGTGTGTGGCAGGCGGGAGACCAGCGATCAGCGAGCTGGAGCTGGTTTCCAAGGTAAACCACGGGTAACTAAGCTCGCGCCTCATTTAGTTACCCGCTGTGTACCTTAGATACCAGCGTGCTGGTGCAGGGAGCTGGTATCCAAGGTAAACAGTGGGTTTCTAAGAACCACGCCGCACTGACAAAGGACGCTGGTTCCGAAACGCACGTCAGGGAGTGCCTGGCACCACCACACGGGGACTGTCATTATACCACTAACAGGTAATACACCTTAATATTAATTCAAGCATGGTTGTTTCTTTATCACATTTTTCAATAGCACTATATTTTCATACACAGTTAAGTTATATATTTTTGCACGTTTGCCTTTTACTTTTAGTGATATATACACAGATTGGCACTTTCTACAATTCATTATATATTTTATATATATTTGCACCTTTTTAAAAAATATATATTAAATATATTTCTTTATATATATTTGATTAATATCATGACTTTATATCATATTGGGTCATTGAATGAAGTTTTGTGATCAATTTGGGCATTTATGCCATTGTGCTGCTTACAATAACCATTCTCATCTAATGTTATAATTTTCATTATATATATATATATGTATATCATTATTTTTTATTTTGTTTATGTACCGTGGTTTTTGGTATAATAATATATATTTTTACATATATTATATTACATTAGATTATATTTCACTATTTATGTGAATAATCTTATAGTCCCTATGCATATTTGCAATTGATTTTAAATAATTGGTGTGCAATACTGGTACTTTCTGTTAATGTTGCAGATTATCTGTCTGTTTGCCAATTGATTAAATAAAGGCTTTCTTTAATCATGCCATCCCTGTTTTTTTGTTTCTGCAATCAAGGTCCATTAGTGGTTTGTCTAATATTTTCATCCGAATGGTCTGTCATTCAACCATGGAGACACATCTGTGTTATATTTAAGATTATATTTGATGCATAATTCATTGTACTTTTTTATATGCATAATTGTTGCACATTTTAATATATTTTTTACAGGTGTGTCCAACTATTACTCTTTGCTGGGAGCCCTGATACCTCATGCAACAGCTTTTATTTTCCTAGCCACACTCAGATGGCACAAACATCAGTTTCATACAGTACTATTGGTAGAAAAATGTAATGATAGTAACACAGGTAGTTGAGTGAAACTGAGTGCAGGCCTGTCTGTCTGGGAGCCCTACTGCTACAGGCAACACACATGAAGGAGACCCAACTTTAATTCTCCACATTTCAAAGAATTATTGTCACATATAACTAAAGTGGCATCAATTTCTGCAAAGTAGAAACAGTATAATAGGCCTCTGACACATTGTATACTACAGGCAACCCACCAAATGGACTCCCAGCTTGGAGTCTTCACATTTGAAAAACATTTTTGTAACATCAGCAGCAGTATCAAGAGTAGACACAGAAGCCATGACAAAGATTTCACAGACTGTGGTAATGTTAGATCAATGAATGGCACTGAAAATGACACTATCACCTGGTCTGTCCAGTTACGACTAGGGTGAAAAAGTCTTTGGAAATCTATGAATCCATTTTGCTGAAAGTTAGGTGGTCTACACTTTCAGACGATAGCTGGATGCACTTATCTATAAGGATACTACCAGCAGCACTGAAGGCACAACCTAAGAGAAGGCTGGCTGACGGACATGACAAAACCTTAGGCCACTCATCCAAAAGGTCAGGCCACTCATCCATTTTTGAAGACGAAAATGCTAAATTGTTCAATATTCCCCTGATAACATTGATATTGAGCTTGAGATACTCCAGCACCATCCTCTCTAGTCATTCACAACATGTCAGACTTGTGCTCTGTACTGCTGATGCACGAGCTGGTCTGCAAAATGTGTGAAATTATTCACAGAAATTGCTTATGCCACTTACACAGCTGCTGATGCAAATGTTTTTGTGGTGATGCCTTGACATTCCCTGGGTTGGAAGTCTAGAACTGCGATGCACATTTTGTGCCTCATAGCTCTCTTG
The DNA here is from genome assembly GCF_039654945.1 of Dendrobates tinctorius. NCBI lineage: Eukaryota > Metazoa > Chordata > Amphibia > Anura > Dendrobatidae > Dendrobates > Dendrobates tinctorius. The sequence continues at coordinate 12,498,046 of NW_027361775.1, read as the reverse complement.
AGAAAAAACACTCTTAACCCCTTCGCAACCCAGCCTGTTTTCACCTTTCTGACCCGGCCAATTTTTACAATTCTGACCACTGTCCCTTTATGAGGTAATACCTCTGGAATGCTTCAACGGATCCCACTGATTCTGAGAATGTTTTCTTGTTACATATCGTACTTTATCAAAGCAGTAAAATTTCTTGGAAATGACTTGCATTTATTTGTGAAAAAAACTGAAATTTTGCAAAAATTTTGCAGTTTTCCAACTGTTAATATTTATGCCTTTAAATCAGAGAGTTATATCACACAAAATAGTTAATAAATAATATTTCCCACATGTTTACTTCACATCAGCACAATTTTGGAACCAAATTTTTTTGTTAGGAAGTTATAAGGATTAAAAGTTGACCAGCGATTTCTCATTTTTTCAACAAATTTTACAAAACCATTTTTTTAGAGACCACATCACATTTGAAGTGACTTTGAGGGGTGTGCATGACATAAAATACCCCAAATTGACACCATTCTAAAAACTGCACCCCTTGTGGTGCTCAAAACCACATTCAAGAAGTTTATTAACCCTTCAGGTGCGTCACAGGAATTTTTGGAACGTGAAAGGAAAAAATAAACATTTCTTTTCTTACACAAAAATTTTCAGTCCTCATGTTAACGCAGTGAAATTCCCTGACTAAGGCATGTTGATTGCTCATGTGCCAGGTCAAGCATGTAAGTCAAATAATGGCAATTTTTGCCTATACTGAGTCTTTGTTTGCAAATCTGGTAGATAATGTGAGTTGGGTCAACTCTTGTCGCCCCTGCGAAATTCACACTTGTGAATGGTGCTTGCCAAAGCCACACTTGTGGCTGAGGATGCAGTGCCTGTCATTGCTGCGTCTTTCCATGTGTGTGTGCGGCAGTCCGCAACGTAACTTCCTCGTCTTCCTTCTCCTCTGCTGAGCTACTCAGCTGTGTGCCTCTGGGTTCACACCAAGTGGCATCTACAACCTTATTATCCTCCTCTCTGTTCTCCCACTTGTCTCCCTGAGAGTCACCCTCCTCTTCTTCCTGCCCTGACATCATAGTACAGTCTGCGTGCGCCTTGGGTATCTGAGTCTCATCAGGATCACTTCCACACCTGTGGGTTAGCGTCTGGTGACAATGGTCTAGATTCTGCTTGGACCTTACTTCATCCAGCCCAGAATGCAACATGAAAAAATTTGGGGCATTGATGCAGATTATTTCCTCCTCTGGATTCTTTGAATGTTTGAAGCAGACCTCCAATGGAATGGAATGTGTGAACAGCTCTTCAGAATGGCCTATCTGTGGTTCCCCACAGCCAGTTTTGTATAAGGAAATTTGTGACATGGAGGAGAAACAAGAGTAATTGAGGTGCCACCTCTGAGGATTGTACTGTGCATGATGTTAAGGTGGAAGAAGAGGAGGAAAGGCCATTTGAAGTAGCGCTTGACAGCCACTGAAGCACATTCACTTTCTGAGCCTCTTCTATAAGGCTTACTGCTGTACAACTGACAAAGAAAGGGAGTGGAGCAGCCTGTCCAGCAGATGTTGCAAGTGGTCTTTAGATAGGATGAGACAGTGTTTGTTTAGCTGAATTTTTATTAACATTAACACTTCAGCCATGTACACTTCGAATACCAAGCCTATTCCCTCTTCCACAACAACCTTGTTTTTTCCAACTCACGATTTATGTACCCTTGCTATCTTTTAAACTGCTGTTTAACAACCTTAGGCCCAAAACTGTTAGTTACCTGTCACTAAACAATCACTTTTTATTTTCTTAGATAGTGTGCCTGAACAACACTCTTAGACCTAATGATTTTGATGAGCAAATCGGGTCTCCCGATTCCTCACTGCAACACAGTTTTATCCCAAAGGATTTGGATAAGCAAATAAGGCCTCTTGGTTGAACACCAATATTAGAACTACAGTAATGATTTTTAAGAGCAAATTTGGACTCCTGATTCCTTGCATAGAGACAATTTTTGCTCAAACTATTTCTATTAGCAAAAGGGACCTCCTGACTGCAACACAGTTATAGCACAATCTAATTCAATGCTGGAAGATGGATTTCACACATGAAAGGATCCTATCTAGCTAACTGACAAGTTGACTTTCAGCAGCAGCAGCAGGGGCGGCCTCTCTGCACTGTTACACTAAGAAAATGGCACCAGCAAAATGAGATATCCACTTTTTTATATGGACAGGGACACTTGACTTCAGCAGCCAATCACAGAAGACCTTTTATCATGATCTTGTGGATGGTTTCTGTGCCCCTAGTGATCATTTTTAATCTGTAAAAATACTCATCAGCATATGTTCAAGTTCCTGGCAGTTATGCAGTACCATCACAAATATTTAACTTTAGATCATTCTGCGTTGATCAGTTTAGAGGTGTGTCCCAAATGAGTGGTTGTAAGCAATGTCTTTATGCAGGGGATACTGTTAATCAGTCTTTAGGACTCAAATGATAGCAATATGTCTGAATATAAATGAAATACAAGTTATACTTTCGCTAGCATTTTCTCAGAAACCTACAGTACAGGGTGGGCCATTTACATGGATACACCTAAATAAAATGGGAATGGTTGGTGACCCAGATCAGCACTCTGAATTTGCAGAATGGGCAAAGCAAAAATTGGAACAGGGCCCTCAGTTTACACAGAACATTATGTTGGGTGGCCCATTTATATGGATACACCTAAATAAAATGGAAATGGTGGCAATTTTCTTGTATAGGATGTCCTTCATTGAAATCTGCTGCAATGATCCGGGTACTGCGTTCAACAGACATCAATACAATTTCTGTCTGCTCCTCACATGTAAACCTCAGCAACATGTCAATGGCAGTAAACACAGAGAAATTTGGAAATAACTCATGAAAGAATAAAGTTATGTTAAAACCAAGCACACCATTGTTTTTCTTGTGAAATTTGCAATAAGCTTAATGTGTCACAAGACCCTCTTCCCACTGAAAAAAATAAAGTTGGATCCAAAATGGCTGACTTCAAAATGGCCACCATTGAAACCACCCATCTTGAAAAGTTTTCCCCCTTCCATATACTAATGTGCCACAAACAGGAAGTTGATATCTCCAACCATTCCTGTTATGAATGGGTCACCGAGGAGAAAAAGGCAAAACAAGCTAAGTCACAGAAAACCAGAGAGGTTGGTAACTATGCAGATTGCAGATCCCTGATCTTACCACACAACTAGCAGTAGCCGTGGAGCGTGCCTACGATGTTTCTTGACGCCTCGTCATGGCCGGAGGACTAAATAAGCCTAATGCAAGAAAAGGGAAAACTAACTGCCCCAGAGCAGACCCCAAAGGAATAGATAGCCCCCACACATGTATTGACGGTGAAGCAAGATGAAGGCACAAACACAGGCAGGAAAATAGGCTGAGCAAATGATGGGGCCCAAACTAACTAGACAGGAAAGGAAAGGAGAGACACTGTCTGCAACCTGCAAAAAACCCTAAAAAATCATGTCCAACACTTCTGATTGCAAAATTAACCCTGAAGTCACTAGACTTCTCCCACTATATCAGCACTCTGAAATATTCTGAGACAGAGCAAAAAGAGACCAAACTAGTAAGGGACAAAAAGCCAATTGGCAAAATACTGATAAATAAGAGTGGAAATTCACCACAGCCCCCAGCAGGGGCTGGCTGGCCACACCAAAAAACTGAATAGACCAACAAAATCAAGTGTGAACATTAGCAGAAAAACTTAGCTTTAGATGACTGGAACAGAGCTGAAAACCAAGAGCTGACAAGCCAGAAGGAATCACCAGCAACTTAATAGGGCGTTGGCTGTCTTAAATCCAATTTGAGACTCCTGAGATCCAATCGTCATCCTCATTCTCAGGTGGCAGATCTCCACCGATCAAATCAGCCTCTCTACCTCCTGTTACCACCAGTGGGAGTCAGGAAGGAGAACTCACAAGTGGTGAACCAGAGAATGAACTCACAACACATTCCCATTTTATTTAGGTGTATCCATATAAATGGCCCACCCTGTATATATTATTATTTGCAACTTTTACTCTGCTAAAACATGTTGTCATAGTTTGTATAACATTTCCAATCTCACACGTTCCCTTTAACAGAAATAGAGATTAGCTACAAGAAAATGTTTATTAAAGTATGACTCAACATGTATGCTTACTACAATGAGAGCACATTGATTTAAACAAACTTTGCAACGTGTTGTTTGTTATAGTGGAATTTTGGTAACAGGAATCCCTGCCTAGTCACAAAAAACAGCTGATCACTTTAATCTGACACTTTCATTGCTTGGGATCTCACACTACTTGCAGGGTAACCTTCTATTGTTTTCAATTCTCTTAATATCTTAATGAAAAGCCTTTAAAGGTACTGTCACACTTAGCGATGTACCAGCGATCCCGACCAGCGATATGACGTGGTCAGGATCGCTGGTACATCGCTAAGTGGTTGCTAGTGAGCTGCCACACAGGCAGATGTCACTAGCGACATCGCTGGGGACGGGGGTCGTTACATACCTGTCACACCAGGCGATCCTGCGTCCTCCCGCCCGGCTCCACCCGTCGCTCATCCTCACAGCAGGAAGCGCCGCAGGAAGCTGACGACGAGAAACGGTCCTGGACGTTCTCGCGCCATCAGCGATAACCAGCGGGGGAGCCGGTCGTAGGTAAGTATCAGACACAGAGATATCGCTAGCAATATCGCTATAACGTCACTAGTTATAGTGATATTGCTAGCGATATCTCTTAGTGTGACAGGCCCTTAAGGCATGTAACATTCTCTATTATTTTGTTAGACCATTAAATGTTTTGTGTTATGTTCCATAGACAACACAACTTTGGCTTTAATGTTAGAAACGTCTATAGCAAAATTCCAAAAGGATTTATTTTCCCCTTGATTATAGACAGCACAATTGTTATAATAAAGTAAGACATTGATTTCTTTCTAAACAAGCAACAAAACATGAGCTGCATGGTACTCCTTCTTTGGTGACAGATGTAGATTTCCATTTTTTGGCATTTCATCAAATGTTTTTTTTTTGCCAGCTTTATCGAGTGGGAATTGTGAATTTTCACTTTACGGAAATTTGGCAAGATTAATGTACTCTGCTTGCTGTGAAAGTAAAGTCTTCTAGATGGCAATATTGGTCTTTTAAGTAAAATGGTAATGCTACAATGATGATTAAACACAAAGGAAAGATAGCTATGATTTACAGCTTAAAAAGGCATAAGGTATTAATTGATTTCGTTATATATAAAAGCCCTTTGAAAAAATATTTTTAATGTTTTAATGTTGTATCACAACTGAATGGGGAGGAGAGTGGTTGTTTCCAGCCATGTATTTAGCAATAATTGATTCATAGATATTGCTATATTTAAATCACAGAGATATGTAAGAGTCTATTTGTGCAATATACAGTTAATAATGCTAAAGAGATGAGCTGATAAGAGAAGACAATCCATTTTAACCCCTTCCTGGTACTTCCTAGGTTTTCAGATTCCGTCTGAAGGAAACGAGTATGGTTGATAGCCGGACGTGTTGGGGCAGGGAATTCCATAGGATGGGGGCTATTCGGGAGAAGTCTTGGAGGTGGTTGGGTGAGGAGCGAATAAGTGTGGAGGAGAGAAGGAGGTCTTGGGAGGACTGGAGAATACGTGAGGGAAGGTATCGGGAGATTATTTCAGAGATGTATGGAGGAGACAATGTTATTAATGAATATTGTTATTAAAGAATGTTATGGCAATGATATGGGGTATATTGTAGAGAAATTAAATGCAGAATCATCATCATCATTGGTCAGTATTATTGCAATGACAACTTATTATAATGGCACCACCTTTGTATTTTTATAGCCTTATGGTTAATATTTCATATCCTTGGCAGTCAATATTAAATGTAATGTTAATACCCAGTGTTCCTGGAAGTTTTGATAGCTAAAGGTACTGTCACACTTAGCGATGCACCAGCGATCCTGACCAGCGATATAACGCGGTCAGGATCACTGGTACATCGCTAAGTGGCTGCTAGTGAGCTGCCACACAGGCAGATCTCACCAGTGACATCGAAGGGGTCGGGGGTCACTACTTACCTGTCACACTAGGCGATCCTGACGTTTTCCCACCCGGCTCCACGCTCGTCGCTCGTCTCTCCACAGGAAGCGCCGCAGGAAGCTGACGACGAGAAACAGTCCTGGACGTTCTCGCACAATCAGCGATAACCAGCGGGGGAGCCGGTCGTAGGTAAGTATCAGACATAGCGATATCGCTAGCAATATCGCTATAACGTCACAAGTTATAGCGATATTGCTAGCGATATCACTAAGTGTGACAGTACCTTTAGGCCAGGATTCCCCAACTCCAGTTCTCAAGGCCCACCAACAGATCATGTTTTCAGGATTTCCTTTGTATTGCTCAGGTGAAGCTATTATCACCTGAGCAATACAAAGCAAATCCTGAAAACAGGATCTGTTGGTGGGCCTTGAGGACTGGAGTTGGGGAACTCTGGCTTAGGCAATATGTCATATGGTTGGAAATTCTTCATCTCCTCAACTTAATTATCTAAGTATATGCAAAAATGTTTTAATGAAAACAAAAATGCACATTGTGCAATATTTTGCAAAACATAAAAGGAAACAAACTGTAAATGTTTTAACAGACAAATATTTTACTGCATTATGTTACTGTTCAAGAAGTGCAAGGCTAGATGCATCAGTACAGTAAAGTATTTCAGCAGAGGGAGTCAAGTCTCTGCTGCCAAGATCTTGTAGAATCACACTGAGAGCACATTTTGGAATGTTAATAAGCCTATATGCCCTTAGGTTTTTAAGATATTTTGTGCCTTTTCAACTATTTTATAAAACAAAGAAATTACAATATCGAGTTTCATTATTTACATACAGTTTAACAGATATTTTATGCACTACTTGATATTTTGATTTTACTATACAAAGGCTAAAATGAGGGCCAAATGAGCATAATTATTTTTTTTTGCATTTATATTTGTATTTGTTCACTGTAGTGTAAAATAAAATGTAAATTTGTATCTTTTGAATATGGAGAAATTGAACATATTAACCCCTCACTGAAGCCAATCTTTGCCTTCAAATGATGGCAAATGGGGCACGCTGTTTTAACCCCCCATTGGCACACCCGCAACGTGATCACCAGGCACCAATGGATTGCCATGACAGCCAGGGGTCTACTGAAGAAATCCCGTGCATGTCACGATTATACTCTTGTGAAAGTTATTCAAATCATCCCTATTTTCCCCAGTTAAAAATTAAGAAATAAAAAAATTAAAAAATACACATGTGAGGTATCACTACATCTTCTAGCAAAATATAAAATTAATGAACAAGATCAGGAAAATATATAATAAGAAAAACATCAAAATAACAGAATCATTTAAAAATATTCATTGCTAAAATATCTATGCATATTATTTAGTTATTGTTATTTGAAAATATTAAATGTCTAACTGAACTTTAACACCTAAATGACTGCCGATATGGGTTTTAATGGCATCAGTTAAGGGTACTTATTCCTCAGTGCTGCTTTTTAACAGCACTGAGAAATAAGTGTACAGCACCCCCCAGCATCGAAAATTCTCTGTGGATTGTCCAATAAACTAAATTTATCATTTATCCACAGGTCCAACTGTTGAGACATATCAAAAAATATACCATCGCTGAGGGTCTGGCTACAGAACTCTTTCCACAAATGTTGGTTGCAAAGTTTTGAGAGGTAATGTTCATATATATCAATCACTCCTACAGATAATTTATCGAGCAGTGGTCGCTCATGTTCACTACCGCTCCAGTCAAACATGAGACATTGGAACTCACATTCTTTATATCAGCGGTGGGGTGTTCGCCTCTAGCTCCATGATGACCTAACATTTCTAGTAGCAATATGTAACATCTGTAGTTTATGGGATAATTTACCTAAAGGAGAAGCAAGATAGAACTAGAGAAATGTCATGTGCCACAAAGCTGAGGAGCAAAAGATGGCTGTGCAGCAAACTATTCGGTAAAAATGTAAGTTATTTCTTGTAATGAATTTTTACATTAAAGACAATCATCACAAATGTACCAGCAAATTGTATGCATTTTCAAATAGTCTAACAAAATATAAATTTTATAAGACAAACACATTAAGAAAGCTTAGTGGTACTTATTTTTACTAAATTGAGTCAAATTCTGTGTAATTCTCAAGAATGCTTAAACTATAATTACAGCCCTGCCCCCGCATACTAATCATCTGGTCCCACAATTTTGTCACCAGATTGCCATTCGCTAACGGCGCTCCTACACCCTACCCCACAAAGCTATCAGCTGATTTTCATTCCTATTATCTCTGACACATTAGGCATGGTGGTAATCTTATGCTAAGCTAAAAGCCAGGCAGGATCTTAGTGAGACAGGTCATGACACCAAGACCACAATTAAGTGAATTGTTCACACTGGTCTTCATGAGGGGGAATTTTGGAGTCAGAAGTGAACCACTCACGAGACACTTGTCTCTTAATGAATCAGGCACTTTTTAATATTGTCCTATGCTTCCGTGCATCTGGCCACAAATCTTACTGCAGTTACAGACTGGAGTAAGATTTCTGGCATAAAAATTACCAGAGCTCAATACGAATTAGACAAGCTGTGATACCACGCTCCTCTTCTTCCCAATTCTGCCTATTTTGGCAGATCTAGCAAAAACTGAGGTCAAAATGACAAAAGTCATAATGTTTTTGTGCTTCTTCGTGGCTGCACAAAAATCTTGTGACTTTTAAGTCTTTTACACCTGATTTCTGGCATAAAAAACTTTAATGAATCACCTCCATGGTCTCTGACCTGCAATTTTGTTTTGATGTAAGAATTTAGCCGTAAAACTAACCTGACAGAGTTGCAAGAAAACAGTCCAAAAATAGGCATTTACGTTAAAGTACGCTAAAGGTGCTTTTCAGTCACACCCCCCTGACGAAGGAGATTTTCCGAAACGCGCGTCGGGGCGCGTTCCTCAGGCACACCGCTCTCACCACTGTCTGCTCCACTGCCTTTCAGGTAACACACTATGTTGCATTGCACTGTATACTTTATTGTATAGGTATCGTATTGGGGCATGTCCCATTAATACATCGGTCCTATTACTTTATGGTCATTTGCCTTGTGGGCAGCGCACTGCACTATATCGTGCTGGATTATCTGGGCCGGTTCCTCTTTCCTCCGGTTTCCAACAGGCGCTTCATTACTCCTTGCGCTTTTTCTGTGCTGGCTTGTTTTTGATTCGGCCCATTTTAATTGTGCAGCGTTGTTCAGTGTTTTTGCTGCCTGATTCCTGGCTTTGGCCCACTTTTACTACATAGCGCTTTTTATGATCTTTTTTAGTGACCGTTTGTATAGTTATTTTTCAATGCACATTTATTATCCATTTTTTTAGTGCACTATTACTTCAAAAACATTGGATTTATCTCTGCATTCAGCCTATTGTTTACAGCGCTATTTTTTAGCATCTTTTGTGTCAGTTCAGCAAAGACCTTGTTGTTATATTTAAACTTTTTTGATTTCACCATCACTGTTTTCACTTGTGGTATATATATTTAGACACTATTTTTTTACAGCAATTTTTTGCATTATTTATTAACATTGGTCTATATGTACACACATTTTTTATTTTCATGATTTTTTATTATTATCACTTCACCATCCATCACACTTATTATATATGTGTTTTTGCTGTTCTACATGGGGAACATTATATATGTCTTATCTGAATCATTTTTGCTGTACAGTGGTGATACCATTATAAGTATTGATACTTGCTGACTAATTTTATGAGCGGTTTTTTCTTGCCTTTTCTTACATATATTTATTTTAATTGCCGTTGTTGTCTGGCCAAATTTACAATAAAGGCTTATTTTATTATACACGTTTTATTTTTGTTTTTTATACATTCTCATTATTCTGATTCTCCCATCTACATCACTAGTTTGTTTTATTCTTTAGTCACAGCATATTGAACAAAAGGTGAAGAGAGCGAAAGATGAAGAATAGCTTGTGTTCTTTTGAATAGGGACTGATCTGCAGGACCTGGCAGCGGCTGCTATAAATTAAGTGAAGCTGCACTTTGCAACTCCATTCAAAATGTTTGCATCCTTTTAAAGAGATTGGCGCTTGGTTTGAAAAAATAAAAAAAGCTCATCTACTGGACTTTCGCAAGTCACTAAAACTATGACCTACTGTCCTTGCCCCACTTGTCTCCTCATTTCCTCTTCTGGCTGAACTTCACATAATAAGGGCCCTGAAGAGCCTCTTCTAAATGGAGCAGTGTATGCACATCCCATGGATTGCGCCAGCAAGGATTGGGGAGTTATCTCCTAAAACCCAGATAGAGGGGATAGTTTCCAACCCTTGCTCAACTCCTTTTGGTTAAAATGAACTTTAATATAGTGCAGTAGACAAACTATATTGTTTGCTAAAAATTTTTACGTACATGTGCACAACGCTTAAATGTGAATATGTAATATTTCCATGCACAGAAGCAGTAGCATGGGCCCCTGTAATGAATTCCAAATGAGAACCTTGGACAGCTCAGGTCAATACTTATTAAGATACATTAGTAAGTTGTGTAAGTTGCATTTCATTCACTTAATTGATTATGGCCCTCTGCACATAACATGCTTCTTGGCATCACTGCCAGTCTTGTTTTTGGAACAGTTGTAGCTGAGACTACAAGCTACATATGTTAATAAATGAAAGCAAAGTATGATTATAACATTGGTATGTGTGCTCTATCTTGTGAGTTATATTCTGTTGCTGTACATTTATCAATATTGCTCATAAATAAAAATAAAAAAAGGAATTAAAATTAAATGCTTGTGAATAAAGCCTATCCAGACAAGAGTTGAGTTGCTTTTCAAAGTGTGGAATAAGTTTATAAAACATATACACTGGATTAGGGAAGTATTTTCTGTTGCCAGAGAAATGATTATGAATCAGTTTGAAAGATTAGCATATCCTTTAAAGTACATAAAAGAACAGAATATTTTATGTAACCTTTCTTTGCCATAGGCGATTGCAATGTGGATATATAGTACTGCATTCTATAATAGTAACCAGTTATGGCAAAATAATTATGGAGAAAAAGAAGAAGCCTTTATGCTATTGCAAGGCACATTTTGATACATTTTCCTTGCACAATGAGCAAAGAAACGGTAATATTTAAAGAAAGAACTGTAATATTTAAAAACAAGAAACAAACATTCATTGAATTGCTGCGATATACATATTTATCAAAATTGTGTTCATAAAATACTTAATCAAAAGTTTGAACACTCCTGTTCATGTAATGGTTTTCCTTGTACTTATAATAAGGTGAACACTAGGAGTCTCAAACGTAGATTGATAAATGAGCCACATAGAAAAAAAAGTTAATTTGACAGGCTTCATTCTTTGCAGGATGAAATGATACACAAGTGGTCAAAATTGTTGGTACCCCTTGTTTAATGACAGAAAAACCCACAATGGTCACAGAAATAACTTGAATCTGACAAAAGTAATAATAAATAAAAAATCTATGAAAATTAATAAATTAAATTCAGACATTGCTTTTCAGCCATGCTTCCACAGAATTTTTTAAAAGATAAAACTCATGAAATAGGCCTGGACAGACATGATGGTACCCTTAACTTAATATTTTGTTGCACAACCTTTTGAGGCAATCACTGCAATCAAACGATTCCTGTAACTGTAAATGAGACTTCTGCACCTCTCGACAGGTATTTTGGCCCACTTCTCAAGAGCAAACTGCTCCAGTTGTCTCGTGTTTGAAGGTTGCCTTTTCCAGACGGCATGTTTCAGCTCTTTCCAAAGATGCTCAATATGATTTAGGTCAGGGCTCATAGCAGGCCACTTCAGAATAGTCCAATGTTTCCTCTTAGCCATTATTGGGTGTTTTTAGCTGCGAGTTTTGGGTCATTATCCTGTTGTAAGACCCATGACCAGCAACTGAGACCAAACTTTCTGACACTGGGCAGCACAGTTCTCTCTAGAATCCCTTGATACTCTTGAGATTTCATTGTACCCTGCACAGATTCTAGACACCCTGTGTCAGATGCAGCAAAGCAGCCCCAGAACACACAACAGAGCCTCCTCCATGTTTCATAGTAGGGACAGTGTTATTTTCTTGATATGCTTTACTTTTCCAACTGTGAACATAGAGCTGATGTGCATTGCCAAAAAGTTCCATTTTTGTCTTATCTGTTCATACGACATTCTCCCAGCAGCTTTGTGGATTGTCAACATGTAGTTTGACAAATTCCAGTCTGGCTTTTTTATGATTTTTTTTTAACAATGGTGTCCTCCTTGGTCATCTCCCATGAAGTCCACTTTGTCTCATACACTGACGATTGGTGTGATCTGACACTGATTTTCCTTGATCTGGAAGTTCACCTTTAATCTGTTTAGAAGTCTTTCTGGGCTCTTTTGTTACCATTCATATTATCTGTCTCTTTGATTTGTTGTCAATTTTTCTTCTGTGGTCATGTCCAAAAAATAAAATGCATGAAATAGGCCTGGACAGAAATGATTGTACCCCTGAAAATAATATGACAAAAGGGACATGTTAAATCAAGGTGTGTCCACTAATTAGCATCAGAGATGTCTACAATCTTGGAAGTAATGAGTGGGCCTGTCTATATGGCTACAGATACTCACTGTGCTGTTTGGTGACATGATGTGTATCACACTCAACATGGACCAGAGGAAGTAAAAGAAAGAGTTGTCTCAGGAGATTAGAAAGAAAATTATATGCAAACATGTTAAAGGTAAAAGTTATAAGACCATCTCCAAAGCAGCTTGATGTTCTTGTGATTACAGTTGCACATATTATTCTGAAATATAAGATCCATGGGACTGTAGCCAACCTCCCTGAGCGTGGCTGCAGGAGGAAAATTGATGACAAATCAAAGAGACGGATAATACGAATGGTAACATAAAACAGCATTTTGTTGACAAAATATTTATTTTTTATTTACAATCTATTTTTCCCTATTTTTATGTACCCCAACTGGCTCAATACTGTGATATTCTCTGTAATTGTCCCTATATAGCAATGCTTACCCTATCCTATATCAAAGTCAACCATCCTGTAATAAGGAATAATGTCCCCAATCTTGGCCTCCACCTTGAAATAATGACCCCATTAGGTAATAATGTCCCCAATCCTGTAATAGTATCTCCCTTCCTGTAATAATGTCCTATTTCTTGTTATAATGTGCCTCGTCCTGCTATACTGTCCTAATCCTGTAATAATGTCACCCTTCCTGAAATAATAGCCCTTACCTATAATAATGCTCCCTTCCTGTAATAATATCCTTTATTCTTTAATTATACCCCCTTCCTGTAATACTGTCCCCATCCTGTAATAATGTTTCTCTTCCTGAAATAATAGCCCCATCTTGTAATAATGTCCACATTTTGAAATAATGACTCCCATCTAGGAATAATCTCCTGCTTACTGTGATAATGCACCTCTTTAATAAGCTACTGTAATGTATTGAAATAAAAAATCACAAGCTACACATAATGTGTACAAATTTGATCACGCCATAAGACAAAATAGACTTCCCAAATACTAAAAAATGTGGGTCCCCTGGAATAAAGAATTCATAACACCATTCACCTAGTCCCCTCTAATCACAGGAGAGAAGGAAAGAGAAAGGGAAATTAAAAAAAAAGAAAATCAGTATGAGAAGTCCTCGGGTGGCTGACAAGGATCCCTCCTTTGCAATAGGAGTTTTAACAATTGCACATGAAATTGTCATGCTCACCTCCTCCCCGGCGCCTGTCACGCTCACCTCCCCGGCGCTGGTTCTCTCTGCACCTTCTGCGGCCGCTGTCCGAACCGCCGCTGCTCTTGCTCCCCCTGGTCGGGCTCCCATCACCGCTGCTCCATCTGCCTCTGCCATGGCTCCTCTTGCAGCGCCATCAGCCCCCGCCGCATCCTGTGCCTCCACACCGCCCGGGGTCCTCCGGCGCTTCCAGTCCTCTTGGCCCGCCTCCACTGCTGGCACCTGTCCATCAACTGTCCTGCGGCCAGCCTCTGCCCCCTCACAGGTACGCAAGCGCACAGCAAGGTACGCCCTCTAGACTAGGTGTCCTATCCCCTGGCTCCTTGGCACTGTTGTACCCTGACCCAGAAGTTCTGCAGCATGCCCTATATCGGGCAGCCTCACCCTATGCTCTCCGCCTGACTATCATTTGTGGTATCGGGTCCACGCGCTCCTGCGTTACTCCTGTCTCTGCGTAATGTACCTCTCCAAGTCCTCCGCTAGCTTCCCTGTTTGTGACCTTCCTGTGTTCCCTTCCAGATCCAGTCCGTTCCTGCCTCCGTCTTCCTGCTCCTTTGTCTCGTCCTGTACCTGTTACTGCCTTCCACCATTGCCGTCCTCCGTTGCTGTCCATCTCCATTCCTGTGGCTTCAGCAGCCTTCCCTGTGGTTGCTGTCATCTTCCATCTGGTCGCCTGTACGTCTCCTGCCTGCATTCCTTCCCGGCTGTTCCCAGGTATCAGCTTCCGCAGCGATAGTCTCCCCTGGGTCTGCCCCAAACGCTCCCTGTATAGGGGGTGGTACACCTGGCCAGCTCGCCCGAGGGAGGTTCGTCATCATGGTCCTGAGGGTTTAACTCCTGGAGGTCTCCAGTCTCACAGTATAGTCAGGCCATGGACCCCGCTGGTACCTCGACCCTGACCCAAAAGGAACTCCTGTTCCTGCGTGAGAACCAGACGAGGATTATGCCATTCCTCAAATCTATGGAATCCTGTCTGTCATCCCTACAGGCCTCTGATACCACTAGTGCTCCCCAGATGGCTGGTCTCCAGTAGGAGCTCGCTCAGCAGCGCGACACTCATATTTTAAATTACATGGCCTTGGTGGATAACCGTCTCCTGGCTCTCCAGTCCGTGGCCTCTGCTCCAGTCCAGGCAGCAGCCTCCCACCCCCCACCCCGTTTGGCGAAACCTCCAAGTTATGCAGAGGGTTCCTAAATCAATGCCAGCTACATTTCGAGCTGTTCCCCCGTTCAGTATCCTATGGACCAGGCCAAGGTGGCCTTTGTTGTGTCCCACTTGGAGGGTGAGGCCCTAGCTTGGGTAACCCTCTCTGGGAACAAGACAACCTCATAGTCTCCCAACTCTCTATTTTTCTGGACACCTTCCGGAAGGTGTTCGATGAACCTGGTCGCTTGATTTCTACTACTGAGGCGCTGTTTAATCTCCAACAAGGCACGCTCTCGGTAGGTCAGTACGCCATTCTGTTTCGCACCCTGTCCTCAGAGTTGGGGTGGAACAATGAGGCTTTGGTGGGATCCTTTTGGCGGGGACTCTCTGGCCGAGTTAAAAATGAGTTGGCGGGATGAGATACTCCTGCCTCTCTGGAGGATTTGATCTCCTTGGCCACCCGCATCGACCTCCGCTTTCAGGAGCGATCCTGAGAGGCCGCCAGAGAGAGGAGGCCTTGCGTTCTTCCAGCCGCTCGTAGTCCACTCTGCTCCCGTCCATTGTCGTCCTCCGCGTTTCCTGCACCGGAACCCATGAAAGTGGATCGTCTCAAACCGATGGAGGAGCATCGGAGAGAGAGGGTCAAACAGAGGCTCTGCTTGTATTGTGGGAGTGCATCCCACTTTCCCCGCTCTTGTCCTATACGCCCGGGAAACGCCTCCGCCTAGGACAGGTAAGAGAGGCCTCCCTAGGTAATTGTGTTTCCTCTCTACCCTTGATTCTCTCCGTTCTTCTGCACATAGGCCCCCAACGTTCCTCTGAGTGGTCCTACATTGATTCAGGCGCAACTGGCAATTTTATTCAGTTCGAGGTGGTTAAAAGACTTCGGATTCCTGTCCGATCCCTGGAAACTCCTCGGCAGATTGCTTCGGTCGACGGTCGACCCTTGCGGATGTCTGTTACTCAGGTCACTGAAGAGGTGAAACTTCAGATTGGAGCCTTACACCGGGAGAAGATAGTTTTTTATGTGCTGCCCTCGCTATCTCATACCATCCTCTTGGGTGTTCCTTGGTTGAGAACTCACAAGCCTATTTTGGACTGGGGCTCTGGGGATATCCGTTGTTGGGGACAGTCGTGTCAAGCCAGATGTCTGTCGGCCGTTCAACCGAAGAAATTCATGTCCCCCACTTCAGTCTCTACAGATTTACCTTCGGCCTATTAGACCTTCTCTAACGTCTTCAACAAGAAGGAGGCGGAGGTAATGCCTCCGCATCGGCCCTATGATTGCCCAATCAACCTTGTCCCAGGTTCTACTCCACCCCGTGGTCGGATCTATCCTCTGTCTCCCTCCGAGATGCTGGCCATGAACGAATATATCCAAGAAAACTTTGCCAGAGGCTTTATATGCAAGTCGTCTTCGCCGGCAGGAGCAGGGTTCTTTTTCGTCAAGAAGAAGGATGGATCGCTTCGCCTCTGCATTGATTACCGGGGCCTCAATGAAATCACCATCAAAAACAAATATACATTGCCTCTCATTCCAGAGCTATTCGACTGTCTACGAGGAACACGAGTCTTCACAAAGTTGGATCTCCGCGTGGCCTATAAACTGATCCGCATTCGTCCCGGAGATGAATGGAAGACCACTTTCAATACCCGAGATGGCCACTATGAATATTTGGTCATGCCCTTTGGCCTGTGCAATGCTCCCCCAGTGTTCCAGGAGTTTGTCAACGACGTGTTTCAAGACCTTCTCTACTCCTGTGTGGTGGTGTATTTGGACGATATCCTTGTGTTTTCCTCGGACCTGTGCTACCCGCAGAAAAGACGTCCGCCAAGTCTTGCTATGTTTAATAGAGCAGCGTCTCTATGTCAAACTCGAGAAGTGTTCCTTCGAGCAGTCCTCCCTGCCGTTCTTGGGTTATATCATTTCTGACTCGGGCCTACGTATGGATCCTGGAAAAGTATCTGCCATACTCAAGTGACCGCATCCCCAGGGAATCAAGGCGATCCAATGATTCCTCGGGTTTGCTAATTACTACCGGCAATTCATTCCACATTTTTCTACCTTGACCGCTCCTATCTCCGCCTTGACCCGTAAGGGAGTCAACCCTCACCTCTGGTGTCCGGAAGCTGAAAATGCCTTCCAAACCTTGAGACAATCTTTCGCTTCAGTGCCCGTACTCCATCGTCCTGAGGGTAACAAACCTTTTATCCTTGAGGTAGATGCGTCAGCCATCGGAGCCGGGGCAGTTCTTTCCCAGAAATCTTCCTCCGGTCGACTGCTCACCTGCAGTTTTTTCTCTATGATGTTCTCCACTGCAGAGAGAAACTACACCATTGGTGACAGAGAGCTGCTTGCCATCAAGTTGGCCTTGGAGGAGTGGTGGTATCTTCTGGAAGGAGCTGTACATCTGTTTAAAATCTACACCGACCACAAGAACCTGACATACATCCAGTCAGCACAAAGACTTAATCCTCGGCAAGCCAGATGGTCGCTGTTTTTTGCTCGGTTCGATTTGAGCTTCATTTCCATCCCGGTGACAAGAATCTCAAAGCGGATGCTTTACCCAGGTCCTTTCTGGTCTCCGATTATGAGGAGGAACCATCACACATTGTAGACCCCAGTAAAGTCATCATGGTTGCACCCATAAGCTTGACTTTGTTACCGCCCGGTAAGACCTTTGTGCAAGAAAGCGAGAGGTGGGGTCATGCCTCCAAGCTAGCCGGGCACTTGGGGCTCAAGAAAATGCTCCTTCTCTTTACTCGTTTCTATTGTTGGCCATCTCTTCTTCAAGATGTCTGAAGTTTTATCATCTCCTGCCCGTCGTGTGCCAGAAATAAAGTCCCTCGGCACCTACCCTCGGGGCTCTTACATCCGCTTCCGGTTCCTTCGGCCCCCTGGCAGCATGTCGCAATGGACTTTATTACTGACCTGCCTCGGTCTTCTTGCCATGCCGTCATCTTGGTCATAGTGGATTGATTTTCCAAGATGGCCCATTTTATTGCTCTGCCAGGTTTACCCTCCGCACCCGAGCTGGCGAAGATTTTCGTCACCCATGTTTTCCGGATCCATGGCTTCCCCAAGCATATCGTTTCCGACAGAGGGGTTCAGTTCACCTCTCGGATTTGGAGGGCCCTGTGCTGTATGATGGAGGTAACGTTGGACTTCTCCTCTTCCTGCCATCCTCAGATGAATGGCCAGGTAGAACATACAAATCAAATCCTTGTGACTTATCTTCGGCATTTTTCCAACGCCCACCAGAACGACTGGTCCAGCTTTCTTCCGTGGCTCGAATTCACCTACAACAACCATACCAGTGAGTCCTCCTCCAAATCACCCTTCTTTATTGTCTACTGGCAACATCCAGGTGTTCCTTTGCCGGTACCTCCTGTCGGCGGCGGGCGGTCTTCTGACCGAGGAGTTCTCCAGGATCTGGCAGGAGACCAAAACCGCGCTTGATCGTGCCCAAGGCCGGATCAAAAGACATGCCGATAAGAAACGCCTGGATTCTCCACTCTACCAACCCGGAGATAAAGTATGGCTGTCTTCAAAATTTGTCCGTCTGAAGCAACCCTCGTATAAACTGGGTCCGCGGAATATAGGTCCGTTTGAGGTCTTGGCTCATATCAATGATGTGGCCTACAAGTTAGAGCTGCCCACTTTGCTAAGGATTCCTAATTCTTCCCATGCTTCTCTTCTAAAGCAAGTTGTACTTAACCGCTTTCATCCTTCCTCTGGCCGCTCGCCCCCGCCTGTGTCCGCACAGGATGTCTTTGAAGTTAAAGACATTCTTGCAATGAAAAGGTCCAGAGGTAAGACTCTCTTCTTAATTGATTGGAAGGGTTTTGGTCCCGAGGAGAGATCTTGAGAACATTCAGGCTCCTTGTATCTTGGCCAGATTCCTTTCCGGTCTTAAGAAGAGGGGGCGTAAGGGGGGTACTGTCACGCTCATCTCCTCCCCGGCGCCTGTCATGCTCACCTCCCCATCGCCTGTTCTCTCTGCGCCTCCTGCGGCCGCTGTCCGGACTGCCTCTGCTGTAGCTCCCCCTGGTCGGGCTCCCGTCACCGCTGCTCCATCTGCCTCTGCCACGGCTCCTCTTGCAGAGCCGTCAGCTCCCACAGCATCCTGTGCCTCTACACCGCCCGGTGCCCTCCGGCACTTCCGGTCCTCTCGGCCCGCCTACACTGCTGGCACCTGTCCATCAATTGTCTTGCGGCCAGCCTTTGCCCCTTCACAGGTACGCAAGCGCACAGCTAGGTAGCCCTCTAGACTAGGCATCCTATTCCCTGGCTCCTTGGCACTGCTGCACCTTGACCCGGAAGTTCTGCAGCGTGCCCTATATCAGGCAGCCTCACCCTATGCTCTCCGCCTGACTATCATTTGTGTTATCGGGTCCATGCGCTCTTGCGTTCCTCCTGTCTCTGCGTAGTGTACCTCTCCTGGTCCTCCGCTAGCTTCCCTGTTCGTGACCTTCCTGTGTTCCCTTCCAGATCCAGTCCGTTCCTGCCTCCGTCTTCCTGCTCCTGTGTCTCGTCCTGTACCCGTTCCTGCCTTCCGCCATTGCCGTCCTCCGTTGCTGTCCACCTCCATTGCCGCGGCTTCAGCAGCCTTCCCTGTGGTCACCGTCATCTTCCATCTGGTCGCCTGTACGTCTCCTGCCTGCATTCCTTCCCGGCTGTTCCCAGGTATCAGCTTCCACGGCGATAGTCTCCCCTGGGTCTGCCCCAAATGCTCCCTGTATAGGGAGTGGTACACCTGGCAAGCTCTCCCGAGGGAGGTTTGTTGTCACGTTCCTGAGGGTTCAACTCCCGGAGGTCTCCAGTCTCACAGAAATGTAGGCTTGGAATACAAGATTTTGTTTTTATTAGATGTAGAATTAGTAGAAACATAATTAGAAGTAAATTTAATGTGTATTACTGGTGAAAATAAAGTTGGTTTAATAGTATTTTATTTATTAATAGGTAATACTATGTTTATAACTGTTTAAACAGATAAATATTTTATTTTTTTGTATTTTTATTGAGAAAATGGACTATACAGCATTTACTGCCGTTTATATCTTAGATTAGGATATACTCATTCCTTTACTCTTCTAACCCCCTCCTTGCCCTTCCTCTGCCTATCTCTTCCATTACAATAAATAATATGTCCTAAGTATAGTAAAATATTGAGAGAAGATATACTTAAGAGATAGAATGGATATGCCCCATGCACAGCTTGTTATTGTTGTTAAAAAAATTGCATTAGTTTTTTTTCTTTTTGGAAAAATAAATAAAAATCTATTGAAACAGAAATTAAAAATCACCAGCTTTGCCAAATGTTTCCAGGAATTTCAATTTGCTGCAAAGCGATTTGCTGCAAATTAATAGAACTCCAAAGCCTTAAAATGCCCTAAAAATACATATCTGGTACTCTGAAGTTTCCTAGGACTGTATCCAGCACTAATCAAACTTTTTAACACAAACACAGCCTTAGTAATGTCAAAGTGATCTCGCCATGTGGGGCCGCAGGTAAATGGATGGAAATCAGTGACTCTCCTCTTTTCCGGTGAAATAAATTTATATTTTTCTCTTTTCCTCATACATATTTATTTCTATATACTATAGAAAAAAATGAAATGTTTTTAGGTGACTATCCACTTTAAAAACAATATTTTAAGTATTGCATTTTCCACATCGACCAATAGAGCAATCAATGCAGGCTGACAAGTCTTGCTTCATGCAGCTCATTTGTCAACTTTACTCTATCCTTCAGAAACAGAATCAAATGTTTTTTTATTATTCGGTGGGCAACAGCTGTGTTAGAAGTGCTAAATGGAGGGTAGTAGAACAGAACATATAGATAAGGTTCTCTATGCATCTCCCTTGACATTCCTGTATTTTTTGGTAGCGAGTTGTATGTCATTGTTACTAGAGATGAGCAAACTTGTTCGGAAAATAGTTGCCAATCTGAAATTCGGCACAAATGTAAAACATTCAGATTCGTGCTTGGATTCCCGAGCATTTTTATTCAAAGTCTGCAAAATTTGTCCACAATTCATTAAATGATCTCGTTTCCACTAATGCTTTTGTTAGGACTTTGGCTAGGATAGTGGTGCTGAATGATGTGCGGTGGGGTCATGTTTAATGAGGGGAGAGGGAGCAGCAGTGGACTGTATTTTTTTTTTACTTAACGGGTACAGATTTTGGCAGCCAATCAAAGTGCAGAAACCATCCACAACGTCCAAACACAAGGGATTCTGTCATTAACTGTTGAAGTCACATGTTTATCTCCATATAAAAAGCAGACATGTTGTTCTGATGCCATTTTGTCAGTGTAAAGGCCCCTTTACATTTAGCGATGCACCAGCGATCCTGACCAGCGATATGACCCGGTGCATCGCTAAATGATTTCTAGTGAGCTTCCACACAGGAAGCTCTCATAGCGATGCAGCAGCGATACAGCGGACGATACTTACCTTTTCAGATGCGGCGATCCTGACGTCCTCCGTCCGCGTCCACACTTCGCTCGTCGGCGCCAGCAGGAAGCCCAGCAGGAAGTGCCCGACGAGAAATGGAGCTGTGCGATCTCGCGCGATCAGTGATGGACAGCGGGGGAGCCGGTCAGAGGTAAGTGTCACACATAGCGATATCGCTAGCGATATCGCTGCTGCGTCACCAAATCGGTGATGCTTTAGCGATATTGTTAGCGATATCGCTATGTGTAAAACCCCCTTAACAGAGCATAGAGATTGCTGCTGCATGTAGTCAGATAGTTAGATAGGTGGTTTATTGTCAGCTAGTTCAGCTAGATAGGCTTCTGTGTGAAATCGACCTTCCAGCATCTATATCATTTGTGCTAATAGTGTGGTGCAAGCACCAGGCCACATTTCATAATCTAATTAATTTGTGCTAATACTGTGGTGCAGGCACGAGTCCACATTCCATAATCTAAATTGTTTGCGCTAATTCTGTGGTAAAGGCACCAGGCCACAGTTCATAATCTAAATACTTTCTGCTAATAGTGTGTGCCATACACCAGGCCACATTTCAGAATCTAATTTGTTTTAATAGTTTGGTGAAGGCAGGAGGCCACATTTTATAATCTACATTGTTTGTGCTAATACGGTAGTGCAGGCACCAGGCCACATTTCATAATCAAAATTGTTTGTGCTAATACTGTAGTGCAGGCCACATTTCATAATCAAAATTGTTTGTGCTAATACTGTGGTGCAGGCACCAGGCAACAATTCTGAATTAACTTGTTCATGTTGACATTCTGGTGCAGACACCAGGCCACATTTCAGAATCTAAATCATTTGTGCTAATAGTGTGATCAAGCAAGGAGTGTCTCATTGGATCATTAACCTTGCAAACTTCACAACTAGCAGTCACTCCACCAGAGCATGCCACTGTCAGAGACTGTGCTACATCAATCATTAACACCAGAATCTGTCCCTGATGTGCATTTAGTCGGTATACTGACTGGCTTTGTGTAAGGGTCCTTAAAAAAGCTGGTGTTAATGATTTATGTAGCACAGTGTCTGAGTCCACACAATACTGACCGTGATAGAGAAAATTAATTTCATCTCACCACTATAGTACAGCTAATTTAGAGTGGTCTCACACATTTTTTAGACCAGCCCATGCACCAGCAGAACAGAGTTCAAGTCTGACACATAGTGAATGACTGGAAAGGATGGTGCAAGTGTATCTCAAGCTCAATATCAATGCCATCAGGGTGGGTTTGGACACTTTTGCATTTTGGTCTTCAAATATTGAAGAAAGGCCTGAGCTTGCCTGTCAAGCTGTGGAGCTTTCTCAAGCCCAGCAGCCAGCGTACTCTCAGAACGTGTCTTTAGTACTGTTGATAGTGTCCTGATGGATTAGCACATCCAGTTGTCCCTTGAAAGTGTAGACCACCTAACTTTCATCAAGGTAAGCAAGGCATGGTTCTCCAATGACTTTTCCACCCTAGTCGCAGATTGGGCAGACTAGGAGATGGTATCATTTTTAGTGTGCTGCATTGATCTCGCGCTATTGCAGTCTGTAACACCTTTGTGGTGGCTTCTGTGCCTGCCGTTGCTGCTGTCGCTGATGTTACTAACAATTTTTTGAAATGTGCAGACTCCAAGTTGAGTCTCGATCTGGTGGGTTGCATGTAGTGGAAGGGGTTTCAGAGGCCCATTATACTATTTCTACTCTGGGGAAATTAATGATGACACTTTAGTGCGGTCTGTCCCTAATTTTTGTAGATGTTTGGACTCCTTCATATGAGTTGTGTCTCCTTCATGTTGAGTTGCCTGTCACAGTAGGGCTCCTAGACTATCATGCCTGCACTTACTTTCAGTCAACTGCCTGTGTTACTATCCTTAAATTTTTAAACAATACTAATCTATAAAGCTGATACTTATGTCACCTGAGTGTGGCTGAGTAGAATAACGGTTTGATCTGTAGCATGAAGTATCAAAGATTCCAGCACAGCAGGCCTACACTCACCCACCTCTTAATTTGAACAAGCTTATAAATGCTGGCCCAGATCCTGGCTCATAAATAGCCCAAATACTTATTTTCCACCGTAATTTGCAAAATAAATCTTGCCAAATCAGACAAGGTGACTTTCTGGATTTGTTTTCTCATTTTGACTCTCATAGTTGTGGCCTACCTATGATGTCAATTACATGCCTCTCTTATCTTTTTAAGTGGGATAACTTGCACAATTGATGGCTGACTAAATACTTCTTTTCCCCATTGTAAATTGATATGCTGCAGTCTGGAAAGACGCGCCACATGTGCTTCACCACAGGGAAGCCAGAGGCGTCTCAGGACATAGATTGGAGATGGGATTTCATGAAATCCCATCCACTATGCTGAAACATCTGACCGGTGCGGGTTTGGCGCTGCGGAGGTACCAATACGCCGCGTTTACTGTCCATAGGAACAGACCCTAATCATTACCTGCCAACTTTAATAATCTATTATATTTTTCTGCTGAGTGACCTCCACTCATTTAATCTACTATTAATCACATTCATCCTGTGGTAATAGATACACAGTGAATGTAGGGATGACATTTTTTTTCAATTTAAAATACATAACTAAACAATAATTGAAACATATGAACTTTTCAAATAAAGTAAACTCCTTTACAGCTTACAGATATTGTAAACTTTTATAATTTGTCCTTATTTCACTTAAATAAATCTACATAAATAAATAAAAAGATAAAATTCAGATTTGATTTGAAATCCAATTGGGAAATAACTTCACATATGGCAAGTAACAGTCTGTTGAAAATGTCAATACGGGCTAACATTTTGTAAGCTAAGGAACAGTTTATGCCAAGGAAGATTAGTGAGCAGTTCATGCCATTCTTCTGACCTTCATAAGTCTACAAGACTAATACCTAAAATTCTTTTTCAGCTAAAGACTTTTGGAGCTAGAACTTGAGATATTATTAAGGCAGGTGAAGCTGAAACCTATTTAAGTGAATCTTTATCACTTTGAATTCCATTATATATACTTTTTTCCTGTTTTTAAAATAATTTTACAAATTTGTAGATATTTCAGGTTGCATGAATAGTGAGCAGGTGACTAAGCATACCACGTTAAAGATAAATTATAAAAATACCGTATTTTTCACATTACAAGATGCACTTTGAGTGGATGTTCCGATGTGCACTGCTGCTGGTGAAAATGCCTGTGGTGGTCTGTGGTACTGGGGGGCTCTGCTGGCATTTTATGAAAGCCCAGAGCCCCCCGCATATCCATTACTACGATGCGGTGGCATGTGATAAAATAGCCGCCGGGGGTGGCGCATGCTCAGATTTTGAACTTGGCAACGAGATCTCATCCCGAGATCTCGACACCCAAGATCTCGTTGCCAAGATCTCAATCTTAGCATGCGGCATAACATATTTTTGAAAATGGAAAAAATTAACATGTTAATGAAAAAGTTTTTGTCATTATTTTTTAAAAATAAGAAAAAATATCAGGGTTCTTAAGAATCCCTACATTCCCAATAGACATGATTAAATGTTTATTTTATTCAGGAATCTGTTTATTTTATTTTAATTAATGTGCATAATACCAACATATTCCGCATCTTGTACAGGATTACCATCACTCACATCAATCCTGCTACCAAAATAAGATTAGAATTAAATTTTCTTTCTGTGTCTTAAACATTCAGATGTCAGTAATTCTTGTACAAATAAAACTGATTCAGTGGTCGACATAGATATAAGATGGCTCCTGTGTAAGAATTGTATAAATGTCCTTTACAGTTCAATCATAAAAAATGCATAATTTGTTTCCAGGTGCAAATGGGCCCTTTTACCTCTTGGGCCCATAAGCGGCTGCATATGTTGCACCAATGATATGTTCTTCCCTGGACTAATGTTCATCGGTGTTTTGGAACAGATTTTTATCACTGTTTGGTTAGTGTGTCAATTTTTGCCCTCAGAGTTTCTGTAATTTGTTTTCATGGTCCCACTGACTTGCATTGCTGAATTTGATCCATGACTCAGAACAAAAATGGAAAAGTCTCCATATTTTGGTATGGAATACGTTTAATAGAGTATAATAAGTGCAAGTTCTATCCATAAAAACCACGGGTGAAAACCTGGTGGCAAATTGACACATTAAGCTAACTAGTAGTGTTGATCAAACACTGAAATGCTAGAGTGCTCGCTATGCGAATTGAGCACGTCAGATACTCAGACATGCTCAATTCATGTAGCGAGCATAGTGGAAGTAAATGTGAAACACAAGCATTTTTCTGGAGGAAACTCCCTCTCCCCCTATCTTTGTCTCGGAATTCTACAGTTCACAAAGTATTTGGCTGACAGAGGAGTCCTTGCTCTTCCAGCAGAGCAATGCCCAGCTTTAGTGAGGCACATGGCTCTGAATATTCAAATGAGCTTCTTGCGGGAACTGGAGCATTCAGGCACCATGCCATACTCGGTGCTGCTCGATACTCGAATGAGCACACTCGACCATCACAACTAGCGATAAGATTATAGGAAAGGGATTTACCTGTCATTGTGATCTTGAAAGGAAATCTAAGTTATCAACGTGAATATGAGGGGAACTAGCTTTTAGGTATTCCCCTTGCTTAGAAATAAATCAAGAGCCCCCACATATATAAGTAGCAATGCTAATAATTGATTTTGATAACAAATAGTCACTTAATTTGCATGAACTTTTAGAAACAAGACTTTCAAAGTCTTTCAACGATCACACTAGTCATTGTGTCAGTTAAATCAAAATAATAAAAAATATTATTAATTCATAAGTACAGCTCTCATGGGGATACCACAACAAAGATGGGCCAGAAGATTGCAGCGTCTGGTCAAACGAAATTCTGAGCTAATTAGAACTGCTTCCCCATCCTACTAAACAGTGCAGGTTGTTTCCTTACTTTGTCATTGCAAGGGTTAATTCGTTCAGTTGATCTGGAGCTCTCTATCCTGAATTGCCTCAACTGTTCGGTATTAGCTACTCCCTTCTGCTATTTATGCTCACCACTGGCACTTGAGAATTGCAAGTAATAGTTCTACCTCGTGGTTTGGTGTTGCAGGTGAAATTCAGTGTTTGGAGTAGGTGGGTGAACAGTTGTTTTGGAGTTTTCTGCTTGGATTTGGTTTGCATGTTTATCTTCATCTTCTATTTGCATTCTCCTACCTATCGCTCCACTGTGTCACACTCTGTTTTGTGAATATATTTGTATGATTGTAATTTTCTTTCATCCCTGTCTGTCTATCCTTGTCTGCCTGGTTAGTGTAATCCTATATATTTCAGTCTCACGCCTCTCTGAATAGAGAAGGGAACAGATAAGGTTTATGATAGAAGCATAGCAAGTGCATGACAAAGGCCTCTCCACCCGCGTAGCCTGGGGGACAGAGATAGCCTAGGGTGCCCTCTAATTCAAGGTATAAGGTAAGCGCCCATCATCCCTAGTCAATACGTGACAGCAACACTATAGTTATCCATGCTGCTTTTAAACTATGGCTTATTATAAAACTGTTTGTAAACCTGGTACTTCAGGCTTACATACACTGTATTTATTATCAAGTTCTTCCGCAGCAATGTATTTACTTATCCTTCACAAATTTTCCAAATTAATTTCTTCAAAAAATTGCAAATAATTATATTGCCTAGAACAGTGGCACTATGAAACCTGCAGATGCTCCATGTTGAAGAGCCATTATGTTAGTTGCTTCACAAAGTTTCATACTCTTCTTTCTGATTTTAAATTAATATATATATATATATATATATCTACTACCATTCAAAAGTTTAGGGTCACTTAGAAATGTCCTTATTTTTGAAAGAAAAGCACAGTTTTTGCCAGTGAAGCTAACATTAAATGATTCAGAAATACACTCTATACATTGTTAGTGTGGTAAATGACTAATCTAGTCTGGTTTGTAATGCAATATCTTCATAGGTGTATAGAGGCCGATCTCCAGCAACCATCACTCCAGTGTTCTTATGGTACTTTGTGTTGGCTAACTGTGTAAGAAGGCTAATGGACTGTTAGAATACCCTTAAAAACCCTTGTGCAAGTATGTTAGCACAGCTGAAACAGTGTGGCTGATTAGAGAAGCTATAAATCTGACCATCCTTTGAGCTAGTTGAGAATCTGGAGCATTACATTTGTTGGTTCCATTAAACTCTCAAAATGGCCAGAAAAAAACTTTCACGTGAAACTTGACAGTCTAATTCTTGCTCTTAGAAATGAAGGCTATTCCATGCAAGGAATTGCCAAGAAACTGAAGGTTTCCTACAACAGTGTGTACAACTCCCTTCAGAGGAGAGCACTAACAGGCTTTAACCAGAGTATAAAGAGAAGTGAGAGGTCCTGCTGCACAACTGAGCGACAAAACAAGTACATTATAGTATGCACAGGTCCTCAACTGGCAGCTTCATTAAATAGTACACACAAAACGCCAGTGTCAACATCTACAGTGATGAGGAGGCGACTCTGGGATGCTGGCCTTCATGGCAGAGTGGCAAAGAAAAAGCCATATCTGAGACTGGCTAATAAAAGGAAAAGATTAATATGGGCAAAAGAACACAGACATTTGACAAAGGAAGATTGGAAAAAAGTGTTAGAATGATGAATCCAAGTTTGAGGTGTTTGGATCACACAGATGAACATTTGTGAGATGCACAACAACTGAAAAGATGCTGGAAGAGTGCCTGACACCATCTGTTGAGCATAGTGGATGTAATGTGATGCTGTGGGGTTGCTTTGGTGCTGGTAAAGTGGGAGATTTGTACAAGTTAAAAGGGATTTTGAATAAGGAAGGCTATCACTCCATTTTGCAATGCCATTCCATACCCTGTGGACAGCGCTTGACTGGAGCCAATTTCATCCTACAACAGGACAATGACCCAAAGCACACCTCCAAATTATGCAAGAACTATTTAAAGAAGAAGCAGACAGTTGGTATTCTATCTGTAGTGGAGTGGCCAGCGCACTCACCAGATCTCAAACACATTGAGATGTTGTGGGAGCAGCTTGACCGAATGGTGCGCAAAAATTGCCCATCAAGCCAAACCAACTTGTGGGAGGGGCTTCTGGAAGCATGGGGTGAAATTTCTCCAGATTACCTCAGCAAATTAACTGCTAGAATACCAATGGTCTGCAATGCTGTAATTGCTGCAAAAGGAGCATTCAGTGACAAAAGCAAAGTTTGAAGGAGAAAATTATTATCTCAAATAAAAATCTTTTTTTTGAACCTTGTCAATGTCTGAACTAGATTTTAAATTCATTTGGCAACTCATTTGATTAATAAAAGTATGAGTTTTCATGGAAAACACAAAATTGTCTGCGTGACCCCAAACTTTTGAACGGTAGTTTATATATATATACATATATATACTCGTATATATATATATATATATATATATATATATATAGAGAGAGAGAGAGAGAGAGGGGGGGTATTCAGACCCCTTCAAATCTTTCACTCTTTGTTTCATTGCAGCAATTTGGTAGATTAAAAAAAGTTCATTTTTTTCTCTTAATTGTACACTCTGCACCCCATTTTGAATGAAAAAAACAGAAATGTAGAAATTTTTGCAAATGTATTAAAAAAGAAAAACTGAAATATCACATGGTCATAAGTATTCAGACTCTTTGCTCAGTCACTCATATTTAAGTCACATGCTGTCCATTTCCTTGTGATCCTCTTGAGATGGTTCTACTCCTTCATTGGAGTCCTGTTCTGTTTAATTAAATTGATATGACTTGATTTGTAAAGGCACACACCTGTCAATATAAGACCTCACAGCTCACAGTGCATGTCAGACCAAATGAGAATCATGAGGTCAAAGGAACTGGCCAAGGAGCTCAGAGACAGAATTGTGGCAATGCACACATCTGGCCAAGGCTACAAAAGAAATTCTGCTGTACTCAAGGTTTCTAAGAGCACAGTGGCCTCCATAATCCTTAAATGGAGGAAGTTTGTGACCACCAGAAGTCTTCCTAAACCTGGACATCATGCCAAACTGAGTAATCATGAGAGAAGAGCCTTCGTGAGAGAGGTAAAGAAGAACCCCAAGATCACTGTGGCTGAGCTCCACAGATGCAGTAGGGAGATGGGAGAAAGTTCCACAAAGTCAACTATCACTGCAGCTCTCCACCAGTCAGGCCTTTATGACACAGTGGCCGGACGGAAACCTCTCCTCAGTGCAAGACAAACAGTATGAATGCTCACCTAGAGAATTCTAAAAAAAAACACATGAAGGACTCCCAGATTATGAGAAATAATATTCTCTGG
The DNA here is from genome assembly GCF_039654945.1 of Dendrobates tinctorius. NCBI lineage: Eukaryota > Metazoa > Chordata > Amphibia > Anura > Dendrobatidae > Dendrobates > Dendrobates tinctorius. The sequence continues at coordinate 12,468,276 of NW_027361775.1, read as the reverse complement.
TCTGATGATACGAAGATAGAAACATGGTGGTGGCAGCATCATGCTATAGGGGTGTTTTTCAGCTACAGGGACAGTACTACTGGTTGCAATTGAAGAAAACCTGAATACGGCCAAGTACAGAGATATCCTGGGTGAAAAGTTCTTCCAGAGTGCTCTGGACCTCAGACTTGGCCGAAGTTTCACCTTCAGAACAACTCTATGACCATTCTTGACTGGCCCAGCCAGAGCCCTGACCTAAACCCAAATGAGCATCTCTGGAGAGAAATGAAAATGGCTGCCCACCAACATACACATCCAACCTGACGGAACTAGAGAGGATCTGCAAGGAAGAATGGCAGAGGATCCTCAAATCCAGATGTGAAAAACTTGTGGCATCATTCCCAAGAAGACTCGTGGCTGTACTATCTCAAAAGGTTGCTTCTACTCAATACTGAGCAAAGGATCTGAATATTTATAACTATGTGATACTTCAATTTTTCTTTTTTAATAAATTTGCAAAAATTTCTACATTTCTGTTTTTTTCAGTCAAGATGGGGTGCAGAGTGTACATTAATGACCACAAAATGAACTTTTTTGAAATTACCAAATGGCTGTAATGAAACAAAGATTGAAAAGTTTAAAGGGGTCTGAATACTTTCTGTACCCACTATGTATATATATACATGCATATATATATATATATATATATATATATACACGCCTAAATAATTTTTCTTTCTATTTTTTATTTTCAAGAACTTACTGAGAAATACCGTATATACTTGTGTATAAGCTGAGATTTTCAGCCCTTTTTTGGGCTGAAAGTCCCCCTCTCGCATTATATGCAAGTCATATACCGGGGGTCGGCGGAGGAGGGGGAGCAGTGGTGTCAGAGATCATACTTCCCCCCTCCTGGCGCGGTCTCTGCAGCCCCCCTGCTTGACCCACGGTCTCCGGCACCTGCCTTCAGCGGTCACGTGGTACCGCTCATTAAAGGCATGAATATGCGCATATTTATGTCTTTAATGAGCGGTATCACGTGACCGCTAAAAGCAGGCACCGGAGACTGTGGGAGAACAGAGCTGCAGAGACTGCGCCAGGAGGGGGTAAGTATAGCGATATTCACCTGTCACCATTCCCACGCTGCTCACCGCTGTCTGTCGTGTCTTCTGTCTGTGATGTTCAGGTCAGAGGGCGCGGTGACATTGTTAGTGCGCGCTGCGCCCTCTGCTGCCTGAACGTCACTGAGAGATGACGTGGTAGACAGCGGCAAGCAGCATGGGAACGTGGACAGGTGAATATCTCAGGTGCCAGGTCTTGAGCCAGCAGCGACAGAGAGGTGAGTATGTCATTTTTTTTTATTTGCAGCAGCATATGGGGATTATTCTGTGGAGCATCCTATGGGGGCCTATTCTGTGGAGCATCTTATGGAGGAATATTCTGTGGAGCATTTTATGGGGCTTATTCTATGGGGCATCTTATGGGGGGCCTATTCTATGGAGCATCTTATGGGGGCTTGTTCTATGGAGCATCTTATTGGGGCATATTATATGGAGCATCTTATGGGACATCTTATGGGGCCTATTCTATAGAGCATCTTATGGGGGCATAATGTATGGAGCATCTTATGGGGGCATATTCTATGGAGCATCTTATGGGGGCATATTCTATGGGGCATCTTATGGGGGCATAATCTATGCAGCATCTTATGGGGGCATCATCTATGGAGCATCTTATGGGGCAGCATATTCTATGGAGCATCTTATGGGGCCATTATTAACCTTTATGGAGCATTATATGTGGTGTATTTTGTATGGTGCATCTTATGGGGCCATCATGAACTGTATGGAGCATTATATGGGGCTCCTGATTCAATATGGATATTCAAAAACACTTAACCTACTGATGTCTCAATTAATTTTACTTTTATTGGCATCTATTTTTATTATTGAAATTTACTAGTAGCTGTTGCATTTTCCACCCTAGTCTTATACGCGAGTCAATAAGTTTTCCCAGTTTTTCGTGGTAAAATTAGGGGGGGTCGGCTTATACATGGATCGGCTTATACACAAGTATATACGGTAATTCTTTACAGAATACCCTTTTAAAAGACATTTTTGTTACATTTATTTATATCTTATATATCTATATCTCTATACTTAGTCTTTGCCAACCTTTCCAAATAGTCCTAAACAATGACCTAAACTGTGAATAACTGGAAACAACAGTAATTTTTATTTCCATTATATTATTTATTCGTAGTACAGAATATCTACTATGAAAACCAACATGGCTATCCTGTACAGTTTTTTCATTATTTACTCTGACATGCTCCAATGTGCATTTGCTCCACTTAGCTTCTGTTTTTGCACTGGTAAATAATCATGCATGCTATCACTAAGTGACAGGGTGGTGTCTTACTGCAGAGTTACATAGCCACAGGCATGCTTACAGCACATAAGCACATAAACACATAAACTGATACTGTAACCTTCATAAATCACGCAAATTCAATAAAATTTGCATATTTGATATTTAGAACAATAAATGAAAATCTATTTAGGGGATCTTTTAACATGTATATCTGATAGATTTTTTTGATATGGCAAAAAAACAGCAGTGGTTCTTTGTGAATTAAAGCTGAAATGTGTTCAGAGAATCTGCGAGAGATGAAAACCAACAAACATTATAATTCTAATTAAATATTATAAATATTATAAAAAAGTTGATTTTTCTTATAATTAAGTACTGTTTTGTAATTAGCAAAGCTTTTCTTCAAAAAGTGTTGTGATTTTACTATACGTAAGTGCATCTTTTGAAATTCAAATTCTTAAGCTTTGTCAAATTTTAGTTAATGTGTGCACATGCAAGGTGTCTCCCAGCCAATAGCTGGGAGGCTTCTTGTATAATAGCTACTGTCCCCAATAGGAAGGGGCCTGTGCAAGCCCTATAGTTACTTGTAGGTGTTTAAGTGTATGCAACTGTGTGTTGCCAGGTCCCTGTTCTTAGTCTCTTAATGTTTCCTGTAGCCTGTTTCCCGATAGTCCAGTATAGTTAGTCCCTGTTTCTGTGTACAATTTGGTGTTGTCCGTACCCTGAAACTGCATCAATGGTATCTGAACTGTTTCCTGAGACTAGTGTGTCTAACCCGTCCCTGTGGTTGTCCTGTCGGCACAATCTGAACCTGTCTCTGTGGCTGTCCGGTCTGCTATCCGGTGACTGAACAGTTTGAACCTGTCCCAAATGGCCTCCCTGCCCTGCTACTGCTGGACACCACCCTGGAGTGGCACCTGGTGGCTACCTGCTGTACAAGCCTGATCTCACTACTGGAGGCTCCAAGAACAGTAAGGTAGCTGCTTAGTCACACCCATTCAGGGTAAGTCTGGTCTGTGGCATAGTGATTCCATGAACCCTGTGTACCATCTTTGTACATAACAGCAACTAGATGCTAACCATTCTTCACTGCTATGTTGTCACATGCTATATGTAATTTTTCCTCAGTGTTTTAAGGCTCTCTCTCTCTATTTCTAATCTGTGAGCAGTCAAGTGCTCTCACTTTCCAAACGCTAAAATGGGGGGCTGCATTTCCTGTCTTTGATTTAATACAGGGTATGATAGTCTTTCTCGACTAGCTGTGCATGTGATATGACAACTACATGGCATAATTACAGATATATGGTCAATGCATTGCAAATAGTTTGAATTCTCCAGGTCCCAAAAATCTCCCAAAATGTAAAATAAATTGCAGTGGTGCTAATTGTGATTGAACTGGTACTGGCAGCAGTTTGAAGCCTTTCTTAAAGTACAGTTTATAAATTCTGTACTTAAAGAGGGCCTATCAGATTTATGGGCATGTCTGTCCTAGTTGTTTCCCCTAGAGTTTTTAGAAACCAACGTTATTACCTATTATTCTGTTATTCCAACTTGAAGGTACTGAATAATTTAAAAAATGGACACGGACAGTTGGCTATGTGTCATCTGTACATTGTGACAATGTCCTATCAATGCTCCCACTGTCTGACTATAGATTGACACACCTCTTTGACAAACAGAATGGTAATACCCACTATCATTTTTATTTCTATATTTCTAGGAAGAATAACAGAGAAATGGCACAATGCAGAATTTCGAGAATTAAACTTAAAAAAACATACTAAAACTAATTGCAAAAAGGAAACCCATAAAACAGAAAAGTCAGAAGGACAGGTCCAGTTTAAAAAACTAGCTTGAGATGTAGATAACTGATAAAGTTATTATAACACTATAAAAACCTGAGAAGTTTGAAAATCTGATACATGTATCAATATTTATGATAGAGTATACAGAAAAAAATTTTCTTCCACAGCCAAGTAATTTATGCCACTGTCAAATAAACAGCGTAAGATTCATGATGAATCATAGAATCATAGAATCATAGAATCGTAGAGTTGGAAGGGACCTCCTGGGCCATCTGGTCCAACCCCCTGCTCAAAGCAGGATTCGCTAAATCATCCCAGTCAGATGTCTGTCCAGCCTCTGTTTGAAGACATCCATTGAAGGAGAACTCACCACTTCTCGTGGCAGCTTGTTCCACTCATTGATCACTCTAACTGTCAAAAAGTTTTTTTTTAATATCTAATCTGTGTATCCTCCCATTCAGTTTCATCCCATTGCTTCTAGTCTTTCCTTGTGCAAATGAGAATAAAGTTGATCCTTCTACAATGTGACAGCCCTTTAGATATTTGTAGACAGCTATTAAGTCTCCTCTCAGTCTTCTCTTTTGCAAACTAAACAATCCCAAATCCTGCAACCTTTCCTCATAAGACAGGGTTTGCAGACCGGTCACCATTCTGGTCGCTCTTTTCTGAACTTGCTCCAGTTTGTTGATGTCTTTTTTAAAATGTGGTGTCCAAAACTGGACACAATATTCCAGATGAGGTCTGACCAAAGAGGAGTAGAGGGAAATAATGACTTCACGTGATCTAGACTGTATGCTTCTGTTAATACATCCTAGAATTGCATTTGCTTTTTTTGCTGCTGCATCACACTGTTGACTCATATTTAGTCTGTGATCTATTAGTATACCCAAGTCTTTTTCACATGTGCTGTTGCTTAGGCCTATTCCTCCCATTCTGTATATGCTTTTTTCATTTTTATTGCCCAGATGTAGTACTTTGCATTTTTCACCTGTTAAAAACCATTCTGTTAGTTGCTGCCCACTTCTCCAGTTTATTTATATCTTTTTGAATCCTCTCTCTCTTCTCTAGTATTAGCTATCCCTCCTAGCTTTGTGTCATCAGCAAATTTAATCAGTTTACCCTCAATTCCTTCATCTAAATCGTTGATAAAGATGTTGAACAATACAGGGCCCAGGACAGAGCCCTGTGGTACCCCACTTGAGACATTCTTCCAACTGGATGTGCAGCCATTTATGACCACTCTTTGGGTCCGATCACTAAGCCAGTTATGAATCCACCTAACAGTTGCCTTGTCCATTTCATACTTAGTCATTTTTTCAATAAGGATTGTATGAGATACTTTGTCAAATGCTTTGCTGAAGTCAAGATATACTATATCTACAGCATTTCCTTGATCCACCCAATCAGTGATTCCGTCATAGAAGGAAATTAAGTTAGTCTGACATGACTTACTAGTTACAAACCCATGCTGACTCTGTTTAATCACTTCATTCTTATCCAGGTACTGACATACATGTTGTTTAATAATTTGTTCAAAGATCTTTCCTGGTATAGAAGTCAGACTCACCGGCCTATAGTTGCCTGGGTCCACCTTCTTCCCCTTTTTGAAGATAGGAACAACATTTGCTCTTCTCCAGTCTTCTGGGACTTCTCCTGTTCTCCAAGAATTTTCAAAGATTATGGAGAGGGGTTCAAAAATTTCTTCTGCTATCTCCTTCAGTACTCTGGGGTGTAATTCATCTGGACCTGGAGACTTGAATTCATTTAGGTTAGCTAAGTGTTTCCTCACTATATTTCTGTTTATAGATATCCTGGATTCTTCTATTCCCTTAATAGGACAGTGAAGAACAGTTGATGTTACATTTCCTTTCTGAGAGAAAACAGAGGCAAAATAGGAATTTAAAAGTTCGGCCTTCTCAACATCCTGTCTTACCATTTCATCATTTTCATCCTGTAAAAATCCTATAGCATCTTTGACTTTTCTTTTACTTTTGACATATCCCCAAAATCCTTTATTATTGCTTTTGACATCTCTTGCAAGCCTCAATTCATTGTCAGCTTTAGCTAATCTGATTTGTGCCCTGCAGGTTCTGCAGACAGCATTATATTCTTCTTTAGATATGCCTTAGATATGAAGTATTTGTATGCAGATTTACAAAACAGTTGATAAAGCAAAACTGAAATCATTGGACAAAACTGCTGAATATGTCAATTACCAAGATTACAATAATACATTAAAGCTTTATCATTCCCTATTCATTGCTAAAATTTCCATTTGCCCAATTTTGAAGTCCAGTGGAAGTGAATATAGTTACTATAGATATATAAATTTGACATAATCATTGTAAAACACTGGCGCAAGTAGGCAAAAAAAGACCTGAGGACAGTACAGGCAAGCAGCAGGCATGCGTAGCAATGGACAGCCAAGTGAGGATTAGTTTTTCTTTTTTTCATTTTTTACATGTTAAATGTATTATGCTCTGTTGTCTGAAGAGACCCGAGAGCATAATAGGAAAACTTCAATTCATTTAGAAGATCTTCATTGAGAATCGAATTTTCCAGAAAAATCTGTGCAATTTGGCAACAGGGGACCTCACCAGATCTATTCATCTATAGTGATTATTTATTATTGCTCTTTTGTTCCAATGTTCTATTTACAAGACGCTGTAACATACAATAAAAATTTTATCTATGCTGATACACTGTTGTTTGGTATTTCAATTATTAACTCTATCTACAATATCATAGTGTTTTTTACAATATAATGTTTAGAAGAAAATCAAGGCTGGTTTAAAAGCAAGCACATCTTGATTTTGGAGTGATATCTACAGAAAAACACACATGCTAAAATACAGAAATACACACATGCTATCAAAACCTCATTTATAACATTTAGATATCTAATCCTTCAACTAGAATGAGAAAAAAGAAATCTCTTCTATTTTATTGAAAGATTCTAAAAATGCATTATTATCTTTAGAACAGTTGTTCAATGATTTCCATCAGTGATATTACCATCCTTATTTCAGAACTATGAGTCTACTTAGCTACCAAGCAACACAGTGAATATCCATGCTTATAGAAGACCACAGAGGAAATATCTGCTTTTAAAGTGGATATTTAATCAGAATATGCTGCCTGTTATCATGACAGGTCCTTTGGGTTATTACACCAAATGACAGAATAGAATATTGCAACTTTATATAATAGCTTTTGAGAAAAAAATAGATTTTCATTCCACCAAATTTGTATTCCATATTCGTGTTCGCCACTACTCGGTACTCGCCCTAGTATCACTATACTCGGTGTACTCAGCGAGCACAGAGTATTTCTGGGATTACTCCGTGGGAACTCAGGTCTCCACCCAGCTTTTAGGCGGACTTTACAAACCCAATCATGATGCAGGGATTGTCTGCCAAGCAATGAAATGCTGCAGCCATCTTTGTTGTGGTCTGGAGCGATTGGCTGGCCGCACAGCATTGTCATGATCCAGGACGGGGTTTCGCATGGCCCGTCCTTGTCTGATTGGGGGTTAATTATTCCACCTCTCCCTGCCAGAGGGTGGCTATTTAATGCTCACTGGACCTAGGTCCGGTGTCAGATATACTCCTGCCCTCGGCTGAGTTAGTTGACCTTGTGCGTACGTGTGCCTTGTGCCTGATATCTTGCTTGCTTGTTTGGGTTTTGATTCGGTTCTGTACCTGTTACGAGTTCTGCCTGTCCCTCTTGTACTGTGCTACCTCTCGTGTATGACTCTCTGCTTGTGACCAGACTTCTCTCTGCTCGTCCCCTTGGTACCGCGTCGGCCTCTTGTGTATAACATTTGGCTTTGTCTGACCTCCCGTCTGTTTACCCCTTCTGTACCTCGCTGTCCATAATGTGAACGACCTCCGTTTTGCCTGACTCTGAGTTTGCTGTCTTCTGTGAAAGCAGGATGCTAAGCCCCGCCCCCTTGTAGTCACATGACCGTAGGTCCCATGCTCGCTTGCTAAACTTCATCACTAAGGTCCTGTGCACCTATACTTTCTGGCTATTCTGGTCCCCAGGGGTCCCTACAGTGCGGGTCAGTCCCTGCTCAGCGGAGGCTGTACGCCGGTGCTGTCAGGATCCTGATAGCATCATCAGGGGTAAAAGAGTCTGGATGCCACCCTGCTTGCCGCATTCAGCTCTGGCTTGAGATAGTGTAGGGAGAGCTGTTGCCAAGATAGGGTCAGAATTAGGGATTTATTAGTGAGTGCGGGGTCTACCATCCTAAAAAACTCAAATCCAGCTAAACCAACAGACCTTCTAAGGACTAATCCTGAGTATATACAGTAGGTTCCATTATTGGACAGCCAGGGTAGTGTACATCACTGTATACACATCAGTGCAAGGCCTGCAGGCACTGTATGCATGTATATACATATCATTGCATATATCAAGAGGGTCCTGTGTTCTGGTGCTGCTGCTACCTGTGGAATATATTGGCCGTATATACCTAGCCCCAGATGTAGTTGGCTTTGAAATTTTTTTTGGCCAGGGCTAAAAGAGTTTTTTTTTTATTGCAAAGCAATCCAGAGCCCTTTTTTTCCTCCATTTGCTTTTTGACAGTGCAAAATACAGCCAGATATTTTTCCTAGCACAGAATGAAAATCCAGCAATTTCAAAGGGGTCCCAAACATCCCTTTTGAGTGTGCAGAGAAATATTTATTTTTTATGTGGTATGGTTGAGTAGTTTTTTCTAGAGTGTCTTACACAATTTCTTGACACTATTTTGCTGAGCCCCCCAAAAATACAGACAGGCCACATATTTTACAGTGTGGTATATTTGTGACATGCCTCATCCAACCGTCTGCTAACATTTTTGTCTTTTTAGCCCTAGATTCATTTTTTTGCTGTCTTGCACTGTACTTATATAGAGCACTATTTAGCCAAAAAATTAAAAAAAGGCCACACATTTTTCGTTGTGGTATCTGCATGTCAGCTCATATCTGTGTGTGCTAAAAGTTTGGCCAGTTAACGGCTGTTTTCTTTTTTGGTCCGGGGTGTCACTGGACTTATATACAGCAGTATTTAGCCAAAAAATTAAAAAAATACAGGCCACACATTCTTCGGTGTGGTATCTGCATGCTAGCTCATATCTGTGTGTGCTTAAAGTTTGGCCAGTTTATGGCTGTTTTCTTTTTTTTTTGTCCGGGGTGTCACTGGACTTATATACAGCAGTATTTATCCCCCAAAAAAATAAAAAAATAAAAAAATGTCATAGTGGTTTCTTCGTGCAGCTCATATCTGTGCATGATCAAAGTTTGGCCAGTTTAGGCCGGTTGTCATTTTTGGTCCTGGTTGTCGTTGGAATTATATACAGCAGTTTTTAGCAAAAAAAAAGTTATAAAAATAAAAAATACATTTGTAGTAGTGTTGTCTGCGTTACAGCACATATCTATATGTGCTCAACGTTTAGCCAGTTTACGGCTGTTTTCTTTTTTGGTGCTGTTTGTCACTGGACTTAGATACAGAACTATGTTGCATTATTTTAAAAAAACAGCCCACATTTTACAGTGGGGTATATCTGTGACACGCCTCATAAATCCGTGTCTCCAAAACTGAGGCATTTTTGGCCTAAATTCCTTTTTTTTGTCGGTCTGTCACTCTCGTTATATCCAGCACTCTTTTGCATCCAATAAAAAAAAATTACAGTGTGGTATATCTGTGACACGCCTCATACATCCGTGTCTCCAAAATTGAGGCATTTTTGGCCTAAATTCCTTTTTATTGTCGGTCTGTCACTCTCGTTATATCTAGCACTCTTTTGCATCCAATAAAAAAAAATTACAGTGTGGTATATCTGTAACACACCTCATATGTCCGTGTGATGAAAATTTGGGGATTTTAAGCCAGTATTCCAGTGTTTTCCTGTCTGTTACTTCAGTTATATATAGCACTCTGCTGCTTTTTTTTTAAAAAAAGGCCATATTTTACAGTGGGGGATGTTGGTAAAAATAATTTCAGTATAAAGTTGTTATGGCAGCTTCATGACTGTGTTAAATGCTCCAACTACTACCACCATCATCATCTTCAGCCTAGACACAGTCACTGTGCAGATAGAAAGTCTGAGTAGCAGAGGGTGAACGCTTGTACTCTGTCTTGCGCTCTGTCTCTGTACTATGAAGGCTAAATCTTCATGATGAAATCATGCCTGGAAGAGCCAGACCAAGATTATGTGGAAGTTCACAGGGACACGACTCACAACAAATGAAGCCTGGTGTTCCTGGGCAGGATTCTGACAAGCCCTCATCTACTAATACTTAACTGGTTGGCCGCTAATGTCTAAAAGGAGCCCATGCTGTTGTGAACTCATTTTCTGGTCTGCCTCTGGTTTCTGGTGAGGGAACTGTTTGTGCTGACAAAGGAGTCGTGAGTTCTCTTTCCGGGCTCCCTCTGGTGGTGGCAAGAGGAAATGAAGCTGATCTAATTAACAGAAACCTGCCACCTGATAATGAGGATGACAATTGGACATCTGGAGACTCAGACTGGATTTAAGACAGCCGACTCCCTATTCCCATGCTGGTGATTTTTTCCTGCCTCCTGAGTTCTTGGTTTCCAGCTCAGATCCTTTCTTCTCAAGCTAAGTTTTCTCTGCTAATGTTCACATTTGATTTGGTTTTGTCTATTCAGTTTTTGTGTGGTCAGCCAGCCCCGGCTGGGGCTGTGCTGAATTTCCACTCTTATGTTACTGTATGTGCCAGTTTGCTTTTTGTCCCTTATTAGATTGGCCTCTTTTTGCTCTGTTCCTAGAATATGCCAGAGTGCTGATACAGTAGGTGAAGTCTAGTGACTTCAGGGTTTTTTTTGCTATCAGAAGTGTTGGACATTTTTTGCAAGGTTTTTTGGTGTGATTGCAGACAGTATCTTTCCTTTCCTGTCCTTTCTAGTTAGTGTGGGCCCCATTGTTTGCTCAGCCTATTTTCCTACCTGTGTTTGTGCTTTCATCTTGTTTCACAGTCAATAAATGTGTGGGGGCTGTCTATTCCTTTGGGGTCTGCTCTGAGGCAGTTTAGATTTCCCCTTTTCTTGCTTTAGGCTTATTTAGTCCTCTGGCTGTGACGAGGCATCTAGAATCATCGTAGGTACGCTCCACGGCTGCTGTTTGTTGTGTGGTTAGGATCAGGGGTCTGCAATCCATGTAGTTACCAACCTCTCTGGTATTCTGTTACTTAGGTTGGCTTTGTTTTCCTCCTCGGTGACCCAATCATAGCACCATGCATTGTCTAGAACTGAAGATAGAGATTTTGATGTTGCGGCTGCATGTCAATTGGAGAGCGTGGTGGTCGGAGATGTGACTTCTACACCACCACACGAGATGCCGCCTCTCCACCACCCAATTTGCCGCACCCCCACCTTCTGTATTTTTCCCATTCTCCCACAGAATGAAAGTCAGCAAGGACAGGGTCCTCTCCCCTCTGTAACATTCTGTCATTGTAATTTTTTTTGTTTAAATGATATAAATTCCTTTGTATGTAACCCCTTGCCATGTACAGCATCATGAAATTAATGGCGCTATATAAATAACTAAATCGTAATACAAATAGTACTATATGGGTGTTTCCTAGAGACAATCCATCAAACATGTTATTGAAGGATTTTTGGCACAAACTATGTCAAATTGGTAGCTATACCTCAGTAGGTTTTGGCACAGTGTCATGTTGACTACAGTCCCCAGCCCAGATGTTATGTAGGTCCCTAATCTCACCTCTACTTCAACTGCATGATGAATTAAATGGAAAAGCATGTGGTATTGGTGTAGCTGTTGTTTTCTTGCCAAAGAAACTCTGTAACATCAATTTGGTGGTCAGCCTCACATGGAATGGAGAAATAGTAAAGATGGCAATTGACATGCAGTTTCATATTTGAGGTAAAACACAATTCAACAATTTCCTTTAACTCTTACAACACATTATATTCAAAAGCCTTGAAGAAATAGATGAATATATTGTGAAGCTAATAGGTATGAATAATTAATCACCAATGATGTTACATAATTCTAAACATACACAACCTATCAGTGGTGAAATTATTTTCCACTGAAAAACTGTTGTGGATGTAATGTAGAATTTTGTCTTGAAATTTTGAAGTACATGCCCTCTATGCCATTTGACGAACCCTTAGCACAGACTACTCCTGGAAGTCCATGTTTCTATTTGGGTTTGAGAGCCCGAACAAAGCTTGTTGGAAGGCAATCAACAAGCTTTTCTAGTGTGGGCGTTCCAACATGATTTCAGCCATGTCAAGTGTTGGCATGGCTGTGATTGGCCGATGCACTGTGTTAAAAAAAAGTCTTGCGGTCTATTTTTGATAATAAGTAGAGAAAAAATCCAGCACTCCCGTTACAGCAAAAATAGATTCTCACAATGAAGTAATCCACATGGTTTATATTAATTTGTAATGTTTCTGTCACTACCTGGACCTTCTTCAGACTACAGTAGATACAAACAGTAAGACAAAAAATAAAATACAGAATTAGTTTATGTTAAATAACTGGTTTCATGCACCTAGTCAACATGATAATATATTCGATCAGACAAAGAAGCTAAACTGGGTAACAAGTAACCCAAAATGAATCATACATACAGAGAACAACATATGGTTTAAACCAATCACAAGTTTAGAGAAAACGTTATTATGTGCATGGCTTAGAGAAAACCAAAATATGGATAATCCATTCCATAGGTTATAATGAAACATAAGCACAAGATATTACAGCCAAATGTAGATATATCAGGACCTCCTTCTCACAATTATTATACATTGCTATATTAGAGAAATAATGGTAGAGGGGTATGGAAACCGCAAAATACAGTAGTATCATTTGCCGCATGCATAATGTCTGCAGTCACACAGAGCGCATACAATCTTTGCTTCTCAGCCTAGAAAAACTCCTTTGGGTTCATACTCACATGCAAAAAACTCAGACGAGTCTCGCACGTCAATAATCGGCACTGCCGCAGGTACTCGGATTGGAGCATCCGAGTTTCTCGCATGTGAATATGATCATTTTGATGAGAGTATTTTTGTCAAAATTTATTCTAAGTGAGAACATAATTTAGAAAACATTATTTGGAGCATGTATCCTAAATGATATCCTCACTTAGAACTAAATTTAGCATTTATTCAGCTCTTTGAACTACCAGCTACTTATAACCACTAAAATAAGCAATTTGTTTCTTTGTGGGGTTTATTTTGTCATTATGTCATTATGACAGGCTGTTCCAGAATAAGTTATGCTTACCACTTGTATGACTAATAGCTCTAAGCTCTTGTGTATATTAGAGGTCTGCCTGCTTATAAGGAGCCTCTGGGGTAAGATTTCACTGAAAGGTCTCAAGACATGTTGATCAGTGAAAGTTCTCATCACAGTAAGGTTAACAGCAGCTAGAACAAAGGGATTTAAATCTAAACATTGAATCAATTTAGATACCTCCAATCTACATCCTATGCTGCATTTTTTGTATTTGCTGTAATACATATAATTACAATGTTTCATAATTTTCTGACACAGCATTATACATTTTTTATACGAATGATGGTGGCTCTCTCATTTTTTTGAAGTTGCAAACATTTGGTTTTAAATTCTGTGTACAATGATTACAAATAATAAATGGAGCTAAATACAGGGGCTTAATACCATCCGTGGTATCAGAGGTCATGACCTGGCCCGTGTGGGTGGTGGCCCACCGACGCCAGCAGAAGCTTCAAGTGGATGTGTGTCCTGGGATGCACATCCAGTTGACATGTATTACCAAGTACATAGTCATCTGGTACATGTGCGGCAATGCAAACTGCTGGCCAGTGGCCAACAGCTGACGCTGGTGTGCATGTGACCGCCACCCATAGTAGTGACGTCATGCATTCATATTGCTTGCACATTGAAGTCAGTTGCCAGCTTCAGAAGAGGATGCCACAGCAGGGCAGCAGAGGGAAGATGAGTATTTATTTTTTTTAATTAGCGAGTACATGGTCAACATACTACTATATTACTAAGGGCTGTGAATTATACTTTATGGATATCTATGGGCTGTGTGATAAATTATATGGATGACTATAAGATGCATTATACTGTCAGAGACACCGCACTGAACTTGTTCACTGAGCCAGTGCGCGTGTCCTGAGTAAAGCGAACAGTGCTCAAAGCTACCTGTGGAGCGGGCAGCAACCGAGTAGATGTGTACTTCACACCCGCAGGACCTGAAGCACGTGACTGCTAGAGGCGTGGCCTAAACTCCACAGAGCTAGGAGCTGCAAGACAATTCCTAGCAGAGTAACTGCGAGACAAAGTTACCAAGGGGCTTAGACAGTGAGAATAGTCAGGACGTAGCCAATGAGTCACACACAGATAGCTGCAAGGTACAAGAGGGGCGAGCAGAGAGTAATCAGGTCACAGGCAATGGGTCATACACAGATAATAACGCAGTACAAAATCAACAGGCAAACTCACAACGGGAAACAGAATCGGGTCAGAACCATATAAACAGGCTATAGCAACAAACAGGCACACGGGGGTCAGTACACTCGGCCAAAGGCAAAAGTATAACTGGCAGGGATTGAAGCTACCCAGGGGTTTATGAAGCTCTCCCAGAACCAGAAAGAGGCCACAATCATTAACCCCAAGTGTGCAGGTCAAAACCTGCACAGAGCTCCAGACATTAACCCCCGGTGTGCAGCTCAAAAACCTGCACTGGGATCATGACAGTACCCCCCTCTCAACGGGGGGCCTCTGGACCCCCAGGCTTCCCCGGGTACTTGGCATGGAATGCCTGAACCAGAAGATCTGCATGTACCAAGCGAGCAGGGACCCATGAGCGCTCTTCTGGTCCATATCCTTTCCAGTGGACTAGGTACTGCAAAGAGCGGCGCACCCGCCGAGAGTCCACAATATGTCTGACCTCATACTCCAATTGACCCTCCACCAGCACTGGAGGAACAACAGTCTCAGAGTTCTCTTTGACAGATCCTGCTGGTTTCAACAGAGACTTATGGAACACATTAGATATTTTTAAGGAGGCGGGGAGACGCAACCTATAGGCCACAGGGTTGACTATCTCCATAATCTCGTACGGACCAATGAACTTTGGTCCCAACTTACCTGATGGTACCTTTAAGTTGATGTTACGCGTGGAGAGCCAAACCTTCTCTCCCACCTGAAACATGTCTCCCGAGGCTCTCTTTTTGTCTGCAAAATATTTGTATCTCCCCTGGGCCCGAGAGATATTACGCCGGACTTCAGCCCAGAGGTTTTTTAACCATTGAACGGACTCTTCTGCTCCTGGACAACCGGAATCCACCCGAGAAAACTCCCCAAAATGCGGATTAAAGCCATAGTTAATCAGGAATGGGGACATGTTGGTGGACTGACTCACCCGGTTGTTAAAAGCGAATTCAGCCAACGGTAACGCATCACACCAATCCTCCTGTCTGGCGGAGGTCAAACACCTGAGAATTTGTTCCAGGGATTGATTGGTGCGTTCTGTCTGACCATTACTCTCCGGGTGATATGCCGATGAGAAGGAGAGTGAGATGCCCAATTTCATACAGAACGCCCTCCAAAATTTGGCCACAAACTGCACACCTCTGTCAGACACAACATTCAGGGGTATCCTCATGCAATTGGACCACATGCTGCACAAACAATCTTGACAACGTTTCTGCTAAAGGTAATGCTGCCAAGGGAATGAAATGGGCCTGTTTAGAAAACCTATCCACCACCACCCAGATCATGGTATTGCCCCTGGAAGGTGGAAGGCCGGTAATAAAATCCATGGAAAGATGAGTCCATGGCCTATCAGGAACCGGTAAAGGTATGAGTTCCCCAGCCGGTCGGTTATGCGAGCTTTTGGAACGGGCACATATGTCACAAGCAGAAACAAATTCCTTGACATCGGACCTTAATGAAGGCCACCAAAAACCCCTGGCTACTGCCTCTCTAGTGGCCGTGATACCTGGATGAGCACTCAGCCTAGAATCATGAAACTCCTTCAGAAGTCTAGGCCGCAATGAATCTGGAACAAACAGTTTATTGCTTGGCTTGGTTGCCGGAGCTAGGGCTTGAGCCCTTAGGATTTCTTGTTCCAACTCAGTTGAGACCCCCGCCACTACCACCCCTTGGGGAAGAATGGAGGACGGCGGCTCAGGGGGAGACACTGGATCAAAACTTCTGGACAGGGCATCCGCTTTAACATTTTTGGACTCCGGTCGAAAAGTAATTGAGAACTGAAATCGTGAAAAAAAAAGTGACCAACGGGCCTGTCTAGGAGTAAGCCTCTTAGCAGATTCAAGGTATGCCAAATTTTTGCGATCCGTGACAACCGTGATAGGGTGAGCCGCCCCTTCCAAAAAGTGCCTCCATTCCTCAAACACCAGCTTGACCGCAAGAAGTTCTCTATTGCCTACATCATAGTTTTTCTCAGCTGAAGAGAACTTCTTGGAGAAGAAGGCACAGGGTTTGAGATTGGTAAGGGTGGCCGGACCCTGGGACAGCACAGCCCCCACCCCCACTTCAGAAGCATCCACCTCCACAATGAATGGTTTGGACGGGTAAGGTTGCACCAACACCGGGGCAGACATAAAACATTTCTTAATCGCTGAGAAGGATTCCTTAGTGAGTACAGACCAATTTTTTACATCAGCTCCCTTCTGGGTAAGATCCGTGAGTGGTTTCACCACTTGTGAGAAACCTTTAATGAATCTCCGGTAATAGTTCGCAAATCCTAAGAAGCGCTGAAGCCCCTTGAGATCTCGAGGCTGAACCCAGTCAGCGATCGCCAGCACCTTCTTAGGATCCATACGAAACCCCTCACAGGACACAATCAACCCCAAAAAAGACAGCTCCTGTACAAAAAACGAACATTTTTCCAATTTGGCGAAAAATTGGTTCTCCGAGTCTCTGGAGAACGGTCTTTAGATGTTGCAAGTGAGATTGACTGTCCGCGGAATACACCAAAATGTCATCCAAATAAATAATAGCAAAACGGCCTATCAGATCAGAAAACACAATATTGATGAAATTTTGGAAAATAGCGGGTGCATTAGTTAACCCAAATGGCATTACCAGGTTCTCAAAGAGTCCTTCTGATGTGAGGAATGCCGTTTTCCACTTGTCCCCTTCCCGAACCCTTATCAGATTGTAGGCCCCCCACAGATCTAACTTGGAGAACCATTGGGCCCCAGCTAACTGGTTACATAAGTCTGGGATGAGGGGAAGCGGGTAAGAGTTCCTAACCGTTATCTTGTTCAGTTCCCGAAAGTCGAGGCACGGCCGCAAACCACCATCTTTTTTCTTCACAAAGAAGAACCCTGCTGCCACAGGTGACACAGAAGGCCTGATATGCCCTTTGCGGAGACTCTCAGCTATGTACTCCTTCATGGCTTGGCGCTCAGGCCCAGACAAATTGAACAATCGAGTCTTAGGTAACTTGGCTCCGGGTACTAAATCAATGGCACAATCATAGGGTCTATGTGGTGGCAGCGCCTCAGCCTCACTTTCGGAAAAAACGTCTTCGAAATCTTTCAGGTACCCTTCCAGATCGACAGACGACACAGACACGGATTTAACAGCGTTAACAAGATGTCCCCGGTTACCACATTTATTATTGCATCCCCATTGAGTGATTTCCCCTGTAACCCGATCAATGGTAGGATTATGGCGTTGAAGCCAAGGCATCCCCAGTACCAGTCCTGCAGGCAAATTATCTAGCACCAGACAAGTTAGTTTCTCCACATGAGTGGAACCCACTTTTAGAGAAAAAAGTTCAGACCTGCAACAGATACCATCTTGGGTAAGAGGAGATGAGTCAATTGCCACAAGTTTAACAGGATCATGAAGCCTGACTGTCCCTATCTTATTAAGAGTCATAACCTTGTTATCAATCAGGTTCACAGCCGAACCGCAGTCAATAAAAGCAGTAGTCTGAACAGGACCATAACCAAGTTCCAGTTCCACCTGCAGCACCATCTTTGCACATGAGGAAAATTGTACCTGAAGGTCTGGGTATCCTCCTCGATTACTACCCAGACCTAGTCATTTCCCGCCATCTTGGAAGATGACGGACAGGAGGGGCAGTCCTTCTTCCAATGTCCAGATTTCCCACAATAGAAGCACAACTGCTTTTCCCGGCGGCGTCTTCTTTCCTTTCCCTCACAGGTGACAGCGCTCACCTCCATAGCCATAGGAAGAGTCTGGGTCTCATCTCCACTGAAGAATAAGGGCGATTCCCGTTGCATAATGCCTCTAGCCCGCAGCCTGCGATCCATGCGAACCGCTTGGACCATGGCATCCTCCAGGGAGTCAGGCGGAGGATGGAGTGCCAAAGCATCCTTCAGACGTTCACACAGGCCTCTGTGGAACAGCCCCCGAAGGGCGGCATCACTCCAGGAAATCTCCGCTGCCCAACGTCTGAATTCAGTACAGAACCATTTGGCCGAGTGCTCCCCCTGACAGACACTCATTACTTTGTCCTCAGCCAACCGCACTCTATCAGGCTCATCATAGATAAGCCCTAAGGCTTCAAAAAATGCATCCACAGACATTCTATCAGGGGCAGAAGAGGAAAGTGAGAATGCCCAGGCTTGTGGGGACCCCCTAAGCAGGGACATCACCACCCTCTGTTTCTCATCCCCAGAGGAGCGGGGACTCAAAGAAAAAAAAAGCTTACAGCCCTCCTTAAATGCCCTGAAATCATCCTTGTTACCAGAAAATATATCTGGCAATTTAACCGGGAATTCAGGTGGGACTAAAATGACACCTCTATTCCCCACCTGCTGGAAGCCTGTGGAAAGCACCCCCTGAACTGAGTCCTCAACCCGCCGTTGGGACTGGGCCAGAGCTTGGTGTTCCAAACTAAGCTTCTGCAGTGACTGAGTCAAGCTTTTCACCTGCTCAGATAAAGCACACATTGGGTCCATGCTGCAGAAGTGAGGAGAGAAAAAAAAATTGTAGGCCAGTTATAATGTCAGAGACACCGCACTGAACTTGCTCACTGAGCCAGTGCGCGTGTCCTGAGTAAAGCGAACAGTTCTCAAAGCTACCTGTGGAGCGAGCAGCAACCGAGTAGATGTGTACTTCACACCCGCAGGACCTGAAGCACGTGACTGCTAGAGGCGTGGCCTAAACTCCACAGAGCTAGGAGCTGCAAGACAATTCCTAGCAGAGTAACTGCGAGACAAAGTTACCAAGGGGCATAGACAGTGAGAATAGTCAGGACGTAGCCAATGAGTCACACACAGATAGCTGCAAGGTACAAGAGGGGCGAGCAGAGAGTAATCAGGTCACAGGCAATGGGTCATACACAGATAATAACGCAGTACAAAATCAACAGGCAAACTCACAACGGGAAACAGAATCGGGTCAGAACCATATAAACAGGCTATAGCAACAAACAGGCACACGGGGGTCAGTACACTCGGCCAAAGGCAAAAGTATAACTGGCAGGGATTGAAGCTACCCAGGGGTTTATGAAGCTCTCCCAGAACCAGAAAGAGGCCACAATCATTAACCCCAAGTGTGCAGGTCAAAACCTGCACAGAGCTCCAGACATTAACCCCCGGTGTGCAGCTCAAAAACCTGCACTGGGATCATGACATATACTTTATGGATGACTATAGACTGTCCATTATATTTTATAGATGATTGTGAGGTGCATTAGACTTTATGGATGACTATGAGCTGTGTATTACATGATATGAAGGACTATGAACTGTGCATTATACTTTATGGAGGACTGTGGGCTATGTATTATATTTTATGGATGACTTTGAGCAGTGCATTATGCTATATGAAGGATATGAGCTTTTCATTATACTATATGAAGGATATGGGCTGTGTATTATACTATTGAGGACTATGGGCTGGGAAGTATACTGTATGGAGGATATGGGCTGTGTATTATACTAACATGGTGGTGCATTATACTATATGGAGGACTATGGGCTGTGTATTATACCATATGAATAATATCAGCTATGTATTATACTAATATGTAGCTAGGTGCGTGTACTATATGGAGGACAATGTGCTGTGCAGCATACTATATGGGGAACTATGGGCTGTACTGTAGAGTATATTATATGTAGGACTATGAGATGCATTACACTATAAGGACTATGGGTAGTTCATAATACTTCTGCTATGGGGCCCCATGTCTTCTATGCACTGACCTAGTAAGTATAATGGTTTATTTTTCTATACTTTAAATAACTAGCAGAAAAGTGCTCTCAGCAGCTCATTCTGATGTGGTTTTTAGCCTTGACGGTCACATATTGGCACTGTCCGGGTCGAAAACCATTTATTGCAGGCATGGATTATGGGATGAGACAGTGTCGGACTTGTGAGGGAAATGGTTATTTTTTGTCTTTTTTTATTTTACAGGAGACCCGGGTTTTAAAGGAATGGGCGTTAGGTGAGCATTGTTGATATTTATTATTTTATGTGTTTTACAGGGTACGAGTGCTTCAATGAAATGGAGTAAGGTGAGTGTAAATTTTTAAATAAATTTGTAAAACGGTGAGGATTTTTGTTTAAAATAAAGGACTTTATTTTTGTTGTGTGTTTATTTACAATATGACAATGGGGTTAGTAATGTAGAAATGTCTTATAGATGCCTCTCCATTTCTAATCCTTGCGTTTGATGTCACTTGACAATATAAAGGTGACATCAACCCCATAAATATTAACCCCACTTGCCACCACAGGGCAGGTGGGAAGAGCCGAGCAAAGCACCAGAATAGATGCATCTAATAGATGCACCTTTTCTGGGTCAGCTACTATTTATAGGCTGTGGGCTATATTCATGGCCCCTTACCAGCCTGAGACTACCATCCCCCAGATGTCTGCTTTAGTTAGGCTGGCTGTAAAAAATGGGGGCCTCTATGCCATTTTTTAAATTGTTTATTTAAATAATTTATAAAAATGGCATGGGAACCTCTCTATTCTTCATAACAAGCCATGATAAAGCAGACAGCTGAGGTTTGCAGCATGCAGTGGACAGTTTTGCCATGCTGATTATCAAAAATAAAGGGGAATTCATGCTATTTTTTCATTTATCTATAGTGCAGACACTGGCTGATGAATACTCCCATCAGCAGCCACCTACTCTTGCTGTCATCAGCGACAACAGGCGCAGGCAATGACAGTGTGGCAAACAATTGATGTTTGGGACCCCATTCATCTGAATGAGGCAGGGTTCAGAATTGGTTTCAGGTACTATTCTGGTACCTGAACAGAACTTCTTTTAACTGTCTGGCTGAACTCGACGGACCCAAACATCCATGTGTTCACCCATTACTCATCAGAAATCAGTCCAAAATTACATGGGAGGATCTGGTCAATGACCTGTAGAGAGCTGCGACCACAGCCTAAAACAGTACCGTTAGTAAGAAATTATGCCATCATGGATTAAAATCCAGCAGGGCATGCAAGGTCCCACTGCTCATGGCAGCCCATTTGAAGTTAGCCAATGACAATAATAATAATAATCTTTATTTTAATAAAGCTCTAACATATTCCACAGCGCTTTACAGTTTTCACATAATCTGAATGATATTGTGGATAAAATCCTTGATTGTTTTCTAACAGATTCTTTCTTGGAATATCTCAGTAAGAATAGCTTTAATACCAAGCAAAAACATGGTTTTATGAGAGATTGGTACTGTGAGAGTAATATTAGCTTCTATGAGAAGATAAGTTTGACACTGGACCAGTGAAATGCAGTGGATGTAATCTACTGTATGTGGACTTTTCAAAGGCGTTTGATATGGTGCCATACAAAAAGTAAGTTTATAAAATGAGAAAAAAAGGGCTAGCGTAAAATATATGTAACTACTGTCATGATCCAATCCAGAGCTTGTTAATCCCCTCTGCCTTGTTCTGGAGCTGGCTGGGCTATTTCAGTCCTTTGCAGCCTGCGGGCCAGCATCAGCTACACTGCAAGCTTCCAAGCTAGTGCCTTTGACCTATATTCCTTTAGTGTTCCTTCTGCCCTTGATTACCTGGACTTGTGTATGATTTAGCTTGATCTCTGGACTCTGAATCTGTTTTTTCCATTTCTGATACCACGCTTCCCGACTGACTTTTTGACCCTCTGGCTTGTACCTTGACTACGTCTAACATATTACGTTTCTGATACCACGTTCCTGGTAGGTACTGACTTCTTGCTTCTTCCTGACTATGCACTTGCTGTCTCCCTTGGTACTTCTGCTCCTGTCAGTTGCTGACTTCGGCTAGTCAGACCACTCTTTCTTTACTAGTGCCACCTGTGCGGCTGCTCCGTGTTATTACTCTGTGTGTGTAACCTCTCTTCCCTCACCAGCACCCCCTAGTGGAGGTTACACTGTAATTCCCTGTAGCAGCATGTTACTACTATGTTAATAACTAGCTCAGTGATAGGAAGCAAAGGGCTGTTATTAAATGATAAAGGAAGGTACTCGAATTTTATCACAGTTAATAGTGGACGACCACAGATGTCAGTATTTCTAAGATATTTATTGACCTTGTAGGATGCATACTGAATAGAAATACAATATTTGCAGATGTTACTAAACTCTGCATGGTAATCAATCAATCAACACAGAGGAGTATCATTTCATTTTTCTGCCCAGCATGGAAAAGTGCTTCCATTGCATAACTCTCCTCTTGTTTGATTCTGACACCAAGGTGGACAACTCCTTTGAGAAGGTAACGCCACTCCTCTAGAGCTATCTTGATTGCTAATGACTCTTTGCCAATAATTGTGTAGTTGCACTCTGGAGCAAAGAAGACATTGGAAAAAAAAACCCTAGGTCACCATATGACTGGATTGAGACTCCTGGGTAAGAACCGCTCTAGCCCCATAAGGTGAAGTGTCTACTTCCAGAAATAATTGTGTGCTCACTTCTGGTTGATGCAATACTGAAGTGGAGGAAAAGGCTTGTTTCAGGGACAGAGAAGCGCTTCCAGCCTTTGGATCAGCACGATTATGGATCATAGTCGAGATGAGCATCGTCCAGGACGAGAAATGTGGAATGAATTCCTGGTAGTAGTTGGCAAATTCAAGGAATTGCTGAATAGCTTTAACGCCATCTGGACAAGGCCACTCAAGGATGGAAGACACCTTCTCTGGATCCATCTCCAGGCCTGTGTCTGAGATGATATATCCAAGGAAAGGGAGAGCATAAAAACACACATTTCTCAAATTTAGCACACAGATAATTCTCTCTGATTCGCTGTAGGATTTGGCGAATGCTTTGCCAATGAGAGTGCAGATCTGAAGCAAAGACAAAGATATTGTCCAGGTAAACCACAACACAAGTGTAGAGGATATCTCGAAAGATGTCATTCACTTATTCTTTGAATACAGCTGGGGCGCTACTGAGACCGAACGACATAACTTAGTATTCATAATGAGTGTTCCAGTTGTTGAAAGCAGTCTTCCATTCATCTGCTCAACGTGTCCACTGTTGTGAATTCCTTGGCTCAGGTTTCTTAGCCGAAGCTCCCCCTGCTCCCTCCGGTGGTTACTGGAGGTAGTGGAGCTGGCCAGATTGACAGAGGTCTGCCACCTGATGGTGATGATGATGACGATTGGAGATCTGGGGTTACTGATTGGAGTATTTAAGTCTGCAGACTTCCTGCATTCCCTGCTGGTGATTGCTTTCCTGTGCATTCAGAGGTCTGATGTCTCCTGCCCTGATCCTGCATTGTTCAGCTAAGTGGTTAATTTGCTAATCCCTTGCATCTGATCTGGTTTTGTCTCTCTCTGCTTGTTGTGCTGGTTCCGCTTGCTCCTCTGGGGGCTGTGCTGGACCACCGCTCCATATGTTGCAGCCTGTGTCAGTTTATTCAGTCCCCTGTTATATTAGTCTCTTTTGCTTTGCTTCCAGTTCATACCGGAGTGCTGATATAGTGGGGGCAAAGTCGTGTGACTTCAGTGTTTTTTTGTACATCAGACGTGTTGGATTTTTAAGGGTTTTTGCGTGATTGCAGACAGTGTCTTTCCTTTCCTGTCCTGTCTAGTCAGTTTGGGCCCCATTGTTTGCTCAGTCTATTTTCCTGCCTACATTTGTGTTTCATCTTGTCCCACCGACAATATATGTTTGGGGGCTATCTATTCCTTTTGGGGTCTGCTCCGGGGCAGTTTAGATTTCACCTTTCTTGCTTAAGCTAGTTAGCTTTCTGGCTGTGCCGAGGCATCTAGGGCATCGTAGGTATGCTCCACAGCTACTGCTAGTTGTGTGGATAGGATCAGGTATCTGCAATCCACTTAGTTACCAACCTTTCTGGTTTTCTGATGGCTTAGCCTGTTCCTGCCATCCTCCTCTGTGACCCATTCATACCAATCCACATTAGATTGTATGATCTATGCAGATCCAGCTTGGTAAAGATCTCAGTACCTTTGAGGTGGTTGAACAGCTTCAAAATCAATTAATCAATGGTAATGGACATTAGTTCATAACTGTCATCTGATTGAGATCCCTATAATTTTTGCTAGGTCAGAGAGTTCCATCCTTTTTCTTTGCAAAGATGAAGCCTGCTCCATCTGGAGAAGAAGATTTCTGAATGAAACCCCTAGCCAAATTCTTCTTGACATACTGGGACAAGGCTAGAGTCTCTATCTGGGACAGAGGGTAAATATGGCCTCGTGGAGGTGAGGATCCCAGAATCAGGATTATAGACAATCATACAGCCTATGAGGAGGTAACATCTGTGCTCCTTTTTTGTCAAAGATGTCCGCATTTGAAAAGTAGGCAGATGTTAATGCCAACAGAGAACATGGTACTATCAGTGGCAGGACTGGTCTTACAGATGAAAAACGCTTCTCATAATAAGACTGACCCCAATGAGGCACCTCTCAAGATCTCCAGTCCAGGACAGGTTCATGCATGCGGAGCCACAAAAATCCCAGAAGACGTGAATGAGAAAGGCTAGGAAGCACGTAGAAGACAATCTTCTCAGCATGCACCATTCCTATCTGGAGCTTTACTTGCTCGGTGACAAGCCAAATGGCTTTGGAAAGAAGCTTCCCATAAACATATGACACAGCAATGAATTTTTGTGTAGTAGAACGTGGATCTGGTAGCATTCTACCACTGCTTGTTGTATGAAATTCCCTGCAGGAATTCGGGTATGCTATCTCAAATTGGGAACCTCCACAAGTCACAGATATGGTAAGGATCAATGATGAACAGGAATTGCTCTTGCCAAGGGTGGTGTGTCCTATTGGCTGTGGGCTTGGAAGTTTTCCAGCTTCTTTGAGCAGGAGCAAATGACATGACTGGTTTCTTCACAATAGAAGCACAAACCCATGACTTGACAGATCTTCTGCTATTGTCTAGCCAGCGCCACATTGTTTTCTTGCTTAGGTTCTAGAGATGCTGTGGGCGCAGCAGGCTGAGGAATGAGCAGCCTTTGGAATAACGGGATCAGACAAATCCGACACAGATTACAATGTGGTGGGCAGCACGGAAACCTGACTGGACAAAGCCATGACTGGGTGACACATGTAAATGGTTACGCTACATTTATAAAGGACAGGAAAGACAAGAAAAGGTGGGGGGGCGTGTGTTTTAATTAAAGGGAACCTGTCACCAGGTTTGGCTGGTATGAGTTATGGTCACCGCCTTTCAGATATTTTCTACATCATTCTATAATACTAAGAAGGTAATCAAAAAACACAATTTATGTAACAGGGCCAAAATCCGTCGGTCATATGTATCATCACTTCCTCTGCCGCCGTCTTATTGTGGTGCGCATGTGGCTGGAAATCACCTGATGATGTCAGCAGACACACACATCACATTTGTTAGATGGCCACTGAGAAAACAAAGTACCGAGAAAATCATGGTGCGCATGCACACCATCGGCAGCATATTTTCTAGAAGGCCACTGGATGTCACCATCTTGCTGGATGTCAAAGGAAGTTAATCTTTAATAGAATATCAGTTAACTCTCATGCTGCAAATGTAAGGATAGCAGTGTAGAGAAAATAGGGGAAGATAAGACAGTACTGAAAGGGAAATGATCAGTGAGGTAAAAGGAAAAAGGAAAGCACCAGTGTTCCCAGGTCTCATTACTATGTTTTTGACCCTACATCCTCCTCCTGCCTACTTCTATGTCTCCTCCGTTTGTATGTAAAATGTATTTGTCTTAACCTGTTTTTATTGTGATTTTGGCAATAGAGATGACTTTTTATTCTATTTACTTGTGGCTTGTTGCTACTCAATTTTTTCTCAGGTCCTTAGCATTCTATAATGCTGCAAATAAGCCCCAATCTGAGCTGCAAGAGAAGAAAAATAATTTTTAATATACTCACCTGCGGGGCGGTCTGCTCCGATGGATGTCTCAGGTCTTGGTCTGGTGCCTCCCATCTTCTTGGGATGCCACCCTCATGCTTGCTTCATGGCTCCCCGGCATCACACTCCTGCGCAGGTGTACTTATCTGCCCTTTTAAAGGCAGAGTAAAGTACTGCATTGCTCAGGCGCTGGGAGAGTTCAGAGAGGCCCAACACCTGTGCACTGCAGGAATTTGCTTTGCCCTCAACAGGGCTGATAAGTAAGCCTGCGTAGGAGTGCAATGCAGGGAGCTGTGAAGCAAGCAGTAGGATGTCATTGCATAAAGATGGAAGGCGTTGGATCAAGACCAGCGACACCCATCGGACTGGACCGTCCGATAATAAAAGTTATTTTTCTTCTCATGCAGGTTGGATTGGGGGCTTATCTACAGCATAATAGAATGCTGTAGATAAGCCCTGAAAGGTGGTGGCCATAATTCGTATCTGCTAAACCTGGTGACAGATTCTCTCTAAATCCAACTTAAGATCAGTGATCAATGATGACACTGGAGGGAGCAGCGACAATGTTGAGTCAGTAAGGGTAAAAGTAAATGAGGATGGCAATAATAAAAAATTATAATTGTAGTTTGATATAAGTCTCCTTATGTAACAACAAATTAAAAAGGCAACAAATTATAACAGGGTATTTATTATAGGGGATTTTAACTATTCAGACATTCAATGCGACACAGGATCTTCCAGTTGTGCTAAAAGCTGCAAGTTCTTGTCCGCAATTCAAGACAGTTATCTATCTCAGTTGGTAGATGAGCCAACCAGGGGAGATATTCTGCTGGATCTGGTTCTTTCAAATAGACCAGATACAATTTAAGGGAGCATTTGGAACACAGTGACCAATTTCAATCAAGTATTCAAAGTGGAAATTGCAAAAACCTAGAAATTTAGAAAAGTTGATTTCAACAAATTAAGGGAAGAGTCTAATAATGTAGACTGGGAACATGTCATGGTAACTGGGGATACAGAACATAATTGGGGCAAGTTTAACAATACACTGCTAGAAACGAGTAGAAAACATACACCCTCTTTAACCTCTTCGCGACCGCCCACAGTAGATAAACGTTGGCGCTTGCTGGGCTTTGTGCAGCGCCGACGTTTATCTACTGTCGGTGGTTTTGTGCCCCCCGGGACCCCCTCATACCTTATAACGCGGGGATCCTGGTGCACAATGCATGCTGGGACCCCCGACGTCATCGAGACCTGATTGGTTCAGGTCCTGATGACGTCGCGTCACAGCAGCCAATGAGAGAGCTCGCTGGGAAAGCTGCTTGTTTCCCGGCGATCTCCCTCATTATAACACGACTTCTCCTCTGAGCTCATGCTGACAGATGAGCAGAGGTGAAGCAGCGTTACTGTGTGACTAGATCGCTGCCTGGCACAGCTGATCGCTGCCTGGCACAGCTGTGCCAGGCAGCAATCTTGTCACACAGTAACGCTCTTCACCTCTGCTCATCTGTCAGTGTGAGATCAGAGGAGAAGTGGCGTTACTATGTGCCGGGCAGCGATCTTGTCATATAGTAATGCTGCTTCTCCTCTGATCATCTGCCAGTGCTAGGGATAGGGCTAGAGTTAGGGTTAGGGTTAGGGCTAGGGTTAGGGCTAGGGTTAGGGCTAGGGTTAGGGTTAGGGTTAGGGCTAGGGTTAGGGCTAGGGTTAGGGTTAGGGCTAGAGTTAGGGGTGTGTTGGGGTTAGGGTTGGAATTCGAATTGGGGGTTTCCACTGTTTAGGTACATCAGGGGCTCTGTAAATGCAACATGATGCCTGCAGACCATTCCATCAAAGTCTGCATTCCAGAACGTCACTACTTCCCTTCCGAGCCCCACCGTGTGCCCAAACAGTGGTCCCCCCACATGTGGGGTACCAGCGTACTCAGGACAAATTGGACAACAACTCTTAGGGTCCAATTTCTCCTGTTACCCTTGTGAAAATAAAAATTGGGAGCTAAAAGATCATTTTTGTGGAAAAAAAATGATTTTTTTATTTTCACGGCTCTACATTATACACTTTAGTGAAACACTTGGGGGTTCAAAGTGCTCACCACACATCTAGATAAGTTCCTTGGGGGGTCTAGTTTCCAAAAAGGGGTCACTTGTGGAGGATTTCCACTGTTTAGGCACATCAGGGGCTCTGCAAACGCGACATGACACCCGCAGACCATTCCATCAATGTCTGCATTCCAAAACGTCACTACTTCCCTTCCGATCCCCACCGTATGCCCAAACAGTAGTTTTCTTCCACATATGGGGTACCAGTGTACTCAGGACAAATTGGACAACAACTTTTGGGGTCCAATTTCTCCTGTTACCCTTGTGAAAATAAAAAATTGGGGGCTAAAAGATCATGTTTGTGGAACAAAAATGATTTTTTTTATTTTCACGGCTCTAGATTATACACTTTAGTGAAACACTTGGGGGTTCAAAGTGCTCACCACACATCTAGATAAGTTCCTTGGTGGGGTCTAGTTTCCAAAAAGGGGTCACTTGTGGAGGATTTCCACTGTTTAGGCACATCAGGGGCTCTGCAAACGCGACATGACACCCGCAGACCATTCCATCAATGTCTGCATTCCAAAACGTCACTACTTCCCTTCCAATCCCCACCGTGTGCCCAAACAGTAGTTTTCTTCCACATATGGGGTACCAGTGTACGCAGGACAAATTGGACAACAACTTTTGGGGTCCAATTTCTCCTGTTACCCTTGTGAAAATAAAAAATTGGGGGCTAAAAGATCATGTTTGTGGAACAAAAATGATTTTTTATTTTCATGGCTCTACGTTATAAACTTCTGTGAAGCACTTGGGGGTTCAAAGTGCTCACGACACATCTAGATAAGTTCTTTAAGGGGTCTAGTTTCCAAAATGGGGTCACTTGTGGGGGTTTCCACTCATTAGGCACATTAGGGGCTCTCCAAATGCGACATGGCGTCCTCTCTCAATTCCAGCCAATTCTGCATTGAAAAAGTCAAACGGCACTCCTTCCTTTCTGAGCTCTGCCGTGTGCTCAAACAGTGGTTTAGCCCCACATACGGGGTATCGGCGTATTTGGGAGAAATTGCACAAAAAATGTTGTGGTTCATTTTCTGTTTTTACACTTGTGAAAATAAAAAAAATGGTTCTGAAGTAAAATGTTTGTGAAAAAAAGTTAAATGTTTATTTTTTCCTTCCACATTCCATTCATTCATGTGAAGCACCTGAAGGGTTAATAAACTTCTTGAATGTGGTTTTGAGTACATTGAGAGGTGCAGTTTTTAGAATGGTGTCACTTTTGGGTATTTTCTGTCATATTGACCCCCCAAACTCACTTCAAATGTGAGGTGGTCCCTAAAAAAAATGGTGTTGTAAATTTTGTTGTAAAAATGAGAAATCGCTGGTCAACTTTTAACCCTTATAACTTCCTAAAAAAAAAAATTATGTTTCCAAAATTGTGCAGATGTAAAGTAGACATGTGGGAAATGTTATTTATTAACTATTTTGTGCGATATCACACTCTGATTTAAGGGCATAAAAATTAAAAATTTGAAAATTGCAAAATTTTCAACATTTTTGCCAAATTTCGATTTTTTTAACATATAAGCGCAGTTCATATCTAAGAAATTTTACCAATATCCTGAAGTACAATATGTCACGAGAAAACAATGTCAGAATCAGCAGGATCCGTTGAAGCGTTCTAGAGTTATGGCCTCATAAAGTGACACTGGTCAGAATTGAAAAAATTGGCCTGGTCACGAAGGCAAAAACAGGCTCAGGCGCGAAAGGGTTAAATAAAATGTCCAGGAACAAATAGAAACCATTATGGGTAAATAACACAGTGCAAAGTTTAATAAGAAAAAAACAAAGGGCATTCAAAATCTTCAAGGCTGAAAATACAGAAATAGCATTTCAGGAGTTTAAGGATATCAATAAGAAATGTAAAAAAGGGAAATCAAGCTAGCAAAGTTATCTGCAGAGGCAAACAAATTGCCAACGACATTAAATAAATCCCCCAACATTTTATAAATACATCAATGCCAAAAAGAAAAAAGTGGATTGTATCGGCCCCTTTAAAGAAGATAATACCAAGATAATTACAGAGGACGAAGAAAAAGCTGAGATATTAAACAGTTAATTTGCATCCATGTTCACCAATGAACTGACTGTTCAAAGGATGATTCAGCAAAGCAAAAAACAAAGTACACCACCTGATATAACTAGTTTAGCACAAGAAGTATGCCTGCGTCTGAGCAAATTAGACATTAACAAATCGCTCGCCAAGGTGGCATTCTTCTAAAGATATTGAGAGAACTGATCTCAGTATTTGACAAACCGATGTATTTCATATTCTTAGACTCTCTTGTAACAGGGTTGGTGCCACAGGATTGGAGGATGACAGACATGGTAGCAATACTTAAGAAAGGTAAGACGTTGGATCCAGTCAACTACCTTCTGGTAAGTCTGACATCAGTAGTGTGCAATTTTTGGGGGGCATTATAAGAGATGACTTGCAGAATATTTTGCATACAATAATTTAATAACTGACAACCAGAATAGATTAATGAAATATAAATTGTGTCTAACCAATATTTTGGGTTTCTATGAAAAGGTAAATGTAAATCTGGATATTGGTAATGCCTCTGATGTGATTTATTGGACTTTCAAAGGCATTTTTTACTGTACTACATCACAGCCTTATACTGAAGCTACAGAAGCAGGGACTAGGGGAAACTATATGCAGATGGGTAAGGAATTGGCTAAAAGACATGAAGCATACTGTTGTTGTAAATGGTAAATTCTCTAAATGAGATATAGTTAGCAGTGGGGTACCGTTGGGACCTTTACTAGGACAGATTCTTTTTAACCTCTTTATTTATGACCTTGTGGATGGGGTTGATAGTAAAGTGTCAATCTTTGCTGACGACACCAAACTATGTAGGAAATAAAAATCTGACCTTAACATTACAATATCTGGATAAGATGACTGAATAGGTAAACACTTGGAAAATGATTTGTAATGTTGATAAATTTAGAGTAATGCACCTAGAACGATGCAATCTTATTTCTGCATATACATTAAATGGGAGTATACTCTGGACTACAGAACAGGAGAAGGGCTTGGGTATTCTCGTTACAAGTAAGCTGAGCCATAGTAGTCAATGACAAGTAGCAGCCGCAAAAGCAAACAAGATTTTAGGGTGTATAAAAAGTGAGATAAAATCCCACTATCCCAATGTATTGTTAAGGTACTGTCACACTTAGCGATGTACCAGCGATCCCGACCAGCGATATGACGCGGTCAGGATCGCTGGTACATCACTAAGTGGTCACTAGTGAGCTGCCACACAGGCAGATCTCACTAGCGACATCGCTGGGGACGGGGATCGCTACTTACCTGTCAGACGAGGCGATCCTGACGTCCTCCCGCCCGGCTCCACGCGTCGCTCGTCCTCACAGCAGGAAGCCC
The DNA here is from genome assembly GCF_039654945.1 of Dendrobates tinctorius. NCBI lineage: Eukaryota > Metazoa > Chordata > Amphibia > Anura > Dendrobatidae > Dendrobates > Dendrobates tinctorius. The sequence goes on along the minus strand of NW_027361775.1, from coordinate 12,436,336 downwards.
AGCAGGAAGCTGACGACAAGAAACAGTCCTGGACGTTCTCGCGCGATCAGCGATAACCAGCGGGGGAGCAGTCGGAGGTAAGTATCAGACACAGAGATATCGCTAGCAATATCGCTATAACGTCACTAGTTATAGCGATATTGCTAGCGATATCTCTTAGTGTTACATGCCCTTTACCCTTTATAAATCACTTGTGAGGTAACATCTAAGATATGAGTTCCAGTTTTGGGCTCTACATTTAAAAAAAAAAATATTTGGAAGTTACATTAAGTTCAAAGGCCGGACTGCTAGATTACTGAAAGGGATGGAAGGCCTCTCATATGATGAGAGGTTGAAGAAGTTGGACTTGCTTAGCTTAGAAAAGAAACATCTCAGAGGAGATATCAATTACATGTATAAATGTATGTGGGGTCAATGCAAAGGAGTGGAAAATGACTTATTCCTTCCAAAGACCATACTTAGGACAAGGGGGCACTTATTAAGGGTGAAAAAAATGGAGATTCCGGTGGCTAAGCAGGAAAGAGTTCTTGAATGCCCTACTACAAGAGGTAGTAATGCCAGACACAATAACAGCTTTAAAGGGGACTGGACGTTTTCCTCAATACACATAAGAGTAGTGACAAAATGTACAATTAGTGGAGAATGGTTAAATTTGATGGACCAAGATCTTTTTTCAACCTGTGTAACTATGCAACTGTGTACTAAATTTTATAGGACAGAGGATAACACAATATTCAATGTGTGCAAACTGTAAAGTTTGAAAGTCTTATGAATTGTTGATGTACAGTGTAAATATTGCACAGAAAATATTCACTCTACTTAAAAAATAAGAACTGTCCTTGTGACTTCTTTTATAAATGTTAACATGTTATCATTAAACTCTAGGGTGGACCCTGGGAATGAAGGGCCCCTCTGCCGGACTTGCATAAATGCCTCTGCTGCATTTATCCATGCATATTTGAATTCATCTTCACATTAGAATTGTTTTTTGATTGCTCATTTATATATTTATCAACCATTTTATTAATGTAAGATGTATTAAATGAGGTGTTTTTTTAACACGGGAAACTTTAATTTTTTAAGGGCCTTATATCTAAGGGCTAGATTTGTCTTGTATTTTAAGGGTTTAATGGCAAAAATAAGACTCTTTTAAACTCTTTAGCAATCACTGTAAATAATCTGTTTTGCACAAGTTGAAATGAATCCAGAGATAAAAAAATATGTATGTAGTGATTTCTGATTTTGACATTTATTTTTAAAAAGTGTATTCCACTATTTTTTAGTATTTTTTTTAGAAATTATCTTACCTCTAAATGCAGGTTTAAAGAGATGTACTGGTACACAGATGTGCCTCTATGTTTCAGTACAATTTGAATGTGACTATGAAAAATACTATTTATATAGTTAGGAAGTGCTTCTGCCTGCTACAAGTATTAAATTTGAAACCCAGTATAAACTATATTTCAAGAAAAACACATCATTAACTACAACTTCAATTCCAAAAAGTTGGGACATTGTGTAGAATATAATGAAAACAAGAATGCAAAGATTTAAAAAATCTCATTGCTAAATTTTATTAACAACGGAACATAGAATATGCATGAGAGGTTGAATGTTAAACTTTTTTCCAATTCATTTGAAAAAAAATAACTACGGTAAGTTATAAACTGATGGCAGTAATACATGTTCAAAAAGTTGGAGCACTGCCATGTCGACCATCGTGTAGAAGGACACGGCGACCATGGTTTCCATAGAGAATTTCTCATTTTGATTCCTCCAACAACAGAATAGTTTTTCCTTTTCCCCAGTCCATTTGAAATGAGCTTTTGCTCATTTTGCATTCCTGAATTGTACATGATGCATGATAGAGTAATAACTTGAAATTTAGGATTGCACATCAAACTGTATTAGTAGATAGTGCTTTCTGGAAGTATTCCTGAATCCATTATTCGAAGTCTTAGCAATTTTAAACAATCTCAGCATGCTGGGAGTACATCTGATAATTGTGTCACACTCACCTATTTACAACAAATATGAACCTAGCACTCAACTTAAAGGTATCTGTAACGCATGACCCGTGAGCACGGACTGGTCTCCCATTCGGGTGCCGGCCCAGGCTCAGGCTGCTTAGCATCCGCCACCTGACGAATGCAATCACGCTCGGTCTAGAATTTAAGTTGAGTGCTAGGTTCATATTTGTTGCTTTAACGGTTTGGGAACCTAACCTTAGCACCATCTTGAGTTGTGCTCACGGTGTTCTTTCTACACTCACCTATTTAAGCCTATGGGTGCGAGTGAAACATTGGACTGCAGTCGGATGTTGTCCGAGTGCAGTCCAATGTAATACCACAGAAACAATGGAGAAGATGGAGAAATGTTACCCATCTTCTCCACACCTGTGCTGTGATTCTCTCATGCTGGAGAATTGGAGCACACTCAGATGACAGAGATTGATCTGAGTGTCATTAGCAAAATCAGCCAGCTTCTCTCGCAAGAGAGAATATATTCCTGTTTGTATGAACCCTTTAAGTGAGAAAATTCATATCATATACTTCTGACGAGCCCTATAGAGGAAGCATGGATAATTTCAAAACAATACATTTAGTTCTCAAATATGAAGAGAGGGGGTTCCTCACATTTAAAGTAATGTATGTGTCCTTCTACTACAACCAGATTTTTCAGGATAATACTCTGAGCTTGCTCAGCAAAATACATAAAATACATTTTCACAAATTATTAAAGACATCAAAATTGCATATCAATGAAAGAAACACATTTCAGGAATCATTTTCATAACAATTTCACTTATGTGTTTGATAGATTATTCTCTTTCAGCATCACTAACCAGTATCAAATATGTCAAACGAGAATATGTCAGATAAACTAGTTAAAGATCATAATATTACTATATTATCAATTGATTTTACTGATGCTGCTAAAGCAGAATATACAGTATAAATATATGTATAGATATAAAGATAGTATATTTGATCGAATATATTCCCTGTGAATCAAATTTCTTGAAATTTGCATGTCCTGGTGATTTCAAACACTTTATAATATGACTCACATGGATAGCAAGAAAAAAAAAAGTCCAGCTCCATTTCAGAGAGTGTGGACTCATGTACCTAATATATGGCCATGTGGGTATTTCATCATACCTTCCAGCTATCATATCACATGGTCTTGAGCAGACTATCAGGAGGGACAATGACAGCCACTATAAAATATGTGGGCAGGGAAAGCAGTGGCCATTTTATGGTTTTGCAGCCGGTGATAAGAGGTCATAGTGCAGTAATCATAATTACACAAAGGGACATGCGGGAAGTAAGCGATTCTCATGCATTCCTATGGGTGCGGAATCGCGGCAATTCTTTGCGATTCCGCACAAAAGAATGAGCATGCTGCGATTTTTTCCGCGATGCGATTCCGCCGCGAAAAAAAGCGCAGCATTAGCACAGCATGTGCGGAATGCCATAGGAATGCATGGGGGGCATTCTGTACACGATTTTAAAATGTTTTTGCTGCGTTTTCACGCCGAAAATCGCGGCAAAAACGCTTAAAAATCGCTACGTGGGCACACAGCCTTACTCGTCCAATTTACTAACTGTACACACCACACCACAATATTGCGAATGGCTTTTGCCACATCTTCAATTCCAATATGCAACATGACATTTTAATGTTAACAAAGTAACATAGTTAGCAAGGCCGAAAAAAGACATTTGTCCATCCAGTTCAGCCTATATTATGTCACAATAAATTCCCAGATGTACGTTCTTCTAAAGAACATAATAACTGTAAGATACAATATTGTTACACTCCAGGAAGACATCCAGGCCTCTCTTGAACCCCTCGACTGAGTTCATCATCACCACCACCTCAGGCAGGGAATTCCAGATTCTCACTGCCCAAACAGTAAAGAATCCTCTTCAATGTTGTTCCGTTTTCAGATGTGAGATGTGAGGTATCTTCACGTTTCAGAGAGACAGAGGAGTCTGTGAGTACAAACTCATGACAACCTTTGACACACTCAATGCTGGAATGAATGTGTAGCATGGATTTATGTATTTTTACATCAATTAAGGAATTTGCTCCTAAGACCTTGTGGGGGCATCACAACACAGAACCAAACCCCAATCAGAGGACAATAAAACTTTCACTCCTTATCTATGAACTGGTCCAATATTTATGGCCATAACTGTCTATCACTCCCCCATAATGATTGTTCTGCTTCACGTCACTTGTCTTATCTATTGCATTTTTTCTGTGCTGTGTTGTGCATAAATATGTGATTCTTCAGATTTTGTATTAGTCAATGCCTGATGAAGAGACCTGAGTAGTCTCGAAAGCTTGCAATTTGTTACCAACTTTTCAGTTAGCCATTAAAAGGTATCAACCATTGAGGACTCTCAATTCTGAATATTTTTCTATCTACTGGCTAACACGGTACAAAGATATATACCTTTCCTGTATATATATAAGACACCAAACCACATGGAGAAAACTATAGGTAAACCTAAATATTACACTTACAATAATTTTATGGCATCCAATTCTAAACCTACTGTATACACTAATATTGAGGTATTCCCTTCTTTACAGCTAAAACTGCTTCTACTCATGTGGGAAAGCTTTCTACAAGAAAATGTAATTGAGATTTTATGCCTATTTATTCAGAAGAACATTTGTGAGGATTTATGATGACACTGATGTTCTAGGTCGATCGATGGAGATGAGATCAGGGCTGTACAGTATGCTGGACATTCAGAGCCTTTCACATCAAACTCGCCCAAACATGAGTTTATGGACCTTGCTTTCAGATTTGGTGCATACTCATGCTGGAATAGTAATAGTCTTTTGCTAACTGTTCTCAAAAAGTTGTAAACAAACCCATAATTGTCCATCAAACTGCCATTTAGAGAATTATGATTCTTCACTCCCTAAATATATTTCCACTGCTCCAGTGTAGAATGGTGATATGATTTACACAACTCAATCATACATTTTGTGGTAGATCATGTAAGGCAATAAGAAAAATCTTCATATCTTACTTGAACTGGACATTTACTGAGATAGGGAAAAGGAGCACATACCAGCCCTTGTATTATAATAGTGATGAGCGGACCCTTTGAAGTTCAGGTTGGATAACCGAACTTGATCCTGAACTCAAACCCCATATAAGTCAATGGGGACCCGAACTTTGTTGCTGTGAAATGGCTGTAAATTGGTCAAAGTAAGGGCTTGAATGTTGCAAAAGAAAGCAAAAAGGTAGGTAAGAACAGGACAATTGCCCTGCAAACAAATGTGGATAAAAATGACTTAATATAAAAGAAAATAAAAATAAAAAAATAATAATCTTGAATCAGGAAGTGGAGGTCCAAGTAGAGGAGTAAAGCAATGCCTTGAATGTGTAGTATACTATATTTGTTAATAATAAATGAAAATAAAATGACATGGGGTCTGCCTTAATTTTAATAACCAGCCAAGGGACAGCAAACAGCTGTGATCTGGTCTTATGCTGGGAAGGGACCAATATCCATGGACATTTCCAGCCTATTAATATAGTCCCACAGCTGTCTGCTTAACCACTGCTAGTTATTAAAAGTAGGAGGGCCTAAAAAAAGATGTAGTGTTCCTTATTTTTAATAACTAGCTAAGTAAGAGCAGACAGCTGTGGGCTTATATTTTTAGGCTGGAAAGAGTAAAATAACCATGGAGCTTCCCAGGCTATTAATATCAGCCCCCAACTGTCGGCTTGTTTTTGTTGGTTATTAAAAAAGGGATCCCAAAAAATAACATGGGGTCACCCCTAATTTTTAATAACCAGCTAAGGCAAAGCAGACAGCTCGAGGCTGATATTAATAGGCTGGGAAGTTCCATGGATATTGGCCCCTTCCAAGCCTAATAAGACCAGCTTTCAGCCACTCCAGAAATGGTGCATCTATTTGATATAGCCATTTTGGTGCTTATCCTTGGCTGTTCACAATTCATAGAATTATAAAATGATAGAGTTGGAAGGGACCTCCTGGGTCATCTGTTCCAATCCCCTGCTCAAAGCAGGATTCACTAAATCATCCCAGACAGATGTCTGTCCACCCTCTGTTTGAAGACTTCCATTGAAGGAAAAATTACCACCTCTCAGTGCAGACTGTTCCATTCATTGACCACTCTCACTGTCAAAACATTTTTTTCTAATATCTAATCTGTGTCTCCTCCCATTCAGTTTCATCTCATTGCTTCTAGTCTTTCCTTCTGCAAATGAGAATAAAGATGATCCTTCTACAATGTGATAGTCCTTGAGATATTTGTAGACAGCTATTAAGTCTCCTCTCAGTCTTCTTTTTTGCAAGCTAAACATTCCCATATCCTGCAACCTTTCATCATAGGACATGGTTTGCAGACCGGTCACCATTCTGGTCGCTCTTCTCTGAACTTGCTCCAGTTTGCTGATGTCTTCTTAAAATGTGGTGCCAAAACTGGACACAATATTCCAGATGAGGTCTGACCAAAGAGGAGTAGAGGGGGATAATGACTTCACGTGATCTAGACTGTATGCTTCAGTTAATTCATCCCAGAATTGTATTTGCCTTTTTGCTGCTGCATCACACTGTTGATTCATGTTCCGTCTGTGATCTTTCAGTATACCCAAGTCTTTTTTTGCTTAGCCATATTCCTCCCATTCTGTATATGCTTTTTTCAATTTATTGACTAGATGTAGTACTTTGCATTTTTCCCTAATCTGTTAGTTGCTCCCCACTGCTCCAGTTTATTTATATCTTTTTGAATCCTCTCTCTCTTCTCTAGTATTAGCTATCCCTCCTAACTTTTTGTTATCAGCAAATTTAATCAGTGTGCGATCAATTCCTTCACCTAAATCATCGATAAAGATATTGAACAATACAGGACTCAAAACAGAGCCCTGTGGTACCCCACTTGAGACATTCTTCCAACTGGATGTGCAGCCATTGCCCTGGCGTGGTGTCAATCGATGCAAATGTTTATGAGGTTGATGTCAGCTTTGCAATGTCAGTTGTCATCAAGCCCAGGGATTAGTAATGGAGAGGCATCTTTCAGACACCTCCATACTAACACCGCAATCAAAACAAATAAATGCACACACACAAAAGTCCTTTATTTTTAAAAATCTCTTCCTTACAAGTTCCCTTTCACCCATTTGCTTAAAAAACATGCCTGTCCACTGTAGTCTAAATAGAGGTCCCATACATGTCCACCTACCATAGTCAAATTCAAGGTGTCATGATGATTCCTTTATCCATGGTCTAGTGTATGAAGCCCGTTAAAAGAACAAAGCTCCATAGACTGGCACAGCAGTAGCTGCCAGGTCTCACACTGCACTTAACTAGATCTGGCATCTGTGAACTGATGTAACCTTAATGATGTCACCTCAGTTCACAGCAGATTCTCGCAGAGTACAGCATTACTTACATCATTGCCCATGACGAGACATGAAAGTGAGTGACCTATGGAGCTCATCATTCCAGCTCTCAAGCTATACTCTGCAAGACCCCAAGGAGTATAGCTTGAGACCAGGCAGTAGCTGCTGTTCAAATCTATGGAGCACGCCATACACTGGAAGTCAGAGACAAGGATCTTACAGGGACCTTCATTTGGATACAGTGGATTGGTGTGAGTTTTTTTAATAAATGGGTGAAAGAGGGAAATTGTTAGGGAGGTTTTTTTACAAATACTTTTTTTGTGTTTTTCTTCTCTTTTTACTTACTGGTTTATTAATGGGGGTGTCTGATAGATGTCTGTCCTTTACTTGATGTCAGCGGACATTACACAACTGAAATAAACTCCTCAATGCCATTACCACAATTTCCATTGCAACAGTGAAGTCATGAAGAGCCAAGACTAAGTGCCATCTAATTAATGTGCCATTTCTGGGGTGGCTTAAGGCTGGTCTTAGTAGGCTGGGGGCTGATATCAATATACTGGGAAGAGTCATGGCTATTGTCCCCTTCCCAGCATAATAAAACCAGCTCACAGCTGTTTGCTTTCCCTTGGCTGGTTATTAAAAATAGGAGGAGCACACATAATTTTAAAAATTAATTTATTTAATTATTTACACTGGCAGGCCGGGTCATGTGGTACACTGGCCAATCACAGCCGTACAATTACTTGCCAGAAGTGCCCACAGCCTTAATCTTGTTGATCGGCTGCATATTAGTCAGTGAAACACAAACAGTAACATGGACATACATTACAGTGAAAAGACCACGTTCAGGCTTCAGCACTCTAATGTTCAGTTTGAACCCCAAACATTACAGTTCGGGTTCACTCATCCCTGGTGAAAAATGTTTGTAACATTTGAATTATGAGACAATTTATGCCATGGATTACATCACTTCTGTAAGAATTTTTCTTTTATTAAGGACAGTGCGTACACTGGGCACCACTGAATAATTTAAAAAACTGCACCAAAACCAGCAGTTACCTCAAGGGCATATGTAAGGTTGTGCTGGCTAATTTGCTTTTTTCTACACTATAAAGTGGGTGTACTATAAATAATGTGTTTGTGTAAAAAGGAGCTGCATACAGATTAGTCCATAATTGTGGCAAGAGAATGCAATAATTACAAATATAAAAAAAATAATACATTTGTTAGATATCATGTATGCTGCTGACTTGTAGGAAATAATAATAGGTTTAAGTTCATTTTAGGACATGAATCAAAATAGCACAAAATAGGTGTAATACCAAAGGTGCTATCATATTTTTTCTTATCTCTCTGCATAGGTTGTAAAATAAGCTTTGTTACTGAAAATGTTTTTTTAACTGGCAAAATCCATCTTTCTTTTTCTTTGACATTCAAGACTGTACTTATAGGTGTCTCCTGAGTCTGATATGTTAAGATACCTTCAGGTAACTCTTGACACTTAAGAGCCAGGAGGTGCCATTGTCCTCCTTGAGATAGGCATAGGAGGTATAGCCGTACTTTTCTTTTTACTTGAATGGTTATTGCACCAAGAAATGCAAGGTCTCAGCATTTAGTTTAAGCAAAATTAGTTTTAAGGAAAAAAAAAGTTGCTGGATTTCTAATTTGTGCATTACCTTAGCAAGTTGTTACCTAAATTAGAATGACAAGCATTCACTGCTTATATTTACACTGAGAATCTTGCAAATTCTCATTCAAACTTTAATCAATTTGAACCCCAGGAGGTCTCTTTGGCTATATTTGAAGCACTTATGCCTGGTTTAATTCCTTTGTTGGCTTCGGTTACCCTGTTGTCAGTATTCACTCTGTCCTCGTTTATTACACTTGTTCCCTTTATATAACCTGAAAATCACATTTTCCATTTCATTAGACTTCAACATTAACAGAAAAAAAGCATACAGCTTCCATTCTGTAAGTATAGCTGTCACAAAGAGGAGCTCATGCTGGCCACATCATTATAAATAAAGAGCATTCATCAACTTAAATCTCATCTGATATTAGTTCACATATTATTTATATACCAGTCCAAATTTGACTTATTCAAAAGAAAGGCGTACTATAAAATGTCATAACACATGTACAATTTTGGTATTTATTTATACAATTTAGGCTTAATCTTCAATTCTACCTTAACCCCTTCCTGACATCTGACGTACTATCCCATCCATGGGACTCGGGCCCCTATGCCCATGTCCTAGTGATCAGCGGCGCTCACGGGGGGAGCGCCACTGACCGCGGCTGGGTATCGGCTGATTATCACAGCTGACACCTGGCACTATGTGTCCGGGGCGGTCATGGACTGCCACCAGCACTTTAATCACTGGCACACTGCGATCATACACGATCACAGTGTACCGGGGGTTTAGGGAAGCATCAGCATGGAGGGGGCTTCCTCTGTGCTTCCCTGAGTCCCCCGCAGCAGCAGGTCTGACATATTACAGTGATGTTCCCCCTGGGACAATGTAATAAAGTAAAAAAAAGTGTAAAAATAATTTAGAAAAAATCGCTAAATAAATTAAAAAAAAATATTCCCTAATAAATTCATTTTTTGAAAATAAAAAAAACCCAATAAAAGTACACATATTTAGTATCGCCGCGTCCGTAACGACCTGCCCTATAAAACTGTCCCATTAGTTAACCCCTTTAGCAAACCCCTTAAAAAATAAAAATAAAAAACAAAGCAAAAAATAATGCTTTATTATCATACCGCCGAACAAAAAGTGCAATAACGCGCAATCAAAAAGACGGATATAAATAACCATGGTACTGCTGAAAATGTCATCTTATCCTGCAAGAAATGAGCAACCATACAGCATCATCAGCAAAAAAATAAAAATGTTATAGCTCGCAGAATAAAGAGATGCAAAAATAATTATTTTTTATATAAAATTGTTTTCATTGCATAAAAGCGCCAAAACATAAAAAAGACATAAATGAGGTATCGCTGTAATCATGCTGACCCGAAGAATAAAACCGCTTTATCAATTTTACCACACGTGGAACGGTGTAAACGCACCCCCCAAAAGAAATTCATGAAATGCTGTTTTTTGTTCATTCTGAGTCCCATATATCGGAATAAAAAGCAATCAAAAAATGTCACGTGCCCGAAAATGGTACCAATAAAAAGTCAACTCGTCCCTCAAAAAATAAGACCTCACATGACTCGGTGGGTCAAAATGTGGAAAAATTATAGCTTTCAAAATGTGGTGATGCAAAAACTATTTTTGCAATAAAAAACATCTGTGTGACAGCTGCCAAACATAAAAACTTGCTAAAAAATGGTAAATCAAACCCAACTTTATCACGCCCTTAGTTAGGTAAAAATAATAAAATTAAAAAAATGTATTTATTTCCATTTTTCCATTAGGGTTATAGCTAGGGCTAGGGTTAGGGCTAGAGTTAGGGTTAGAGGTGTGTTGGGGCTTGGGTTGGAGTTAGAATTGGGGGGTTTCCACTGTTTGGGCACATCAGGTGCTATCCAAATGCAACATGGCATCTGATCTCAATTCCAGCCAATTCTGAGTTAAAAAAGTCAAATGGTTCTCCTTCCCTTCCATGCTCTGCCATGCACCCAAACAGTGCTTTACCCGTACATATGGGGTATCAGCCTACTCAGGACAAATTGCAAAACAACTTTTGGGGTCCAATTTCTCCTGTTACCCTTAGGAAAATAAAAAATTGGGGGTAAAAATATAATTTTAGTGGAAAAAAATATGATTTTTTTATTTTCACGCCCGGGCGTTATAAACTTCTGTGAAGCACTTGAAGGTTCAGAGTGCTCACCACACATCTAGATAAGTTCCTTAGGGGGTCTAGTTTCCAAAATAGGGTCACTTGTGGGGAGTTTCAACAGATTCGGCACATCAGAGGTTCTCCAAACGCGACATGACACCCGTAGACCATTCCATCAAAGTCTGCACTCCAAAACGTCACTACTTCCCTTCCGAGACCCGTCATGTGCCCATACAGTAGTTTTCTCCCATATATGGGGTATCAGCATACTCAGGACAAATTGGACAACAACTTTTGGGGTACAATTTCTCCTGTTACCCTTGGGAAAATAAAAAAATGGAGACTAAAATATCATGTTTGAGGAAAAAATATAATTTTTTTATTTTCATGCCCGGGCGTTATAAACTTCTGTGAAGCCCTGGGAGGTTTAAAGTTCTCACCACACATTTAGATAAGTTCATTGGGGGGGTCTAGTTTCCAAAATGGTATCATTTGTGGGGGGTGTCCACTGTTTTGGCACATCAGGGGCTTTCCAAACGCGACATGGCTTTCAATCTCAATTCCAGCCATAAAAGTCAAATGGTGCTGCTTCCTTTCCGAGCTCTGCCATGCACCCAACTAGTGGTTTACCCTCACATATGGGGTATCAGTGTACTGAGGACAAATTGCACAATAACTTTTGGCATTCTGTTACCCTTGAAAAAATAAAAATTGAGGGTGAAAAGATCATTTTTGTGGAAAAAATATGATTTTTTAATTGTACTGCTGTACGTTATAAACTTCTGTGAAGCCCTTAGGGGTTCAAAGTGCTCACCACACATCTAGATAAGTTCCTTGGGGGGTCTAGTTTCCAAAATGGGGTCACTTGTGGGGAGTTTCCACTGTTTAGGCACATCAGGGGCTCTCCAATTGTGACATGGCGTCCGATCTGAATTCCAGCCAATTTTGCATTGAAAAAGTCAAACGGCACTCCTTCCCTTTTGAGCTCTGCCATGCACCGAAACAGTGGTTTCCCCCACATATCAGGTATCAGTGTACTCAGGACAAATTGCACAATAACTTTTGCAGTCAAATGTTTCCTGTTACCCTTGGTAAAATAAAAAAAATTGGACCTGAAGTATTTTTTTTGTGAAAAAAGTTAAATACTCATTTTTTTAAACATTCAAAAAATTCCTGTGAGGCACCTGAAGGGTTAACAAACTTCTTGAATGTGGTTTTGAGCACCTTGAGGGGTGCAGTTTTTAGAATGGTGTCACTTTTAGGTATTTTCTATCATATAGACTCCTCAAAGTGACTTCAAATGTGATGTGGTCTGTAAAAATAAAATGGTGTTGCAAAAATGAGAAATCACTGGTCAACTTTTAACCCTTATAACTTCCTAACAAAAAAAAATTTGGTTCCAAAATTATGCTGATATAAAGCAAACATATGTGAAATGTTATTTATTAAGTTTTTTGTGTGCCATATCTCTGTGATTTAAGGGCATAAAAATTCAAAGTTGGAAAATTGCGAAATTTTTAAATTTTTAGCCAAATTTCTGTTTTTTCAAAAATAAACGCAAGTTATATCAATGAAATTTTACCACTACCATAAAGTACAATATGTCACGAGAAAGCAGTGTCAGAATCACCAGGATTCATGGAAGCATTTCAGAGTTATTACCTCATAAAAGGACAATGGTCAGAAATGTAAAAATTGGCCCGGTCATGAACGTGCAAACCACCCTTGGGTGTAAAGGAGTTAAAACTGAATTATGTTGGTTCAAAACTCAAACAAATAGGCACCGTAAGTCTCTTTAGCTTCTTCAGGGGTAAGTGACCTATGCAAAAATATAAGGCACTTTACTATAACCTTATATAGGTGCATTGTCTTAATGTCAGCACATCAGCTATCTGCAGAATGCAGACTTTAAGGTATAGTCATGGGCAGGTGCTGGATTCATGCTGAATGCTCGCTCTTCAGTGCACCTGCACACAGTTTATATCAGCTACAGTTAGCTGGCAATCATAAGGGTGTAAGACCTGTGGTGATATCAGTCACATGAGCAAGGTCCTGCACCAAACCACCACAGGAATTATAAAAACACAAATGTAGCAAGCACCACACTCATGTTTGCTGCAGGCTAGCAAAATATCAAATAACACTTGAGCCTTATTTAGACGTCCGATTTTCATGTACAAGTAATAACTGTGTTTTTCACGGATGACACTAGCACCTGTTATAGTCTATGGGGCCATTCACATGTCAGGCAAAATGTACGATTTTGAACCCAGGGTCAGATCAAAAACAGAAATACAAGTCAATGGGTTCCTGAAAAAATAGTACCACACTCATAAGAAATACAATATTATAATATCATCAAATCCACTAAATTTGAGTAAAAAAAGCCACAAAATGACCATATACAGTATTTCCACCACATAAAATCTGAATATAAACACCATCCTGTAACTGAACAGATGTATATATTAGTTAAATTAGATAAATATATACAAATATTTAAAACTTAAATAATGTGTCTACAAATTCTTAGAGCTCTAACTTTTTGTTAATTTTTCTGTCAAAGAAGCTATGTTTGGTTGATACTGTAGAGTTTATTGGTAACATACTGTTCATATGACATTTTTAATCTATTTGCTGTTATGTTATTCATTTTATAAGGAAAGCAAATATCATTTGCTATGCAAGAAAAATACCCTGATAATAACATTTGTGCCAATGTTCACCAATGATTTTTCACACGAATCGATGATTTACAGTTAGGTCCATATATATTTGAACAGGGACAACATTTTTCTAATTTTGGTTCTAGACATTACCACAATGAATTTTAAACAAAACACTTCCTTTGCAATTGAAGTTCAGACTTTCATCTTTCATTTGAGGGTATCCACATTAAAATTGGATGAAAGGGTTAGGAGTTTCAGCTCCTTAACATGTGCCACCCTGTTTTTAAAGGGACCAAAAGTAATTGGACAATTGACTCCAAGGCTATTTCATGGACAGGTGTGGGCAATCCCTTCGTTATGTCATTCTCAATTAAGCAGATAAAAGGCCTGGAGTTGATTTGAGGTGTGGTGCTTGCATTTGGAAGGTTTTGCTGTGAAGGAACCATGCAGTCAAAGGAGCTCTCCATGCAGGTGAAACAAGCCATTCTTAAGCTGAAAAAGCAGAAAAAACCCATCCGAGAAATTGCTACAACATTAGGAGTGGCAAAATCTACAGTTTGGTACATCCTGAGAAAGAAAGAAAGCACTGGTGAACTCATCAATGCAAAAAGATCTGGGCACCAACGTAAGAAAACAGTGGTGGATGATCGCAGAATAATCTCCATGGTGAAGAGAAACTCCTTCACAACAGCCAACCAAGTGAACAACATTCTCCAGGAGGTAGGCATATCAATATCCAAATCTACCATAAAGAGAAGACTGCATGAAAGTAAATACAGAGGGTTCACTGCACGGTGCAAGCCACTCATAAGCATCAAGAATAAAAAGGCTAGACTGGACTTTGCTAAAAAAAATATAAAAAAGCCAGCACAGTTCTGGAAGAACATTCTTTGGACAGATGAAACCAAGATCAACCTCTACCAGAATGATGGAAAGAGAAAAGTATGGCGAAGGCGTGGTACAGCTCATGATCCAAAGCATACCACATCCTCTGTAAAACACGGCGGAGGCAGTGTGATGGCTTGGGCATGCATGGTTGCCAGTGGCACTGGGTAACTAATGTTTATTGATGATGTGACACAGGACAGAAGCAGCCGAATGAATTCTGAGGTATTCAGAGCCATACTGTGTGCTCAGATCCAGCCAAATGCAGCCAAACTGATTGGTCGTCGTTTCATGCTACAGATGGACAATGACCCAAAACATAAAGCCAATGCAACCCAGGAGTTTATTAAAGCAAAGAAGTGGAATATTCTTGGATGGCCAAGTCAGTCACCTGATCTCAACCCAATTGAGCATGCATTTCACTTGTTAAAGACTAGATGTCAGACAGAAAGGCCCACAAACAAACAGCAGTTGAAAACCACCGCAGTGAAGGCCTGACAGAGCATCAAAAAAGGAGGAAAAACAGCATCTGGTGATGTCCAAGAGTTCAAGACTTCAGGCAGACATTGCCAACAAAGGGTTTTCAGCCAAGTACTAGAAATGAACATTTTATTTACAATAATTTAATCTGTCCAATTACTTTTGGTCCCCTTAAAAGCAGGGTGGCACATGGTAAGGAGCTGAAACTCCTAAACCCTTCATCCAATTTTAATGTGGATACCCTCAAATGAAAGCTGAAAATCTGAACTTCAACTGCATCTGAATTGTTTTGTTTAAAATTCATTGTGGTAATGTCTAGAACCAAAATTTAGAAAATGTCTGTCCAAATATATATGGACCTAACTGTATGTGAAAAATATCACAGTAAGGTCTCTTTCACATTTTTTGGATTTGGTCCTGCATTTTACATCAGTATTTGTAAGCCACAAAAGCAGTGGAACAATCAGATGAAAAGCATTAATGCTCGTTCACACCACCATATAAATTGGATGAGTGCCATCCAATATATTATAGCCCACAAAGCAATGTTATTTAATGGTTCAATGCTGATGATATTTTTCTCTGAGAGAATCTGTAAAAAATTGCAGAATGCTGTGATTTCACTCCGAAATAGGATGGGTGCGATTAAAAAATGCTATACAGAACCAGAGAGTGGCATGTGCTTTTTATGGTTTCTTTACAATTCTCTAGCATGTGAAACTGTAAAAAGTCATGTCATTGATTCATAACTACAGAGTATAAAACAGATTACATATGGACAACCCATAGATGACAAATGAAAGAAAAAATCTTAACACCTTTCGTACCGATTTTTTATACTGTTGTGTGACTCCAGCCTTATAGAATGCACCTTTGAAATGCTGACCAAAAATACTGTAAACTTTTCAACGTGGCCAAAGCACTAATATTGTCCAATTTTTAGACTAGACTAGTGCATATCAAAAAACACGGAGCACTTGTGCTCTTTTGCTTTGTGGACAAGCACAGGGAGCAGCAAACTGAGCAAATTGGGGACATGACTGACCTGAGTGTTATAATGGCCATCCGAATCAAACCTAAAAAAGCATGAGATATCTATCATGGACATAACTACGCAATTATTTTACATTTTTATTACGTAAGGAATAGGAAAAGTTTCAGTTTTTTCATTTTAAACAAAAAACTTAAGCATAATGCGATCATTCATTTTGGAAATTTATAGTTTAAAGAAAACTTGCATGCAAAACCTACAGAAAAAAAAGTATCAATGTTGATTTCTAAAATACAATGTTAGATGTCTGATGCCATCTAGTGCTGAAAAGATTACATTTATTGTTCCCACATAATGTTGTCATATGCTAAATAAACAATCCTAGGAACCTGAAATAAAAGGAAAAAACTTACCTAAAATTGTCAGGCAGGGTGTGCTTTATACATAAATTGTAATATGAAGATTACAAAGGCCATATATTTATGAAAAAATGAGATTTGAGGTCAAATTATTTATAGCACATAGAGCTAAGTAAGATTCATTACTTCTATCTTTGTACAAGTTCTGATGTCAGAGTATATGAAATCATTCTTGAGCTACGATCACATGACCATAGATTCTCTCATCTTAGTTGATTATGCAAATTACATTCTGATCAACCTCTGATCCGAGCATTAGCATAATGTGATTCTTTTTTTATTGGATGACAGAATCTGAGCACACTGTAAGGAGAAGCTGGAGAACAACATTTCTCCATTTTCTCCAATCTGTGAGTCCACATAAATCAGACTCTGCTCAGATGTCATCCGAGCGCAGTCCGATGTTTTCCATGCACCATTAGACTTAAATGGGTGCGTGCAATCCTATTTCAAAGTGAAAATGCAGCATACTGAGATTTTTTTTATCTGACAGATACTGTTAGTGAAAAAATCCATCTACTTTTATGAGAGCAGCGATGTAATGCATGATACCGCTCCATCCACTTCTATGGGAGCAGTAGTATAATGTGTGACCCCACTCTGTGTACTTCTATGTAGCAGTGGTGTAATATGTAACCCTGCTCTGTCCACTTTTATGGTAGCAGTGGTGCAATGCATGACCCTGGTCTGTACATTTCTATGGGAGCAGTGGTGTAAGGCGTGATCCTGCTCTGTCAACTTCCAATGAAGGCGTGGTGTAATCCAATCAAATCCCTAATCGTGAACGTCATACACTCCACGTATCTAACCCCAGCTTATGATACAGCATGTAGCACAAACTAACAGAATGAGCACTGCCCATCATGAATGACACTGTCAACTTGTCACTATCACATTGCAGTCACCAACAAAATGGCGCCACACTTTGATCCTAGACTTCAACCTTTCTTATACTTTTACAAACAATCAGAGGGGGAGGAGAGGATACATCACACACATGTGATCAGATCCCACTCACATTTACTGCAGTTGTAATGTGAGCTAGTTATACACTAGGTTTTCATGGTAGATTTCAGGTCATGGCCCCCCTCCACCATCAGTGTGGAAATGCCAAACCATTTTAAATTATTTTTCATATTTTACTTCATTGAAAATAAATTCTTACATTTTCTAAAAAAAGTTAAAACATTAATGCTATGCATTTTTTCAATAGTTGAAAATACATTTTGTATGTCACCTTCACTTTAACACTTAAGCGTAGTTATAATTTTAATTAGAAAGCACCCTGAAGCCAAGTTTCAATGTGTGAAAACAATGCTGTTTTTGTCCTTTCCGTTTTTTTCTGCAGATGACTGCATCACAAAAAAGTAAGCAATAGCATCTACTCTGAATATTTTGGTTTTGCTGCCATTTTTATGAATTTTATCCTTTTGATGCGTTTTTGGTTTTGACTTTATGCGGCATTTTGTTTAGCGATTTTTAAGTGCAGAAAAACACACCAAAGACACGCAAATCAACAGCATCTTTAAAAGTACAGTGGTCGTGAGTGCACTGCACTGGAAAACTACCCAAGTGAAGTGTGACTCCCGCAAACGCCAGCAGTCAAGGAAATGGAAAAATTAATTTCCCCATCTCCTTCGCCCCTGTGCTCCGATTTTGGCATGCATGAAGATCGGAGCACAGAGCACTGACACTGGACTCCCATTCAAAGCAGAGCTGGAGCCGTGTGTCAATAGCATATCGCATCCAATGCCAATGTGGCTTTCTTTGAGTCACTATTTTTATTTTTAATTTACCATGCACTAGGCATGTCTGCTTTTCCCATGGCCCTTAAAAATAAGATACAAAAAAAGAAAATATCATAATGTTAAGTAAACTATTTCCTGGAAAAATATAGTGTTTAAACCTCATCAAATCCTAAAACTTTGGGAACATTAAAGCCAAACATATTCTACCTTTGTCTTCCATTTTCCCAAATGCAATTTCAGTCCCCAGGTGAAATAAATCAACTAAAAGTTGCAAATAGACATTAAATATTTGTAAAAAATGCATGTCACATTAGTGTATCACATCCGATGCAAGATACTAATGACCCTCGTCTCCAGCACTGCTGCGAGCGGGAGCTGAGTGTCAGTGCTCTGTGCTACGATCCTCTCATGCATGAAAGAATTACAGCACAGCTGTGGAGAAGACAGAGAAGTTCATTTCTGCATCACCTCTGCTGCCAGCATCGGCGGGAATCACTCGGGTGATATCTGAGTGCAGTGTGATGTTTCGCGATGATCCGAATTTTGCATGCTACCGCAACATGCTGCGTTTTTTCCAGTCTGATCGAAACAACAATAGCCTATGTAATAGAGCACCACATGTGAATGATTTTGCATTTGCAGCTGTCAATTGCATTCATAAAAATGAATGTTTAGTTGTAAAAAGCAATAATAAATTAAAAAAATCATACACCGTTGATCACCATATTACCATACGTTAGTATGCAACTACACAAGTTTACTGACAGATGCAGAGGAATCCCTAAATTGTAATTTGAAAGCTACTCTGACACATTTAAAATGTAGGCTCTATAAAAAAGAACCATGCTGATTACTTTATCTATACATCTGCGCTTCAGCCTCATTTTTCTGCCCTGGGTTGTTTTTTTGTGTTATTATTTTTTTTATTTGGCCTCATAGAATGCAAATTGTTTTCGTTAATGGAAATACAACTTCTATAATCACACTTTACTTGATTATACATGTTGCATTTTGAGTTCTGATAGAATGATGCAAATGTGTGTGTTTTTATTTTAGCATGATGTATTTTGTGTTTATACATGCATATATTAAAAATGGCAGTATGTCATCAAGAAACTAGATGACAGACTGGAAAGAACAGAAAAAAATTGAGAAATTATTACTAAATAAATCATTATTAAAGATCATTGACCGCTTTTTTCAAAATATAAGATGCACTACAGGTCAGCCCAATTATAGTGATACCAGATTTATATGTTTTTTTTATGTTTGGCAGCTGTCACACACTAAAAGAAGATTTTTTTTTTCAAAAACTAGCTTTTGAATCTCCGTATTTTGAGAGCTATAATTTTTCTATATTTCTTCCGAAAGAGTGATGTGAGGGTTTCTTTTTTGTGTAACAAGTTGGCATTTTTATTAGTATCATTTTCAGGGACATTTTTTGATCGCTTCCTAAGATGATTTTTGGGAGGCAGAATGAAAAAAATCAGTAAATCAGAAATTGTTTTGTTTTTTTATGCTGCTCCTCATGTTGTAAAATTGATAAGGCTGCTTTATTCTTCAGGTCCATACGTATGATTACAGTGATACCACATTGATAAAAAATGTGTATGCTTTTATACAATAAATACTATTTTATAGAAAAAATAATTATTTTTGCATCGCTTTATTCTGATTGCTATAACTTTTTTACTTTTCCACTGATGGAACTGCATGGCAGCTTGTTTTTTGCAGGACAAGATGATGTTTTCAGCTGTACTAATTTTATTTACATTTGTATTTTTGATCGCATTTTTTCATTGTGTGTCAAGATTGGGAGAAGAGGGTTGCATTGACAATCCAACACAATGGGCAGCACTTTGAACATTTTTTATAAGTGGTCATAAACTTGTAAATAACTCATGAAAGAATAAAGTTACATAAAAACCAAGCACACCATTGATTTTCTTGTGAAATTCTCAATAAGTTTGATGAGTCACATGACCCTCTTCCCATTGAAAAAAGTAAAGTTGGATCTAAAATGGCCGACTTAAAAATGGCCGCCTTGATCACCACCCATCTTGAAAAGTCCTCCCCATATTATAATGTGTCACATACAGGAAGTTGCTATCACCAACCATTCCCATTTTGTTTAGGTGTATCCATATAAATAGCCAACCCTCTATATTTTTTTGTGATCTTTTTTTCCTTTTTCAAACTTTCACTGAGTCTCTCTATGGGACTTTCACTTTTCTCAGTAGATCACAGTTATAAAGCATTGCAATGCTTCATAAACTTTCAGTGTTGCACTGATGCAAGCCTTTTAGACCATACACTGCAAATAATTTGTCAAGGCTGCTAGCCCTGGTGACACAGATGTTGAGTCATCATGCCAACTGACGTCGCCGATCATAGAGGAGAAGAAGCACTCTACCGTTCTCTGCATGGTAAATGCTGTGATCAATATCAATATGCCCAAACTGCTCTTGGCACTGAGAGCCAGGTATTAACTATCAGATTCGCTGAACAACCGGTGGTGATCACACACTCACAGGTCCTGTGCCCACCAAATTACCAGGACACATCCATACAGCCATGGTTGAGAAATCCTTTTCAACCAGGATATATTGATATTTCTAAGGTTGTGAAGAGGTTAAGCAATGTTGTAAAAATAGTAGGCAATTTTCTTCCAGAATGATGTGGTCATGCAGAATTTGAATACTTTATGATGGATCAACAAGCTATTAATTCATGAGGTCTACTTAGTTTTTTACACTCTGCTTCTAAATTTTGGCCTAGTTTTTGTGAGCCCTTGTGGGGCTTGTGATGTACGTGTCTGTAAAATGCTGCAGAATAAGATGGCGCTATAGAAATACATAATGTGAATAAGCTCTGATGGTCAGCATGTCCCTTTCTCTCTCCTGGTGTGTGCAAGCTTTTATGCTCTTCTCTATCTCTCTTGATTGTAAAGTGTGAGCTCATGGTCAGCTGTGTTCTCGCTCTCCTATGCATAGTATATTATTTACATTACTGAGATTTATGCAAGTTAATTTTTTGTGGAAAATTGTGCAAATATTTTTTATTTAAATTTTAAAAGACCAGCTGATCACTAAATTGCATGGCATAATTTGTCATGTGTTGTTTATCTGAGGTTGCATTTACTGATTTTAAGATCTTCTAATGACAATATGTTTTTCATTATATCCTTATAGATAAAGCCTCCTGCACCATAAAATGAGATCGGATGTTAGCAGCAGTAAATCCCATATACATTTCCTACTATGACGCACATACCACAATGCAAAAAGATATTGTGGAGACATGAGCGTCAGTAGGTGCGCTCGCCTGTTGGTTTGTCAGTCTTTAGAAAGACCACATGGATCAAGGATCATCCCACTGAACGCCCATACTCCTTCCCCATTGACAGAATACTAATACAACACAGGGTACAGGTAAGACACAACAGTAATAATTTATTGGATTACCAACAGTCAACAGCATAAAGTACAATCTCACCAAGTACACAAGAAGGTGAAAATGACAGATTGTCACCCTTCCAGTGGCTTGCTGGGATATAGAACATCTATATCTTCGTGGCTTCCAGGGGCAACTACCCCAATCTGTGTCACTCTACTTTTGGTGGGCATTCACAGAGAGGAGGTAACACTAAGCTTATGGAGTTAGGGAGCTGATAGAGTCCATTTTAAGTAAGTGGCCAAGTGACCTGATTGTTGCAACCTGGGTTCTTCATACGACTCTGTGGGTTAAGTGATTGCCAGTGAATCAAATCTGTATTCCTCGATTGGAGCCATGGTGATTTGGCTGTTGTCCACTAGAGTCTCTGGAAACAGAGGCAGAGCCCCTTTTATAGTTCACAGCTCTTATTCAGGCATTTTTTCACAGGATTGGGGGAAGGTGGAAAATAATCGCTCGTTGTTCAAGAGTTCAATAAACCTGCATATTTTGCCCTTTAATGTTTACAGAACAACAAGCTGCATGGACTGACACCATAGAGAGGACTTGTACATACAATAAAGGACATTAAAGAATAACAATAATCACATAAAACAATAGACACCAAGTGGAATGAGGACCCTGCTCGCAAGCTTACAAACTATGTGAAAATAGGGGAGACACAAAAGGTGTATGGTAACAATTGCTTTCATTGTTCTGACCACCTACAATGTAATAAATCAGTTATTCATGTAATGCTGCATGAACTGGTAACCAACCAGTATGTGTAAAAGTACAGACACATTGGGCTATTAAATGCATAAAGCATGTGAGAACATGATATGAGGGTCCTGGTTATGAAGAAAATCTTGAATTGGCAACACAAGGATAGTTAGATAAATATGTTGAGGCGGTAGGCCAATTTGAAGAAATGCGTTTTTAAGGCACTCCTAAAACTGTGGATATTGGGGGTTAATGGAATTATCCTGGGTAGCGCATTCCAAAGAATTGGCGCAGCATGTGAGAAGTCTTGGAGACGGGAGTGGGAGGTTCTGATTATTGAGGATGTTAACCTTAGGTCATTAGTAGAACAGAGAGCACGGGTAGGGTGGTAGACTGGGGCGAGGGAGGAGATGTAAGGTGGTGCTGAACTGTGGAGAGCTTTGTGGGTGAGAGTGATAAGTTAATATTGAACTCGAGAGTGGATGGGTAACCAGTGCAATGACTGGCACAAGGTAGAGGCATCAGTGTAATGGTTGGTGTTGTGAGTTCATTTTCCCCTTCACCATTGAGGTCTGATGAACTCCCTCTTCTGGTGAAGGAAGGTAGTGAGGCTGATTACCAAGCACATGAGCTGGGAGAGGATGACTGGTCGACTGGGATCTCTGACTGGATATAAGGCAGCCGACGCCCTTCTGCCTCGCTGGTGATTTCTCTGTGGAATTCTAGGAGACCAGTCTGATTCCTGCTCCTCAAAAGCTAAGTTTTCTGCTTTGCCTTTTTGCATTTGTGTTTTGGTTTTAGTTTGCCTTGCTTTTCTGGATTCTGCCATTCCCTGCTGGGGTGAGCTGAATTCCTTTTTTGTCGGTTTGCTCTGTCTTCAGAAAATACCTGAGTACTGACATAGTCTTTTTGAAGCCTAGCGTCTTCAGGGCCTTTTTCCCGGTCAGTCTGTTGGCTCTTATTTTCATAGGGTTTTTCGCGGATTGCAGACAGCAGCTTTCCTTTCCTGTCCTATCTAGTTAGCTTGGGCCCCATCATTTGCTCAGTCTATCTTTCTATCTGTGTTAGTGTTTTTTCTTCTTGCTTCACCGTCATTATATGTTGGGGGCTGCCTATTGCTTTGGGGTCTGCTCTGGGGCAGTTTAGATTTTCCTTTCTGTCTTTAGGCTAGGCAGTTCTCCGGCTGTGATCGAGGGGTCTAGGGCATCGTAGGAACCCCCCACGGCTACTGCTAGTTGTTGTTGATAGGTTCAGGGGTCTGCAATCCGATAGCTGCCAACTTCTCTGGTTTTCTGGACTTAGCTAGCATTTCTGTTTTTGCCTCATACGGTGACTCATTCATAACAGGTTGGTAAGGCATATGATCCTGGCTGCAGCATTCAAGACAGATTGGAGAGGGGAGAGTTTGGTAAGAGGGAGACTGAATAGCAGAGAGTTACAATAGCTCAAATGAGAATGAATAAGAGCAAAAGAGTTTTTGCAGAGTCAAAAGTAAGAAAAGGTTGAATTCTAGAAATATTTTTGAAGTATAGATAACAAGAGTGAACCAGTGATCAGATGTGGGGGGGTGAATGAAAGATCTGAATCAAGAATGACCCCAAGACAGTGGGCATCTTGGGGGGGAGTAATGGTAGAACACACATGGAAATGGCAATGTTGGGCATAGGTAGGTTAGTGGAGGTAGGAAACACAAGGAGATCAGTTTTTGACAAGTTCTGTTTCAGACTGAAGGAGGACATGATGTTGGAGACAGCAGTAAGACAGTCACTGGTGTTTTGTAATAATAATTCACGTCCATTTTTTAATTTGTGGAGATTTCTCTGCAAATCAAATTTCCTGGGAAAATCCATGCGATTTGGCAAATTTGAATTTTGTATGATCAGCTTATCTCTAAGCTTTTTTTGTAAGACTTATATTTAGAATGCACTTTCCACTTGTTATGCCACCTCTGTACCAGAGTGAGTTTGACACATTCTGTGCGATATTTTAAAAAAATGCAAGTCTCAAATATTGCAAAATTTGTAAAACTTCAAAGGACTCCTGTGACAAGCTTAAAATACAAATGATAGTCAATCGCCTCTAAATGGAGCTTAGTACACACTGCTCACTATTTCAACATACATGTCCATCTTTACTTTTTCCCTTGGTTCAATAAAACCTAAGATGTATTTGACATTAGACTTTAAACTTTCCTGCATTCCTATTTATATGTGACCAATAAGAAGTATTTTCAGCTTGCGAAACTGAGTATTGTTCCTTTAAATTGAGCAGTGTGGTGCGATAAACATTATTTAGGTGTGCACAATTATTAGGCAATTAGTATTTTTTTATGTTTCGTTTTATTATTGAACAACTGCGGTGCTGTTGTTTGATCAAAAAGGTTAATAAAGCTAAATACAGAATATCTAAGAAAGCAAAAATGGGGTTTTGCCTTTCTTAGGAGAATATTTATGTGTGCATAATTATTGGGCAAGTATTAGAGTAATAGAAAAACTTAAATTTTCTCATCTCAAATGTTAATTTTCAAAATTAACCAAGCAACTCAAAATGTACAAAAATTAGTTTCTGACATTCTAAAAAAAATCAGTGACCAACATAACCACCCTTCTTTTCAATAACAGTCATGAGCCTTCCATCCATAAAGTCTACAGTTTCTTAATCTGCTGGCAATAGTGTTGAGCATTCCGATACTGCAAATATCGGGTATCGGCCGAAATTCGCTGTATCGGAGTTCCGATACCGAGTTCCGATATTTTTACAATATCGAATACCGGAATCGGAAGTTCCCATAATGCAATGAGCTAGTTGTGTTAGCCATGTTAACTAATGGCATGGCTGTGATTGACTGCTGAAATGATGTCATCATGATGCGCGGTCTGTGCGGGCCTGCCGGGGGTCCGTGCGGGCCTGCCGGGGGTCTGTATGGGCCTGCCGGGGATCTGTGTGGGCTGCCGGGGGTCTGTGCGGGCCTGCTGGGGGTCTGTGCGGGCTGTCAGGGGTCTGCACGGGCCTGACGGGGGTCTGTGCGGGCTGCAGGGGGTCTGTGCAGGCCTGCCGGGGGTCTGTGCGGGCATACATACATACTACATATATACTACATTCATACAACATACATACATACTACATACTACATTCATACTACATATATACTACATTCATACAACATACATACATACTGCATAATACATACATACTACATATATACTACATTCATACAACATACATACATGCATACTACATACATACTACATATATACTACATTCATACAACAAACATACATACTGCATACTACATACATGCTACATACCCCCGGCAGGCCCACACAGACCCCCGGCAGGGCCGCACAGACCCCCGGCAGGCCCACACAGACCCCCGGCAGCCCGCACAGACTCCCAGCAGGCCCGCACAGACCTCTGGCAGGCCCGCACAGACCTCCGGCAGGCCCGCACAGACCCCCGAGAGGCCCGTACAGACCCCGCCCGCACACACACACGCACAGTCTCTGCCCACGCACCGCCCACACTTTTCCCCCCTCCCGAACTGGATGTGCAAGGAAAGAAAGGGTATATTTTCATTCCGATATTTGTGCCCCATTGACTTGCATGGGTTTTTGGTATCGGAATCGGCGATACCCGATATTTTTGGGGTATCGGTCCGATCCAATCCGATCCGATATTTCCCGATATCGGAAGGTATCACTCAACACCAGCTGGCAATCAACTTTTTGGGCAACACCAACTACGGCTTCCTAGACACTGTTCGGAGAAGTGTACTGTTTATCTTTAATGTAAATTTAATGCTTAATGAGGGCCCATAAAAGAAAGTAAAGTTTAGATCAGTTGAGAAAGGGGGCCATGTTATTATCCTTTCAAATTTAAGACCTTTACTGGCTAGCCAAGCAGTGGAGTATTTTGATACATGCAATGGAGCATTGTTCTGATAAAAATCATGGTGTTCCTGAAAGATGCAGACTTTTGCTTTATCACTGCTTGAAGAATGTGTCTTCGAAAAACTTGTAGTAGCTTTGGGAGTTGATTTTGAATTAATCTCAATCTGAAAAGGTCCAACTAGCTCATTTTTAATAATACCTGCTCATATCAGTACCTCACTGTTATCTTGCTAGTGTCTGAGTTAAAGTGGAGTTCTGTGTTTGTTACTGATTCAGCCATACATCTGGTTCATCAAGAATCACTCTCATATCATCATTCCATAAAACCTTTGTAAAATCTGTCTTCAGATATTTCTTGGCTCAGTCTTGATAGTTCTTGACGATTTCATATTCCTCTTTTGCATCTGTGTTCTCTAAGAAAACAATTGCAACATCAACTGATCTTTGCAGTGCTATCGAAGGAATAAAACAATCCACACTATCCATAAACAGAGAGATGGTTAGGGAACACTTAGTGTCATGACTCTGTTGTCAGGTGTTCCGGGACAAGGGGCTCATTTTCTGACCGTAACGCTAGGGGCACACTAGCTCACCCTGTTCCCCAGATTGCATCTGAAGGTCAAGATGCCTGTGCCATGAACCTTGCCTTTGCTCCTGAATTTCCCCTCAGTCTGTACTCTTCCTTCACAAAGGGAAGAGTGGAGTAGTAGAGCACCGTAATACATCAACCAGACAAACAAGGTAATACGAATAGAGGTAATGAAAAATTCCAAACATACAAATATACACACATGATGGCATGTTTGAATGTGAAATGCTGTGGGTGTTCAGTGTTGCGGGTTATCCACTGACATTTTGCGAAAGCAGGGAGCCCCCCATACTTCTATGGATTACTATGCTGTGGACTGTTTGTTGGGCTCTCCACACATGTGTTGTGACAGTGAAACAGCCACTACACATGCAGCTGCAGTGCCGAACAGCTGATCTTTGGTGTTGCTCCAGGTATCCGGGTTCCCGATACAGCTATTCAGTAAGAGGTACAGTGGGGCAAAAAAGTATTTAGTCAGTCAGCAATAGTGCAAGTTCCACCACTTAAAAAGATGAGAGGCGTCTGTAATTTACATCATAGGTAGACCTCAACTATGGGAGACAAACTGAGAAAAAAAATCCAGAAAATCACATTGTCTGTTTTTTTTTTCATTTTATTTGCATATTATGGTGGAAAATAAGTATTTGGTCAGAAACAAGCAATCAAGATTTCTGGCTCTCACAGACCTGTAACTTCTTCTTTAAGAGTCTCCTCTTTCCTCCACTCATTACCTGTAGTAATGGCACCTGTTTAAACTTATCAGTATAAAAAGACACCTGTGCACACCCTCAAACAGTCTGACTCCAAACTCCACTATGGTGAAGACCAATGAGCTGTCAAAGGACACCAGAAACAAAATTGTAGCCCTGCACCAGGCTGGGAAGACTGAATCTGCAATAGCCAACCAGCTTGGAGTGAAGAAATCAACTGTGGGAGCAATAATTAGAAAATGGAAGACATACAAGACCACTGATAATCTCCCTCGATCTGGTGCTCCACGCAAAATCCCACCCTGTGGGGTCAGAATGATCACAAGAACGGTGAGCAAAAATCCCAAAACCACGCGGGGGGACCTAGTGAATGAACTGCAGAGAGCTGGGACCAATGTAACAAGGCCTACCATAAGTAACACACTACGCCACCATGGACTCAGATCCTGCAGTGCCAGACGTGTCCCACTGCTTAAGCCTGTACATGTCCGGGCCCGTCTGAAGTTTGCTAGAGAGCATTTGGATGATCCAGAGGAGTTTTGGGAGAATGTCCTATGGTCTGATGAAACCAAACTGGAACTGTTTGGTAGAAACACAACTTGTCGTGTTTGGAGGAAAAAGAATACTGAGTTGCATCCATCAAACACCATACCTACTGTAAAGCATGGTGGTGGAAACATCATGCTTTGGGGCTGTTTCTCTGCAAAGGGGCCAGGACGACTGATCCGGGTACATGAAAGAATGAATGGGGCCATGTATCGTGAGATTTTGAGTGCAAACCTCCTTCCATCAGCAAGGGCATTGATGATGAAACGTGGCTGGGTCTTTCAACATGACAATGATCCAAAGCACACCGCCAGGGCAACGAAGTAGTGGCTTCGTAAGAAGCATTTCAAGGTCCTGGAGTGGCCTAGCCAGTCTCCAGATCTCAACCCAATAGAAAACCTTTGGAGGGAGTTGAAAGTCCGTGTTGCCAAGCGAAAAGCCAAAAACATCACTGCTCTAGAGGAGATCTGCATGGAGGAATGGGCCAACATACCAACAACAGTGTGTGGCAACCTTGTGAAGACTTACAGAAAACGTTTGACCTCTGTCATTGCCAACAAAGGATATATCACAAAGTATTGAGATGAAATTTTGTTTCTGACCAAATACTTATTTTCCACCATAATATGCAAATAAAATGAAAAAAAAACAGACAAGATGATTTTCTGGATTTTTTTTCTCAGTTTGTCTCCCATAGTTGAGGTCTACCTATGATGTAAATTACAGACGCCTCTCATCTTTTTAAGTGGTGGAACTTGCACTATTGCTGACTGACTAAATACTTTTTTGCCCCACTGTATAGCTATGGTGATAAGCTCTTATCCAAGGCAATTCGCTCATCCCTAGTTGTGACAGTTTCAGTAATCATATATTTTCCTAAGGCCTCTTTCACACTTCAGTTTTTTGCATCAGTTATAATCCGCCAAAAAGGCGGACAAGCCGATCCGTTGTCAACTGATGTGAACGGATGGCACAGGATCCGTTTTCAGACGGATCCTGAAAATGACGAAATTTAAAGGAACACTGGCTGGGGAAGGAGAGAGAGAGAGAGAATGAATGAATTTTTTCCTCCGGCACCCAGACAGAATTTGGGGTTAATTCAGTGTCTGAAGGATCCGCCGGAGAAAAAAACGTTGCAAGCTCCGTTTGGAAATCTTTGAGGATGTTGACGGACACTAGCATCGTGGCGGATCCTCAAAAAAACGGATGCAACGGACGGCAATCAGGCAGGTTCCGCCAATAATGAAAGTCAATGGGGAAAAAAACAGATCCGCAAAGAAAAATGGCGGATCCGTTTTTTTTCAAAATTGGCGGATCTTGACTGATTGTCAAAAACGGAAGTGTGAAAGAGGCCTAATCTGACAAAAACATCTGTGTTATGAAATTGATCAAATTATTCTGTTATTGACTACTACTCTGATCACTGGAATGATTGGGATTATTTTACTGCAGTGATTAATGTGTTAGAGAGCATAACTTTTTTTCAGGCAGTAGTAAATGTCTTTTTTTCAAATGGAAAACACTTTGGGAAAGCCTCTTGTTCCTTGGCATTTTGTAAACCTTCAGCATCTTTACTTCAGGTTTTTCTTTTTTGTTTTTTTCCTGGGTGCTTTTTGACATTTTTGACCACCTATAGTTTTTTATAATTTTTTTGTGTTTTTAGGGATGTTCTTTCTTCTGCCATTTTCTAAAAGTTTTTTTTTAAATCCATTCAGCAATGAAGACACTTCTAGTGGTTCTTAAAGTGAAGGTGATTAAAAAGACTTTGGGTATGTCCACTTGTTCAGTATTAGGTGGCGCTTTGGACGCAGCACATGTCCGCTACGTCCAAAGCGCTGTCGGCTTTTGATGGCAGGTGATTCCGCATATGTTTATTGAACTGTGTGGAATAACCTTGTCCAATACATTGTACAGGTGAAATTTACCTTGCGAAGACCCGCATCTCTGCAAGATAAATAGACATGCTGCAGTCTAGAAAGACACGCCGCATGTCCTTCTTTGCAGGGAAGCCACGGGTGCTGATGTACGCTTAGTGGACATGAGATTTCTTGAAATTCCATCCACTATGTTGTAACATTTGGCTGCTGCAGGTTGGTTGCTGTGAATGTACGCAGCATCCAACCCACAGCGTTTACTGAAATTTATCCGGGCATCTTTTGAGCCTTCGAATTGATTTGCATTGTAAGTATGGAGTGTTTTCCACAAGATGCTTAAAAGCCTGAACACATAAAAAGTCAGTACTTTTAACATAAAAATTAATGACAATTCTTTTGAACATTTCCTGAGCACTTTTTAGGTAAGTTTTGGAGCAGTTCACCTCCAAAATTGAATAAAAAATTCCCTTTTAAGAGCAGAACAGAAGGTGCTTCGTAGAGCAATTCCCATTTTGGAGGGCTCAAATTGAAATAATGAAAAAAATAGTTTCTGATGAGAATACTCTTTTAAGGAAAAAGAAATTTAAAATCAGTGTTCTACAGGAGACAAAGAAATATGTCTCTTTAGTGCCATCTATATGAAAACACATAAAGAAAGAAAAAGTATATGCACACAAATAGGGATCACCACAAGGATATGATAACCAAAAAGTATCAATTTTGTTAATGGACACAACAAACAGACACTTTGTTTAAAAACAATTAAAAAGTCTGAACAACCAGACACTGATAACAAAACAAAGACAATGGGTCATTTTGATAAATAGTTAAATACTATGGGTCCCAAGGCCAACCATTCAGTATAATGCCAGGTATCTGCTAGTTACCATAACCTAGGGTCTATCAAATCAATTGTAATGACAATCATGACCTTGGATCAAAAATACCATATTATCAATAATTACTATGGTTACATAGAGATTCTACATTTGCCATGAATAGAAAATTGAATACTTATCATGTTGCCAACACAAATAAACATACATTAACAAGTCCCTTTCCCTAGCATGATATCTCCTGGTTTCTGAGGATAAACAAGCTACTGGGTAGGTTACATGGGACCCTCAAACCCACGCGTATCGACACAGTGATGTGTCTTTCTCAAGGTCAGTGTAATGTTCTGTTGAGATCCTTTATATATACCTATCCAATTAGTAATTTCACAATTATATCTGATTTGAATAATCTGGTGACTACTCAAATAAGGTCTTTATGGGCATAGTGAACATTATTTGCGACTGAAATATTTGGGGGTACCCCTGTTAGTTTGCATTATTATGACGCCCTGAGTAGGAAAATTGTGCTATCACATCTAAGTGCTGTATTCACACTATGCATCATCTTATGGTAGCGCTTTTAGCGCATTAAGCTTTGGTGCCTGTTTGAATGTACTGATGAGATATATGATTTTTCCTTTATCACTATGATGCTTCTAACAAAGACGATTGTGCTATCAAATCTGGGCGTTGTTATATTGAGTGAACAAAAAAGATTTATTATTACTGTCATGTTGTGCCAGCGTCTAGACCACCCTTTTTTTTTTTTTTTTTTCATATTGATAATATGTTATTTTTGATCCAAGGTCATGATTGTCATTACAATTGATTTGATAGACCCTAGGTAATGGTAACTAGCAGATACCTGGCATTATACTGAATGGTTGGCCTTGGGACCCATAGTATTTAACTATTTATCAAAATGACCCATTGTCTTTGTTTTGTTATCAGTGTCTGGTTGTTCAGACTTTTTAATTGTTTTTAAACAAAGTGTCTGTTTGTTGTGTCCATTAATAAAATTGATACTTTTTGATTATCATATCCTTGTGGTGATCCCTATTTTTGTGCATATACTTTTTCTTTCTTTATGTGTTTTCATGTCAATCCATTTATATGCACTAGGTGATCCCACCTAAATTGACATTGTGGATGGTGCCCGTTTATTCTATATCTTGTCAGACTTTAGTGCCATCTATAGGAGCATAGGCCACACTGCAAATCAATTTCTGACCCACTTTAGTGTTAAAACATGACTAAGGATATAAGTCAAACCAGAGACACCATATATTGATAGACATGCAACACTTCACATAAAAGCAATATTGCTAACCACCTGATATGGCATAATACTTAATGTTCAGATAAATATCTGTTAAATTAATGTTAAGCCATTGTACATCATACAATTTATGTATAATACTTGTATATAGGCTGGGAACAATACAATGACAGTGTTTACAGTATAGTGTCACTGTCTACACAAAGGCTAGTTAGGAAGAGATTTCTACATATACAGTCAAAATACTACTCTGTGCCCATACAAAAAAGGTCTGAATTCTGAATGCAGTTTAGATGAAGCACTAATCAGTATAAACAGTGGAATGAATCATTGTGTAGGCTGGAAGTGTTACCAGCATCGTCTCTTCACAATTTCTATTTTGAGACTTAACCTCTCGATGGCTTGATATTGTCTGCCTTAAAGAGTTTGTAAAGAAAAAAATAGCGGAATACATAATGGATAATGTGTGTTATTATCATGTTAGTGCAGTTTACTTTAATTTCAACAATTAAGTAAATGCATTAGAAGTGTTTTTACATAAAGCCATTGGGATAATAAGGCTGCGAAGATACTGTTGTGAGTTTATCGCATGCATTTGACTTACATATTGTCTGATTGCCAAGAAGTCTGTCCAAGCTAGATTTTTATTAAATAGTTAAATAGATTTACAAAATTTAGCTATTTTACAATTCATCTTCATGAGCTTTGGTCTAAGCTAATACCTGGTGCAACAAATAAACTCATTCACTAACATTGTGTAACAGCCTGTGCATCTTAATGATCATAAGGCGCCAGATGTTTGTCAGATGCAAACTCATGTCACGTTGTCTGTCAGCTAAAAAAAATCAGAAAAAAGGCTACTGAAACATAATAATCTCTCAAGACTGCCTTTTCAAGCAAAAGCCTGCTGGAGTATGGTGATGCAAATGTGACACATCTTTGGACTGACCATGCTCTAATGGCAACTTATGCCATACTTCTACTATACATTAGAGTAAATTTTCAGCATGGCAGACGCACACATCCCGTTTTTCATTTTATAGTTCCCAAAAAAACCTTGCACCAAATTTTGATATTTTTTCACTAATTGCTTTAATTTGGCATCCGATGCCATACTATCCTTGATTTAAAGCATATATTAGCTTGGCAACCCTTAGGGTTTGCACAGGCAACCATATTATCTGTCTGAGTGCAATCAGGCAAAGCATCAGATCGCACTTGGCCCAATGTTATTCTATGGGGAAAAATAAAGTCGGTCCACAAAAAAAATAAATAAAATCTTCAAAATGTATTCCATAGGTATCAAATAATTTAAATCCACAAGCTGGTGATAGAAAAAAACACTCTGATGCATTTCTCGTGCTGTGTGCTCCCTTAGTCATAGTTAATGCATTTTTCTTGGATTAACCTCCTGATGGTCAGCAGTATTTGAAATGGCTCCCTTGGCATTTATTAAATTAGTTATATATAATATTTGTACCAGTCTGAGACCTACATTTTTCAGAATTTACTTTTATTATGAGTGGCAAGAATTATTTAGAAAAAATATGCACATACAAATAACAGATGACTATTATCTATTCTCTTATACCAATATTTTAATTTTAATTTATATGTATACTTTCCTTTCTCCTTTTTCACCATTACAGTTCGCTTCTTTAAATGTGTATGACACATCAGTGCAGATATTTGAAACATTTTTTAGCTTTCATAAAACGACTCCGATTTTCAATATAACCTTTAATCTATTATTTTAACCGCAGGTGAAAAGCTGTTGCAATTCATTCAATGTACTGTAGATTTAGGAAAACATTTTACCTTGTCAGATTTTCAATGATGGTGTCATCTTTTGTAAAGAAGATCTACCAACTCAACTTTGTACTCAGTCTATAATTCATTGGGACCTTTGTATATATATCATACAGTTTTTTGTTCAGGTTTGACTACATGTTAATAGGAGCAAGTAGCATGCTACTCTTACTATAATTGCTTAATGCCTTAAATTGTATTACATTACAAAAAAGGCTATTTAATAAAGCAGCTGTGAAGAATATGATGCACGTTGGATGCAAAGCTTGTTGCAAAAAATGGAAATTTAACAATAAAAAAATCATTGTATTAAATAATATATTATAACCTTGATGAGAAAAAAATTACAGCAATTTACTCATCAATTTTCCTATATATAATTTTCTTCTGAAAGTTCAGTACTTCTCTAACTTTGGAGAAGATTGATCTCATGTTTAACTTTTCAAATACTTTGCTGAATTTGCTGAATTTTCTTCCAAAATTTGATTATTTTTGAATAAATGCAAAACGTACACAATACATGTGTGGGAGAAAAGAGAGATTGAGAGAACCCCGCTGACTAGAAGTTATTATGCTTTACAGACATAAAGAAAGAAAAGATCCCGCTGACCATAAGAACTTAAACTTGGCAGGTGAGAAAGAGAGAGGACACTGCTGACTATAAGAGCTGGTAGGAGAAAGAGGACACCACTGAACGTAATAGCTTACACACTTTTACAGAGGAGATTTACCAAGTGACTCTGAAGATGGAAAATGACTCAGCCATACAAACTGTGCTACACTGGATACTGCTGATCTGTAATGATCCTAGTACTGCCCATCACTCTGCAAGGTAAGATAATCCTGAAAGGGAATCTGTTACCCCCGGGATGTATATGACCTATTAATATTGGCTTACAGGTAATAGAAATGTTACACTAGTCTTATCTGTATAAATCATATTAAAGGTCTTGTTGTGGAAAAATGTTATATTCTGTCTTTATGCTAAAGATTACTTCCAGGCTCCGTGGTGTGTGGTGCCTGGAAGAAATCCCTGGCTCCTCTCCTCATTGTAATACTACCCCCCTTTCATGCATGGCACTGGAATCTTGTGCATGCACCCTGCTGTCCCTCAGAAGTACATACCTCATCCTCCCTTTTATGGGCATTGTATTCAGGATCTTCTGTGCAGGCACTGTCGACATCCACTCCAGTGACCTCCGGTGTGCATGCCAATAAGGTGCTCTCCCCACTTCCTCCATCACTGTGTACACATGGTTCCTAACGATGACTTTTAAGAGAGGAAGTGGGGGAGAGCAGCTTATCAGTGCGCACACTGGAGGTCACAGTGACTCTCCGGTGCATGACCAAAAAATCCCCGCACACAGAAGCAGGAGTCACGAAGTACATTGTAATGTTATGATGACAATGACCTCCCTTGCTCATGTGCAAAACCCTCCCAGGTGCCATGAGACGTAGACATCCAGGCACAGTGCAGAAGATACAAAGTTTCCATGGAGGACTGGATTGATGGCCATGAGTAGCGTATGGGCCAGAGAGGTCAGAAGCAAGGGGAGTAGAATTTTTTAATTTTTTAAAAATCTTTTAACATTTGGATGACTCACTCTGGTTAATCAAAATGGCAACCAGCAGCCACTATTTTACTGATTTTGCACACAAGCTAATTACAATTTTGGCGAATGAGGATTTTTGCAAAATTTCAGTGGAATTAAATTCCCCTCCAATTTATTCGCTCAGCTCTAGTACACATAACCTGATGTGTCATATTTAAAAAAAGATAAATTAACAAGGTAACATGTTAGAAATTAACAAAAACATCAGAGTGAAATTGAATTGTGCTCAAATATTGCAAAAATCTGAATTCAAAACTTTTTCGTCTTTAGGGCACATGTCACTATGACACACACTCCTCCATCAGCTAGATTACCATGACATGCAGACATGCACAGCAAAATTAAAAGCATGCCAAATTTAGCATGCTCAGTGCTCACGAATTCTAAAGTAACGAATATGAATCTTTATGTTGGGGGAGTCATTTCTCCAATTATATTAATGGGAATCTGTCACCAGTTTTGTCATTTGTCAACTAAAGCTATCACGTTATTCAGCACCTATGCTGCATTCCATATATGCTTATATAATCCCCTTACTGTTCCTGTATACCCCCCAAAAACCTTTTTAATGTTTCCTTCCCTGTAAGTTAATCCAGCATGTTGGTTCCTATGAGCGTGGTTTCGGTCCTCTCCATCCCTCCCGCGGCTGCTGATTATTATCCTCCTTTAATTGATACTGATGAAACCTC
Organism: Dendrobates tinctorius; assembly: GCF_039654945.1. Classification (NCBI taxonomy): domain Eukaryota; kingdom Metazoa; phylum Chordata; class Amphibia; order Anura; family Dendrobatidae; genus Dendrobates; species Dendrobates tinctorius. The sequence goes on along the minus strand of NW_027361775.1, from coordinate 12,399,960 downwards.
GTTTGGCAAAATATCACATCTGAGCACAGAAATCGCGGCTCCTGCCTGTGCACTATGCTTTCCCTACTGTGGGGCTCATGCGCACTTATGCTTTCGGCTCTGCTCACAGTAAGGCAAAGCATAGAGTGCAGGCGCATGCCGTGATTTTGCATGGTAATATGGATGAGGTAAGGCATCATCTAAGTCAATTAAAGAAGGAACACTGCAATCAGCATTTGAAGGAACGGATGGAGATGCCCAAACCATGCCCATCAGAAGACACCGACAGGATTACCATACAGCGAGGCAAAAAGGTTTTTGGTGGGTATATAGGAGGTGTCAGGGGAGTATAAAAACATTTATGGAATGAGTAAAGTGATAGCTTAGCTGATATATGAGAAAACTGGTGACAGGTTTCCTTTAACAAATATGTATAATTATAAACTATTAAGTCACTTTGCCCTTTATACTTTTTATGCTATTAATTATTTATATTTATAATGAAATGACATGAAAGAACATATTTATGTATGTACTATATGATTGCACTTTATTAAATAGTGCATATTTTTGTAAAAATGTTAAAGAGAATATGCTATGTGGTGGATTAACACTGCTCTCTTTACCTTTTTGATACAAGCTAGAATTGCTTGAGAAAGGTTCTGCGATTCGCAACGTTGCCATATGGGCTAATTGAAGTCCACTTTTCAATTGCACAATCTATTGGAGTGCTGCCTCTTTTTATTGTTTCATATTGCTATTATACAATTGTGTCTACTAGGCCTTAAACCCTAAATTATTACTTTTTGAAGATATTGCATTATTTTCTATATAAATAAATATGCACACACACACACACAAAAGAAGGTAAAAAAAGAGATGCTCAGAGCACCAGTGTGGTACCGGTTTGAGAAAAGCCAAGAAGAGGTGAGTATAACATTTTTTTTAACCTCTTCCCATCCTATTTCTGTATTAAATTGCATAGAATTTGCATAGTATTGAATCAAATTACCATCCTCCTTCTGAATTAAGCAATTCTCATTTATTTTGAAAGTTTCTTTACATTTTTGTGATAGATAAAGCTACAATATCATGGATTGCCATTTTTTACTTTTATTTTCTTGCAGAGACTGCTTATGTTGTACCTTAGAATACTATTATGACTAATGTAGAATAGATTTCTTTACTATAAGAGCAGTGAGTTTATGAAACGCTTTGTCTAAGGAAGGTCCTATAATGAATTTGGCAGCATTGATGATTTTTTTGTGTAATATTATTACAAGTTATGATACTAGAATAGGATAGATGGATTGTTGATCCAGGCATTTTTTAAGTTTATAATAATGTAATGATTTTTTTCTATATACTGTATATCTATATAAAGATGGAAAAAGGTTTGAAGACTGGAGATGAGAAAATTGATTAAATGAGAATTGAATTAAAATAGAATTTTAAAACATTCACAAGTTCAGATGAATTTAAACAATTTGTAATTCGATATGCATAAGTTGAAAAAAATACAAACTGACTTCTTGTACATTGAAAAAGATTGCATCAGTCATGGAAGGTTGACATGACCTCTGGAGCAACATCACAGGCTTCCCCATAATACTTTGCAGCTATCAGATCACAAGGTGTAGCCAATCATCAGTAACTAAAAAAGCGTAAATAAAATCCTAGTCAAAGATGCATCATTAATTTAGGGTGATGTAAAAGAGTGAGAAGACAGTAGAGCTCACAGCTAAGTAATATAAATAGGAAGAGAGGGCCCCAAAATATTGGGCAAATACTGCAGACAATAATTTATTAATTTTACATGCTTTATATAGTGCTACACATCACTTTACAAATATTTTCATGTGTTATACAACTGCAGCAGTGAAAAGGATGGCTGTAGTAGTCTGTGAATAATGTAGGGATGCAATTTATTTCGTACAAGAGAGATAGTAGAGGTTTTAGTAGCAGCAGCAATGATTGATCATTGATACGATGCAACTGACATCTATCCAGCTGCATTTAAATTAAAATTATACATTGTTTTCTTCATTCATAATGTGCTAGAAAGCAGCAGCAAGTCAGAACAATTTCTTACAGAAAAAAAACATGAAATCAGTGTCAGAGACAGTATCCTTGCTAGTCATGAGCAATTTACTATGTTTTTGCATTTCAGATGTGTTCTTATACCTAATATTGTTATATAGAATTTACTAATATACTGTATGTTGTTTTTTTCTTAAGTGTTTCCCATAGAAGGATAGACTAGACATATATGAACACTAAAGTAACCAATTACAATTTTTGTAAGTCTTTTTTTCTTCACGACTTCACACTCTATGATGTTCATATGAGGAAACAAATTTAAACACTAAACATCTTTTTGATTGGTGCTACATGAGTGAAGGAACTGATCATATTGATTCTCAATCATCTCACCAAAAATCCTCCCTGATTCACTTCATAAGATATCTGTATTCTACAAGAGTACATTCCAGTATTGTTTAATAGTGATCACTAAAATTCTCGGATAATCGGTACTTGAACTAAGCAATTCCTAATGCTTTGTTACTCGTTCGAGTCACGAGTATAAAGGGAAGCAGGGGGGAAATCAAAGCATTTTTCTGTCAAACTCTACAAGGAAGTCTGGGGGCAGTGAATATGCTGAACTGCATGGAACTGAATGGAAGAACAGGATGGTGAAGACCCTTAGAATCATCTTTGACTCCCAAATCGCTGCTGAGAACAATAGTGTCACATTTTTACTAAACTTTAAGGACTGACAATAAAACATTCAAAATCCACGAGAAATTGGAGATTACAGAAAAAAAGTTAAGAAACATTCTGTCCTGTATAATGACTTGTATATAATGCAAAATTTAAAAAAGATGTAAGCATATAAAAATAATAAATCAAGTGAACCAAAAATATTTTTTTAGAATATTTTATAAATTTGTATTACATTTTTGATTAAAAAATTGGACATTTCAGTGTAATTTATGTAGGAAGCAAGAACTGACAACAATTAAATGTAAGAGGGAATCAGCTACACCGTGTATTACAAATAAAGGAGGGCTTCATACACATTATGTTCAAATTGTCATGTAGGGGTACTCCTAGATGCAAAAATTGCCAAAAATTGCTAGCAGGGTCATCCATACACCCTTTAAGGCAGCAGCTTTAGTGATTTTAGGGCAACAAGTGAAGAGCCTCATGAAAAAATTAACAAAGTGCAGCTGTGGTTCCTCTAAAATCATAACGACTTAGCACACCGTGCACAGCCAGAAAAAATAGATAAGAAGAGTCATCCATATAACCTTGAAGGCACCAAATGGAGTGCCTCATACAAAAGTTAACAAAACTTAGTTGTGGTACTCGTACGCTCATGAAAAGCTTTGCACTCATCACAAAGCCTGCCAAAAAATTACAAGCAGGATCATCCATACTCCATTGAAGGCACCAAGTGAAGTGCCACATAAGAAACTTCAGAGTGAGTAGTTGTGGCCTTCTGCACTCATAAACACTTTAGAAACATTGCAAAGACAGAAAAGAATTATAAGGAGACTTATCTAGTCATCCATAGACTCTTGAATTCAAAAACTTTAGGCCTCATTCAAATATTGAAGTTTAAAAAGACTTTATGTGCTGATATCATCAGGTGGCTTTGTTAATTTTTATCAGCGTGAGACTGTCAGCATTTTCTGTTGACCGCTGAAAGTGCCTGTCTATTTTAACCCCCCCAGCAGCACTAAAATTCCGCTCAAACAAGATGCTAGTGAGGGCAGCACAACACCTCCAAGGCATAAAGGGACAGCTCATGACAGGTGTCCAGCTTTGAGACCCAATAGTTGAACATGGAAAAGGAATTAGAAAGTATGCTGGTTTTGTTGAGCAGGTATTGCTTGAACATCTTTAGAAACTTTTCCCTCCTTGTCAAAAATACCATACCTTGTCATGAAATTGATCCAGGCCTTTGACAGTATATCCCTGCCTCTGCTTGTACCTGGTGTGTGTCTCACTCGCCTCTCTTCCTTGATTTGGCAAAGACGCTTGCCCCCTGCCACTAGCGTTTTCTATTGGGAAGTTTTTCAATATATTTTCCATAACAGCCTTCTAGTATTGGACCATTTTAGTAGAACTCTGCACCTCAGGGAGAAAAAATGCAAGGTTCATCTTGTAGCATACGTCTAGCTAGGTGAACAACCAGTACTTTTTTGGCCAAGGTTAATGTAACGTAGAGGTCATTGAAAAGAGGAAAAAAAGGAGCCAAATGTGGTTTATCCGCACTGCTGGTAGGCAATGAAGTTCCAAATAGAAGTACAACAAAATGATTTTTTTATTTCAGGTTTTTCGGTCAACACGTTTCAAAGTCATTCTAGACTTCTTCCTCATGACAAAAGCCGTATATTAGATTTATATATACGATTTGTGTCCTGAGGAAGCAGTCTGAACTGACTTTGAAACACAATGAATAAAGAAAACTGAAATAAAAAATCCTTAATTATACTTCCATTTGGATCTTAATTGCTTACCAGCAGCACAGACAAACCACATTTGGCTCCTTTTTTTCCTCTTTCCTGGTCAGAAGACCCATGGATCTGCAGCATATCTTTCATTTGCATAATTGTTATTCTCAGATAAGACCATATTTGCACTTTTTTTGCTAATAGTTTCTACTTTAAGGTAGCGGGAAAGGCAGGGGTACATAAAGTAGACCATATGTGCCAAGGTCCCTACAGCCAACACTTCCCTGTCTCCACCTTGATGGCTACTCTCCATCTTGCAGATGAGATGAAGCTGGGATGGATAGTGTCTCCATGTCTCATGTCTTCCTCCATCTCCACCTGATACTCATTCAATGCTTCAAATTTAATTGTGATAAGTGACTGTTTAAGTAGGGACAAAAGTGGTATACAAATGAATATACAATTAGTAAGAGTTAATAAATCAATGAAACAAGAACCAGTTTCACCCAAAATGATGACCAGGTGCGGGAGAAACCGGAAATCCTGAGTCAAAAATCTACCAGACGTATAGAGAGTGGAAGGACTATACGTCTCTCTAGTGTTAGCACTTGAGCCCTTTATCTCCTATGACAAGCTAGTCCTCTGATGAATATGCTTGAAAGAAACACGTTGGAACACCTTATGAGAGAAAGTGCAGGGCATGTTTAACATAGGGATAAATGTGGGGATAGATGACTGCTAGCCCCATAGGGCTTGACAGGATATTGTCTCCCCTACACTTCAAATCGGTGGTCCATTTTTGACTCAGGATTTACAGTTTCTCCCGCACCTGTTCATCATTTTGGGTGTGATTGTTCCTTGTTTTAGTCATTGTATATTCTTTTACATTTTGGTGCTATCAATGTGTTAGATAATTTTCATATGTGCAACCAAGGTAATGGTGTTACAATGTGGGTTATTATCTATAAGTGTAAACATAACACTGTGCCCTGGAACATATTGATTCCACTCTAGTCATTGTTTGAATGGTCTCATCTTACATCCTGAGAGGGTCTTGTTGTATAAGGGTTCATATGGATGTCTGACTGAAGCTGTAGCATATTCCCTCTTGTTTTTACTCACTGAGGATGACACTATTTTATTGTTTTTTTATATTGAGTTTATTAAAAGTTACATTTTAATTCTCACCTTGGCTGTAGATCATCTCATTTTGGTGAGATCTAGATTGATAATATTTTGGTATTACCATATTTTTCTTTTTTTCTATATTGTAGTGCACTGACGCTTTGTTGATCATACCCCTTCAAAGTGGGACAGGAAGATATGCTTTGTGGATGGGTGTGTTCCTTGTGCTCCATCAACAGGCGTAGTTGCATCTGCCCCATGACCTAGATATCTGTGTGCATTATCATCAGCACTTCCACTTCCCTATTCCTTACCACAATTTTTGAACGCTTGTTTGGAGTGTTATATACCACCAAAATGTAACACAAAATACATAATACTCTATGGATGACCAGTTCAATCCAGAATAAATTTTGAACACATTTTTGGAGTGTTATATAAAACCTATATATAAAGCAGAGTAAGTAATATTTTTGGTAGTTGAGAGGGGTGTGGAGCTACAGATGTCATCAAGTTGAATCCAGCAATTGCGTCCTGGATAGAAAATGGGTGGGTGCTCGTTCCGCTGGTGAAAACGACAAAGTAGGAAAAGGAGGAAATGGATTCAGCACACCAACCCATAAATTTAAAATTCAAAAAAGGCTTTATTCTGGGATATCAAGCCATGTTAAAATCATTAGAGACACCTTACATGTTTCTGGTGCATAGTTAGCACCCTTACCCATAGGATATGAGTAAGGGTGCTGACTATGTGCCAGAAACGCGTAGTGTGTCTCTAAAGTTTTAAACATGGCTTGATATGCCAGAAAAAATACTTTTTTAGGTTGATGTGATGAATCCATTTCCTCTTTTTCACGTAATATTTTATGGATAACAAATTCAATCCAGAAAAACATTTGAATGTTTTTTTTGCAGTGCTATACAGCGTAAATGTAAAATAATAATAATAATCTTTATTTATATAGCGCCAACATATTCCGCAGCGCTTTACAGTTTAACAGTTCCAAACATAAGTCATAAGTAACAACATTAACAATACAATAATTAAAGCAAAATAAGACGACCCTGCTCATGAGAGCTTACAATCTACAATGAGGTGGGGGAGATACAAAGTACAGGGGTGTATTTACAATGATGTATTTACAATGATGATCCAGCCATCTTGAGGGAGTGAGGGATGGATGGAGATAGTGAATGGGCTACACATGCACACTTACACATAGAATGACTTTGATTAGTGAACGTGATAGGCCGCTCTGAACAAATGTGTTTTGAGGGAGAGCCTGAAACTATGCAAATTGTGGATAGTCCTAATTTCTTGGGGTAGAGCATTCCAGAGGATTGGCGCAGCACGGGAGAAGTCTTGGAGTCGGGAGTGGGAGGTAAGGATTAGTGCAGAGGTTAGTCAAAAGTCGTTTGCAGAGCACAGTGGTCGGTTAGGCCGATAAACAGAAATGAGGGAGGAGATGTAGGGGGGTGCTGCACTGTGGAGAGCTTTGTGGGTGAGAACAAGTACTTTGAATAGGATCCTATATTGAATGGGCAGCCAATGTAAGGACTGGTGAAGAGCGGACGTGTCCGAGTACCAATTAGCCAGATGGACGATCCTGGCTGCTGTATTAAGTATGGACTGGAGAAGGGATAGTCGAGTAACGGGGAGGCCAATTAATAGAGCGTTGCAGTAATCCAGGCGGGAGTGGATCAATGATACAGGGAGGGTTTTTGTTGTTTCCATGGTGAGAAACGGGCGAATTCTAGAGTTGTTCTTTGGGTGTAAGCGGCATGAGTGGGCAAGAGATTGTATATGGGATGTGAAGGAGAGATTGGTGTCAAACATAACACCCAGACAGCACGTCTGGTGCCGGGGTGTTATTGTGGTGCCACCCATAGCACTCAATACTTTATGGATAACAAATTGAATTCAGACTTTTCCTTTTATACTTTTTTGCAATGTTATATACTATGTAATGTAAAACAAAGAACATAATACTCTATGGATAACAATTTGAATCCAGAAACATTTTTGAAAATTTTTGTAGTGTTATATACCACCAAAATGTAAAACAAAGCATGTAATACTTTACAAATAAATTGAATCCAGAAAAAAATGTTGAACTCTTTATTGGAAAGTTACATAGTACTGAAATGTAAAATAAAGCATGTAATAATCTATGGGTAAGAAATTGAGTGCAGAAAAATGTTGGAACTTTTTTGGATTGTAATATACTACCGTAATGTAACACAAAGTCAATAATACACTATGGATGTCAATGTAATTAATTTTTTCAGCAGCTATATATTTAGCAACAGACTGCAAAGCCTTAAGCTCTGCCTAGAGGCTGTATATTGCCACTCTCTTTGCTCTTGCTACTGTCCCTCCCTAGGCTAAATGCAAAATGTATCTGATATTAATAGCAAAGCGCAAGATTAGCTCTTAGATAGACTGTTAGTATGATGGTTCAGCATCAGCACCAGTATCAACAATAGAGGACTCTGAGTAGTTAACCTATTCACACACAGGCCAGGTTATCTAGTATCCCTCCAATCAAAACTTTCCTTGAGCTGTGCAATGGCGTGAGTGAGCCAAGTGTGGTGGCGTCTGTCCTTTTATAAATCTTGATGATGTAATGCAGCCAGTCAATCACAGTAATGACACCACCAAGATGGCTAGGGAATTACAGTGATTGGCAGGCAATCCCCACATTCTTATTGGTTGTGTAACATGAGCCAAACATGCAGGGTAGGATTCGAGATTCAAATGTGAGCACTAGCCAATGCTCATTGAGTGTCGAGCACATACAACCACCCAGATATTTAAGTGATATCTGAGTAACATCTAGCATGTTTGATCATCGCTACGGATTAAAAATTATGTCAGCTGCCACACAATGATAAAAGTTATCATTGTCATGATCTTGTGAGTGTTGTAAGTATACGTACAAAATCACACTTCATGAGTGGAGCTGTAATAGCTATGTCATTGTTACAACTTGCTGGATCAAAGAAAACTCCTATCTCTGCAATTCACCTATTTAATAGAGATGGGTGAACCTGAACAGTAAATTTCAGCATCCATACCAAACACCTACAGTTCAGATTTGGTCCCCCGGACACCAACTGATGGGAGTATTCATCAGTTGGCACCTGCGCTCTAAATAATTAAAAAAAAAATGGTGTGGGTTCCCCTATATTTTTGATATCCAGCCAGGTAATACTGACAGCTGGGGGCTGCAATCTTCATCTGCAAGATTGGTTATCAAGAATAGAGGGGTGCCCACACTTGTTAAAAAAATATTTAAATAATTAATTTAAAAAAACTTGGGGTCCCACCATTTTTGACAACGAGCCTTGCTAAAGCAGACAACTGAAGGTTGGTATTCTCGGGCTGGTAAGGGGCTATGCATATTGTCCCCCCAGCCTAAAAATAGCAGCCTGCAGCTCTCCAGAAATGTCACATCTATTAGATGCGCCAATTCTGGCGCTTTGCCCAGATCTTCTCACTTGCCCTCTAGCGGTGGCAAGTGGGGTTCATATTTGTGGGGTTGATGTCACATTTGTATTGTCCGGTGACATCAAGCCCATGGCTCAGTAATGGAGAGGCATCTGTAATACATCTGTGCAATACTAATCCTAAAGTTATATTATAAATAAACACACAGCCAGACCAGAACATGGCAAATAATATTGTTAAATGTGCATAGCAGTATACTACAGGGTGGGCCATTTATATGGATACACGTAAATAAAATGGAAATAGTTGGTGACCCAGATTGGGGTGCTGAATTTGCGGAATGGGTAAAACAACAATTGGAACAGGACCCTCTGTTTACACAGAGCATTATTTTCAGTGATGAGGCAAACTTTTTTGAGTGGGCCATTTATATGGATACACCTAAATAAAATGGAAACTGTGACAGTTTTCTTGTGTAGGGTGTCTTGCATTGAAATCTGCTGCAATGACCCAAGTACTGCGTTCACCAGACATCAACACAATTTCTATCCGCTCCTCACGTGTTGTCCTAAGTACACTGATACCTCATATGTGGGAGAAAACTACTGCATGGGCACACGTCAGGGCTTGGAAGGGAAGTAGTGACGTTTTGGAATGCAGACTTTGATGGAATGGTCTGCGGGTGTCATGTTGCATTTGGAAAGCCCCTGATGTACCTAAACTGTGGAAACCCCCCACAAGTGACCCCATTTTGGAAACTAGACCCCCCCCACGAAACTTAGCTAGATGTGTGGAGAGCACTTTGAACCCCCCAGTGCTTCACAGAAGTTTTTAACGCCCGGGCGTGAAAAGCACAAAATCATATTTTTTCCACAAACATGATCATTTAGCCCCCAATTTTTTAATTTTTCCAAGGGTAACAGGAGGACCCCAAAAGTTGTTGTCCAATTTGTCCTGAGTAGGCTAATACCCCATATGTGGGGGGTAAAACACTGTTTGTGCGCATGGCAGAGCTTGGAAGGGAAGGAGCACCGTTTGACTTTTTCAATGCAGAATTGGCTGGAATTGAGATCATACGCCATGTTTGCATTTGGACAGCACCTTATTTGCCTAAACAGTGGAAACCCCCCAATTCTAACTCTAACCCTAACCCTAATCTCAGCCCTAACCCTAGCCCTAACCCTATCTCTAACCCTAGCCCTAACCCTAACTCTAATGGGAAAATGGAAATAAATATATATTTTTTTAATTTTATTATTTTTTCCCTAACAAAGGGGGTGATAAAGGGGGGTTTGATTTACTATTTATGGCAGGTTTTTATGTTTGGCACCTGTCATATGCTAAAAGATGCATTTTGAGAGCTATAATTTTTCCATATTTTGACCCACAGAGTCATGTGAGGTCTTATTTTTTGCGGGACGAGTTGACGTTTTTATTGGTACCATTTTCGGGTACATGAAATTTTTTGATCGCTTTTTATTCCGATTTTTGGGACGCAGAATGAACAAAAACCAGCATTTCATGAATTTCTTTTTGGGGGTGTGTTTACACCGTTCCGTGTGTGGTAAAATTGATAAAGCAGTTTTATTCTTCGGGTCAGTACGATTACAGCGATACCTCGCTTATGTCTTTTTTTATGTTTTGGCACTTTTATACAATAAAAACAATTTTATATAAAAAATAATTATTTTTGCATCGCTTTATTCTGCGTTCTATAACTTTTTTATTTTTCCACTGATGATGCTGTATGGCAGCTCATTTTTTGTGGGACAAGATGATGTTTTCAGCGGTACCATGGTTATTTATATCCGTCTTTTTGATCGCGCGTTATTGCACTTTTTGTTCTGCAGTATGATAATAAAGCTTTGTTTTTTGCTTTGTTTTTTATTTTTATTTTTTAAGGGGTTCTCTAAAGGGGTTAACTAATTGGACAGTTTTATAGGGTGGGTCGTTATGGACGCGGCGATACTAAATATGTGTACTTTTATTGTTTTTTTTATTTCCAAAAAATGAATTTATTAGGGATTTTTTTTTTTTAATTTATTTAGCAATTTTTTATAAATTATTTGTACACTTTTTTAAAACTTTATTACATTGTCCCAGGGGGGACAATATTGTAACATGTCAGATCGCTGATCTGACACCTTGCACAGCAGTGTGTCAGATTGGCGATCTGCAGGCACTGCTGGAGGCTTTCTCAGAGCCTGCTCTCAAGCATTTCTTGGACATGTCAGCTGTTTTGAACAGCTGACATGTGCGCGCAATAGCCGCGATCCACCCATGGCTATTAACCCGTTAACTGCCACTGTCAAAGGCTGACAGTGACATTTCAATGGCGCTTCCCGCAATCGTGCCGGAAACCCGCCTACCGGTGACCTGCATCACCTGATCACAGGTCTCCGGTGTGTTGGCATGACAACCGGAGGTCTCCTGGAGACCTCTATGGTTGTCAGTGCCAGCTTGCTGTGAGCGCCACTCAGTGGTCGGTGCTCATAGCAAGTGAGTTTTTCTACTACATAGAGGTGAACTGATCATCGCCTCTATGTAACAGAGCTGATCGAGCTATGGCAGTTTCTAGTCTCCCGTGGAGACTATTGAAGCATGCCACAATTGAAAAAAAGTTTTTAAAATTAAAAAAATATATAAAGGTTCAAATCAACCCCCTTTTGCCCCATTCAAAATAAAATATTAAAAAAAATCAAACATACACTTGGTATCGCTGCATTCAGAATTGCCTAATCTATCATAAAAAAAGGATTAACCTGATTGCTAAATGGCGTAGCGAGAAAAAAGTCAAAATGCCAGAATTATGTTTTTTTGATCTCTGTGACATTGCATTAAAGTGCAATAACGAATGATCAAAAGATCGTATCTGCACTAATATAGTATCAATAAAAACATAAACTCAGCATGCAGAAAATAAGCCCTCACCCAACCCGAGATCACAAAAAATGGAGATGTTAAGGGTATCGTAAAATGGCACAATTTTTAATTTTTTTTAACAAAATTTGGAATCTTTTTTCACCACTTAGATAAAAAAGAACCTAGACATGTTTGATGTCTATGAACTCGTAATGTCCTGGAGAATCAAAATGACAGGTCTATTTTAGCATTTATTGATTCTTTTAAAAAAGCCAAACAAAAAACAAGTGTGGTATCGCACTTTTTATGCAATTTCACCGCACTTGGAATTTTTTCCCATTTTCTAGTATACGACATGGTAAAACCAATGGTCTTGTTTAAAAGTACAACTTGTCCAGCAAAAAAACAAGCCTCACATGGCCATATTGACGAAAAAAAATAAAATGGTATGGCTCTGGGATGAAGGGGAGCAAAAAAACAAAAATGCAAAAATGAATATACCTCCAGGGTTAAGAGGTTAAAACATACATCAGGGAGAAGTCAGTGTTCAGAGTTTACAACTGGACACTAACTGTTCGGTATGAACACCAAACATTAAAGTTTAAGTTCGCTCATCTCTAATGTCAACCATTGATTCAAATTATAGCAACAAATATGCAACAAAATATACTATTTTTAATATTTCCATCTGTATACTAAAGCACAATAAGCTAGGCATTATAGTACAGCACAGTATAGTATACTGATGCATGAAAACTCAGTATATGCCAGAAGGGCGCTCTTTTAGGATATGATGGGTGCATGGTCCTATGGACATTTTTAGCTCATGTGATAAACATTTTTATAGACACTTATTGGCAGAATAAAGTATGACTACATTGTGACATGCTTTCACAATTTAATTTTGTTGCACTCATATTGACTCCCAACACTGTGTCAGAAACATGACTGGTTTATTTTATTATAGGAATTGAACATGTTATTATAATGATTTTCCACCTTACATTGGGTCTTCAAATATATGACCATATAAGGTAAACCATTACTTACTAACAGGCTTGCTTCTTTTGCTCGCTATCTCTAGAGAGTCAGATCTCTTACTACTTAATATGTAGATATTTGGAAACTTCTCATTATCAAAGAAATGAGAGCAGACATCATTCCTATTATGCTTATTCTAGAGTCCTAATAAGCTCTTCTCTAGCATTCTTTTAATTCAATAAAACTGTTTGCCATCAGCTTAAGAACAGATGCAGCGCTTCCTAAATCTATATATTGACCGTGCTTGATGTATCAAAAATATTAATGCATAAATCATCGTCATGGCTTGTGTCCTTCACTACAATGTCTAGAATATGAAAACTCGAATCCAGAATAAACTGTTTAAAAAGTCAGCCAATAACCAATCTCCTTTTGAAACATCCTATAATAGCTAAGCTATACCAATATGTAGCGACTAACAGAAAATGCTATTTTGTTGCCTATTTTTATTACTGCAACTATTATTTATAATATTATTGGTATTAGACAACATATAAAAGGATTGCAACATCTATTAATCATTATGTAGCATTTTATGAATCAAAAATTATAACTAACTTTCTTGAATCACAGAAGGCAAATAGTCACCTTCCTTTAAAGGGTTGTGTATTTTTTGACTCATTTAAAAAAAAAAATATAAGGGCTGGTTCATCAAATTGTTTTCATCAGTTTTCTGGTAGAAACTAGGGATGAGCGAACATGCTAGGTGATACTCGGATATCACTCGAGTATCTGGGTGCTCAGATATGCTTGGCACTCGACTAGCATTGGCTAGTTCATCCATTTGAAGCTAGAATACCCATCCTGCATGTTTGACTCTTGTTACACAGCCAATAATCATGTAGGATTTCCTGACATTCAGTGTAATGCTGTAGCCATCTTGGTAGCAGCATTACTATGGTTTGCTGTCCAAATGACATAATCAGGGGTTATAAAAGAACAGGCGCTGTCATGCTCGACGCACTGACGCCATTGCACTGCTCAGGGACAGTTTTTATAGGAGGGAAAGAGTGTTTATCCAGGGTTGTGTGTGATCAGTTGAATGAATCAGAGTCCTCTAGCATTGATGCTGGAGCTGATTCTGAACCATCATACTAACAGCCCTTGCCCTAGAGTTATGCTTGTTGTTTGCAGTGCTTTGCAGTTTGTATCAGATATGTTCTTCATTTAGCATAGGATGAACTGATGAAGGCTGGGTCTACCATAAACTCAAAAAAGTGCACCATGGGGAAAGAAGAGGCCAAATGCTTGGGCTATATTGTAGGAATGGGCGACATAAAGCCACAAGTAAATAAGGTAGAGGCAATTAAAAATTGTTTGCAACTGGTCTCCAAGAAATAAGATGGCGCGCTAAGAGTTGAAGCTCATCATATGTAAACATCCAGTCTTGGTCACACCTGACTTCACTAAGGAGTCTGTGGTCCACATGGATCCCTCCAAGATTGGTTTGGGAGCTGTGTTGCTACAGGAAATAGATGAGATGATCATCCAGTCCTATACCTAGGAAACTCTCCTCCTGTGAATAGAACTATGCCATCGTAGAGAAAGTGTGCTTAGCCATCTAACAGGCAATTGACACTCTAAGGTACTACCTGTTAGGCCAAAAGTTCATGCTATTGTCAGATCATGTGCCCCAGAGATGGATGAGGGAAAGGAAAGGGAAGAATGTCCAGGTCACAATGAAGTTCTAGCGCTCCAGGACTTTAGTTTTCATGTGGAGCACAGGCCTGGGAAACTACATGGTTACACAGATGTCCTGTCCAGACAGCCCTGTTTAATGAGTGAAGGTGCCAAAACCCCATTGCTTTGTGCAGAAGGGAGATATGTGACAAAGTCTTTGGCAAAATGCTGAAGGGGAGATACGTTTCATTGAGGCTATTAGCGTCAATGATTTGAAACCCTGAAGTTTGCTCCAGCACACTATGTCTTGAGAGGGGTTAATTGGCCATTTTAAGGGATGGGTTTTTGTGGACAACCATAGAGTGGGTGGGAGGTTGTCCAATTTATCTCCACCCTAGGGTGTGGTCTTTGGTTTCAATTGTAGGTCTTCTCAGCATTAAGTGTTCGGTAGGCCTGGAGAGAGGAACTCCAGTTCTATGTGTCCTGACAAAGAAGCTGAACCACTGCATATTGATTTTCCTGAACAGGTGGATCCCTGCAACCACATGGACTGTGTTGTATGTTATGCTTTGTATTTACTTAGGTCAGGAAGGCCTTGTTTATTTTTGCTAACTCTGCACTGACTTATGTAGCACTCCTAATAAACCAGTAAGAGACTTAAATAGACAGTGTTCCTTTGTCTATCTCTGTGTGCAGTCGATCTACCACAACTTCCATTTCTCAGACATACAGTAAAGTGTTTTGTGATCTGTGAACATTTATATGATATGTAAAACTGCTAAAAATCTTTTAAAAATGTTGTAGGTAGGTCTCCATTTCTCAGACATACAGTGTTAGGTGGTCTGTCAATATTTCTGTGATCTCTAAGTGATCAAAAGCTTTTAGAAATTTTGTGGGCTTCAATTTCTCAAACATACAGTGTTACATGGTCTGTGAATATTACTATCACCTGTAAAACTGAGAAAAGGCATTGAAACATCTTTCTGGATTGAATTTGATTGTTATCCATACACATTTGTGCACTTTCTGATACATTATGATAGAGTAAACTCACAAATACCCCTGGTTGCTGCAGGTGATCAATTTTTTCATTTTATTAAAAATAAACTTGGTTTTAAGAGAACTAACGATTACAAAATGTGTAAGTCGTAACTAAAGGGATGGGGAAGTGAAAGCGTTGATGATGGTTCACTCAGATGCCAAATATGTGTAGCGGGTCTAAATACGCCTGTTGCTGGAGCACAAGAAACACAACCATCCATGACATGCAGGTTCCTGTCCCACTTTCAAGGGAGGCAGGGTACCCCACTTCTAAAGCCAGAGCAGTCTGAACAGATGGTAGGTTAAATAGCAGATAATGCTTCCAGCAGACTTGGCAGAACCATCCAGTCTTCCATATAGTCCAGTCTTATTAGCCTAAAGTCGAAAGTCTGGATTACTTAATCCTCACCCTGATCCTCCTTCCTCCCACCGTGTAGAGTCCTAGAAGACTAGTGATCCCACACTAGGAAGCTCGGAATTGCTGATTACCACAACAATTGTTGATTGTGGCCTCTCAATCTGCATGCTCCAAGGGGGACAGGACGACATACTGTTTAGTGATGCACAAAACTTAGAGCAGCCATGGCCACAAGAATATGATGGTGGTGAAGAGAAAATTTGGGATAGAGAGGAGGAAGATGATGATGAGACACTGTTGCCACTAAGTCTTGATGTTGTTATGTCATGAAGTAAGGAGGAAAAAGGTGAGGGTGTGGAAGACAAGGAGGTAGATGATTAAGTCACCGACCCAACCTGGAAATCTGGCATGAAGAGCAAGGCCAGCAGTACTAATACAGAGAGATCAGCAGCACAGATAGGAAGAGGCAGTGGGGTGACCAGATGGAGAAGGTGGGCAATTATTCTGCAGAGCACCAACAGTCCAGAATTTCTCAAAGTTAGGTGTTACCCAGTCTTGGACTTTTTTAAAGAGAGTTCTGAGACAAACAAAATGGTCATTTGCAACCTGCGCCATGAAAAGATCAGTGGGGACCTGAGCATTAAGAACCTAACCACCAACAGCATGATCAGGCACATGTCATCTAAGCACCCAACTTGGTGAGCAGAATGCCTCGGTACACTCAGTGTTTCCCGTTCATATGCTGACTCTGGGTTTGACTTGGCTTGTATCCTGACCTGCTGCTTCTGTCTTTTGTCTTATCCGCTCCTGATCATTACTGACCTTCTCGACTAGCTTCTGACCCTGAATTTGTTCATTCTGTTTGGTACCGTGCTAGAGTTTGTTGCTTGACTTGGCATGTTTGACTACTCTGCTGCCACCTGTGGTAGCCTCACTGCCACACGTCAGGCCAGCTCTGTTTAGGTGCAGTTCTGCTTCCAGTCTACTGCCATCTACAATAGTAGAGCATGCACCTACCTGCATTGCAGCAACATGATAGGTGCTTCCCAATCCCCTGTCCATGACACTGGTGCAGATGCCTCCTTCCCTGCACCTATCTTTGTGCATTCTTTCATACCATCATCAGGGACTTCCAAATCTTTGACTCAGCCCAGCATTCGGCTGCCCTTCCCCTAGGTCTTGGAAATAAAAGTAAAGTTCTCAGCCACCCACACACAGACCCAAATTGTAAACAGGCACATTTTCCGGATGCTTGCCTTTGAAATGTTGCCATTTAGGTTGGTAGACTCAGAGGATTTCCTCCTACTCATGGAGGCAGCAGTCCCTTCCACTTGCTGGTCTTGTCCACTTAACGACTGTCACATGTACAAGTGCTGTGTCCAAGGATGCTACATTTCCCTGATGGCACACTGGGTGAACATTGCAGAGGCTGGGGCCAAGTTGCACCCTGGCACGGCGCATGTGCTCATGATGCCGAGGATGAATGGCCCTACGTCTATTAGGGTTTCCTCCACCCCTTCTGCTCTTCTTCAACCTCCATCTTTGCTGTGGTATTTCAGAGCATGTCATCCACATCAGCTGAAAGCACTGCCTCAGCAAACCAGCAACAGGTTCTGCTGAAGTTAATTTATCTAGGAGACAAACCGCACACTGCGGCAGAGTTACGTAAAGGAATAACAAATCAGACAGATCTTTACTTTTTGCCGCTGAACCTCTAAACAGGCATGTCCATGGGCAATGGGTGTTACCTGGCAAGCTTACACATGTACCATGCTTGAAACATGTGCTTAGCTTAATATTTCAGCGGTTTCTGAAACCCAGATTTGTCAGAGCTTTTGTTCAAAGTACGCCACGTTAGCGCCCACTTCTACAAGATGGCTACAGCTGCCGCCATTCTAACATTGCTGCAGCAGCACATGCAAGTGCCAGGTCACCGATTGAAGTGTGACGTCACCACACACTGGAACTCCACACTGCACATGCTGACATGGTTTTGTGAGCAGAAGAGGCTTTTGAGTACCAGCTCCAAAATGCCCATTGCTATTCTGATCAGCCTCTGCACATAACAACTGAAGAGTGGGTATGGATGTCTGACATTTGTTTGGTTCTTCATGAATTTGACGACTTCTGTGACTACTTAAACAGTCATTGCTTACATTTAAACATGAAGCTTTGCATGCGGACCAGGTGAAAATGCATGAAGACATAACACAGAGAGATTAGAGCCAGATAAGCCTCATCTCATCTGCTTAGCATGGATTGGGTAATAATGAGGATTTGGACACTGAGGAGGAGGAAGAAGAGGAACTGGAGCTTGGGGCTAGCGAAACAGAGGCTGTTAGCTATACAACCTTCATCCCGTCTCTCCTATGTGGATGGGCTCAGGATGGGAAAGAGGAAGAGAGGTGGGAGGACAAAAAGGAGATGGGAGCTGTCATCATGGTGGAGACAGGGAAGTTTTGGCTGTATTGAGCTTGGCACATATGGACAAATTTATGTACTGCTGACTTTCCTGTGAATCTTGCCTTTAACTATTCTTGGCAAAAAGACTACCAGTTGTTCACCCTGCTACACCCATGCTACAAGGAGAACTCTTCATCTCTTCTTCCAGAGCAGGAGAGGTCTATTAAAATGGTGCTATACCAGAAGGGTATTGTTGAAAATGCATTGAAAAAATTCACATCAGAAAATGCTAGTGAGAGGGGGCAAGTTTCCTTGCCCAACCAAGGAAGAAAGGCCAGGGAGAAACACAGCAGAGGCTGTGGTACGCTGTTGAAGGCATAGGCCAAATTCATTATACCAAGTCCTGATGACTGGGAATTTTTGACAAGGAAGGAAAAGTTTTTAAAGATAGTCAAGCAATACCTGGCTGACAAAACTATTGCACTCCCTGGACACCTGACTTGAGCTGTTCTTTTATGTCTTGACAGTGTTGTGCTGCCCTGAGTTTTGCCTGAGTGAATATTTAGTGCCAACAGGGGGGTAATAACAGACAGTTGCTTTTGTCTGTCAACAGAGAATGCAGACAGGCTCACTCTCAGCCCACACTTTTCCACACCAGCATATAAACTGTTTGTAATATTCAATATTTTAATGATGCCAGTTGTTGCTTTTCAGGGGTCTATGAATGACCCCAATCATATTTTCTGTATGGTTTTGCACTTTCTGCAAAGCCTTTATGACTGTATAAGTACATCAACTACACTTTCAAAATAGTTTCATTCAAAATGTTGTTATGGATTCAATGACTTTTCCATACAGTTTAACTTGGTTATTGTTGCATTATGTTGGTATGAAAAACTTGCAAAAAACATAGATAAATAATTCAGCATTAGATTACTCATCTATACAGTATTATGTGCTTTATGCCACATTTTTGTATTATATAACAGTAGAAAAAAATGTTTGGAAATTTATCTTGTTTCTTCACATTTCTTACCCATTTACTATTCCATTTTCTGAGGTACATTTTTGTGATAGTTAAGATTAAAAAAAGTTTAAAAATGTTACTAAATTGCATTTCTCAGCAATACAATATTACATGTTCTTCATGTGCAGCAGTATCCACACTGTGCAGTGATGAGGTAGTGATCCAGGAAAGTTCAAAAGTAAACATAGCTTTTATGTCCAAATTCACAAACAAAAACAAATGGTATCCTCTGGATCACAGCCGGGAAACAAGATAGTCCAAAAATACACCTGTTGCTGAGGGTGACTGCACCACCGTATTATGCTGTGGTGTGCCAGAAGTTTTCTCCGCTTGACTGTGTGTTCATTCATACAGGCTGAGCTTTTGCAGAGCCGTCTGCTCTGCACCTTGCAAACTCCACACGACACACCCAACCATCTGCTGCAGGGCTTTTCACAAAGAACCTGTGGCCGTAGGCCACATGGAAAACCTTAGTCAGAGGATGAATTGGACAGCCCTGCTACCTTCCTGTAGTCTATTTAAAAAAACCCATGGCAGGTTTTTCTAATCTGCCTTGGACAAATAGCACTGTGGGTACATTTTGTTGGTATATAACCCTCAAAAAACTGTTTATGTTAATGCTATTATATTGATCAACCATTGGGTATTCCACAGTCTACATTTTGTTGGTACATAAACTTCAAAAACATTGTTCAAAATTGTATCTGTATTATATTGCTCTCCCATAGGGTACTACATCTTCTTGTGTACATTTGTTGGTATATAAGACACCAAAACATATTTTTGGGTACATTTCATTGCTATATAAGCCTCAAAAAACTTGTTGAAAAAAGTATTGATATTATATTGCTCATCCATAAAGTTTAACATATTCTTGAGTAGATTTCAAAAACTTGTTCAAAATTTCAGGCTGTATGCACATGTTGCATATTGGGTGCTTTTTTGTCACTTTTTTACACAGGTTTGTGGCAAAACTTGATGACAGCAAAGTGAATGACAAACCTAAAGTGTCACACACATGTTAAGTATTTTTGACTTGCATATTTGGTGCAGAAAATAATCTGCAGCTTGTCAATTCTCTGTGAGTTTTTGCTCTGTGTTTTTTACCATTGACTTCACTCAAATCAACAAAAAGCACAAGGCAAAAAAACACCAAAAAAAGCTGTAAAAATGCACAAAAAACATGTGTTTTTGCAGCTGGGATTTTCCTGTCAGGAGATGCAGAAATGGTGCAGAAATTTTACTCAATATGTGGACATACTCTTATCGTTATTATTTTGCTCCCCAAAGAACTATTCTGTGACCTGAAATGTTTGTAATTTAATTATTTATTTTTCCATACTGTAAAAACACTGATGATGCACTGATGGGGCTCGCATCAATGACATACTGATACGTTCTTTTCATCTGTGTGTTTTATACGGACGTGTGAGGAAGGCTTAATTGTTACTCTTATATTTGTACCTTATTATTTAATTTTTGCCCTTTTTTAAAGCTAACTTTACTGATTTTATCTTTTTTTTCACCATTGTTGGCATGGTTTTGGTTATCTTGATAATGTAGTTAGCCTAAGTCATCATTTGCAACTTTTTCAAATGTCAAAATATTGTGCAATTGTACCATGGAAGAGAACAAAATTTATTTTTTTTAAGTTCAAGACTATCATGCCAAATTTTCAACATGCATGCAATTTTTGGTCTAAAATGGTGCAAAAAATTATAAATTGAAAAAACAAGAATTACCCATCATGCACCATTTTGAAGACTCCGGTGCAAAACCCAGTAAGGAAGACCACAAGACAAAAAACAAAATTCATTAAATAAAAATGCACATAATGAATCTGCCCCTGTAGGAGGAAGGACCGGAACAATAAAGGCAACGGTGTCTCTGGACTGGAACCATTGGGGCTGCCACTAGTGTTGCAGGGGGACAGAGAACATGACCGGACAAACCTGTGACCCCTGCTGCCAAGGGCGGGTCTGATATAAAAAGGACTGTGCACGGGAACCTAGGGCATCTGGCGTGAAGACAGGAGGTCTGGCAGGTGAAGGTTGGCTCCCTCCCTGAGGGTAACACTACTGACGGCAGACTGGGCTTAACTGCATACCCCTCAGCATCCAGCCACAGAACCAGTGACCGCTTACCACTGCGGGACGCCAACCCCACTTGACCGCTGAACACTACCCTCCGAACGCAGAGACTGATAAGTTGAACCCTGTTTTTCCATTCCCGCCGTTAGCAAATCATGTTTTGTTACCGTTGTTGACAGCTGTAGTCAAGCTGTCACTGCTTTATACTGAACTTCCACATATTTGCCCATGCAATACGGCTGTACATCTTGTATATATTAATTCTTTGCGTGGAGAAATCGTTGTCTTTTTCTTTGGTTATATAAAAGACCCATTTACCCTTGCTCTGCCTCCTGGTCTTCACTGCATTCTACGCACTCAAATGCTTCAAAAATAATTGACAAACATGGGCATATGAGATTCTGCACTGAAAGTAGTAAGTGAATTTAAATATACTGAACTGAGATGAAAATATTTTCAAATTTAATCATCTATAGTTGCGTTTTGCGTACTGAAGCTACATTTTTATATTAAACTAGCTGAAGAGCCCGGCGTTGCCTGGGCATAGTAACCAACTGTGGTTAGTTATAACAAATTATAATGATTATATTGCACATAAAAACATTTCACATCATATATTCAACACTACAGATTTGCAACACAAATTAACTAAACGATTACCCAAGTATTGATAGTATTTTATTTTCAACTCATGCAAGAGCCTTTTGATAAACAACATGTGTATCTCTGTATCTAACTTTATCCTGTGTGATAATATCTGCTGAGCTGTGTACCTAATCCTCTCCTGTGTGATACTTTCTGCTGAGCTGTGTATCTAATCCTATCATGTTACTGACTGCTGAGCCGTGTATCTAATCCTATCCTGTGTGATACTGACTGCTGAGCCGTGTAACTAATCCTATCATGTGTGTTACTGATTACTCAGCCATGTATCTAATCCTATCCTGTGTGATACTGACTGCTGAGCCGTGTATTTAATCCTATCCTGTGTGACACTGACTGCAGACCCGCGTATCTAATCCTATTCTTTGTGATAATGTCTGCTGAGCCATGAATCTAATACTATTCTGTCTGATACTGTGTGCTGAGCTGTGTATCTAATCCTATCCTGTGTGATACTGTCTGCTGAGCTGTGTATCTAATCCTATCCTGTGTGATACTGACTGCTGAGCTGTGTATCTAATCCTATCCTGTGTAATACTGAATGGTGAGCCATGTGTCTAATCCTCTCCTGTGTGATACTGACTGCTGAGCTGTGTATCTAATACTATCCTGTGTGATACTGGGCTCCCCCTGCAGTCTGTGTCAGAGGGTGGTCTGTGTTGGCACGGTAATAAATTGTGTTATTTCCAGCTTTACAGAAGGACGATAACACCATAGAAATTATAAGAATAATAAGCAAAATTGTTTGGTGAATTGGAACGCGCAGGGTTAAAATTTCGCCTCACAACACAGCCTATGATGCTCTTGGGGTTCAGACGTATGACTGTGCAAAATTTTATGGCTATAGCTGCGATGGTGCAAATGCCAATCCCGGACATACACACACATACATACTGTACAAACATTGAGCTTTATATATTAGATAAACAGCACTCAAATCCATTCCTGGAAAGCAAATGTGAGAATTTAAGGAATGAAGGAGACAAGCACAAATGACACATTTTCCTTATTTCAAGGCTTTCCTTTTAATGTGCTAATCTTATCTTGCAATGCCAAAGGTAATTTAAAGTTTAAATGCTGCAAGCAATCAAACAATGCTGTAATAAATATACTGAGCAGGCCAAGAACATAGAAATTGCATATCTCACAGAACCATCACAGCCCAAACAGTATTATAGCAAGCAAATAAAGAGAAAATGTTATTTATACAGTTTAGCATAATGCATTCTTATTTATCACTCAGTGGCTTTACAAATGCCATCTAATTCAATTTTACTGTGTTTGTGAAGCCAAAATATATCACACTATTACATTCTGAGTATATCGCTCAGTGACGCACAAAGTGCTGTGATTGCAGATGAGCAGATCAGGAAAAATTCAAATTTGCCTGTTCATGCAGTTTTTACGGGGAAATGCAATTTTCAAAAATATAATATTTCTCATGCTCTGGTGTTCCTCCAGTCCCCAGAGCATAATAAGCATAATATGTAAAAATATAAAAAATCATTATACTCACCTCACAGCTGTCCTCTCTATCCCGTCTACTGCTCACTGTTATCTGTCCTTGACACATCTTTGGCTCCCCCACCACTTGTGATGGAAACTGTGTATCTTGCACACAGTGACATCGATGACACCGATTACTTCCTGAGCATGTTTACAGGACCATGTTTACAGAACCTTACCAGATGCTATGACAAATGGATGTCCAGACACAGAGCGGAAGATTCAAAGTTTCCAAATACATGTAGAAAAAGCTACTGACCAAGAAAGCAGGGATCACCAAAAATAATGATAATTTTTATTGGACAACCATTGACAACACACATACAAAAACAGTTAAAAGTCATAACACATGACAGATCATACACAAGGCTCCTGATAAAGCCAAACAAGCATCCCCCATGGAGCTAAAATAGCTGGGCAATAGATACAAATAGTCTGAGGAGAGCAATGTATAACAAAGGTAATCAGTAACAATGATTCAGAATATACATAATTCAATACATGCCACTAATAATAACCTGTCAGTTATCCATGTAACAATAAATATGGACTCAGAACATGTCCAACAATACTGCTGCAGCAATATGAATAAACATATGAGGACAGGTTAAGGTAAGCTTCACAAGCTCCCCCATATGTAAGAGGGTTATTAGGATATTCTGGGCAACTTTACTTGTGCATCTTCTGTAGAGCATGTTTTGTGTGTCTATTTCCTATACGGCACGACTTGTTCTCCTCTATTTTGGTCTTACCTTAACCTGTCCTCATATGTTTATTCATATTGCTGCAGCAGTATTGTTGGACATGTTCTGAGTCCATATTTATTGTTACATGGATAACTGACAGGTTATTATTAGTGGCATGTATTGAATTATGTATATTCTGAATCATTGTTACTGATTACCTTTGTTATACATTGCTCTCCTCAGACTATTTGTATCTATTGCCCAACTATTTTAGCTCCATGGGGGATGCTTGTTTGGCTTTATCAGGAGCCTTGTGTATGATGTGTCATGTGTTATGACTTTTAACTGTTTTTATATGTGTGTTGTCAATGGTTGTCCAATAAAAATTATCATTATTTTTGGTGATCCCTGCTTTCTTGGTCAGTAGCTTTTTCTACATATATTTAGTACTATTTTCTTACTGACTGCAGGAGGATCCCATTACTGTATTTGGTGGTGCCCTCCTTGGTTTCACTATTAGATTCAAAGTTTCCAACACAAGCAGCGGGAGATCCAAAAATGCATTGAGGACCAGACAGATGGCCATGAGTAGCGGAAGGGCAGAAGAAGTTAGAGGTAAGGTGAGAATAATCAGATTTTGGTTAACTCTGCAAGATGTCTTAAATATTTTGTTTAGTTTTTGTATTATTTTGTGACATATACAGTTGTGCTCAAAAGTTTACATACCCCAGCAGAATTTTTGCTTTCTTTGCCTTTTTTCAGAGAATATGAATGATAGTACCAAAACTTTTTCACCAATCATGGTTAGTTCAAATTACTGTGTTTTCTTTTTCTAAATCATAATGACAACCCAAAACATCCAAATGACCCTGATTAAAAGTTCACATACCCCATTTCTTAATACTGTGTATCGCCCCCTCTAACATCAATGACAGCTTGAAGTCTTTTGTGGTAGTTGTGGATGAGCTACTTTATTTTCTCAGATGGTAAAGCTGCCCACTCTTCTTGACAAAAAGCCTCCAGTTCCTGTAAATTCCTTGGCTGTCTAGCATGAGCTGCAAGCTTTAGATCTCCCCAGAGTGCTTCAATGCTATTGAGGTCAGGAGACTGATATGGCCACTCCAGGACCTTCACTTTGCTCTGCTGTAGCCAATGACAGGTCGACTTTGCCTTGTGTTTTGGATCACTGTCATATTGGAACATCCAAGCACATCCCATGAGCAGCTTCCAGGCTGATGATTGCAAATTTGCCTCCAGCATTTGCTGACAAGGTGCTGCATTTATTTTTCCTTCAACTTTGACCAAGTCTCCTGTGCCTTTGTAGCTCACACATTCCCAAAACATCAGCAATCGATCTCCGTGCTTTACAGTAGAAATGGTGTTGCTTTAGACATAGACATTTTTGACCTCCCTCCAAATGTAACATTTAGAGTTGTGGCCAAGAAGTTCAATTTTGGTCTAATCACTCCAAATTACCTTGTTCCAGAAGTTTTGAGGCTCACCCCTGTGCTGTTTTGCATATTCTAGGTGAGATACATTGTTGCATTTGTGCAGTAATGGAATTCTTCTGGCGACTCGACCATGCTGCCCATTTTTCTTCAAGCACCTCCTTATTGTGCATGATGAAACAGCCACACCACTAGTATTCAGAGAGTCCAGTATTTCAGCTGATGTTATATGTGAGTTTTTCTTTGCATCCTGAACAATTTTCCTGGCAGTCGTGGGTGAAATTTTTGTTGGTTTACCAGACCGTGGTTTTGTTTTCACAGAGCCCCTGATTTTCTATTTGTAAATCACAGTTTGAACGTAGATGACTGGCATTATCAATTCCTTGGATATCTTTTTGTATCCCTTTCCTGTTTTATACAGTTCAACTATCTTTTCCCACAGATCCATTGACAATTCTTTTGCTTTCCCCATGACTCACACAATCCAGAAACATCAGTGGCTGCATGAAAGATGCAAGAGTCTGTCTGGATCACAGAAATTTACTCAGCTTTTATGCACAAACTGACAATTAGCAAACAGGTCACAGGTGAGGATGTTATCTTTAGTAGCCATTCAAACCCACTAGTGTCAGCTTCTGTGTATGTTATCAGGCCAAAATACCAGGGTATATGAACTTTTGATCAAGGTAATTTGGATGTTTTGGGATGTCATTAGAATTTAAAAAGAGAAAACACAGTAGTTTGACAATAAATGGCTTTACCCAGCCATTCATATTCTATGAAAAAAGGCCAAGAAAGCAAAAATTTGGCTGGGGTAAGTATACTTTTGAGCACAACTGTATATGCCACAAAATAATACAAAAAACTATACAAAATGTTTTAGGCATCTTGCAGAGTTAACAGAAATCTAAAAAATATTGATGTTGTGATTTTTTCAGATATTAAAAATATGTTACACTGTATATCTTGAAGCTATGTATTAAAGTGGTAGAGAGAGGTGAAATACATACCAATCTTGAAGTCACTGACACAAGTGTAATGTACTAACAATGGCCCTGGTTTATGGCTTGTTTTTTTGTAAATGCACCAATTTCAGTGCCTGCTGTAAAACAGTCTGAAAGAATGATCCATTTGCGGAATACAAGTTCCTGAAAACTGCTCTTGTTTCTTAATATCATACGTAGAGTACTGTTAGAAAATTGTACTTCTATTCAGACTTTTTCAGCTTATTATCCAAACTTCTCTGAGAGCTACTCTACTTTAAGCTGCTCCCATAATACTTGTTATACCTGGAATAGCACTTATTGCAATTCTCCAGTATTGTATTTAATGTGAGACCATTGGAACATTGCATTACTAGTTATCTGAGAGGAAATCAGCCTAATTATTACCATTACTTGCTCACTATTTTGCTTCTGTAAACTATAACCAGATATCACCTTCCATTTGGGTGAAGAATTAAACATCAGCATGGAAGCAGGCACAATCAAGATTAATGTTCAAATGTCCATATGCATATACAATGGATGAAGACGAAGAGGAATTACTATCAGGAATTCCCAAAATGTAGCCTGAGTCCAAATCTAGAAATGTCACGCAAATGTTACAAACAAATGAAATTTAACTACTGTGCTTTCTTCCATAGAAAACAAATTTCTACAATGCCACCTGGTATAATTTGGCATTGGCTGGAAGAGTTTTTTGAGTATAATGTATGTTCTGACACAAATTAAGTCACTTGTATAATATTAGAAAAAGAGTCTATTTTGCTAACAGTGTTTAAACCCATTTATACTGAATTATCACTTTGTTGAAGATATTTGTGGGAATAAAAAACTTGACCCAGATTCCAACATAATACCAAGTGATCATATTTACTGAGGAGCATTTTCAGTGTGACTTCACGTGAAGATTGTTATACTGAGCATTTGGAGTGACCACCTAGACACATTCATTGCTACTAGCCTAGCTATTTTTGTATTTTTGTGCAACAGTTTAAACATGCAAAGATCTTCAGATTATTAATGGTTTGTTCTAGAAAATAAAATTGCTTATAAAATTACAGAAAATGTTAAAGGAATATTCTTTGTAATTTAGATATTCCCAGTTTATCTCCAATTACAATAGAAGAGAACCAGAGGCTCAGTACTTTATTTAGTTTTGATTACAGGATTAAACAAAATAGTTGCGATATCTATGTATCTGCTGACATGGCCCTGTATGTGTTCGCTCCTTTCAATGTAGGAGTGTAGACCTCTACAAATTATTCTTGTTCCATCTCCCACTACATGCTGGCATGGTCATATGACCGCAGTGTTCTTCATCTGGTAGTTTATTCATTGTAGGTAAAGATAACGAGCAGGTATTTCATGATGTAAGTTATAATGCTATTTCAATATATTAAAAATGTAAAGCCTGTTTCCATACTATCAAATGGAAAGCTATACATGTCCCAAGTAAGCAAATTCTATTGAGACATTAAAGGGAACCTGTCACCAGGTTTGGCCAATAGGAGTCACGGCCACCGCCATTCAGTACTTCTATAAAGCATTCTATAATGCTGTAGATAACCCCCCGATCCGACCTGTAAGAGAAAAAAAATAACATTTATTATACTCACCTGAGGGCTGTCCGGTCCGAAGGGTGTCACTCTTCTTGGTCCGGCACCTCCTATCTTCTTGCGACGCCATCCTCCTGCTGGATCGTGTGGGTGACGCGTCACTGCATCATCCACAGAAGTCTCCTTGGCACTGCGCTCCTTCACAGGCATACTTATCTGCTTTGTTAAGGGCAGAGCAAAATACTGCAGTGCACAAGCACTGGGCCTCTCTGACCTTACCTGGCTTTTGCACACTGCAGCACTTTGCTCTGCCCTCAACAGGGCAGATAAATATGCCTATGCAGGAGCGCGATGCCGGGAAGTCTGTGTGGATGTGTGGATGATGCAGGGACGTGCTATTCACATGAAGAAAGCATGAGGACGGAATTAGAAGAAGATGGGTGGTGCCGGACAAAAAAAAGTGAAATAGTTAGAGTGAGACAGATATATGGCGCACCAAGCTGACAGGTCTCAGGGCGCTGGTAAAAGTAATCCGATGCTGCTC
This sequence comes from Dendrobates tinctorius, assembly GCF_039654945.1. NCBI lineage: Eukaryota > Metazoa > Chordata > Amphibia > Anura > Dendrobatidae > Dendrobates > Dendrobates tinctorius. The sequence continues at coordinate 12,371,096 of NW_027361775.1, read as the reverse complement.
CTGTCGGGTGCCTCTAGAGAGGATATAAACATGGGAAGCAGGCTAACCCGATCACAGGGGAGCACAAAGGAAAGGGAGAAGCTTGAAACTTGTTTCAAGCTTCCCCCTTTCCTTTGTGCTCCCTTACGATTGGGTTACCCTGCTTCCCAGGGCCAAAAAAGTGACACCCATTGTACCAGACAGCCCCGCATGTGAGTATAATAAAAGTTATTTTGTTTCCCTTACAGGTCAGATTGGGGGCTTATCTACAGCTTTATAGGATGCTGTATATAAGCCCTGAAAGTCGGTGGCCATAACTCATATCGTCCAAACCTGGTGACAGGTTCCTTTTAAATTGTTACATCTATTCCTACGACAGTTGGACTAAATGTGGCTATACAGAAAAATGTGGGCAAAGATTAAACTTGTGTCAAACTAGTTTACCTAAAAGATTGGACAGTCAGTGTTTCCCACTCACACTCTCGTCCTCTCTCTGTTGTTGTCCTCCAAGGTTCAGTTCTAGGACCTTTGCTCATCTCTTTCTCCACCTTCGCCCTTGGACAAGTAATGGTGTCCCATGGCTTTCAGCATCATTTCTATGCTGATGACACACAGATCTACCTCTCTGGACTCCATATCATCTCCTTAATATCCATAATTCCACAATGTCTCAATGCTATTTCATATTTCCTTTCCACTAGATTTCTAAAACATAACATGAATAAAATGGCGTTCATCATCTTTCCCCATCACACTTAACCCATCCCAACAGATCAATTCTTCAAAGTTCTTGGATTCTCACTCTCCCCAGCCACACAAACTCACTGCCTCAGGGTAACACTTGACTCTGATCTCTTCTTTAGACCACATATCCAAGCCCTTGCCATTTCCTGCTGACTCCAATGTAAAAATATTTCTGCAGTGTTCTTCATCTATATCTGGTAGTTTATTCATTGTAGGTAAAGATAACGAGCAGGTGGGAATAAACATTTTTGTATAGTCCAAGAACTATTTGTGTTTCCCCCTTACTTACAAAATATCTAATGCAGCAGGTAAAGGCATCTGTTGCAAATACAGGTTTGACTGTAATTTTGCAATTTTTAAACACAAATGATCAACTTAAGAGGTTGAGTACCTTTTGTCAATATTGCACGGCTCGGTCTCTTTGTGGTCATTACATTTTGGGATATCTTTATAACAAGCACTGTACAATAATTAGATTGTCCCACTGTATTCTGTTTCTTAAAAGGTTTGTCCAGTCCAAATCAATAAGTCTGCAGTTATTATGTGTGACTGTAGACTTTTGAATCCTCCAGCGCACGCACTGTGTGCTACGGTGATTCAGATCCGCTGGTTTCTCACCCAGAACTGGAGGGTATGTAGTTTTGCTCAAAACATACATGCAGCCCATTTTTCTTCAAGTGCCTCCTTATTGTGCATCTTGAAACATCCACACCGCTAGTTTTCAGTGAATACAATATTTCAGCTGATGTTATTTGTGGGTTTTTATTTGCATCCCAGACAAATTTCCTCCATTTTTCACTGTTCATAGGTCAGGATGTTACCTTTAGTAGCCATTCAAACCCATTTGTGTTAATTTCTGTACATGTTATCAGGCCAAAATCACCAGGGTTATTTGGATGTTTTGGGGTGTCATTATGATTTATAAAGAGAAAACACAGTAGTGTGACAATAAATGGCTTCACCCAACCACTAACCATGAGGTAAGAAGAAGTTTTGCGCTATCATTCATATTCTCTGAATAAAGGCCAAGAAAGAAAAAATTCTGCTGGGGTATGTAAACTTTTGAGCACAACTGTATGAGTTATACATACTCTCGAGTACTTGAATGGAGTAAGGCCACACCATCTAGTCTGACACACCCAATGGACGTGTGCAATACAAGTGTATGGATCTAGGCTACGCCCAGATCAAAGCCTGCAGCCACATAGAGTGACTATGGAATTATCAATTTGGACCAGACAATTTCTTTAACTGTTTCCAATAACCTAAGCAGAACTATGCATTAAGTTCAAGTTGCAACTCAAAGTTAGTTTGACAGAGTAAGGTAAATATTCTGATATATTGTTATATAAATCATATATATCCATAAATTCTTTTGTAACTTAGTGAACAAACCCTTTCAGAATTTGGGTAAAACTAAATAGGTTGCTATTTTCTTAGCAAACTAATGCACCACACTATACCATACATCTGTCAGAGTGAAAACCTATTCAAAGCACTAAATCCAGAGAAAAAGCACTTGGATTCTTTCCAGCTTTAGGAAAAATGTTAGAAAAATAATATGCCATGTCTTGTCATATACACAATTTCACGTCTTTTGGCATTAAACTCTGTTTTATATAAAATGTGCAACTAAGAAAATTGTCAAACATCTTTCTTGAGTAACCTGGAAATTTTGAAATATTCAAGCTGATGAAAATTGGACATAACAATATTATGCTCCCCCTTAAAAAATATAACTTGCCACTAGACGCCGGTGTATGACACTAATGAGATTCATGTGGGCTAAATCAATGCATCATTTTGTCATAAATCTGGCATTTTCATTTCTCACTCCTACAGTTATAGGATTTCACATATAGCACATGCTTTAACAACATTGTACTGGCAAAATGAATCTATATGAAGTAGTATTCTATTTTATTAAGGTGACTTACAAATGTGGCATCATTAGTAAGCCTGTTACATTTCTACCATATTTCTTGATGTAAGTTATAAACTAATTCAACATATCAACAATGTAAAGCCTGGTTGCATACTCTCAGGTGGAATGCTACCGTATATACTCGTGTATAAGCTGACCCGTGTATAAGCTCACTCCCCTAATTTTGTCACAAAAAAATGGGAAAACTTATTGACTCGTGTATAAGCCTAGGGTGCACAGTGAGTGGCCCTAGATAATTCTGCACAGTGAGTGGCCCCAGATAATGCTGCACAGTGAGTGGCCCCAGTTTTGCTGCACAGTGAGTGGCCCCAGATAATGCTGCACAGTGAATGGCCCCAGTTTTGCTGCACAGTGAGTGGCCCCATCATGTTGCTGCTGCTGCCGCTGCCTCATTACAAAAAAAACTGTATACTCACACCTCCGTCACTGCCTGCTGCTCATCAGCATTGCTGGCTCTGCACTCACCCCCTCCTGGCTTGTCTCTGCAGCCCCCCTGCTTGTTCCATGCTTTCGGCGCCGCTGCGCTTCCTGCTTTAGCAGTCACGTGGTACTGCTCATTAAACTCATGTGCTCATTAAACTCATGTATATGCACATATTCATGACTTTAATGAGCGGTACCACGTGACCGCTGAGGCAGGAAGAGCAGGGGTGCCGAGAACATGGAACAAGCAGGGGGGCTGCAGAGAGGAGCAAGGAGGGGATGAGTATGATCTCAGACACCCTCGCTCCCCCTCCCCCACGATCCCTCCGGTATATGACTCGCGTATAAGCCGAGAGGGGGACTTTCAGCCCCCCAAAATGGGCTGAAAATCTTGGCTTATGCACAAGTATATATGGTATACATGTCTCAAGTAAATAAATTCTATTGTAATTGTTAAATCTGATCTGAAGAGAGTGGGCCTAAATGTGTCAAAACAGAAAAATGACTGGACATTCAGCATCTCCCACTCATACACCCCCTTCTCATCTCGCTCCCTATCTGTCAGTGTCACAAAGGTTCAGTTCTAGGACCCTTGCTATTCCCCATCTACACCTTCGGCCTGGGACAGGTCATAGAGTCTCACAGCTTTTAGCATAATTTCTATGCAGATGACACACTGATCTACCTTTCTGGACCTGATATCATCTTCTTAATATCCAAAACTCCACAATGTCTGGCTGCTATTTAATGTTTACTTTCTGATAAAGTTCTAAAAATTAACATGGATGAAATGGAGTTCATCATCTTTATCCATCTCATTCAACACCCTCAACAGACCTATCCATCAAAGCTATTGGCTTCTCACTCTCCTCTGTCTTGCAAACTCATTGCACCAGTGTAACCCTTGACTATGATCTCTCCTTTAAACTACATATCCAAGCCCTTTCCAATTCCCGCCGACTCCAACTTGAAAATATCTCCCTGATCCGCACATTCCTTAACCAAGAATCTGCAAAAACTCTAGTGCCCTCATCATCTCCTGTGTTGACTATTGTAACCTCCAGGTTGTGGCCTCACTTCTAACACTCTTGCAGTCCTCCAATCTATACTAAACTCTGTTTTTCAACTAGTCCACCAGTCAGCCCGATATTTCCTGGTGTCATCTCTCTGTCAATCCCTACACTGGCTCTCCATTTCCCAGTTCAAAACCCTAACCATGATATACAAAGCCATCCACAACCTGTCTCCTTCATACATCTGTGACTTAGTTTGCCTTTACTACTTGCATGCAACCTGCAACCTTCAGAAGATCTGCTTCTCTATTCTTATCTCCTCTTCCCACAATCACATAAAAGATTTCTCTAGTGCATCCCTCCTACTCTTGAACTCTCTGCCCCAACATATCAGACTCTTGCCTACTGTGGAAACTTTGAAAAGGAACCTGAAGAAACACATCTTCCAACAAGCATACATCCTGCAGTACCCCTCATTCTGTTATACTATTGCACAATCAGCTCCCCCTTCACTTACTATATCCTCATCCATCCCTAGTAGACTGTGAGCACTCGCGGGCAGGCTTCTCTCTCCTCTTGTACCATTCGGTGACTTTTTTTGTTCAAGATTCTTGTGCTTGTTTTTTATTATATATACCCCTTTTCACATGTAAATCACCACAGAATAAATGGCACTATATTAATAAATGTTAATATCAATATCTAGATTCAATTTTTTCATTTTTTGGGAATGGTGAGAAAATTTTTTGCATAAATGGAGACCACTTACTATTATTTTCTTTACTTGGCTACTCGTTCCAGTTAAAACACTGGTGCAATTTGTAGCATGCTATGTAGTAAACTATATAAATTTGTATCAATTCCTTCTCTTGTGCCAAATGACAACAATAATAGTAATATACTGCAGCAATAACAATGATAGAGAGACAAATCTTATGCTGCATTGTAATATGATATAATTTGTTATGATCTTTTATGATATATTTTGTTACAATATGATATATTTTGTTATTTCACTTTTATGGTTTCTGGAAGGAAACATTCAAAAAAGGCTAATATGAAAAACGTTATCCAAAAAAACAGCAAACACATTTGAGTGGAAATTAATATTACATGAATATTCCAAAAATATGCATTTGACAAAATGATTATCTTTTGCAATTCAATTAAGTGTAGATTCAGTAAAATGACATCCACTACCTGCCATTTTGTTAAACCATAGAATGTCATAAAAATATTAAAACAGAAAAAAAATACTTTAACTCACCTTATCACTCATATCTCTGGCTCCTGAAGACTCTCTCATCACTTCCCCATCCAGTCCACAGTACATATTCTTACTGTTGTTAGAGATCGCTATTGACGATTATGCGCATGTGTGTGCAAGGCCACAACATTATAACACTGTCACCTTAAGAGCACTTGCAGAAAAACATCTTGGGCCTTATTAGAGCTGTAAGTCCATGCTTATTTTAAAGATGGCTGGAAATTGGTCAATATGATGTGCTCAGGGACTGTATGGGTGATGCATGTGTCAGCTTGGGCTGATAAATGGCAAATGAGCTTTAATGGGGATAAATGTAAGGTCATGCACTTGGGTAGAACGAACAAGATGTATAATTATGTGCTTAATTGTAAAACACTGGGCAAAACAGTCATTGAAAAAGATCTGGGGGTATGGGTGGACGACAAACACATTTAGTGGCCAGTGTCAGGCAGTTGCTGCAAAGGCAAATAAAATAATGGGATGCATTAAAAGAGGCATAGATGCTCAGGAGGAGAACATAATTTTACCTCTATATAAGTCACTAGTGCGACCACACTTAGAATACTGTGTACAGTTCTGGTCTCCGGGGTATAAGAAAGACATAGCTGAACTGGAGCGGGTGCAGAGAAGAGCGACCAAGGTTATTAGGGAACTGGGGGGTCTGCAATACCAAGACAGGTTATTACACTTGGGGTTATTTAGTTTGGAGAATCGAAGGCTTAGGGGTGATCTTATTACAATGTATAAATATATGCGGGGACAATACCAAGACCTTTCTAATGATCTTTTTACTCTTAGACCTGTGACGGGGACAAGGGGGCATCCTCTACGTCTGGAGGAAAGAAGGTTTAAGCATAATAACAGACGCGGATTCTTTACTGTACGAGCAGTGAGACTATGGAACTCTCTGCCATATGATGTTGTAATGAGTGATTCCCTACTAAAATTTAAGAGGGGACTGGATGCCTTTCTTGAAAAGTATAATATTACAGGGTATATACACTAGTTTCCTTAGTGTTGCGTTGATCCAGGGAGCTAGTCTGATTGCCGTATGTGGAGTTGGGAAGGAATTTTTTTCCCCAATGTGAAGCTTACTGTTTGCCACATGGGTTTTTTTTGCCTTCCTCTGGATCAACATGTTAGGGCAAGTTAGGATAGGATATGGGTTGAACTAGATGGACTTAAAGTCTCCCTTCAACCTTAATTACTATGTTACTATGTAGAAGAACGTGCCCTAGTTAGATTATATATTTCTTCACATATGAACAGCCTTGCTCCTGGCCACAGACTGAGGAATGTGTGATACAATTCAGTTCAGTCAAAGGTTTCATGAGCTGTATATCTTCAATCTGCATCTCTTAGTAATACGTGACTAGTACAGGCTACTGTTTTAATTACTGTATGTTAGCGACAACATTTTATTTCATTCTCTGAGAACTTCTTTAAGTGCTTGGTTATGTCACAAATAGCATTTATGATGTAACTACAGGATGATTATCAGGGGTTCCAGTGAAAGAATTCCTTGGCTGCCTGACATTTATTTTCTATCCTATTTAATGGTTGTTAATGTTATTTATAGTACAATCTCTAATATTGCAGTGTTATATTTTTTTACTACTAATTAGAATTACATATGCGGCTGGTAACATTTACAAGTCTTAGGTTCCAATTCATCTAGGTATTTTTGCCAAAATAATTGCAAAAATCACCTTAAAAATGAGACAATTTTTTCACAACTCAAATTAGTGCAAAATGTTTACTGGTAATCTCATCAAGACTGCCATATAAAATTACTTTCTTGATAAATCAAGCTCTTTTTATGTAAGCCACATTGTAAATGTTAAAAAATATGGATGTTTCTTTTGGGGGCGCTCTCTCTCCCAGCTACATCAGAATTCTGCTCACTTTTCCCCAATCTCCAGATTCTGTGGTTTGAATATCTGCAACTGCGGTCATATATCTCATCCTCTTCATTTCCTGCAGCTCTCACAAGCGACTGTTCTCCCTTTGTTATAATATTGCAACAAGAACCAACTTCGACTCATTTGATCTCGCATCTATATTCCATTATAACATCTAGTGATGACATATGTTCCCTTTGGTATGTGAGGGAATGGGAAAGGGAGCAGGACACAGAGTTCTCTGAGCAGGACTGGAACAAATCATTCCTTTGTACCCACAAATTGCCACGGGCTTGCAAAACACAGGAAACCAATTTCAAAATTGTCTCTAGGTGGTATAAATGTCTGCGGGAGTTGCTTAGGATATATCTGGTAATACCAGACCTATGCTTGAGATGCAACAGCGAAACAGGTTCTATGGTTCATCTGTGATGGTCTTGTCCCCGATTCTAGATTTGTGGAAAAAAGTTTTTCAAATCCATCAACATGTCGCAGGTGAAGAGACAGAGTGTTCCCCTCAGATTGGTTTACTGTCCATGATCCAGAGTCCGTTCAAGACAGTTAAAACAGAGCTACTTAGATATTGTATCTCTGCACTTAGAACAATTATTCCAAGAAAGTGGAAACTACCAGTGGCACCTAGTGTGCTTGATTGGGCCTGGGAGAAGGACTTCATCTGCGGGATGAAAAGACTCTCTACCCACTCAGACACTCAGTAAATACACTTACACATGGCAGGAGTGGATTATGTTTTGCGAAACTCCTGAATACTTCAGTCTTTTAACCACTTAAATTTGTAAGTTTGTCCACTGACAAAGACATGAACAGTCTATAATTTTATGGGTAGGTTAATTTTAACATTGAGAGATAGACTATCAAAAATAAAATCCAGAAAATCACATTGTATAAATTATATAAATTTGTTTATTATCACAACCTCCCTCCAATCCTCATGAGATCTCCTTCTCTACTCCTCTCTTATCGCCTCTTCCCACAATCGCATATAAGATTTCTCCTGTGCACCCCCCTATTCTGGAACTCTCTACCACAACATATCAGACTCTCACCTACCATTGAAACCATAAAAAAGAACCTGAAGACCTATCTCTTCCGACAAGCCTGCAACCTGCAGTAACCACCGATCCACCAAACCGCTGCATGACCAGCTCTACACACTCGCTAACTGTATCCTCATTCCTCACCCATCCCTTGTAGATTGTGAGCCCTCACGGGCAGGGTCTTCTCTCCTCCTATAGCAGTAATGACTTGTATCATTTCAGATTACTGTACTTGTATTTTTTATGTATACCCCCCTCACATGTAAAGCGCCATGGAATAAATGGCGCTATAATAATAATAATAATTAATAATTATAATAATAATAATTTGCATTTTGCAGTGAGAAATAAGTATTTAGTCCCTCTGGCAAACAAAACTTAATATTTGGTGGCAAAGTCCTTGTTGGCAAGCACAGCAGTCAGACCTTTTTTAGTTGATGAGGTTTGCACACATGTCAGGAGGAATTTTGGTCCACTCTTGTTTGCAGACCATCTCTAAATCATAAAGATTATGAGGCTGTCACTTGGCTACTCAGAGCTTCAACTCCCTGCATAATTTTTCTATGGGATTAGGGTCTGGAGACTGGTTTGGCCACTCCATGTCCTTAATGTGCTTCTTTTTGAGCCACTCCTTTGTTGCCTTTGCTGTATGTTTTAGGTCATAGCCTTGCTGGAAGACTCAAACATGACCCATTTTTAATGTTCTGGTGGAGGGAAGGAGATTGTCACATGGGATTTTATGGTACATGGCTCCTTCCTTTCTCCTATTGATGCGGTGAAGTAGTTCTGTGCCTTTAGCAGAGAAAAACACTCAAATCATAATGTTTCCACCTCTATGCTTGGCAGTGGGGATGGTGTTCTTTGGGTCATAGGCAGCATTTCTCTTCCTCCAAACACGGCGAGTTGAGTTATTGACAAAAACCTCAATTTGTCTCATCTGACCACAGCACCTTCTCCCAATCACTCACAGAATCATCCAGGTGTTCATTGGCAAACTTCATACAGGCCTGCACATGTGTTTTCTTGAGCAGGGGGACCTTGCGGGCACTGCAGGATTTTAAACCTTTACGGCGTAGTGTGTTACTAAAGGTTTTCTTGGTGAATGTGGTCCCAGCTGCCTTGAGATCATTAGCAAGTTCCCACTGTGTAGTTTTTAGGCTGATCTCTCACCTTCCTCATGATCAAGGATACCCTACTAGGTGAGATTTTGCATGGTGCCCCAGATCGACTGACAGTCATTTTGTATTTCTTCCATTTTCTTAATTTTGCACCAACAGTTGTCTCCTTCTCACCCAGCATCTTACTTATATTTTTGTAGCCTATTCCAGCTTTGTGCAGGTCTATGATCCTGTCCTTGACATCCTTATAAAGCTCTTTGTTCTTGCCTATGTTGTAGAGGTTAGAGTCTGATTGATTAATTGAGTCTGTGGACAGGAGTCTTTTATAAAGGTGACTATGTAAGACACCTGTCTTTAAGGTAGGTAACAAGTTGATTAGGGGCGTCTAACTGGTCTGTAGGAGCCAGAACTCTTAATGGTTAGCAGGGGATCAAATACTTATTTCTAACTGCAAAATGCAAATAAATTTATATAATTTATACAATGTGATTTTCTGGATTTTATTTTTGATAATCTAACTCTCAATGTTAAAAATAATCTACCCTTAAAATTACAGACTGCTCATGTCTTTGTCAGTGGGCAAACTTACAAAATCAGCAAGGGATCAAATAATTATTTCCCCACTGTAAATTTAAGTGATAGGAAGTTGCAAAATCTGCATAGACTGTGCAACTGTAAATTTATTGACCCATGTTATATTGCAGTGCAGTACATTAATATTAATAATAATAATACTTTTTTTCATTATTGATACACTGCAAAAAAGGAGGGCAGCTTATGTCTACTCAGTATTAATTTTCTTGCTGAACAACTGAAGAAAAATACTGAAAGCTATTGCTGCAACTTAGAATCTGTGCATGTACCTAACAACCATTGCAACATTCCTGTTATGGCTTTTTGTTGAGGGGAAAGCACAATAGTGTTTAAAATTTAAGAATTGCACACTTTTTGCTTATATGTTTTATTAATCCAATTTGGCAACCATGCACCCATATCGATAGTTAGGGTCGTTGAATCATTTGAAAACTTTTTACTTCCTTGAAATTGTTTTTTACATAATGTTTTATGTATTAAATTACACTAAATTATCTAATTTAACTATTTAAGCCTGTTTTTAAATGTTTGTTTCGGATTGACAATGGAGACACAGAGGCGCCACACCGATACAGAAGACATTTTAGTTTTTTCATTAGCCTTTTTGACTATTACATGTACAGTTTTGCTCAAACATTTCCATACCCCAGCAGAATTTTTGCTTTCTTGGTCTTTTTTTAAGAGAATATGAATGATATTACCAAACATTTTTCTCCACTTATGGCTAGTGTTGGGTAAAGTCATTTATTGTCAAAGTACTGTGTCTTCTCTTTTTAAATCATACTGAGAACCCATATATACAAATAACCCTGATCAAATGTTTACATATCCCCATTTCTTAATACCGCACATTGACCCCTCTAATATCAATGACAGCTGGAAGTCTTTTCTGGTAGCTGTGGATGAGGTTCTTTATTTTCTCAGATGGTAAAGTTGCCCACTCTTCTTGGCAAAAAGCCTCCAGTTCCTGTAAATTCCTGGGCTGTTGGGTATGAAATGTGCGCTTACGATCTTCCCACAGTGGCTTAATGATATTGAGGTCAGGAGACTGAGATGGCCACTCCAGAACAATTACTTTGTTCTGCTGTAGCCAATGACAGGCCGACTTGGATGTTGGATGTTGGAACATCCAAGTACGTCCCATACGCAGCTTCCGGGCTCATGATTGCAAATTTGCTTCCAGTATTTGCTGATAGCATGCTGCATTCATCTTTCCTTCAACTTTGACCAAGTTTCCTGTGCCTTTGTAGCTCACACATCCCCAAAATATCAGTGATCCACCTCTGTGCTTCAAAGTAGGAATGGTGTTCCTTTCATCTTAGGAATTGTTGACCTCTCTCCAAATGTACCGTTTAGTTAGGGGTGGAGGAACACAGCTCGGTCATCACACATCTTGTAAGTTTCATGTTGTCATACTTCTATGCCCATTATTACTACGGTGCTGTGACTACATGTACTATTACTGGCAGAAAGCAATTTAGTTAAATAGGAGGCAGTAATCAAAAGCATTATTTTGTAATATACTTGACTGCTTCCCTTAAGTTTAGTCTGAATAGTACCTTTTTCAGTATTTTGAATAGTGATTAATCTTGAATTTATGAATCAGCATATTTGTTCTACTTTGTATTATTTTTAATAAATAGGTGTGTTTAATGATGTCCCTAGCCAAAGATGTTCCCTAGCATTTTGGAGGCATTTGTAATTTGATTATTTAAATTTTTATTTATTGTATATTTAATAAAATTGTAATTTTAATAAGAGATATAAGCTGTCCTTGTGTTTTTTCTGTTTACTTTTTCTCTTGTTGTAGAGATATAAGTAGCAGTATGTGGTTTTATGCTTTTTGGACTTGTATAAAAAATCTGATGCAGTTTTAGGTCAAATGAAGGCATAAAATGGAATGATGGCATGGAATATGGAAAATTGTTACAAGCACCATTGCATGTAACAAGTCAGGACACATGAGCTTTTTAAAAGTATTCCAATAGAAAAATTGCTGCAGTCTGTGAGGTCTAACAGAGTAAATTAACACATTTTCTTTGGAAACCTATATAAGCCATTTATATTTTGTTAATTTAAAACTTTTTTATGTTTTTGATGATATAATGATTATATCATTTTAGAATTTCAGAACAGATCACAGTAATATTCTGAATTCTGATTTTAGCACATATACTTGCTTAAAAAAATAGTATAATCCTTGGAAAACTATGCTTATGTGCTTTTAATTTCTGGCAAGAAAATGCAAGTATTATACTATTTGAAGAGGCACCATCAATATAACCAGTATGGAATCTAAAACAATCAAATTATTTGACTCTCACAAATTTGTTCAATTTCATAAACCTTTGTTGAGAAGTCAAAACAACAAAAAAGAAATTGGTGCAATAAACATAATAACAATGGAATATGAGGAAAAAGGTTTTAATTTGAAATATTATTGCTATAAGTATTTGAGAACTTATGAGCTAACCTTCCAAGCAGCCTTATTTCACAAAGATAATGTCAGTTTCTTTGCTTTACAATCTTCTCTAAATGCTTTGTAACCGCCTGTAGTGAATCATTCTAAAACATTGCAATCACAAAGAGGTCACTTAGTCATCCATAGTCGTGAAAGGGATAGGTAGCATTCATTGCGTAGAAGCTTAGAGAAAAAAAAGAAAAAACAAATCCAAGAAGCATAGATGCCTAAAATATCAAACTATTTTGGTTTTTATTATATGCCAAATATCCAACTTGGGGTCTGTATTTAGGGGAGACTGGGCAAAAAACATAGAACAAGGATTCATTCTTATTGTCACACAATAAAAGATAAAAGAATAGCTCTAACTGTGGCCAACCATATGATCACAGCATCATAGACATAAAATTATTTGTATTATAAAGTAATTTCAAATCTCAGAGAGACAGAAAAATTTGGGAGTCAAAACTTATGACATTCTTTGGCACGCTCAGAGCAGGAATGAATGTGTCGCATAGATTTACGTCTTTCTTCATCAACAAAGGCATGTGCTCCTCAGACCTTTTGGGGGCTTCACAACCTAGGACCAGACCTCAATTGCAGGTCAAAAAACATTCACACTCCTTATCTATGAACTGTTTCAATATTTACGACCACAACTGCTTCTCCCTTTCCCATAGTGATAGTTCTGCTGCACATCACTTGTCTTTATCTATTGCATTATTTTTGTGCCCTGTTGTGTACAAATGTGTGATTCTTCAGCTTTTGTGTTATTTTATGCATAATGATGGGTCTGAGTAAAGCTTGCAATTTGTAACCATCTTTTCAGTTAGCCTTTAAAAGGTATCAATCAATGAGGACCCTTAAATTATGTTTTTCAAACTATTTCAATTCATTTTAATACTGATATATTCCTGAATAGTTATCCTAAAACATAAAAGTCCTTGCAAAGTTAGATGCAAGATTTATTTACTTGTTCATTCTTCAGCTGCTTGGGTAGCTCTTCTTTCATGCTTGCAATTTTGCTCAATTTCAAAGTAAGATTTATTAATATTTAAAGTTATTTCCTTTTGTCAAGAAATCCTCAAACTAATCCAGAGCTGGTTTTATGAAAATAAAGAATACTCTCTAGATAATGAAAAGTTCTGCACTTTGTTTATATATGCATTTCACTTCATTACAATTGTGATGTGATTTGTGTATTGTTATTGTGAACCTGGAAATATACGCCAGTAAGTCTAACCTCTATTGTTGGTAAAATATTTGAAGGGTTTCTGAGGGATGTTTTTCTGATTATTTCAATGAGAATAACTGTTTAAATCCATATCAGCATAGGTTTATGAGGAATCACTCCTGTCAAACCAATCTAATAATTTTTTATGAAGAGGTAAGCTATAGACTGGACCAAGGTGAGTCATTGAACATGGTATATCTTGATTTTTCCAAAGCGTTTGATACAATGCAACACAAGAGGTTGATACACAAAATGAGAATGCTGGGTCTGGGGTAAAATATGTGTAAATGGGTAAGTAACTGACTTAGGCCTGTTTCACATTTCCGTTTTTTTTACGTCAGTCAAAATCCGCCTCTTTTAGAAAAAAACAGAACCACCCTTTTTTGTCGGATCCATTTTTTCCCCCATAGACTTGCATTAGCGGCGGATTTTGACTGATGATCGTCCGTTGCATCCGTTTTTTGATGGATCCGTTAGAAGTGTAGCGTCTCCCGGGTGGAGCAGATGGATTCTGAAACTTTTTTTGAGCGATGGACCGCTATTTTCAATTGCGCATGCCCAGCAGATTTTCTCTGCCAAGCATTTTAACCGTGAATAGCATTCTGGAATCTCTCCCTCTTGCCAGACGAAAGTTGCTTTAAATTTCATCCACTTGCCGGCTGCAGCCGATCCATATAAAAAATGGATCAAGTGGCATCCGTTTGACCCATGACGGAAACGGATCCATTTTTTAACTCTCTGGCGGATTTGGACTGATATGAAAAGATGGAAATGTGAAACAGGCCTTAGTGATAGAAACAGAAGGTGGTTATAAATGGTATATTCTCTAACTGGCTTGCTGTGACCGGTGGGGTACCGCAGGGGTCAGTGTTGGGACCTATTCTCTTCAACATATTTATTAATGATATACACAGTAAAATATCAATATTTGAAGATGATATAAAACTATGTGAAACAGTCAATACAAGAGAAGATAGTATTCTGCTACAGATGGATCTAGATAAGTTGGAAACTTAGGCTGAAAGGTGGCAGAAGCGGTTTAACAATTATAAAGGTAAGGTTATACACATGGGAAGAAGGAATCAAAATCACCATTACACACTGAACCACTAGGTAAATCTGACATGGAAAAGGACTTGGGGATCCTAGTTAATGATAAACTTACCTGGAGCAGCTAGTGCCAGGCAGCGGCTGCCAAGGCAAACAGGATAATGGGTTGCATTAAAAGTGGTCTGGATACACATGATGAGAGCATTATACTGCCTCTGCACAAATCCCTGGTTAGACCGCACATGGAGTACTGTGTACAGTTTTGGGCACCGGTGCTCTGGAAGGATATAATGGAACTAGAGCGAGTACAAAGGAGGGCAACAAAATTAATAAAGGTGGATTGGGGAACTTCAATACCCAGAGAGATTAGCAAAATTAGGATTATTTAGTCTAAAAAAAAGACAACTGAGGGGCGATCTAATAACCATATATAAGTATATAAGAGGACAATACAAATATCTCTCCGAGGATCTGTTTATAGCAAGGAAGGTGATGGTCATGAGGGGGCATTCCCTGTATCTGGAGGAGAGAAGGTTTCTCCACCAACATAGAAGATGATTCTTTACTGTTAGGGCATTGAGAATCTGGAATTCCTTGCCTGAGGAGGTGATGATGGTGAACTCAGTTGAGGGGTTCAAGAGAGGCCTGGTTGTCTTCCTGGAACATAACAATTTTGTTTCTTACAGTTATTAGGTTCTTTAGAAGGACGTAGATCTGAGTATTTATTTTGACGTAATATAGGCTGAACAGGATGGACAAATGACTTTTTTCGGCCTTGCTAACTATGTTAGTATGTTACTATGTAATTGCAACGTATAATTTTTTTATAATTTAAACGAAAAGAGGCATTATTGAATTCATTAAGGAGTTGAAAATATCACATGATATTTCCACAGGTACACAGCTTTTTAATGGATCTTATCAGTTGTTTTAAACCCCTGGAAACCAGGGCCGCAGATGTACAGCTTTCTTATGAACTGACAAAGTGTTTGTCTCTTTTTTTACATACACTGTATTATTTTGTCTTGTTAAAATCGGAAGTGTTTTATATGCAAATTATTGCAAATACTGCTAAAAGTAAATTTAGACCTAACTTTATAGCATGCAGTGTGGGATAAAGCCATGTCTTCCTGTGAAGTGCTTTGGTACCAGCCTTTCATGAGTTTAGTGTTACAAGATTAAGTAAGCAAATTGTCTCTTCAGAGAGAAAGAGGAAAAGAACTCTAATGCCACCTATAGGAAGTAGCAATCCTAAAATTCAATATCGACTCCAATGATTATGTCACATGACTTAGGACAAAAGCCAAAACAAAAATCTCAAATTACTGTCTGGTTTTGGCTTTTATTCTAAGTCATGTGATCAGGCTCTTTGGATAGTTCCTGTGAAGAAAACTTGAAGGAGTCACACCTTGCTACCCCGCCTGACGCCAATATTATGTCAGCGGGATCACTTTGTAATGTCTCGAAACCTGTACCAACATGACATTCCATACCCCCTAGGGACATGTAAGGTCAGTTTGTCACAGTTTTACACAGACTTTCCTTTCCACACAGGCCCAGAGAGGTATGGGGAGTGAGAGAAGGTGGCCCACACAGTCACTGTTGTGGCACCACACTCGCCAACATCCCTGACAGGCTGAGACCCTTTTCACTAGCTCCAGTGAAACAGAACCTTTTCAGCCCTGAAGGACTGTCACCAGTTCCTCGCTTTATATACATCTGGTCCAATAACAGGGTTATATTGGGCCAGAGATCAGCCCCAGTACCATGTGAGATTAGGCCAAGAAATGGAAGTGTGGATTCATGGATGGAGATAAAAGAGCAACCCAAGGTTAAATTATAGATTTAATCACCTTAAAGCCACACCAGACAATACAATATATATACACAAGTGTTATACATACAGTATATAATGTTCAGATATGCAAATACAATAGTGGTGGGACAAAGGGTATAAACAGAATATATAGTCAGCTACCAATTAGATGAAAGGCCAGGCTTGCAGGGGAGGGGCCTCCACATGGGAGACGAGTGTTTCCCCTGGTGTGTGACTTGTCCTCACGCGATGTCCTTGTGACCTCCTAGAAAAAAGCAATAGGAAATGCTGCACACAAGCATTTACCCCTCTGGGTCACTCCCCTCTGGGCTGAACCTAAATCTCCTCCCCTGGAGATTTGGAAATAAATCTCCAAAAATCTATAAAAGATCATAACTCATCAGATGTATGGTATTTCCATAACTCTTTTATGAAACCCTAGCTGGCTGAACAAAGGGGTCAGGTTGCATGGCTTCGATCAACATGGGGTCTTCCTGTAGAAGATTGCAGCAAGCTAGGTGGTGTGAATCTTTTATTTGAGCTGGCCAGGTGTCATGTTACCACAGTATGTGCTGAAGGATGTTTTTAGAATTCCATTCCCAATGATATACAGATGATTGACATGGAATTATGTCTCCAATATTCCTCTCAGTTGATATTGACTTTTAGGATTGCTACTTCCTATAGGTGGCAGAGTTCTAGTCCTCTTCCTCTGTGAAGACACATTTTGCATTTTTCCCAGAGGAGCATTGTGGTTAAAAATCTTCTTACCTTGGCTTGTCAGGTTTGACATGTCACTCTCCGCAAAGAGAAATGTTACTCCTTTGATCCAAGATTTGCAGTGAACAATAAAGCCAAAGCAAGTAATGCTGTCTTCATTGCTCAACCAGTTTAATGGATGATGTTAATTATTGCATTACAGTATAATATGAATCCACTTTTCAGCAGTGGGAAGGGTATTAAAAGAATGAAAAATCTAGCTACATATCTATAGTATGTTTTTATTTTATTTTTATAGTTAGCTTTTATTCACTGCAATATAAAACAAATATTAGGTGAAGAAAGCGTGGAATTACCAAAAAGCAGGTAAAATTATGTTATTAATGTTATATTATGTTATAATAATAGTTTTAGCAAAATATAGGCATACTAAGGATCTTTGTTGTGGATTCCATTCATAGTTTTCATTTTCCTGTTTTGTATGAGAATTAGTAAACAATGATTACTTTAACATAGCTAAATGTAGCTTATTGCTAAAGTATTTTTCAGTGGCAAAAATTAAAAGCTAGCATAAAGTTATTGTTTAGGAAGCAGAAAGCTAAAGATGTTTCACAAGCAGAGAACATTTACAAAGACATATAAGAAATGGCTAGGAAATTGTTGTTTGTCCATTAATCACCACTGTTAATATTAGGACAGCCTGGAAAACATGAAAGACATTTGGTTTGAGTTCTTGTTGTACAGAACAGTGGCTGAAAGACTGTGAATAATGTCCCACTGTCACTGCACAATATATTCCTCCAGTTACAAGTAACTTTAGCTATATGGATGAGCAGACATATAGCTTGCTGTTCTCTACAAAGATGCGCTTTCTATCATAACCTGCTGTGACACAGGCTGAAAAAGCAGGTTTCTAAAAAAAAAGCCTTTATACAAGAAATAAAGCAACTTTATATGTTTGACATAGAGTGAGCTTGATGGTTTTAATAATTGGTTATCAATAAATGAGAAAATTAACACTTCCTTCTTTATGGGAGTAGGCACTACTCCTCGAGTGACAGATCTAATGCAACAGTTCCATCCTACTGCTGGTCTTAAAATGACATATGAAAGTTTGGGTACCCCCGGTAAAAATTTCTGTATATTGAATAATTAAACAATTTGAAGATGAAACTATCTCTAAAAGGCCTGAAGTTAAATATGACATATTTCCTTTGTATTTTAGGCAAATATATATATATATATATATATATATATATATATATATATATATATATATATTCAAGTGATAAAGGTTTTAATTGGTATTGGTATTTAATGGCTCAGCTTTTTCACTTGAATGGTTTGCTAATTCCAATATCTGGAAAGGTTGGGCAGCCTTGGAGATTTGCATGCTCAGATATATTTGACCAAGGTTTCAGACCTTACTTAGCCTGTTAGGGCTATGGCTTATTCACTATCATCATTAGTGAAGGCCAGGTGATACAAATTTCCAAGCTTTATAAAATCCCAGAGTCTTCTAATCTTGTGTCAAAAATAACTGTTGCCTTAAAATTAAAATGATAGAAGCCCCCAAAGCAGGAGAAGGCTGTAAGAAGAAAGCAATGCATTTGCAAGTTGCCCTTTTCTTAGCTTGAAATTTAGTTAAGAAATGGCATTTAACAGGAACAGTGGAGGTCAAGATAAGGTCTTGAAGACCAAGTAAAATTTAAGTGAGAGCTGCTCTTAGGATTGCTAAAGAGGCAAATCAGAATCCCTGTTTGACTGCAAAAGACCTTCAGAAAGATTTTGCAGAGTCTGGAGTTGTGGTACATTGTTCTTCTGTTCAGAGACACCTGGACAAATAAGGCTTTAGTAGAAGAGTCATCAGAAGAAAACCTTTCCTGTATCCTCACCATGAAATTCAGTGACCGAAGTATGCAAAGGAATGGCTAAACAAGCCTGATGCATTTTGGAAACAAGTCCTGTGGACTACTGAGGTAAAAACAGAACTCTTTTATCCAAGGTATGTGTGGAGAAAAAAGGACTCAGAATTTCAGGAAAAGAACATCAAGTCAACCATTAAGCATGGGGGATGAATTATGCTTTGGGATTGTGTTGCAGCCAATGGTTACACATTACACAGTTAGAGGGCAGAATGGATTCAATGAAACTTCAACAAATTCTTCATGCAAACATAACACCATCTGTAAAAATGTTGAAGTTTAAAACGGGATGGCTTGTACAAATAGATGATCCTAAACACGTCATAATCCACAATAGACTACCTCAAAAGGTGCAAGCTAAAGGTTTTAAAATGGTCCTGACATTCTCCTGATCTGAACATCACTTAAAATCTGTGGCTATACCTCAAAATAGCAGTGCATGCAAGACGACCCAGGAATCCCACAGAACTGACAGTATTTTCAAAGGAGGAATGGATAAAAATCCTTCAAATAAGAATTAAAAGACTCTTGTCTGGAGACAGAAAGCATTTACAAGCTGTGATACTTTCAAAAGGGGGTGCTACTAGGTACTAGCAATGCAAGGTACCCAAACTTTTGCATCTGAAAGTTTTCCTTTTTGTAATTTTTAAAATGTTATACATATATTACTAAAATACAAAGGAAATGTGTCATCTTTAACTTTAAGCTTTTTAGAAATCATTTTATCTTCAACTTGCTTAACCTTTCAAAATAACAGTAATTTTGACCAGGGGTTCCAATACTTTTACCTGCCACAGTACTGTACTACTGTGACACATTCAGGTATGCCACTGTTTGTTCTGAAGCCAACACTGCTGTAAGTATATTTGCATATAGAGATAACAGATACTTTTAACAAGCACATGTCTCTAGTGAGCTTTGAAAAGTAGAACTGTGCAGTAAACAGCTGTAGATTGGGGCTAGGTGGATCATGATCTCGCAGGACAGTAGTTTGGTAAGGAGCTGAGATTAAGGCGGAGGAAAGTATCTAAGTGCTGTAAAGAAATTAGCAGGCAGGATAAAGGAGACTGGTATCTCTGGAATAAATGAAGTAAACTCCTCAGCCTTGAATATAACTACTGATTATACTCATTCAGGCTTCAATGGTCGATAGCCATGGCAATAATCTGTATGCTACGCAAGACAAAAGTTCTCATATCAGAACTACAGAAGATAGAAACAGCATGTCAATTGCAAACTTGCTTATTGACATGTTGTCTAAATTCATCATTTAAGAAAAAAAAATGATTTTACCCTTTAAAAATAATTGCCTACAGTAAATACCTTAAAAAATCTATTAAAGTTAAAGAAGAACAGCATGGAGAATTATTGACAAATCAATGTACCAGAGGGGAATAAAAGTGTAATATATATTATTTACATGTTTATCTTCTTCAAAACATATGATTGATATATAAAAATAGAAAAGGGAAGTTCACTGGCACAACCATCCAGGATATAATAAAATTAATTCTTTATTGGAAAAAAAATTATTGAAAATATAAAAATACAGAAAAAAATAGAAAAGTTATGGCTCTTGAAAGGAGAGGAGGAAAAAACTATAATGAAAAATGGAAAATGGGTTAAAATGATTGTTTTTAATAATTTTGGACAACCCTTTAAACCTCTGTTTTTTTTTTACAAACTTGAAGACATATCTTAGAGTTAGAGACGCAACCTTTACCTAAGACATGTATCGCCTGATTAGTTTTTCCTTAGCTGTGTTCCATCTGAATTAAGTAGTTGTCAATGAGTAGTCAAGTTTTGCAAGACATTGATCAACATTCATGGAGTTTTATTCAATAAAATCAGATACAGAAGCTACTGTAGCTCTAATTATACCTGTCAAATATACTGAACCTTCAACACCACTGCGTGGAGAAGTTAATAGCATATTGACATACAGTATATTGCAATTTTAGTATGGATTATAAATGCCTTCTAGGTGACCTTAGATGCTGTATTACTCTATAGTATAGAGGTATTTGTATTTCTGACATTTTTATTTTTGTTGTCTATAATATCGAGAAGATATAATAGAGCCATTTTACAATGTCAGGCTTGATTAATAAGCCTGACTCCTTATTGAATATGTGTTGTAATTATAATTTGTCTATTTTCCATCCACATGACAGACCAGATGATAACCGAGAAGAATGTGACACTAAATATGGTGAGCAAGAGTGACATATAAGAATAAACTCATCTTGGTTGCCTTTTTTTGAAAATCTTTACATTTTAACCTACCTGGATTGCTTCCCTCTACTGTCAATTGCTGTTCACAATAGAAAAAGACCAAGGAAATTCTATTGGGCAAACCATTTTCCTTTTACTTTCTCCCTAATAACAGTAGTAGAATCCATTATGCAAGTTGATGCATTCCCTAACCCTGTCACGTATGCAAGCTTTCTCACTTATTCTGTTTTTTTTTTGGACAGCAGTTAATTTTCCTAAATTTTCATGAATAGTATCATTTTTTCTGGAAGTGGATGTACCATTTGTCTTTTAACATTACTAGTGTTTCTTCTTTTTCTGCAAGTTTATCTATGTATTTACACTTTTTCACTTTTAGAGACCTATAGAATTTATCACTGAACTCACATAATATTACTATACAGTCATGGCCAAAAGTTTTGAGAATGACACAAATATTATATTTTCACATGATCTGCTGCCCTCTGGTTTTTATGTGTGTTTGTCAGATGTTTTTATCACATACAGAAATATATTTGCAATCATATTATGAGTAACAAAAGGTTATATTGACAGTTAGAATGAGTTAATGCAGCAAGTCAATATTTGCAGTGTTGACCCTTCTTCAGGACCTCAGCAATTCTCCCTGGCATGCTCTCAATCAACTTCTGGATCAAATCCTAACTGATAGCAGTCCATTCTCGCAAAATCAATGCTTTTATTTTGTCTGAATTTGAAGGTTTTTGTTTGTCCACCCGTCTCTTGATGATTGACCACAAGTTCTCAATGGGATTAAGATCTGGGGAGTTTCCAGGCCATGGTCCCAAAATCTCTATGTTTTGTTCCCTGAGCCATTTAGTTATCACTAGAGTTGAGCGACTTTTGGTTTTTTAGGGTCGCGTTTCGTTTCGTGAAACCCGACTTTTCCAAAAGTCGGGTCGAGCAAGATCGTCCGATTATAGGGAAAAGTCGGGGTCGTCCCGAAACACGAAACCCAATGTAAGTCAATGGGGAATAAAAGTCGGCAGTGAGAGGAGGACAGGAAACACACCTACAGTGCCCATTTGAATGCCAAAAGCATCAATTCTTCTTTCTTAAGCTTGTCAACCTTAATTAACTTCATAATACAAGTTACGCACTGAAAAATGGGGGTTATTTGGCTACAAACTGTGGGGGGGGAGGGCTGGCTCCAGGTTTTCATGTGCCCTGGGCGAAAGAGCGCCCCTTTAACACATACCACAACTCATCATGCTCCGATACGGCAGAGAAATAGCGGTATAGTCCAATGAAAAATACCTCACTTTTTACATCTCATGACGAGGCCCATCTATTTCTCCATACAGAATCATTGGTCCCATATAATGTTTGAAACAGTATATGATGAGCTCCACATAATGCTACAGTATATGTTGGTCCCCATGGATGAAGCTCCACTGTCTTATGGGCCCAAATAATGCTCCAAACATAATGGGCCCCATTTCTAATGCTCTAGTGTATAATGGGCCCTGTAAATGCTGCTCCAGTGTCTGATGTCCACCTTTGGAATGTTCCAGTGTATGGTGGGCCCCATCTATCATTCTCCAGAGTATAGTGCTCCCCAAAAATTGCTGTCCCAACATTGAAAACAATCAAATAAGTCTCCTCGCTAGGGAATCCCTGTACTTGTCTGGACAGGTGCTGTAGCTTGCTTAACAGCTCTCCAGCCGTTCTCACGCCCAGTATGGATTACACGTGATTGCACAAAGGTGAGAAAGGGTACCGTATCCCCAGATAACATGTATGGATAGCGTACACATTCAAAATATATGTCTCAGGAGGCAGGCTCAGACGGTGTTAGGCCCAGTATGGATTGCACGTGATTGCACAAAGGTTAGAAAGGGTACCGTATCCCCGGATAACATGTATGGATAGCGTACACATTCAAAATATATGTCTATACAGCATGAGGCAGGCTCAGACGGTGTTAGGCCCAGTATGGATTGCACGTGATTGCACAAAGGTTAGAAAGGGTACCGTATCCCTGGATAACATGTATGGATAGCGTACACATTCAAAATATATGTCTCAGGAGGCAGGCTCAGACGGTGTTAGGCCCAGTATGGATTGCACGTGATTGCACAAAGGTTAGAAAGGGTACCGTATCCCTGGATAACATGTATGGATAGCGTACACATTCAAAATATATGTCTCAGGAGGCAGGCTCAGACGGTGTTAGGCCCAGTATGGATTGCACGTGATTGCACAAAGGTTAGAAAGGGCACCGTATCCCTGGATAACATGTATGGATAGCGTACACATTCAAAATATATGTCTCAGGAGGCAGGCTCAGACGGTGTTAGGCCCAGTATGGATTGCACGTGATTGCACAAAGGTTAGAAAGGGTACCGTATCCCTGGATAACATGTATGGATAGCGTACACATTCAAAATATATGTCTCAGGAGGCAGGCTCAGACGGTGTTAGGCCCAGTATGGATTGCACGTGATTGCACAAAGGTTAGAAAGGGTACCGTATCCCCGGATAACATGTATGGATAGCGTACACATTCAAAATATATGTCTATACAGCATGAGGCAGGCTCAGACGGTGTTAGGCCCAGTATGGATTGCACGTGATTGCACAAAGGTTAGAAAGGGTACCGTATCCCTGGATAACATGTATGGATAGCGTACACATTCAAAATATATGTCTCAGGAGGCAGGCTCAGACGGTGTTAGGCCCAGTATGGATTGCACGTGATTGCACAAAGGTTAGAAAGGGTACCGTATCCCTGGATAACATGTATGGATAGCGTACACATTCAAAATATATGTCTCAGGAGGCAGGCTCAGACGGTGTTAGGCCCAGTATGGATTGCACGTGATTGCACAAAGGTTAGAAAGGGTACCGTATCCCTGGATAACATGTATGGATAGCATACACATTCAAAATATATGTCTCAGGAGGCAGGCTCAGACGGTGTTAGGCCCAGTATGGATTGCACGTGATTGCACAAAGGTTAGAAAGGGTACCGTATCCCTGGATAACATGTATGGATAGCGTACACATTCAAAATATATGTCTCAGGAGGCAGGCTCAGACGGTGTTAGGCCCAGTATGGATTGCACGTGATTGCACAAAGGTTAGAAAGGGTACCGTATCCCCGGATAACATGTATGGATAGCGTACACATTCAAAATATATGTCTCAGGAGGCAGGCTCAGACGGTGTTAGGCCCAGTATGGATTGCACGTGATTGCACAAAGGTTAGAAAGGGTACCGTATCCCTGGATAACATGTATGGATAGCGTACACATTCAAAATATATGTCTCAGGAGGCAGGCTCAGACGGTGTTAGGCCCAGTATGGATTGCACGTGATTGCACAAAGGTTAGAAAGGGTACCGTATCGCCGGATAACATGTATGGATAGCGTACACATTCAAAATATATGTCTATCCAGCATGAGGCAGGCTCAGACGGTGTTAGGCCCAGTATGGATTGCATGTGATTGCACAAAGGTTAGAAAGGGTACCATATCCCTGGATAACATGTATGGATAGCGTACACATTCAAAATATATGTCTCAGGAGGCAGGCTCAGACGGTGTTAGGCCCAGTATGGATTGCACGTGATTGCACAAAGGTTAGAAAGGGTACCGTATCCCCGGATAACATGTATGGATAGCGTACACATTCAAAATATATGTCTATACAGCATGAGGCAGGCTCAGACGGTGTTAGGCCCAGTATGGATTGCACGTGATTGCACAAAGGTTAGAAAGGGTACCGTATCCCTGGATAACATGTATGGATAGCGTACACATTCAAAATATATGTCTCAGGAGGCAGGCTCAGACGGTGTTAGGCCCAGTATGGATTGCACGTGATTGCACAAAGGTTAGAAAGGGTACCGTATCCCTGGATAACATGTATGGATAGCGTACACATTCAAAATATATGTCTCAGGAGGCAGGCTCAGACGGTGTTAGGCCCAGTATGGATTGCACGTGATTGCACAAAGGTTAGAAAGGGTACCGTATCCCTGGATAACATGTATGGATAGCATACACATTCAAAATATATGTCTCAGGAGGCAGGCTCAGACGGTGTTAGGCCCAGTATGGATTGCACGTGATTGCACAAAGGTTAGAAAGGGTACCGTATCCCTGGATAACATGTATGGATAGCGTACACATTCAAAATATATGTCTCAGGAGGCAGGCTCAGACGGTGTTAGGCCCAGTATGGATTGCACGTGATTGCACAAAGGTTAGAAAGGGTACCGTATCCCCGGATAACATGTATGGATAGCGTACACATTCAAAATATATGTCTCAGGAGGCAGGCTCAGACGGTGTTAGGCCCAGTATGGATTGCACGTGATTGCACAAAGGTTAGAAAGGGTACCGTATCCCTGGATAACATGTATGGATAGCGTACACATTCAAAATATATGTCTCAGGAGGCAGGCTCAGACGGTGTTAGGCCCAGTATGGATTGCACGTGATTGCACAAAGGTTAGAAAGGGTACCGTATCGCCGGATAACATGTATGGATAGCGTACACATTCAAAATATATGTCTATCCAGCATGAGGCAGGCTCAGACGGTGTTAGGCCCAGTATGGATTGCATGTGATTGCACAAAGGTTAGAAAGGGTACCATATCCCTGGATAACATGTATGGATAGCGTACACATTCAAAATATATGTCTCAGGAGGCAGGCTCAGACGGTGTTAGGCCCAGTATGGATTGCACGTGATTGCACAAAGGTTAGAAAGGGTACCGTATCCCTGGATAACATGTATGGATAGCGTACACATTCAAAATATATGTCTCAGGAGGCAGGCTCAGACGGTGTTAGGCCCAGTATGGATTGCACGTGATTGCACAAAGGTTAGAAAGGGTACCGTATCCCTGGATAACATGTATGGATAGCGTACACATTCAAAATATATGTCTCAGGAGGCAGGCTCAGACGGTGTTAGGCCCAGTATGGATTGCACGTGATTGCACAAAGGTTAGAAAGGGTACCGTATCCCCGGATAACATGTATGGATAGCGTACACAATCAAAATATATGTCTATACAGCATGAGGCAGGCTCAGACGGTGTTAGGCCCAGTATGGATTGCACGTGATTGCACAAAGGTTAGAAAGGGTACCGTATCCCCGGATAACATGTATGGATAGCGTACACATTCAAAATATATGTCTATACAGCATGAGGCAGGCTCAGACGGTGTTAGGCCCAGTATGGATTGCACGTGATTGCACAAAGGTTAGAAAGGTTACCGTATCCCCGGATAACATGTATGGATAGGGTACACATTCAAAATATATGTCTATACAGCATGAGGCAGGCTCAGACGGTGTTAGGCCCAGTATGGATTGCACGTGATTGCACAAAGGTTAGAAAGGGTACCGTATCCCTTGATAACATGTATGGATAGCGTGCACATTCAAAATATATGTCTATACAGCATGAGGCAGGCTCAGACGGTGTTAGGCCCAGTATGGATTGCACGTGATTGCACAAAGGTTAGAAAGGGTACCGTATCCCTGGATAACATGTATGGATAGCGTACACATTCAAAATATATGTCTCAGGAGGCAGGCTCAGACGGTTTCAGGCACAGTATGGATTTGACGGCCCAGATTACACAGCGGAGGAGCAGGGAGAGGTAAAGATTGCAAATGCTGGGGCCCTGCCCAAGCAAGGGGGGCCCACTCGTGGGCGTCGGTACTGGCACTGGGCCCCTCATAGTACAGCGGTGTGTCTGACGGCGGGTGTGCACCACCACCGTCAGAGACACTTGATTGCACTATGAGGGACCCTGTGCCAGTGCCCGCGCCCAAGAGTCGGCCTACCCACCTGTCCAGGGCAACGGCACTCGCACGGTGTCGTGCGGTAGGTGGTGACCCCGGCCATGGGGGGGAGGCAGCACAGTTAGGGAGTTTTAGAAAGTGGCATATGTTGATGTTGGACATTCAGCTGATGCAAAAGGCGAAATAGGTGAAGTACCAGGAAGAGGTGGACCAAAGCAAGCCATTTTTCTGTCACCCTATGTGTCATCAGGGGAAGGTGGGACAAAATCCTTGGAAACCCATGCGTGGTTCATTTTAATGAAGGTTAGATCATCCACATTTTGGGTTGACAGACGGGTCCTTTTTTCTGTCAGGATTGATCCAGCTGCACTGAAGACTCTTTCCGATAGCACACTTGCAGCTGGGCAAGCGAGCTCCTGTAAGGCATATTGTGCCAATTCAGGCCAGGTGTCCAGTTTAGCGGCCCAATAGTCAAAGGGGAATGACCTGTGTGGGAGAACATCGATATGGGAGGAAAAGTAGTTTGTTACCATAGTTGACAACTGCTGTCTCCTGTCACTTTCCATCGATGCAGTATTACCAGTTGTGTGAGCGGTATTTGAAAAATCAGTCCACAACATTGTCATGAAACCCCTGTCTCCAACGCCACTTCTGCTGTGTGCACCACGAACACCTCTGCCAAGCTGCCCCCGGCCCGTACGGCTCGTGTGAGAACCATCACCGCTGCTGTGTGCTGGGAATGCCTCAAGCAACCGATTTACCAGAGTTGCTTGTTTATTAGCCAATATTAGGTCAAGGTTCTCCTGTGGCATGATGTTTTGTAATTTGCCTTTATAGCGTGGATCCATGATGCTGGCCAACCAGTAGTCGTCATCGTTCATCATTTTGGCAATGCGGGGGTCCCTTTTTAGGATCTGCAAGGCATAATCTGACATGTGGGCCAATGTTCCCGGTGTCAATGATGCACTGCGAGTGCTGGGTGGAGGAGCACTTTCTGGCAAATCCACATCCCTCCAGTCACGCACAAACCCTGTACCAGACCTTGCCACGCCAACATTTTCACTTGCCCCACGAGATGCATCCTCCTCCCCTAAGTAATCATCCCCATCATCCTCCTCCTCCTCCTCTTCTTCCTCCACCTCGTCCAGGAGAGGTCCCTGAGCAGACAATAATAATAATAATAATACATTTTATTTT
Organism: Dendrobates tinctorius; assembly: GCF_039654945.1. Classification (NCBI taxonomy): domain Eukaryota; kingdom Metazoa; phylum Chordata; class Amphibia; order Anura; family Dendrobatidae; genus Dendrobates; species Dendrobates tinctorius. The sequence continues at coordinate 12,342,612 of NW_027361775.1, read as the reverse complement.
TATAGCGCCGACATATTCCGCAGCACTTTACATTTCAGAGGGGATTTGTACAGACAATAGACATTACAGCATAACAATAATCACATACAGTAGATTATAACAAATACCAAGAGGAAAGAGGGCCCTGCTCGCAAGCTTACAGTCTATGAGGAAAGAGGGAGACACGAAAGGTGGGTGGTAACAGTTGCCCTGATTGTATGGACCAGCCATAATGTTAAGTGTGTAACAGTACAGACACAGAGGGCTAATGGAGGCATAAAGCATGTGGGAACATGATGCGGTTAACCTGGTTATTTTAAAACTTTTGGCTCTGCCACACAGGGATAGATTAGGTTAATGTGTTGGGGTGGTAGGCCAGTCTGAATAAATGCGTTTTCAGGACACGCTTAAAATTGTGGGGATTGGGGACTAATCGTATTGACCTGGGAAGTGCATTCCAAAGAATTGGTGCGGCACGTGTAAAGTCTTGGAGACGGGAGTGGGAGGTTCTGACTATTGAGGATGCTAATCTCAGGTCATCAGCAGAACGGAGGGCGCGGGTAGGGTGGTATACTGAAACAAGGGAGGAGATGTAGGGTGGTGCTGAACCATGGAGGGCTTTGTGAGTGAGGGTAATAAGTTTATACTGAATTCTGGAGTGGATGGGTAGCCAGTGTAATGACTGGCACAAGGTAGAGGCATCGTTGTAACGATTGGTGAGGAATATGATCCTGGCTGCAGCATTCAAGACAGATTGGAGGGGGGAGACAATGGCTGAATGTCATCAAGGATTCCCTCCTCCTCTTCCTCCTCATCAACATTGGCTGCAGACGCCTGCTCCTTAAGGTGCGTCAAAGTTTGCATGAGCAGACGCATAAGTGGGATGCTCATGCTTAGGATGGCGTCGTCTGCGCTTACCAGCCGTGTGCATTCCTCAAAACACTGAAGGACTTTACAAAGGTCTTTCAGCTTCGACCACTGCACACCTGTCAACTCCATGTCTGCTCTCAAAGTGCCTGGCCGTGTATCCTCCCACAAATGCATTATGGCCTGCCTCTGCTCGCACAGCCGCTCCACCATGTGCAGGGTGGAGTTCCACCTTGTTGCAATGTCGATAATGAGGCGGTGGTTGGGAAGGTGGAGCAATCGCTGCAGCTTCTGCATACGAACGGAGTGTACAGGCGACCGGAGGATGTGCGCGCACAGTCTTCGCACCTTCTGGAGCAGGGCTGTTAACTCCGGATAATTTTTGAGGAAGCACTGCACCACCAGGTTCAAGGTGTGAGCCAAGCAAGGTATGTGGCTGAGTTTTGAAAGGGCTATGGCTGCCACAAAATTACGGCCGTTATCACTAACTACCTTGCCTGCCTCAAGATGTACACTGCCCAGCCATGACTCAGTTTGTCGCTTCAAGTACTCGGCCAGCACCTCGGCGGTGTGTCTGTCGCCCAAACACATCATCTGCAACACAGCCTGCTGACGCTTTCCACTAGCTGCTCGATAGGGGGACACATCGTGTGCAACAGTGGCAGCTGCAGATGGAGTGCTCGTACGACTGCGCTCTGTGGACGAGCTTTCGCTTCTGGAGGAGGAGGAGGAGGAGGAGGGTCGAACGCCTACAGCCAACTGTTTCCTATACCGTGGGCTAGGCAGCACTGTCCCACCACCGCTGTCCCCTGTGGACCCTGCATCCACCACATTAACCCAGTGCACAGTGATGGACACGTAACGGCCCTGGCCATGACGACTGGACCATGCATCAGTTGTGAGGTGCACCTTTCTGCTCACTGACTGCTTGAGTGCATGGACAATGCGGTCTTTCACATGATGGTGGAGGGCTGGGATGGCTTTGCGAGAGAAGAAGTGGCGACTGGGTAGGTCATAGCGTGGTACTGCATAGGCCATGAGTTCGCGGAAAGCTGTGCTTTCCACCAACCGAAAGGGCATCATCTCAAACGAGATTAGTTTGGCAATGTGGGTGTTCAAACCCAGTGTACGCGGATGAGAGACTGAGTAGTTTCTTGACCTACTCATAGTGTCTGGGAGGGTGACCTGGACTTGAGAGCTGCATATGGTGGAAGTAGCGGTGGACAGGGCGGACTGAGAGAGGGTTGATGATGGTGATGGAGTTGGTGTTCTTTCTGATGGCCTAGAATCAGTCTTTCGTTGATATAACAGTGGGATTCCCTGACTGCTGTGGCCTTGCAACGACACCTCAACATTTGCTGCTGTGCTAACCGGTGGGCTTACAGTGGGGGAAACAATGTAGCGTTGCTGACTACCTTCGTTGTGATCAGTTGCACATGTGGCACTTGAGGTTTGGTGTTGTGTCCACGCTTGCAAGTGCATGCTGGTTAAATGTCTAAGCATGCAACTGGTATTCAAATTTTTCAGATTTTTCCCTCGGCTAAAGGTCTTTGCGCACTTCTTATAGATAACCTTGGCCTGATCATGAGGATTTTGTTCAAAAAAGTGCCACACTGCACTCTTCCTACTTTGGCAGACATTTTGCGGCCTAGCACGCTGTGATCTTTTGACCCTCTGGACAAGCTGTCCAGCAACTCTTTTGATGTTTGGAACCTGTCTTTGGAGTGCTCCGGGCCTGCCAGATAACAGCTGTTGCGATGTCGATGTCTGCTGTGGATGCTCCTCATCTGAGCTATTGGAAGCAGCACCCTCTTCCCCCAATGGATGCCAATCTGGGTCAACAACTGGGTCATCCATCACCTCCTCTTCTATGTCATGTGCACCTTCCTCTGTGTCACCGTGTATGGTGGTATAGTGTGCGGGAAGGGGCACCTGAGTCTCATCAGGGTCAGAATCTGGCTCTGTACACTGCGAGGACAATGTAGTGCTCTGAGTGAATGTACCAGCAGAATCATCCATCAGCGGCTGTGCATCAGTGCACTCCATGTCAGATTAATCTTGGCCTGGGTAATTCACCATTTCACTTGATAATCCAGGCATGGTATGTGAAAACAGCTCCATGGAGTAATCAGTAGTATGGCCTGCGTCATCCTTCAATCTTGGTTGGGGTGAAGGACACAAGGAAAGGTGTGGTTCATGAACATGAGCCTCCAATGACGACTCAGTGCTTTTACTTTTTACAACTGAAGAAGAGGAGGCGATAGAGCTGGAGGCTGAGTCAGCAATGTAAGACAAAACTTTTTCCTGATGCTCTGGCTTTAAAAGCGGTTTGCCAACTCCTAGAAAACTAAGCGTTCGAGGCCTTATGTAGCCAGACGATGACGCAGGGTCAGCACCTCCTGCATTCGGTCCTATTTTGCTCTTGCCACTACCATCAGATCCACCACCAACACCATCATTACCAGCTGCCAACCCCCGCCCAATTCCACGGCCTCTTCCACCAGCCTTCCTCATTTTTGGTAGAAATGTAGACAAAATCCAACAAACTATATAGTATGTAAAACAAGGTGTCTATAGGACAGGGGAGATTTTGAATTTCTGCACACACTTTAGGACACTGGACACTTTTGGATTGTGTGAGGCCCAATGAATATCTGAGCGCTATGTGACAAGCTCGATGGCACAGCTGTGACCTAAGTGACTAGAGGATAACTGAGAGTTTGAATCTCTGCACACACTTTTGGACACTGGACACTTTTGGATTGTGTGAGGCCCAATGAATATCTGAGCGCTATGTGACAAGCTCGATGGCACAGCTGTGACCTAAGTGACTAGAGGATAAGTGAGAGTTTGAATCTCTGCACACACTTTTGGACACTGGACACTTTTGGATTGTGTGAGGCCCAATGAATATCTAAGCGCTATGTGACAAGCTCGATGGCACAGCTGTGACCTAAGTGACTAGAGGATAAGTGAGAGTTTGAATCTCTGCACACACTTTTGGACACTGGACACTTTTGGATTGTGTGAGGCCCAATGAATATCTGAGCGCTATGTGACAAGCTCGATGGCACAGCTGTGACCTAAGTGACTAGAGGATAAGTGAGAGTTTGAATCTCTGCACACACTTTTGGACACTGGACACTTTTGGATTGTGTGAGGCCCAATGAATATCTGAGCGCTATGTGACAAGCTCGATGGCACAGCTGTGACCTAAGTGACTAGAGGATAAGGGAGATTGGATTGCTTTTAAAAAAGCAGTTTGTGGAGCAGTGGGTAGACAGCAATGCCAGCCTGTCAGGAAGCCTTAAAAGGCTGCCCAACAACCAACACCACTGATACACCACTATATAGCCTCCCCTTGCACTGCACACAGTGACTGGTGTGTTGTGCAGGCCAAATTGCTATCAGCAGCAGAAGCAGTTTTTTTTTCTTCTCAGCAGGACAAAAAAAAAAATTGGGATTGCTTTTAAAAAAGCAGTTTGAGGCCCAATGAATATCTGAGCGCTATGTGACAGGCTCGATGGCACAGCTGTGACCAAAGTGACTAGAGGATAAGGGAGATTGGATTGCTTTTAAAAAAGCAGTTTGCGGAGCAGTGGGTAAACAGCAATGCCAGCCTGTCAGGAAGCCTTAGAATGCAGCCCAACAACCAACACCACTGATACACCACTATATAGCCTCCCCTTGCACTGCACACACAGTGACTGGTGTGTTGTGCAGGCCAAATCGCTAGCAGCAGAAGCAGTTTTTTGGTCTTCTTCCCTGCCTAACGCTCTCCCTACAGAATCAGCAGCAACCTCTCCCTATACTGAGATCGGCAGAAGTAAGATGGCGGTCGGCGTGCACGCCCTTTTATACCCCCTGTGACGCCCACCAAAGCAAGCCAATCACTTGCATGCCCTTCTGAAAGATGGTGGTGACCCGTGCCTATGTCATCACGTTGCCCACAGTGTCCGTGGATCCTGATTGGCTGAAAAAGAGCGCAAAACAAACTTTTGAAACGCTACTTTGGCGCGTAAGTCGCCGACCTCGTGGCCGACCTCATCCTAGGGTCGGGTTTCGTTTCATGAAACCCGACTTTGCCAAAAGTCGGCGACTTTTGAATTTTTTCGACCCGTTTCGCTCAACTCTAGTTATCACCTTTGCTTTATGGCAAGGTGCTCCATCATGTTGAAAAAGGCATTGTTGATCGCCAAACTGCTCTTGGACGGTTGGGAGAACTTGCTCTTGGAGGACATTCTGGTACCATTCTTTATTCATGGCTGTGTTTTTAGGCAAGACTGAGAGAGAGCCCATTCCCTTGGCTGAGAAGCAACCCCACACATGAATGGTTTCAGGATGCTTGACAGTTGGCATGAGACAAGACTGGTGTTAGCACTCACCTGGTCTTCTCCGAATAAGCCGTTTTCCAGATGTCCCAAACAATCGAAAAGGGGATTCATCAGAGAAAATGACTTTACCCCAGTCCTCAGCAGTCCACTCCCTGTACCTCTTGCAGAATATCAGTCTGTCCATGATGCTTTTCCTGGAGAGAAGTTGCTTCTTTGCTGCCCTCCTTGAGACCAGGCCTTGCTCCAAGAGTCTCCGCCTCACAGTGCGTGCAGATGCACTCACACCTGCCTGCTGCTATTCCTGAGCAAGCTCTACACTGCTGGTAGCCCGATCCGCAGCTGAAACACTTTTAAGAGATGGTCCTGGCGCTTGCTGGTCTTTCTTGGGCGCCCTGGAGCCTTTTTGGCAACAAGGGAACCTCTCTCCTTGAAGTTCTTGATGATGCGATAGATTGTTGACTGAGGTGAAATCTTTCTAGCTGCGATACTCTTCCCTGTTAGGCCATTTTTGTGCAGTGTAATGATGACTTCACATGTTTCTTTAGAGATAACCATGGTTAACAGAAGAGAAACAATGATGCCAAGCACCAGCCTCCTTTTAAAGTGTCCAGTGGTGTCATTATTACTTAATCATGACAGATTGATCTCCAGCCCTATCCTCATCAACACCCACACCTGTGTTAATGGAGCAATCACTGAAACGTTAGCTGGTCCTTTTAAGGCAGGGCTGCAATGATGTTGAAATGTGTTTTGGGGGATAAAGTTAATTTTCTAGGCAAATATTGACTTTGCAAGTAATTGCTGTTAAGCTGATCACTCTTTATAACATTCTGGAGTATATGCAAATTGCCATTAGAAAAAATGAAGCAGTAGACTTTGTAAAAATTAATATTTGTGTCATTCTCAAAACTTTTGGCCATGACTGTATATGTTTTGTTGGATCTTTATTGTGCATTGTGTCATTTTGAAGAACAGATAATAAAACTGAAAGCGGGAGTAATTTTTTAAAAGACTAACGTACCATCTGTGATTTCCTAGTCTTGAAACCAAACTATCAAACTAGAGTAGCTATGTTTTCCACTAGAGAATATAAAGATCTAAATGAAAAAAGTGAAGTAGAGTATAAGTTGGAATGCATGCAAAATAGGAGCATGTTCACATTGGACATTAAACAAACAAACATCAAAACTGCAGAAATGTGTCTAGGCATAGATTTTACTTAGTGTCTAATTTGTTCTGCAGGAATACTGGCAAATATGGACAGGAAAGCTTTTTTCATTTTACGCAAATTATACTCTGAAGTTTTATCTATCATGTAATAGCACCCATCAGGCATCTTATTAGCTTCAAATGTATTTTGCAACAAGACAACAACTCCAAACATATATCCAATGTTATTAAGAACTACTGTATATGTACTGTAAAGAAGAACAAAGAGATCTGGAAGTTATGAGTTGACCTCAATATCTCAACTTATTCAGGATTACATGAAGAGACAAAAAGATTTGTGCTAGCCTACATCTACAGAAGATCTGTAGTTAGTCCTCCAAGTTGCTTGAAACAACTTTATATACAGTATATATCTATATATACAGAATATATATATGTATAATGACCACTGTGTCCGCTAGGGGGTGCTGTGTGGGTGTCCCAGGACAGGTGTACAGGTGCATCCAGTGTGGTAACAGGAGTAGGGTGCTAAAGGACCGTTATGTATCCCAAGGTGGGTGGCCTTGGGATGAAGGCTTGATTATGTTCTGAACAGCAGAGCTACTGCTGATGTTCTGTTCCAATGTGTTAGGGAGAAGCCTTCAGGTGATTGGTGAGACGGGTGGGATCAATCACCTACAAACCCACCCAGGGGCATGTGTCTAGAATGCCATAGTAAAGTGTATGTGTGTGAATGGTTGTAGGACCTGAGATGAGGTCATAGCCATGTGATTCGGTGGGCGTGGCTATGGACCATATAAGGTGACCAGGGTAGGTCACATGAGTGAATGCTTGGACCCGGTTGGTCCATATGGAAGGTCTCATCTGGCTGACGTGCACAAAGATATGTATGCCTTCCTGAGTGCACGTGGGGACGCTGTCATGGCTGCATGTGTCTGAGAGTTCCCAGGAGAGGGAATGAATGTCAGGGCTGAGAAGCAGCTATGAGGTAGCCCAGACAGGGGAAATAACTGTGAGGCTAGAGAGCCTGCGTACCGGACATAGCAAGCCTGTGTGACCACAGGATTAACAGAGCGGAGCTCTGTCATGGATGTTATGCTGATCTGATATGAACTTTCTATTGCTGTTGATGGTTTATGCTGCATAATAAACTGAATGGACTGAGTTATGTTGAGAAACCTATGCCGGACCTGATTTATCGGCTGCCTAGCGAGTATCCCCTACCTTAATGACAAGCGCTACCTTACTATATATATATAGAAATAGATAGATAGATAGATATAGATATATATGCACACACGCACGTGGTCAAAATTGTTGGTACCCCTCGTTTAATAACAGAAAAACCCACAATTGTCACAGAAATAGCTTGAATCTGCCAAAAGTAGTAATTAATCAAAAATCTTTGAAAATGACCAAATAAAAGTCAGATATTGCTTTTCAACCATGCTTCCACAGAATTTAAAAAAAAATAAAACTCATGAAATAGGCCTAGACTGAAATGATGGTACCCTTAACTTAATATTTTGTTGCACAACCTTTTGAGGCAATCACTGCAATCAAATGATTCCTGTAACTGTCAATGAGACTTCTGCACCCCCGACAGGTATTTTGGCCCACTCCTCAAGAGCAAACTGCTCCAGTTGTCGTATTTGAAGGTAGCCTTTTCCAGACGGCATGTTTCAGCTCTTTCCAAAGATGCTCAATAAGATTTAGGTCAGGGCTCATAGAAAGACACTTCAGAATAGTCCAATGTTTTCCTCTTAGCCATTCTTGGGTGTTTTTAGCTGTGCATTTTGGGTCATTATCCTGTGACAAGATTCATAACCTGCGACTGCGACCAAGCTTTCTGACACTGAGCAGCACATTTCTCTCTAGAATCCCTTGATAGTCTTGCTTGAGATTTCATTGTACCATGCACAGATTCTAGACACCCTGAGCCAGATGCAGCAAAGCAGCCCCAGAAAATAACAGAGTCACCTCTATGTTTCACAGTAGGGACAGTGTTCTTTTCTTGATATGCTTCATTTTTCCCCCAGTGAACATAGAGCTGATGTGCCTTGCCAAAAAGATCCATTTTTGTCTCATCTGTCCATAGGCATTCTCCTAGAAGCTTTGTGGCTTGTCAACATATAGTGTGGCAAATTCCAATCTAGCTTTTTTATGATTTATTTCAGCAATGGTGTCCTCCTTGGTCGTCTCCCATGAAGTCCACCTTGTCTCATATGACAGATGGAGTGATCTGACACTGATGTTCCTTGAGCTTGAAGTTCAACTTTAATCTGTTCAGAGGTTTTTCTGGGCTCATTTGTTACTATTTGTATTATTATTATTATTTATTATTATAGTGCCATTTATTCCATGGAGCTTTACATGTGAGGAGGGGTATGCATAATACATACAAGTACAGTAATCTTAAACAATACAAGTCACGACTGGTACAGGATGAGAGAGGACCCTGCCCGCGAGGGCTCACAATCGACATCCGTCTCTTTGATTTGTCATCAATTTTACTCCTTGCAGCCATGACCAGGGAGGTTGGCTACAGACCCATAGAGCTTAATTTCTGAATAATATGTGCAACTGTAGTCACAAGAACATCTAGCTGTTTGGAGATGGTCATATAACTTTTATCTTTAACATGTATGTCTATAATTTTCTTTCTTATCTCCTGGGACAATCCTTTCCTTTGCTTCCTCTGGTCCATGTTGAGTGTTATACACCATGTCACCAAACAGCCTAGTCAGTATCTATAGCCCTCTCTACAGGCCCACTCACTGATCCCAAGATTGTAGACACCTGTGATGCTAATTAGTGGACACACCTTGATTTAACATGTATCTTTTGTCACATTATTTTCAGGGATACTATAATTTCTGTCCAGGCCTATTTCATGAGTTTTATTTTCTTAAAATTCTGTGGAAGAATGGTTGAAAAGCAATGTCTGACTTTCATTTGTTCATTTTCATAGATTTTTGATTTATTATTACTTTTGTCAGATTCAAGTTATTGTCACTATTGTGGGGTTTTCTGTCATTAAAGGAGGGGTAATTAAAGGAGGGGTACCAACACTTTTGACAATGTGTATATATATATATATATATATATTTGTGTATATATATATTAGCGTGACAATGTGTTCTATAGAAAAAAATTGTTTATTCAAAGGCTCACCTCTTATAATTGTTACACGTAATGATTTGTAATATCATTGGTTGTATTTAAAAGGTGGCTTAACAATTAATAGTCATTTAAATAGAATTTGGGTAATTTTAATATAGAGCAGCAATAAGGGCCCAACCGCTCCTTGAAACTCTCTCCAATTTACTTATTTGTAATTTCTAAAGAATATGTAATGTTATTAATATTAGTTTATAGTTCTTGTTTTGGAGTAAATTTGCCAGATTACAGACAATATTCACTGTTTTATGTAAAGACCCCGTCATACTAAGTGAGATCGCTAGCGAGATTGCTGCTGAGTCACAAGTTTTGTGACGCAACAGCGACCTCAGAAGCGATCTCACTGTGTGTCACACCTATCAGCAACCGGCCTCCCCACCGGGTATCGCTGATCGTGCAGGAGTGTCCTGGGTCTTTTTTTGATCGTTGGTCTCCCGCTGGCCATTACGCATTGCTGCGTGTGGCATCGGGAGACCATCGATCAGCGAGCTCCCAGCGCTGTAAGCAGATGCTGGGAGCTGGTATCGAAGGTAAACAGCGGGTAACTAAGAGTGCACGTTACTTAGTTACCTGCTGTGTACCCTGGATACCAGCGTGCTCGCGCTGGGAGCTGGTATCCAAGGTAAACAGCGAGTAACTAAGCACCGCACGCTTAGTTACCTGCTGTTTACCTTGGATACCAGTGCTCACTGGTATCCAGTGTACACAGCGGGTAACTAAGCGATGCGTGCGCTTAGTTACCCGCATCCTCGCTGGTCCTGATCTCTGGTGAGTCTGCCTGTTTGACAGCTCACCAGCGATCACGTAGCAACACACCAGCGATCCTGACCAGGTCATATCATTGTTGGGATCACTGGTGCGTCGCTATGTGTAACGGAACCCCTTTAAATATTTATGCAGCAGCTTAGGTCAATCCCATGTTTCTGTAACTGTCTAATTACATTTTGGCCTGAAATTCACTTACTTTAATTCATAATAGTAATTTTCAAGTGTCAATGAGCAATTTTCCACAAAAAAGGATGAGCGGATCCCTGTGCATTCGGCTTCTGCTGCATTCCGCCACTGTCCAGCCTACACTGGAAGTAAATAGAGTAAATGGAGTGGAAGGCAAGCATGCACTGTGGCCCCATTCACGGTCCTGGTTTCTGTCCTGGACAATAAAGTTTGTTGAAAGGCAGAGTGAAGCATAGCCAATGAACAAACATTGTTGCTGTAGCTTCTCCCTCAGTCAATAGCATAAGCTGTTTATGACGAAGAAGTTGCACAGTCAAATACACAGGGATATGCTCATCCCTATCAGCAACGTATCAAACCTTAATGAAATGTGGTTTTATGTTTGCTATTTAGGCCTCCCATGGGTTTAGTCACTGTTGTCAGAAAAAATGGAGTTAGATAAATGTGGTTAATTGAAGGGACAGCAGGCAGTGTTACCGATCTAACCTGCCATCATATCGGCAGGTGTTGGCCAGGTTTTATTTTCTGCACTGTACAGAATCGCAACCAACATGTACAAGTGCTACCGTCGCAGTCAACAAATGTAATTCCATCCTGGGAAAAAGTGAGAATCCCAACAAAGGCAAGAATATCACATGATCAGTAAGATGAAGAGTATTTTTGGAATTTCATATATATATATAACTACAGGAAGACCGTGACTTCTTGCTTGTTCGAAAAGAAAAAAGGCATTGTGGAAGCAAAGGATTATTAGACAGAAAGCTTGTCAATGTTGAGCAAAGTAGATTTATGAGAGAATAACAGACAAAGAAATGAAGAAAAAACAAAACAGTGAGTTCAGCAGTCAACAGCATCATCTGAACTTTGCTTTAGTAGTAACAGTTGCAGCGACAACAGCGCTTACGAGAATGATAGTGATGAGGGTGAAGGGCATTTTAGACCCTAAAAATGTAATTCAGTAAGATCTTTCAAATTTTTGACTCCAGAAGTTGCTGCAGCTCTAGACAGATTTAATATCAGAAATAGAAAAGTGACCTACCTGCTTGCTGCTGCTTCTCAGTCTTTTGGCCATGATACAGACAATCTCATGTTGAATAGGGAACCTATCAGACAGACAAATTGCCGGCATCAAGATATTGCAGCACATGCTATCAAAGCTCCCTTTGAAAGGAGTGGTCCGCTGGAGGGTAAAAGGCTTGCAAGCCAAAGCTGCAATGAAACTTCTGGGCATCTGGCAGTACTAGTGCCAAGGAAAAGGAACTGAGAAGTTTTGTAGTTCCCAGAGATATCTAACAGCACAGAAGCAGCATAAGATAAAGCTGTATTCAGGGTTCTGCAGGGTTGGAAGCTCTTGATTAAAGTGAAGTTAATATTATTCAACAAATCTAGTAGTAACATTGGTACAAAGGCTGATGCCTGTGTCCTCATGCAACAGAAACTGCTGAAAGAACTACTGAGTTTGCCAAGTGGGAACCACATTCACAAACTAATTATTGCAAGCATGTTTGATAAATTGTGATTTTAGGCTGTCTAAAATCAACTGGATAAAGTTAAGTTTTCGGCTGGAATGTAAGATTACAGTTTCAACCGAGCTAGTTTGACTAAAGGAGTTTCTAGCTGAATTGTGCACAGAAAAAGCTTGTACACTGGTAGTCCTATTCCTTTGCTTGCCAGAAAATCTAGATGGGCACATCAATAATTCAGGGGCCTATCATCGGGCCCCATGGATGGCCAAATGATATATGCTCTGAAGATGTTTATATTTCATCCACAATTTTGATTAAATTTGACAGAGTTAAAAAATCCATATACATACAGAGGGTACAGAATCTATTCAGATCCCTTTAAATTTTTCACTCTTTGTTTCATTGCAGCCATTTGGTAAATTCAAAAAAAGATAATTTTTTTCTCATTATTGTACGTTCTGCACACCAGCTTGACTGAAAAAACAGAAATGTAGAATTTTTTTTAAATTTATTAAAAAAGAAAAATTGAAATATATACATGGTCATAAGTATTCAGACCCTTTGCTCAGACACTCATATTTAAGTCACATGCTGTCCATTTTCTTGTGATCCTCCTTGAGATGGCTCAACTCGTTCATTGGAGTCCAGCTGTGTTTAATTAAACAGGTAGCACTTGATTTATAAAGGCACATACCTGTCTATATAAGACCTCACAGCTCACAGTGCATGTCAGATCAAATGAGAATCTTGAGGTCAAAGGAACTGGCCAAGGAGCTCAGAGACAGAATTGTGGCAAGGCACAGATCTGGACAATATTACAAAAGAATTTCTGCAGTACTCAAAGTTCCTAAGAGAACAGTGGCCTCCATAACCCTTTAATGGAAGAATTTTGGGACCACCAGAAGTCATTCTTGAACTGGTCATCGAGCCAAACTGAGCAATCATGGGAGAAGAGCCTTGGTGAGAGAGGTAAAGAAGAACCCCAAGATCACTGTGGCTGAGATCAACAGATGGAGTAGGGAGATGGGAGAAAGTTCCACAGAGTCAACTATCACTGCAGCCCCTCACCAGTCGGGCCTTTATAGCAGAGTGGCCCGACGGAAGCCTCTCCTCAGTACAAGACATATGAAAGCCAACATAGAGTTTGCTTAAAAAAACACAGGAAGAACTCCCACACTTCAAGAAATAAGATTCTCTGGTCTGATGACATGAAAATAAAACTTTTTGGTGATAATTCTAAGTGATGTGGGTGGAGAAAACCAGGCAATGCTCATCCCCTGCCAAATACAGTTGAAACAGTAAAACATCGTGGTGGCAGCATCATGCTATGTGGGTGTTTTTCAGGTACAGGGACAGGATGACTGGTTGCAACTGAAGAAAACATGAATGTGGCCAAGTACAGAGATATCTTGAATGAAAACCTCTTCAGAGTGCTCTGAACCTCAGACTTGGCCAAAGGTTCACCTTCCAACAAGACAATGACCCTAAGCACACAGCTAAAATAACAAAGGAATGCCTTCAGAACAACTCTGTGACCATCCTAAACTGGCTCAGCCAGAGCCCTGACCTAAACCCAATTGAGCATCTCTGGAGAGGCCTGAAAATGGCTGTCCACCAATGTTCACCATCCAACCTGACAGAACTGGAGAGGATCTGCAAGGAAGAATGGTAGAGGATCCCTAAATCCAGGTGTGAAATACTTTTTGCATCATTCCCAAGAAGACTCATGGCTCTACTAGCTCAAAAGAATGCTTCTGCTCAATACTAGGCAAAAAGTCTGAATACTTATGACCATGTGATATTTCAGTTTATCTTTTTTAATAAATTTGCAAAAATTTCTAAATTTCTGTTTTCTTAGTCAAGCTGGGATTCAAAGTGTTCATTAATGAGAAAAAAAGAACTATTTTGAATTTACCAAATGGTTGCAATGAAAGAAAGAGTGAAAAATTTAAAGGGGTCTGAATACTTTCCATACCCACTGTATATGATACATATTTTAAACTTTTCTTAACCGACAGAAATAAGCTGATATTCTTGAGGTTTGTTGCCTACATTGCCATACATTTCCTATTACGTAACAGGCCTCTGAATGGAAATAGAGATGCGGTCTGTGAAAAAAATTCTGTACATATGCTATTTTAGGACATATAGCTTTGGTATTTATGTGACAGCCCCTTTAAGTTTAAAATTAACTAATGCTACATTTGGAGTGAGTGCATATCCCTTTTACCTGTTTATGTGTCTTCCTTCCATTTCCTTTAAGTGAACCCGACACATGAAATATGCTGCTCAATTCTTGGGCACCATGTATTAGGCATGTTTGACTAGGGAACACTGCTAAGTTTCAGATAAAAGCATACTTTAAAAGCCTCTGTGGATGGAGATCGCGCTGTAGACTAGTCAGATAGGCTGGTCCCAGGTGGCTTCTCCCAATTCGCTGCTTTGGATTGACAGGTCTCTTCCAATACGCATACGAAGGCAAAGCCTTGGGCGGGGAGAAGACACTGGAGACCAGCTTGCACGATTAGTCTGTAATGAGGTCTTGGTCCCTGTTGGGACATGATTACATATTTAGTAGGTTTGTACATTGAGAATTGTCTTGGTAATATTATCTGCATTTGTATGTAGTATTTACAGTAAATACCTGTGCAAACTTCTCTTTTTACACTTACTGTCTCTAAATAAAAAAAAACATGATAAAGAAAGATAAACTTCATAAAAGTTATGCTGTTCATTTAGATACAAATTGAGTGTAAACATTTTTTGAACAGTGATTAGTAATATATGGAATATACTTTAAGTGCATTAAGTCAAGGTTAATTGAATCTCAGCAGGTGCCTCATTGCTAATACGGTTTTGACTATTCCTACTGAATTAATATGCTTTAATAGTTGTTTGTAAGTGACACAAAACAAAATAATTAACAGTGGAAATCACAATGTCTTTGTTCTTGATGCTCAGAAAAATTCTAATTACTAAAGAAATTTGATTTGAACTTATAATGCAATGATATTGCATCCCATTAATCAAACTTTCTAAAAGAAAAAAATATCTTTGTTGCCCTTAGAAGCCAGATTTCAGCTTTTTACTTCTTAATATGCTTCGCTAAAATGAAAGTTTTACTGTGATTGGTCGCTATGGATGACAGTTTTTTCTTTTAAATAGATTTAATTCTGCTGCATTGTGCCTCTATGCAGGAGATGGCATTTTGAGATTGATATCACCAAATAGCAAATCATGAGAAACCTTATATTTGAATGTTTGAGGTTATAATGAGCCATTCTTAAATAACTGTCAAATTGATTGACCTTTTTATAATAGACTACTTGTGTTTTAACAGAAAGAAACATTTTTCCTAACTCTCTAAAAACTTGTCCAGCCGCAAAAGCATTGAATGTAAATTTTATGTAAGCTGTACATGAGCCGTTTGATTTCATGGCTGATTTTCAATAAAATGGTGCCTGAGGTGGCACATGCACACATTGAGACCTCAGCTCAATGATGTCTGCATGAAGTCGAGATCTCGATCTACGCCTGCACCTCCTCCGGCTCCATTTTAGAGAAGGCCAGAACACCAGCCATGAAATCAAACTGCACACGTGCAACCCACTACAAAGATGATGTAGGAACAAAATTTCAAAAATGAGGTAGGTAACTCAAAAATCAGTATTTTGCAAATTCTTGGCACTCAAATGGATGCAAATTGTTAACACTTTAATGAGAGTGATGAAGTACAGTAAAAAAGAAAAGGACACAGTATCCAGCAGAGTGTATCATCAAAATGTCCAATGAGTAGACATTCATGGCAGCGGCGTGAACATGCCATCCAATGTTGGTTCTGTGGTATACCTTTTCTCCAATCTCTTAAACAGTGTGTACCCTGATGAGGATCTTCAAAGACCGAAATCTTTGTTTTACTCTACTACCTCACTGCAATTAAAGTGCAAAAAATTTGCATCAATTTGAATGTCAAGGTTTTGCTGAATGCTTCTATGGTTTTGGATCACACTTGAGGACTTATAACAGAAGTGCTGCAGTTTTCCATTTTACTGAAGAACCACAGTGACCTGTCATTGAACACTGGAGGAAGGTGGGTGAAGGGACCAGAACAGGAGAAGACACAGTCCAACCCTTGTGCACTAAAATATCATTGGAAGAAAACTTGAAATCCTAATTAAAAAAAGAACTACAGATCTGATTGATTAAAAAAGTATCAATTTATTCAGTATAGTAGAGTCACTGTGGGCATCCCTTTACTTTAAATTGCTAAATCCTGCTGACACGTTCTTTTTAAATACACCAAGGAAGGCTACAAGAACTAAAGGGAACTCAAATATTTATCTGTAGAGACTATTATTAAGAGCAAATAGCCACATAAATGGAATAGTAGTGAAATAATCTGGTGCTCTTTAACCCCTTCATGATTTATGACATACTAGCTGAAGAGCCCGGTGCTGCCCGGGCATAGTAACTAACTGTGGTTAGTTACAACAAATTATAATTATCCTCCATTCCATAGTCCTGTGCCCATATACCCATCATACATATCCACCATCCCAGAGGCCCGTGCCCATATACCCATCATACATATCCTCCATCCCATAGTCGAGTGCCCATATACCCATCACACATCCTCCATCCCATAGTGCCATGCCCATATACCCATCATACATATTCTCCATCCCATAGTCCCATGCCCATATACCCTTCATACATCTTCGCCATCCCATAGTTGAGTGCCCATATAACCATCACACATCCTTCATCTCATAGTCCCATGCCCATATACCCATCATACATATCCTCCATCCCATAGTCCCGTACCCATATACCCATTATGACATCATCATCACCATGGCAACCGTTATGACATAACCGTCACCATTGCAACCTATTAAGACATCATCGTCACCATGGCAACCATGGTGACAGCATCTTCGCCATTGCAACCTATTATGACATTAGCGTCGCCATGGCAACCAATATGACATCATAATGAGGGGCGGGGCTTGCAAACTATGATGACATCAGCGTCACCATGGCAACCATTATGACATCATAATGAGGGGCGGGGCTTGATACACACACACTTTTTCCCCATTATGTAGATAGGGGCAAAATTATTTGGTGAATTGGAACACGCAGGGCTAAAATTTCACCTCACAACATAGCCTATGATGTTCTCTGGGTCCAGACGTGTGACTGTGCCAAATTTTGTGGCTTTAGCTGCGACGGTGCAGATGCCAATCCTGGACATACACACATACATGCACACCCACATTGATCTTTATATATTACATATGTACCTCATAGGTCATGTCACTACACCCCATGCAGGCTCCGGTGATGAGCATGATTTCATCAGCTGACATGTGCCCCTAATTCCGGGTGGAATCATTATCCATCCAAAGCTGTTAACATATTAAATTCCGCTGTCAAGTCACCGGAAGAACGTCACTAATCAGGGCTCAGGCACATGATCGTGGGGAAACGATGGGTTGGCATGACAACCCCCAGGTCTGCAATTCCCGCTCTGCTTTGAGCCCCACCCATTGGATGCCATTCACAGCAGATGAGTATTTTACAGCCCTGCTATGTGTATTACAAGCGATCTTCAAGTCTCCTAAGGAGACTATTTAATCATGGAAAAAGTGGAAAAAAAGTTTTTTAAAAAATAAAAACATTAGAATTTAAGTCATCCCCTTTTTGCCGCATTCAAAATAAAATATTAAAAAATAAAAAGTACACATATTTGGTATTGCCTTTTCAGAAATGCCTGATCTACCAAGATAAACAAAGAATTAATTAAATCAGTAAACAGCATAACGAGAAAAAATCAAGATGCCAGAATTACATTTTTTTGGTCACCGCAACATTGCAATACAATAACAGGCAATCAAAACATCTTATTTACCTGAAAATGGTATTAATATAAGCCCTCACCATGATCCGGAAAAATGCGGGTCTCAGAAAATAGCACCATTTTTTCTTAAAAAATTGATTTTTTCATTTCATCACTTAGATAAATAAGAACCTATTCATGCTTGGTATCTGCAAACTCATAATGACCTGGAGGATCATAATGGCAGGTCAATTTTAGCATTTAATGAACATGGTAAAAAAAAACTATTGTGAAATTGCACTTTTTTGGCAATTTCACAGCATTTTGAATTTCATTCCTGTTTTCCAGTACACGATATGATAGAATCAATAGTGTTATTCAAAAGTACAACTTGTGCCACAAAAAGCAAACAGTTATGTGTCATGGTTTGAACAGGGTTCTTGCCCTGCACTCACAGGGTTAAGTGTATGTGGCTTCTTTCTGGATCTGGGAGGGGTATTTATACTCACTCTTTACCTGGGTTCTCTGTCAGCTATACTGTTATTCTGGCTGTGGTTCTGAACCCCCTGGTGTGCTTGTATATTGCATTGCTTGTTTGCTTCCCATGTATGACCCGGTCTGTCCCCTCACTCTGTACTCCGTCTCTCATTTTGATACTATTGTCTTTTCCGGTTCTGACCAACTGGCTTGGCTATCGTTACTCTGTTACAGTTTGTCCCTATTGTACCGTCTATTGCCCGTTCTGGTTTTCTGATCTATTGCTACGTCCTGACTATCCATTCTGTCTAACCCTTTGGTACTGTCGTGCGATCTCATGCTTTGACCTCGGCTTGATCTGGTTTCTGTCTCTGTCTATGCCCCTTGGTAACATTGTCCAGTAGTTACCTTTCTAGGAGTTTCCCTGCAGCTCCTAGCTCTGTAGAGCTTAGGCCACGCCCCCAGCAATCATGTGATTCAGGTCCTGTGAGCCTGGAGCATGCATCATCACCGCTACTGCCCCGCTCCGCAGGTATCTTTGTGCACAGTTTTTGTACTCAGGACATGCGCACTGGCTCAGTGAGCAAGTGCAGCGTGGTGTTCCTGACATTATAGCTGACCCAAAAACAGCAACAGGTTCAGAGGGAGGTTGCTGATGCCATGCAGGTTTCTTTTCCTTCTGGGGCACGGGGTGAGGGTACCCCAGATGTTTCCTTAGTCTCCCCGGAATCACCTGTTAAATTGCCTGACTTTTTCTCTGGGGATAAAAAAACATTTAAGGTTTTTAAGGAGGGGTGCAAACTCTTCTTCTTGTTAAAGCCACGCTCTTCTGGGGATGAGAGTCAGAGGGTTGGGGTCATTATGTCTTTGTTAAGGGGCTCCCCTCATGTTTGGGCTTTTTCCCTTCCCCCTACCTCCCCTGACAGTAAATGCACCTTCGAGGCCCTCGCGCATATCTACGATGAACCCGATCGTGTGAGTCTAGCCGAGGATATGGTGATGAGTGTGTGTCAGGGGAAACACTCGGCCGAGTGGTTCTGCTCTGAGTTCAGACGCTGGGCAGCGGAGGTCTCCTGGAATGATGCTGCCCTCCGGGGTTTGTTCTGTAGAGGCCTGTCCAAATGTTTGAAAGATGCCCTAGCTCTTCATCCTCCACCGGATTCTGTTGAGGATGCTATAATCCAGGCTGTCTTCATGGACCGTAGGCTGCTGGCGAGAGGGGTCATGCTGCTGGAGACCCCTTTATTCTCCAATCTGAGAGACTCTGCATCTAGTCCCGAGCCCATGGAGGTTTATGCCACGTCATTGAAGGAAAAAGAGAGGAGACGCCGTAGAAACAACCAATTGTGCTTTCACTGTGGATCCGCTGGACATTGGAGAAGGAACTGTCCTTCTTGCCCTTCTTCAGTGAAGCCGTCAGGAAAACGACTGAGTCTGGGTAACAAACGAGGAGGTTGCCCAGACTCCCAGGTACCCTTTTCTTCACATACTAAAATTCTGCTTCTGGTGGAGCTAGAACTTATAGACGGTCCGGCTGTGACTACCGCCTTTGTTGACTGTGGTTCTTCTATTAATTTGATGCCAAAGTTGTGACGTTTCATAAGATAGGGACTGTCAAGTTAAAAGATCCTGTTAAAATTGTGGCAATTGATTCTTCTCCTATCACCCAGGAGGGAATTTGTTTCATGACTGATACCTTTTCTCTGAAAGTGGGTTCCACTCACGTGGAAAAATTAAGGTGTTTTGTTCTAAATAATCTGCCGGCTGGACTGGTACTGGGTATGCCTTGGCTTCAACGCCACAATCCTACTATTGACTGGGTCATGGGGGAGATCATTCAGTGGGTTTGTATGGCTAACGGTCTATGTTGTAACTTGACAACTCTTGTCACCCCAGTAAAATCTGTGTCAGTGTCATCTGTCGATCTGGAAGGTATTCCGGAGTACCTGAAAGATTTTGAAGATGTATTTTCTGAAAGTGAGGCTGAGGTGCTACCACCACCTAGACCCTTTGATTGCGCCATTAATCTAGTCCCTGGAGCCAAGTTACCCAAGGCTCGTCTGCTCAATTTGTCCGGGCCCGAATGTCTAGCCATGAAGGAGTACATTACCGAGAGTCTCTGAAAAGGACATATTAGGCCTTCTGTTTCACCTGTGGTGGCAGGCTTCTTTTTTGTTAAGAAAAAAGATGGTGGTTTACGGCTGTGCCTCGACTTTCGGGAATTAAACAAAATTACTGTGAAAAATACATACCCTCTCCCCCTAATTCCTGATCTATGTAACCAACTTACCAGGGCCAAGTGGTTCTCTAAACTGGATTTACGTGGGGCATATAACCTTATGAGTCCGGGAAGGGGGCGAATGGAAACCAGCATTCCTGACGACCAACGCTCCTGCTGTTTTTCAGAATTTTATTAATGCAATTTTCTCTGATTTAATTGGTCGTTTTGTGGTTATCTATTTGGATGACATTCTAGTGTACTCGGTGGAAAGTCAATCTCACTTGCACCATTTGCGGATGGTTCTCATGAGACTGAGGGAGAACCATTTGTATGCCAAGTGTGAAAAATGCTCATTTTTTATGCAAGAAGTATCCTTTCTGGGGTTGATTGTGTCAGGGGAGGGGTTCCGCATGGATCCTTAGAAGGTCCAGGCTGTTACAGATTGGGTGCAGCCTCATGACTTGAAAGGGTTGCAGCGATTTTTGGGCTTTGCTAACTTTTATAGGAAATTTATTAAGGGCTTCTCGCAGGTGGTAAAGCCTCTAACGGACCTCACTCTCAAGGGAGCTGATGTATAAAATTGGTCTGTAGCTGCAAAAAATTCTTTCATGACATTAAAAAAAGTGCTTTTCTTCAGCCCCTGTATTAGTACAACCCGACCCGTCAAGACCTTTTGTCGTGGAGGTTGATGCCTCGGAAGTAGGGGTGGGGCAGTTTTGTTTCAGGGCCCTCCTACCCTTACTAATCTGAGGCCTTGTGCATTCTTCTCTAAAAAATTTTCCTCTGCCGAGAGAAATTACGATGTCGGCAATAGAGAGTTGTTGGCAGTAAAGTTGGCTTTTCAAGAATGGAGGCATTTCCTGGAGGGGGCCGTTCATCCCATTACAGTCATCACTGATCAATAAAATTTTGGCCTATATCGAGACTGTCAAGAGATTGACCCCAGACAGGCTTGGTGGGTGCTTTTTTTTCTCGATTTCAGTTTACCATCACATTCTGCCTGGGATCTAAAAACATCAAGGCTGATGCCTTATCCCGAAGCTTTGATTCGGTGTCCTCTCCAGAACCTCCCTCCTCCATTCTTCAGCCAGGAGTAGTGGTGGCCGAAATCTCTTCTGAGTTACAGAGAGGGATTTTGGAGGCCCAGGCTCGGGCTCCAGGTGGTAAACCCCCGGGTAAATTGTTTGTACTGGAACGTTTTCGTCTCGGACTTATGCAGGAATTTCACGAATCTTTGTTGAGTGCTCATCCTGGGATTGCAGCTACCCGGGGGGCAATTGCGAGGGGTTTCTGGTGGCCCTCTATGGTAACAGATATTAAAAAGTTTGTGACTGCATGCGGCGTGTGTGCTCGTTCTAAAAGTTCTCAGGTCCGGCTGGGGAGTTGTGCCTTTGCCAATATGAGTGGTGGTGGATAGGTTTTCAAAACAAGCACACTTAGTACCTCTCCCCGCATTACCATCTGCTGAAACCCTGGCCCGCTTATTTATGCAGCATATAATTCGGTTGCATGGAGTGCCTATGAATGTGGTGTCAGATAGAGGGGTACAGTTTGTGGCCAGGTTCTGGAGGGCTTTTTGCAAAAAGCTGTGGATTTCGTTGACCTTCTCCTCTGCCTACCACCCAGAGTCTAATGGACAGATGGAGCGCACGAACCAATCGTAGGAGCAGATTCTGAGATGCTTGGCCTCTTCCAGGCAAGAGGACTGGTGTGAGGTATTGCCCATGGCAGAGTTTGCGTTCAACGGTCGTGTGAGTCAATCTACTGGGAAGTCTCCCTTTCAGATCAACTATGGGTTTAACACACATTTTGGAGAGTTTTCCCGCATGGATTCAGGTTGTCCTGGAGCTGAGAGTGCGACACAATGTCTTAGAATTCTTTGTATGGAGGTTCAGAGGAATATTTCCAAGGCAAAGGAAAACTAAAAGCGGTTTGCTGATAGGAGGAGGGGGCCAGGTCCAGCATTTGCAGTAGGGGAGAAGGTGTGGCTATCCACCTGCAAAATCAAGCTTAAGATACCATCTATAAAGCTGGGCCCCAAGTTTATTGGCCCATACAAAGTTGTTGAGGTTGTTAACCCAGTAGCCTACCGACTGCAGCTGCCCACCTCCTTTAAAATTTCTGATGTCTTCCACAGGTCCCTGTTAAAGCCTGAGGGGATGGTGAGAGAGGATCCCTCATCAAATGCTCCACCAGTGCTGGTAGAGGGGCAGCTGGAGTATGAAGTAGGGTGCATTGTTGACTCCCGGTTGGTGCGCCAGAGACTCCAGTATCTTATACACTGGAAGGGCTCTCTGGAGCATCGGTCATGGGTTCCGGCCAGTTCGGTGCATGCCGATCGTCTGGTGCGGGCTTTCCACGCCATATACCCAGACAAGCCAGGGGGTCCAGTGGCCCTCCATTAAGAGGGGGGTACTGTCATGGTTTGAAGAGGGTTCTTGCCCTGCACTCACAGGGTTAAGTGTACGTGGCCTCTTTCTGGATCTGGGAGGGCAATTTATACTCACTCTTTACTTGGGTTCTCAGTCAGCTGTACTGTTATTCTGGCTGTGTGTCTGACCCCCCTGGTGTGCTTGTATATTGCATTGCTTGTTTGCTTCCCATGTATGACCCGGTCTGTCCCCTCACTCTGTACTCCTCTTATTTTGGTACTATTGTCTTTTTCGGTTCTGACCTCCTGGCTTGGCTATCATTACTCCATTACAGTTTGTCCCTATTGTACCGTCTATTGCCCGTTCTGGTTTTCTGATCTATTGCTACGTCCTGACTATCCATTCTAGCTAACCCTTTGGTACTGTCGTGCGACCTCCTGCTTTGATCTCGGCTTGATCTGGTTTCTGTCTTTGTCTATGCCCCTTGGTAACATTGTCCAGTAGTTACCTTTCTAGGAGTTTCCCTGCAGCTCCTAGCTCTGTGGAGCTTAGGCCATGTCCCCAGCAATCACGTGCTTCAGGTCCTGTGAGCCTGGAGCATGCATCGTCACTGCTGCTGCCCCGCTCCACAGGTATCTTTGTGCACAGTTTCTGTACTCAGGACATGTGCACTGGCTCAATGAGCAAGTGCAGCGCGGTGTTCCTGACAATATGGCCATATTGACCAAAAAACAAAAGAGTTATAGCTCTGGGAAGGAATAAAGCAAAAAACAAAAAAGGAAAACCTCAAGGTCATGAAGGGTTAATAGGTGAAAAGGATAATATTTAATTGTCTTATTCAATCAACAGTGTAAAACATGATCTTTTTTTTTAAATCCCACACCTTCATCAGACATACACGGATTGTGGTTGATACATGGAAAACTGGATAGAGATAAAAAGAATAATGCATAGAGTAACATGAAAACCGTTGCTGAATCTTCATTGATCATTTTTGCATTATCTGTTTGGCTATTCTGTTTATCTCAGTCCAGTCTTCCCTGTTCTAGCCACAATTCTGTATATGCCTGATGAAAGACTAGGATTTAAGACTGAAATGTCACGTTTGACATACTGGATTGAATAACAATAATAAATATTATCTTCACGTATTGAAGACTACCAGATTATTTCCGTTTTACATGAAAGAATGTTATAGATAATTTATAGAATATCTATCGTGTAGAAGGTAAGCCCTCAAGGGAAGGGTCGTCTTTTCTCTGTACCAGTCTACCATTGTAAGTTTGTCTACTGTAAGTGATATTTCTATTTTGATGTAACCCCTTCTCATGTACAGCACCATAAATAAATAATATGTTCAGATCCTAATAAAGTGATGATTTATTGTTTGTCACAAAGAATAAGATTTGCTGTTTTTTTTCCTTTTGGAAATAGCCGGCGCTAGACTGAGTACTCACAGAAGCTATCAGTGACTACTTTGCTCTTCATAATATAAAGATTACACATTACATCCAACACTAATTATCAATTTTATGCAGAGACTGGAATGTAATATGTTCGCACATGTGCTGTAAAGAATAATAATTATATCAATCCCTATTTTGGTAGTTGTACTCATATATCAGATATTGAGCAACCACAGATTTGTGTGCGGCCATGTTCAAATGTTCAGTATTTGGTCAGTATTTTACATCAGTATTTGTGAGCCAAACTCAGGAGTGAAACAGGAAAATTATAGCAGATACAATACATGTGCACTACTTCTGCATTTTTCATCCACACCTGATTTTAGCTTACAAATACTGATGCAAATAATGACCAAATACTGAATGTATGAACATGGCCTTGCCAGAAAAATTTCTACTCCTTGTACATCTAGTGAGAGAATTCTAATCTATCATAGAAATAGGCCTAACACTGGCACTTCCTCAAAGTACAACATAACCCTACAAAACAACTGGAAGCTTACACCAAGTAGTAGCAAAACAATTGAACATCTTTATTGAGAAAACATTAAAAATTACATAAAAAAGTAGATAACAGAGATACAAGTGCAAAAATTTACCTGCTAGTCACAGATTATGCAAAATAGTAAATAAATAACTCCCACTGCACACAATAATAAGGTCACAATGTCATAATATTACATATATATGGTTTAGAAAAACCTATATCTCATGATTTATATAAGTGAAAACATATCAAGTGAAAATTATATGCAGATAAAGGTTATTTATTATTGGAAACTAAATTTAATGCCTGCTCTTTAATGGAAAGGAAATGTCATGATCCAGGTTGGATGATGACAGTTAAAAGAACATGTAACTTTTTTTCCTGAAGCTGTGTGCGTAAGTTTGGTTTTGCCCCCAGTGGCCATTAGGATTATTACACAGTGGTGTCTTTTGTTCTAGTTTGCCCCCGGTGGTGGTTAGCGTTATTACACAGGAATCACTAACAGGTGTGACTCATCTGGCTTAACTATAAAGGTGTGTCATGTGCTCTCACTGGTGTTGGTGATAGTGTTCATTTCCAACCATCCTTGGTGGAGAAAGGAGCTAGAGAGAGTTCCTTGCAGCACAGTTAGAGTCCTGGTGTGGAAGGAGTCAGAGGGGATTTCCTTGCAGCTCTGACAGAGCTTGGTGGCAGCTATTCAGGAGGAAAGCTACATTCTGGTGGTGGACTCTGTTGCTTGGAGCTATAGCAACAGAGCAAAGCTAAGTGGTGTTTCCCTGTTTGTGCCTTTCCTTTATGTGTGTTTCAGTGCAGTGGTGGGATTAGTCTCTGCACCGGCCATTTCACTAGTTAGGGGTAGGTGCAGAGCGAGCTAGGGTTCTTAGATTCCAGCTCGGCGACAGGTGTGGAGCCTGTATAGGGACTGTTAGGAGTGTAAAGACTGGCTCAGGGGAGTGCAGAAGGTCTCCACGTCCCCATTCCCTATCGCAGGGCCCACCATTGTAATTGTTTCCCTGGTGTTTCCCCTTATTATTTAAATTCACCCTGCTGGAGGCGGTGTATCAGTTTCACGTGTATTTCTGAAATTCGCCTGCTGGAGGCGGTGTATCCGGCTGCACGTCTTATTATTTAAATTCACCCTACTGGAGACGGTGTATCCAGGGTCGCGTGTGTCATATAAATTTGCCCTGCTGGAGGCGGTGTGTCCAGTCACACATTGACCATTACAGGAAAGTGCTAAGTGCATAGATATTCAATCTATAGTAGATTAGAAATTCATCTGTTTTAAAACACTCTCTAATAATGCAAAGTTGCTAGCAAAGTGCAGAGTGCTTGACAGCAAAAGTTAGTAGAGCACGCATTGTTTGTGAACCAGTCACTACTAGAAGGAAGAACACCAAACAAAATTACCACAGTTATGTTTGTACCTGACCTGTGATGCAGTAACGACACCTCAACGCGCGTTTCACGTTTGCTTCTTCCTGGAGAATGTGTCTAGTTGGTGTGATGTCAGAGCCATGCTGTGAAGCATTGCCCTGATGCTCCAAATCTCAACTGTCAGCATGCAGTCTCACACATGTATTGAATGATAGGGTTTGAGATTACTACAACACCCACCACTTGACTCTTCTGTGACTTTTGTTTGCTATTTTAGTTGAAGTGGATTCGATTTGGAACAAAGAGGGTTTTGAACATTTACAAAGATTCTCTAGACCACATATGTCAAACTATTGCCTGTGGGCCAATTCTGGCTCGCAGGGTGAGGTTAGACTTTTTGGCCCACAACGTTGGGCCGGTCCTCAATACAAAATACACCCTCACTCGATATAGCACTTTCATCCATCATCACACTTTGAACTATATCGGCATCCTGGTGCCGATTCAATTGAGAGTAATGGTGGAGGAGGGAGCATCAACAGACACTTCTTCTCCCATCATTCCCCCTCTGCCTCTGACAACTTAGCGCAGTGGGCACAATGACATCATAACATAATACATGAGAATGTATTAAGACATTAATGTATAAAGACATCAACAAACTGGAGCAAGTTCAGAAAAGAGCGACCAGAATGGTGACCGGTCTGCAAACCCTGTCTTATGAGGAAAGGTTGCAGGATTTGGGAATGTTTAGTTTGCAAAAGAGAAGACTGAGAGGAGACTTAATAGCTGTCTACAAATATCTAAAAGGCTGTCACATTGTAGAAGGATCAACTTTATTCTCATTTGCACAAGGAAAGACTAGAAGCAATGGGATGAAACTGAATGGGAGGAGACACAGATTAGATATTAGAAAAAACTTTTTGACAGTTAGAGTGATCAATGAGTGGAACAGGCTGCCATGAGAAGTGGTGAGTTCTCCTTCAATGGAAGTCTTCAAACAGAGGCTGGACAGACATCTGACTGGGATGATTTAGTGAATCCTGCTTTGAGCAGGGGGTTGGACCAGATGGCCCAGGAGGTCCCTTCCAACTCTATGATTCTATGATTTCTATGATTTCTATGATTTCTATGATTTCTATTTTTTTATGTGGTGCCCATTATACTGTATGGAGCACTATGAGAGGTCCATTATACTGTATGGAGCCCTATGTCGGACCATTATACTGTATGGAGCACTATGTCAGGCCATTATACTGTATGGAGCACTATCTGGAGCCATTATACTGTATAGAGCACTATGTGGAGCCAATGCAAGGGCAATGCATTGCCCCAATATACTGTTTGGAGGACTATGTGGGGCTCATTACACTGCATGGAGCACTTTTTGTGGCCATTATACTGTATGAAGGGCTGTCTGAGAGATATAGTTAGAGAATCCTACTGTGATGTGGTCACCATTCTTTTTCAGGAGGACTGAGAGGATGTTCAGTAGGGTCATCACACAATACATGTGTTAGGCATCAGATTTCTGTCGCTGCACAGCGAGAATCCCGAGCCTTACTTCCGGCGGTCTCCCATTCCTCTCCAGCCGCAGAGGAGCTTGCTCAGACCAGCTCCGTGGGTTTGCTTGCTGCTGCCACCTCTGGCACAGCAGAGGAACTTGCTCAGCAAACTCGTTGGTCCCGGTGCTCTGCCCAGACCAGCTCCGTGGGTTTGCTTGCTGCTGCCACCTCTGGCACAGCTATGGCAATGCATGCTGCTAAGCAGCGAGAGTCTCCAGGGACTAAGTCCTCATGTCAGGCCACTGAGCATGCCCGTGGTGTGATCTCCCATTGGAGATCGAAGGTCACGTGCTCAGGTCCTGCTCATGTTCGGATTGGCCCATCCGAGAAGCCAGGAAGGTCCCGGACACTCGCAGCTATAAAAGGTTTGCATGGCCGCTAGGCCATGCGCTAGGATAGCCAGTATTTTCTGACTATAAGGAGTGAGTGATGGATGCACGTATGAATGTCTCTGGTGACTGACTCATTATGAAACCCCTACCCTTGGTACACATGTGTTGTGCAGCCTAGAGTGCTAGCACCCAGGCTTAGGCGTAGGTAGGACAGAGTTGAGTCAGATATTAGTCACTATCAGTGACTCGGCACGCCTCAGAGCAAGTGCTCTGCACTCCTTAGCCAGCGTCTATAGCGGCGTTCGTGGCAGCGACGCCACGCGCTCAGTGGCCTAGAAGGACTCTAACCCCGTGCCTTGGGGTGGAGTTCTGTGGCTGTTTGCTGTACGCTCTGTGGCCGGGCTCTGTGAGCTAAACAGGCTCCGGCATTCACTTTCAAGTGGCTGTGCGGTTCTGTGAAGTAACAGAATCCGCTCCTATTCACACTGGGTGACGTAACCCACGTGTGACTGTTTTCATGCTGCTCTTCCCTTCCGCCATTACCTCGCAGCAGTGTACCACCTCTGCACGGTGGACCCCGGGCTGCAAACGCACTCGCTACTATTTTATAATCTGGTGCGTTCCACCAGTCCTAACAACATGTGGAGGGTACAGTGGAGGAATTCACTGTAGGGGTATCATACTGTGTTTGGGGGCAATTTTTTTTGTATCTTACCTTATAATCTATATTATTCAAAGTTTTTTATAATTTGTAATTAGATATTTAAATTAGGCCATTGGGTCATATGCTGTTTACTGCTTTTACATAACAAGTTATATTATTCCAATATTTTACTCTAAGATGTAATAATTGAAATGCACCTTCTTCATGGGACAACACTTTTATGTTTGTTTCCATATTAAAAAAGTTCATCTTTATATTTGATGCTAAGGAAAAAATTCTCCAATTGTAGACTGTTTTTAAATAATTGGCCTGTGACTTTGCTCAAGTTTTTAATTTTGACCCTCTGTGTATTTGAGTTTGACATCCTTGCTCTAGACAAAGAAAAGAAAACTACATCTTAATGATTTGAGGAATTTGCTACAATTCCTGATAAAAATTTATTACCAGATTTTTCATTAACAAACGCTCTACATGTGGCTTAAATTAAGACATTTCCAATTCTCAGTGAAAAAAAACCACCGGAAGAATATTCAGGAATTAGCTAATGCACTGTATTAACTGCAATTACTTGCACTACAAAAATAAAGCTTGGATAGCATCTCAAATAAATGTCTGGTTGTGTAAAATAGAATTGTTTTAACAGCTATAATTGTATTCGTATTAGTTTTTACAGATCTGTGGCAGTATACTAATTGCCCTTAATTTCAGCAAGATTAAGTTGATAGTAATATCCCATTCCAAAAATAAATGACACTAGCAATTGTTGTAGCAGGAAACTTTGGGTTTCAAATGATCTAATCTGTTTTATTGCAATTGTTATATATTAACATTTTAAAACATGTAAACAAATATGAAGCATTCATATGATTATAACTAAAATGAGACAAGCAAAATCAGTATAAAAGAATATCTTATACACCATCATCATTGTGAATGTTTGCATATTAAGTACTGAAGCTTTAGGCATGCTTTGCAAAGTTTTTCATAAAATGTACGCTGCCAGCAGTAACCAGCTAAGCAGTGTTTTTTATGCTTGTGCTTTTCCCATAAAGCATATTCAAATGTGTGAAAGCCAGCAGCATTTTCTGTGATATTCTTTGTTTTTAAAGAGGTACATTTATATGCCTTGACTGCACTCACATTTTAAATCTTTTCGGTTCTTGTTTAAAGTACAAAACGGAGAGATTTGCTTAGTGCAACCAAGCTGTAGCTGCATTGCCACAATTACATGCAAGTACCTTGGCTGCATTCCCTGCATTTAGGTGATCAGGATAACCTTGACCAATCAATTAAAGAAGTTGTTTATTTTAATCTCTAACACATGACCATATTTTTTGTCCAAATGCTATCTGATAAAACATCACACTCTGACCAATGAAATTCTATGGGTCCGTTCATAAGTCGGTTTTTCCCTCGGACAGATTCTGACCATCCCTTGAGAAAGCAAGGCTGACAGCTGCGAAACGCGCATCGGGGTGTGCTCAATAGGACGCCACACACACGGTGAGAGACCTGTCTTTTCTCCTGCTTCCCCTATACTCCCTCTCCCCCTAGTCACATTACTAGTGTTTTACTTATGCATAGATGGCTTCGGCTGTGCGGGTGTGATTTTACCTGCGGTCTTTTTACATATGGTAGCTTTCCAGCAGGGAGAGTCCTCATGGACATGCTATTGTGATGGGACACTACATGAACTCAGGCTTCTGGTAGTTCTCTCACCTTATGGTGCTACTCTTGAATATAACATATGAATTGTTCACTTATGATGCTGGGTATCAAACTGTTCTGGTGTCTTTTTTAACACATCTATTTTATCTAAACATCTGTCTGTGTATTTATTGTATGGTGTCAATAAAGTATTTTGTTAATTTTTCTATTTCTCTTTGGAGTTGTGTCCAATATTCGGATTGCACTCGTCTATACAAGTCAATGAGTCTCTAGAAATCGTCAGACTTCACTTGGATGACATTCAAGTGCAGTTCAATTTTTACGGACTGACAGAATGGGGAAGATGGAGACATTTTTTCTACATTTTTTCATCTGAGAATATTGGATCACTCTATGAAGAAACTGTGATCAGAATTTGATTAGAGTGTGATTAATATTATCGGCTCGATTCTTCAATATGAGAAAAAACATGCTGGTGTGACCCTAGTCTAAACCTGTGGCACTGATAATATGCTCACCAATCTCTGTCTGCTCTGGTGTCCAGCACCGCTCTGGGTCAAAATGATGTAAAGAATATGAAAAATTATAGAGATCTGAAGGAGAAGGGAAAATACAACAGATGGGCTAATATAACATAATTTTTACTAATGTTTTCTATTTTTTTAGTAGGCTACATTCCTATTCTTCATAAAACCAAAGTAAGGAAAAATTTATGATACAGGTGCTGTTATTACAAGTGTTGTTCGGTAGAAAAAATATATCCTCAAAATACTTTTATAGCTAGTTTCCTCTTTGAAATTTATAACTGTGTTATCCAAGAAATATTTTTAGTACACTTATTTAACCCTTGTTTCCCAGCATACTTGTTTTTCTTATTCAAGGTTTTAAAGTTCCACAGCAGGCTGAAAAACTACAATTTTTTTGGTTCCCTTTCTGAATTGTTTTCTGCTGGCTCACTCCATTTTTTAAAAAACATACCTCATGTTACTTACCCTCCCTGTGTGCAGTGCTGTGTCTGTGGCACTGCTCCTATATCCTCTGATTGTGCATGAACTGCTAAGCTCATTGATTGGTTGCAGCACTAATGTGACATCACCACTGCAGCTAAGCATCATCGGTCACTATCTCTGCTCTCTTGCTCAATCTATGGAAGCCCAAATCTGCACGGGGATCACCCACAGCAAAGGATCTATCTGCATGTCGGAAGCTTACTCCAGCCTGTGACACAGCCTGGATGATTTGTTCACAGAGGTGAATATACTGCAAAGTTATTTCTATTTCTTGAATTTTTATACTGGATGATAATTTTTGGATAAATTATGAAGAAAAACAAATTGTGCCATTTTCTGTTTTGAATGGACTACAGTGAGTTGGTGGGAGCAATTGCTATGTGGCTATCATAGGTGTGGGACTTTAGTATTACCGTATATGCTCAAGTATAAGTTGATCCAAGTATAAGCCAAGGCACCTAATTTTGCCATGAAAAACTGGGCCAACTTATTGACTCAAGTACAGTCATGGCCAAATGTATTGACACCCCTGCAATTCTGTCAGATAATACTCAGTTTCTTCCTGAAAATGATTGCAAACACAAATTCTTTGGTATTATTATCTTCATTTAATTTGTCTTAAATGAAAAAACACAAAAAGAATTGTCCTAAAGCCAAATTGGATATAATTCCACACCAAACATAACAAAGAGGGTGGACAAAAGTATTGGCACTGTTTGAAAAATCATGTGATGCTTCTCTAATTTGTGTAATTAACAGCACCTATAACTTATCTGTGGCACCTAACAGGTGTTGGCAATAACTAAATCACACTTGCAGCCAGTTGACATGGATTAAAGTTGACTCAACCTCTGTCCTGTGTCCTTGTGTGTTCCACATTGAGCATGGAGAAAAGAAAGAAGACCAAAGAACTGTCTGAGGACTTGAGAAACCAAATTGTGAGGAAGCATGAGCAATCTCAAGGCTACAAGTCCATCTCCAAAGACCAGAATGTTCCTGTGTCTACCGTGCGCAGTGTCATCAAGAAGTTTAAAGCCCATGGCACTGTGGCTAACCTCCCTAGATGTGGACGGAAAAGAAAAATTGACAAGAGATTTCAACGCAAGATTGTGCGGATGTTGGATAAAGAACCTCCACTAACATCCAAACAAGTTCAAGCTGCCCTGCAGTCCGAGAGTACAATGATGTCAACCCGTACTATCCGTCGGCATCTGAATGAAAAGGGACTGTATGGTAGGAGACCCAGGAAGACTTCACTTCTTACCCCGAGACATAAAAAAGCCAGGCTGGAGTTTGCCAAAACTTACCTGAAAAAGCCTAAAACATTTTGGAAGAATGTTCTCTGGTCAGATGAGACAAAAGTAGAGCTTTTAGGGCAAAAGCATCAACATAGAGTTTACAGGAGAAAAAAGAGGCATTCAAAGAAAAGTACACGGTCCCTACAGTCAAACATGGCGGAGGTTCCCTGATGTTTTGGGGTTGCTTTGCTGCCTCTGGCACTGGACTGCTTGACCGTGTGCATGGCATTATGAAGTCAGAAGGCTACCAACAAATTTTGCAGCATAATTTAGGACCCAGTGTTAGAAAGCTGGGTCTACCTCAGAGGTCATGGGTCTTCCAGCAGGACAATAACCCAAAACACACTTCAAAAAGCACTAGAAAATGGTTTGAGAGAAAGCATTGGAGACTTCTAAGGTGGCCAGCAATGAGTCCAGACCTGAATCCCATAGAACACCTGTGGAGAGATCTAAAAATGGCAGTTTGGAGAAGGCACCCTTCAAATATCAGGGACCTGGAGTAGTTTGCCAAAGAAGAATGGTCTAAAATTCCAGCAGAGCATTGTAAGAAACTCATTGATGGTTACCGGAAGCGGTTGGTCGCAGTTATTTTGGCTAAAGGTTGTGCAACCAAGTATTAGGCTGAGGGTGCCAATACTTTTGTCCGGCCCATTTTTGGAGTTTTGTGTGAGATGATCAATGTTTTGCTTTTTGCTTCATTCTCTTTTGTGTTTTTTCATTTAAGACAAATTAATTGAAGATAATAATACCAAAGAATTTGTGTTTGCAATCATTTTCAGGAAGAAACTGAATATTATCTGACAGAATTGCAGGGGTGTCAATACTTTTGGCCATGACTGTATAAGCCAGATATGCATTGTCCCCTCATCCCTGTCCTGGTATGTGTGGCTCCCCATCCCTGTCCTGGTATGCATGGCTCCCCCTTCACTGTCATGGTATGCATGGCTCCCACCTCACTGTCCTGGTATGCATGGCTCCCCGTCGCTGTCCTGATATGCATGACTCCCCCATTGCTGTCTTGGTATGCGTGGCTCCACGTCGCTGTCCAAGTATGCATGGCTCCCCCTCCCATCCTTGTATGCATGCTTCCTATTACAGAAAAAGTTCTACTCACCCTCCTGCACACCCTGCATCTCATTGGTCCTGGTGCTCTCGCAGCATCTCGTTGTTACCAGTTTCCAACAACTCTTCCTGTGCCAAGTGATCACATGACCCCGCTCATTAAGGTAATGATTATTCCCTCCATGTCTATGGGAGTGGAGATGCAAGCATATTCATTACCTTAATGAGCGGGGCCATGTGATTGCTCAGCACAAGAAGCGCTGCTGGAAGCTGGAACCAACGAGATGCAGGATGCACAGGAGGGTGAGTAGGATTATCTTCTGGAAGCCGGCATCTGCAGCTATTACTGTGCGCACTTTAGCAGCGGCACAGGCTTTAGCCACAGCCGCTGGCTCCTGCCTCTGTGACCCGCTGCTCCACTGCACCCCCTCACCTTCCGGCTTTCTGGGACAATTGACTCTTGTATAAGCCGAGGGGGCGTTTTAAGCGCAAAAAATGTGCTGAAAAACTCGGCTTATACATGAGTATATACGGTAAATAAGATATTTTTTCATTTTTTCGTATTGCCAAACATCAAAAACCAGGGTGGCACCATGGGAATAGAGATGGATACTCTATCATAATTGATGGCTGTCAAAGGTTTTCTGAAAGGGGACAAACATAAGTTAAATAGTTGATTAATAATGTTTCATTGCTAGATAAACACTTTAACAAGCAGAATGAATGTAATCCTTTATATTATTTCACATACAAATTTCAGTTTTAATTAATTTTACAAGTAGCATGTGATATGTAGGAGTTTAATGACAATGAAGTGAAGATGATGACTAGCAAAAAGTTATTCTTGACTTTGTACCATTTAGGAGTGATGTATAAAATGCACACAGCTGGCATATGGAAGATAAATTAGATATGGTTTATCCTCTTATTCCCTTAATGTGACAATAATATGTTTTAGACATAACAGCTGCTGCACTCACTTAGCTAAATTCGCCCTAAATTCATGCATACTCACAATCAAGAAATGCCCATGAATGGCAAGATTCAACGTACAATACAGAAGTGGTTTTACACTTTTTAGTGATCAATTCGTTTTGGTTTATTTAAAAAAAG
Source organism: Dendrobates tinctorius (assembly GCF_039654945.1). Taxonomy (NCBI): domain Eukaryota; kingdom Metazoa; phylum Chordata; class Amphibia; order Anura; family Dendrobatidae; genus Dendrobates; species Dendrobates tinctorius. The sequence goes on along the minus strand of NW_027361775.1, from coordinate 12,307,708 downwards.
CAGTATGTTCTGTAGAGATTAATTTGAAGATATAAATAAAAAAGGACTAAGAGTTTAAATGTTGAGCTCATAAGAAATATAATATTATATTTTGCATTTTACAATGCTGTAATAGAAATGATTTATAGGGAAAAATATATTTTGGTAATATATATAAAAGGTACGTCTATTTTGAGTCCACTTGGGAATATTTTGCAATTTTAAAAAACGTACCTTGAATATTCGGCTTCATCAAGCCATTGTTCAACATGGACTGACAACTACAATTCCCAGCTTTCAAAGGTTGCTATTGTAATCAGCTAATTGGATCACTGTTCTCTTCGTCATGCCATTTTAAATGCTCATTGACATTGGCTGCAAAGTAGGGTATGATTGTTATATAGTCCACAGTGCCAGAACTATGAAGCAAAGCTGTTTTTGTTGCAAGCTGAGACTGCTTTTATAGCCAAGACAATCTTTAAAATATAGAAAATATGCATAGGGGTATAAAATTTCAATATTTTGACCTGTATGGAGGGAATGCTAAATAAGCCACTGATGACTTCAGCAGCTTGAGTAGCATTAATAAGCTGGCACGTTAGGGGACAACCGATACCAGTGTGTGTGCCAATTAGCAATATGTTACTTAATAGCATTGGAACCAAAATTGTGCAGTCAATGGATAAAGAAAGACACATTTGACAAAAAAAAATAAGATTTTTACACGTATGAAGATTCAGAATGCAATTTTCATTCCTTTTATTTTCAATACCACTAAGATATAAACCATGCTCCTTTAGACAAATTATTCTCCATAATACATTCCGGATGTGAGTTTTGTTCATGTTGAATATTACAGCTGCCGCTAGTTTTCATATACCAAACCAGTTTGCTCTCTTTACTCCTGAAAATAAGGCCCTTGTATGATAACCTCCTCCATTTTCTGAGACAAGTACAGACACCTCCATACTGTCTATGTATGAACTCTTCCCCTCTGGCTCCAGATTATGATGTGCTTCTTTTCCTCTCTCATCATGATGATGCTGTCTGTGTGATCCCTTAGCCCTTTACTCTTGAACTTTCTCAATGCTTACCTCCCTGTCTATAACTTGTTTTACACAGCAATGTTCAACTGTTCCCCATCCTTTCTGCTAGTATTTCTTAAAGGGAAATCTTCACTTGAAAAAACACTAATAACCTGCAAATATGAGGTTAATCTGCAAGTTAATAGCATTCTGAACCTGCACGGCATCTGCACTTAGAGCTGACAGCTCACTTAGCATTAGTGATGGCTGTCAGTCAGTGCGAAGGGCGGGATTACAGCCACTGCACTCTATACACAAAGTGGTGTCTGAACCTATGCTTATGTCATCCACATGACTGTAAGTCAAATACTGGCAAAGAAAATAAAGTTCATTTGCTCATGAAAGTGGGGTTCCAAGTGCCAGTGTCGTACAGGTTCAGAACATTATTAACCTGCACATTAACGCCATATCAGAAAGTTACTAGCGCTTTTCATGTGGCAGGTTCCCTACGACACTGAACTATTGTGAAAAAATGGGTGTAATTGAACATAGAAAGCATCCCTTAGCCAAAAGCAGTCAGGAGCAGTGTTGTTTTCCGGTCTATGCCATAAGCTATGTAAAGGACTTGCCCAAACACTAAGCAGGAGCCAAAATAAGGTAGGCAATATTTAATGATGGCCATTTAGGAAGTTGTCTAATTGTGCACTTAAAGATCAAACAAATGAAAAAAATCACTGCCAAGGTGTCCATAACCTTAAAACTTTATTTGTGGGATGTTTAGTTTTTGTAAGCACAGTGGTCTGCAGCCATTATTCAAAGCAACTTTCAGGAACTGAATTTGAAAAAAGGAAAAAAAACATTAACTTTGTGCTAAAACTTTGGCCATTAAAAGTTATTCTACAGATTCCGACTACATATTTCTAGATGAGAAATATTTGCAAAAAAAGAGCAGAAAATGTGTGTTTGATAATGGGATCTATGTTATATCGTAGTTAAGGCTGGTTTCACACTTGCGTTTTTTTTCGCGGGATTTTAGCGCTAAAAAACGCATGCGTTTTTTTTCCTATACTTTGCATGGGATGGCTTATGTGCGCATACACACGTGTTTGTATGCGTTTTTGCGCGCATGCGTTTTTTTGCGGTATGCGCTCGGGTGCACAAAATGCATCCTGTTGCATTTTTTGGGTGTCCGACTTGCCTCAAAAAAACGCATGCGCGCGCAATCCGTTTTTTTACAGCAAGACACCCATTATAAGTCTATGGGTGCGCATATGTGCGCATTGGCATGCTTATGTATGCGTTTTTTTTGCACATGCGTTTTTTTTGTTAACCATGGAATTTAGGGGTTTGGGTTAGAGTTAGGGTTAGTTAAGGGGGTTTAGGGTTAGGGTTAGGGTTAGGGTTAGGGTTAGGGTCAGGGTTAGGGTTAGTTAGGGTTTAGGGTTTGGGTTAGGGTTAAGTATGGTTTGGTTAAGGGTTAGGGTCAGGGTTAGGGTTAGGGTTAGGGTCAGGGTTAGGGTTAGGGTCAGGGTTAGGGTTAGGGTTAGGGTTAGGGTCAGGGTTAGGGTTAGGGTTAGGGTCAGGGCTAGGATTAGGGTTAGGGTTAGGGTTAGGGTCAGGGTTAGGGTTAGGGTTAGTAAAGTCATGGTTTGGGTTAGTGTGAGGGGCCACCTAATGTTTGGAAAAAACGCAAACGCGGTAAAAATGCACTAAAAACGCATACAAACGCATAAAAACGCTGCGTTTTTTTCATGCATGCTCATAAAAATGCTTGAAAAAAACGCAGCAGTTGTATGCTTTTGTATGCGTTTTTTCAATGCGCTTTTTTGCGGGAAAAACGCGCTGCAAAAAAAAGCAAGTGTGAAATTAGCCTAAGTAAAGTTTTGACCAGTAGGCTACACACTTATCCCAACAATAATAACATTATTACGTTGGTTTAGAACTAATAACTTGAATTGAGATAAAATAATAATGTTTAAATACATAGATATGCAATAACTGAACATTTTCATAGGTTTAAGTAGCCAAAAAATGAATTCACACAAGTTTTGATTAAAATGTTTCATGAAGATTACCAGTGTATAGGTCAAAACATTTTATTTGAAGACAAAACACTTCAAATTTTGATAAAGTTCAAACTCAGTTGTCTTTATTGCAGTGCCATTGGGATCATGTTTTGACCTACTAAGAAGTCTGATGCATTCATATGCAAAAGCAGAGTATTATAATTCTGTTTCTTCAATATTTCAGAAAATGAATTTGAATTACCGCAGTTCTTTTGTATTGTTAATAGCATTATCTGCTCACTTACTTGAGGCAGTTACTCCTTTTTAACTCATAGATGAATTTTTATTAATAAATATAACAAAACTTTTAGATGCTTATAAAATGCATACATCAATGTAGCAATATACCATCATCCTGTAAATGCTGCATAGTTTTACAAGGTTGGTCACTTATCAAATCCATAAGATGTTCACTTATTTCAGTTTGTCCTTATGACAATGATAACAATTGAGTAGAATGAGGTAGCTAAGACCCAGAATGGTCAAGAATCACATATAATAAGTATACCAAAAGAGTCCAAAGACCCTACTAGTGACCCAGCCTTTCTCTAACTTACATTTTATTTGCATTAACTTAAAATATTACCTGTGACTAATCGGGTATAAACACCGTGAATAAAAATTATTATTTATATCCCCTAATTAATATTGCATCTGTACTCTAGGTACCAAATTAAAAAATACAAGTAAGCAGTCATCCAGAACAACATCCATTGGACCTCCACTGATCCTGAGAATTAGGGTTCCGAAAAACCCATATGAATGGAGCTTAGGTCAATCACGCACACTGCTTTCCTTTCATTTTTATGAGGGTAATGAAGACCAGCTGAGTGCAGCTTTCGGCTATCTACAAAAGTACCATTAATAATGAATTGAGGAGAGAGCCAATAGTTGACTAGTGCTGCATGAACATGGGGCTTTTCAATCTCAGGATCGGTGGAGGTTCCAAACTTCCAAACTTGAGCATCTACCATTAATATATTTATAAAATAAACAATTTAGAGACATTTTAATCATTGTGTTGGTTAAACAGATTTTTTAATTATTTATTTAGCTGGCATCCTGGTGCAAAAAAAATGATAAATTAGAGGCATGGCTACCATCCCAATGCCGTCTACATTATGTCAAATTCCCCTAAAGATGCTGCATGGCAGTGCAACATGTTGGAAGGACATATTTGGCACATATAAAAGTTTTTAATTGGGTGTCCAGGGTTGTTACACTGGATAAAGAGAGAAGTTGCTCTGAATGCTCGCTGATAATATTTTGAACACAGTGCCATTAGTATTGATAGAGATATACACTAAATGAGTGAATTTAAAGCAATATACAATAGGCCACAAATTTATCTAATTTTTTTAGACACTATTCACTGTTAATATTTTGAGGTAATGTGAATAAAAGGAAATAATAATAATAATAAGCTTTATTTTGCGCCAACATCTTCCGCAGTGCTTTACAATTGAACAGTTTCAAACATAACAGTCAAAAGTAACAACTTTAGCAATAATACAATGATTACGGCAAAATGAGGTGATACAAAGTACAGGTGTGTATTTACAGTGTTGCATTTACGATGGTCCAGCCATCTTGAGGGAGTGGGGGATAGTTGGGGATAGTGAATGGGCTACACATGCCACTTACAAACAATAATGACTGATTAGGGAATGTGATAGGCTGCTCTGAACAAATGTGTTTTGAGGGAGCGCCTAAAACTGTGCAAGTTGTGGCTGGTCCTAATTTCTTGGGGTAGAGCATTCCAGAGGATTGGTGCAGCGTGGGAGAAGTCTTGGAGTCGGGAGTGGGAGGCACGGATTAGTGGAGAGGTTAGTCAAAAGTCGTTTGCAGAGCGCAGCGGTCAGTAAGAAATGAGGGAGGAGATGTAATGGGGTGCCGCACCATGGTTATTATTTAACCCACAGATTAGAAAATAGTAAGGAATATGTGATAACTTGATACAAACTTTTTAACTTTATTTAACATACCCAAACCTATTAAAAATGTTTCCTGCATCATGATATCATTATTAGAGTTGAGCAAAAGGATTCAAAGAACCCTGGTCCAATGGCCATATCTGTAGTCTTGCTTACTGCCAGTATCTTTGGTGAAATTCAGACTAGTAGGCTCTGATCTGTGTCAGGCATGCATCACCTTGGTAAAATGACATTGAACTAGGCATACTAGTACAGAAAAGCATCAGTAAAAGGGTGAGACAAAAAATAATACTCATCTGTCCTCTGCCACAGCCCTCCACCCCCGCTATGCACAGCTTCTTTTAGCCTCTTCTTTTCTATTTCACTAGATGTGACACCCTCATCCTCTATATTCATTGTGAATTAGGTCTTCAAGTGTTGAGCTGACTTTTAATAAGGCATTGAGCAACGTGCACTTTGCAGTCATGCGACTTTGCCTAATTCAAATAAATTGGCAAATTTTGGCAAATTTGCTCATCTCTAGTAAATGACCTAGATTGCTCTGTGAGATTTCAGCAAGCTTTTTTTTTTAAATGCTCACAAACTTTGACAAAACTGTAATCCAGAAGAACTGAGAGCTACTGCTGCTTTCTGACTACCTTCAGTTCTCAATTTTATCAAAGGAAGTGAGAGTGAATCTTTTGCTAATTGGCTGCAGGCTTCTGTGACATAACAATATCACTTGAGCCCCGAGAGACTGTCATCTCTGAAATGTCAGTGGCACCAGAAGTGTGTAAATGCTGCTATTATCGACATCGAAATAAAATGATTGAGAAGAGGATGTCCAAGTAGCCAACAACTGCTTTCATTTCATTTTGCTGGTTGATATGACAAAATTACCCTTTTTGAATTTTTGGCTCACGTGTGCACTGTACAAGATGGATTATGATACTGTTTAATAGTAAGGGTAAGTATGACAACACTGATATTTAGGGATGAGCGAGTATACTCGTTAGGATTCAGTACTCGGAGAGTAATGTGGTACTCGAATCCTGGCGAGTAAATTTCACTACTCACCTCGCAATATTCGGCACAGCCCGCACAGCCCAGCACAGTCCCGCACAGCCCGGCACAGTCCCTGCACAGCCCAGCACAGTCCCGCACAGCCCTGCACAGTCCCCGCACAGCCCAGCAAGTCCCACACAGCCCGGCACAGTCCCGCGCAGTCCCCGCACAGCCCGGCACATTACCCGCACAGTCCCCGCACAGCCTGGCACAGTCTCCGCACAGCCCAGCACAGTCCCAGCACAGTCCCGGCACAGCCCAGCACAGTCACGCACAGCCCAGCACAGTCCCACACAGCCTGGCACAGTCCCCACACAGTCCCTGCACAGCCCAGCACAGTACCCACAAATCCCAAGACAGTTCCGCACAGCCCAGCACAGTCTTCGCACAGTCCCGCACAGCCCGGCACAGTCCCGCACAGCCCGACACAGTCCCTGTACAGCTTGGCACAGTCCCCGCACAGTCCCCGCACAGCCCTGCACAGTCCCCGCACAGCCCTGCACAGGCCAGCACAGACCCGTACACACACATAGCCCATTACTCGCATTTCCCATAGACTTACATTGGACTCGTTACGAGTACCCGAGTATTAGGTAAAGAGTACAGTGAGTCTGAGTATTTCACTACTCGCTCATCCCTACTAATATTCAATTTATAATTTTTTCTTGTATATTTTACAACTTTTCCACAAGAAAATAATTTGTTATTGAAGAAAAAGTAATTTTTTTTTGCATCATGAATTGACAGCTATATTTTTTTTCAGTTTCTCTTTTATATAGCAGAATCGAAGCTTCAAGCTGTAGCATTTAATATTACCATTTAGGGATGTGTACAGCTATTTGATCACTTTTTGTATAGCTTTTAATTAGGGGGATGAAGAAAATGGAAATTTTGGTGTTTTTTTCTATTTGTTTGCTATTTATGATGTTCACAGTGTGAGCTAAATAATGACATAGTGTTATAATTCAAATAAGCCAACATTTTTAAGCCAAGTATATTTTTTGTAGATCAGAGCAATTTTTATTATTGGAAAAACAGGCATAAACCAATACAAATAGAATCTCCCTCTTGCCCCCCAAATTGAGTAAATCTGCTCAAATCAAATCTCATGAGATTCACTTAACTCTAGATTTAATGCATGTTTGGGAATGATAATATCCCTAAAAGGATAATTGAAGCAAGACTTCTAAATATTATACTTTTAATAAAACATAGCTTTATTAAATTTCCAAGCTTCACCAGTGGAGTTAAGAAGCTGTTTAAGAGCCTGAAAAAGATCTGTGATTTGATGAAATCTTTCCTTCAGTCAATGCTTCATCAGATATATATACCCTGGTGGCAAATGCACTGATGCTTCATATTAGCATTTACCTGTAGAGCAAAACTCTGGTGCACACTTTTCACTGCTGAAGACATGGTAATAAACACAGAGGCTTAATTTATTATGAATTATAAAGCAAAGACATAATATATAGAGACACAGTAGCTGAAAAATGTTTTATTCATGTGAGGAATTTTTGCAGTATAATGATCAAACTCATCATAAAATGTACTCCAAAAATAAGTGCATACAACTTTAGCAGGGCAGTTCAATGGTTAGTACTATTTATTTTAGTGTTATTTAAGCCCATGACCTGAGTGATGCAAAGCAATATTTAGGAGGAGTTTAAATGAAATCTGCATGATTGTGTATCATTCCTCCCACACTGATAGGAAATTTTGATTGACAGCCCCGGTAATGTTAATGTCTGTAACGTGCTGCAGAATTTGTCAGCGCTACTTAAGTAAGTGCATAATGTATAAATATATGGTCAAACCTTTTGCCAATTTTATTAATCAACACCAAGAAAGCTAAAAGCTTTAGACAGCAAACCTAAACCTATTAGTAAGCTTGGAAGTTCCTGATGAGTGCAATATCTCTTATGAAAAAATCAATATCACCTTTGAAAAAAATTTGGATATTTCAAGACTCAGATAAGTTTTAATTTTAATCATAGAATCATAGAGTTGGAAGGGACCTCCTGGGCCATCTGGTCCAACCCCCTGCTCAAAGCAGGATTCGCTAAATCATCCCAGTCAGATGTCTGTCCAGCCTCTGTTTGAAGACTTCCATTGAAGGAGAACTCACCACTTCTCGTGGCAGCCTGTTCCACTCATTGATCACTCTAACTGTCAAAAAGTTTTTTCTAATATCTAATCTGTGTCTCTTCCCATTCAGTTTCATCCCATTGCTTCTAGTCTTTCCTTGTGCAAATGAGAATAAAGTTGATCCTTCTACAATGTGACAGCCCTTTAGATATTTGTAGACAGCTATTAAGTCTCCTCTCAGTCTTTTTTTCATTGTAAGTGTGAATATTTCAAATGATAGGCATTCCACCACCTTTATTAATTAGTTCATTAGAAATGAGCCAATCGATCCACATATCAATTTCCAATAGAATTAGCTGAAATTTGTGATTTCAAACACTTTCAGATTTGATTCGCTGTCAACAAACATAATTTACTTGCCAGCGCAGTTTTACACATTTTGAAGCAGGAGAGTGTAGGCTAATGTCTATTTTTGTGGCTGTGCAGGCTTCCCCACAATGCCCTGCAGCTATGACATCTTACTGATTACCATACACTGTACAGTGGTGATCAGTACATGGGTCATCACAGATAAGTGGTTCCCGGTGGAGCACAGTTTGTATGGCAGTCATTGTTAATCTCCAGTGTCAATGGGTTAGTCTCTTTCTTCTGCAGGGTGTAAGCTGTTATGGTCAGCAGGATTCTCTCACTCTCACAGTCTCTCTTTTTCTCTCTTTATTCCTCTCCTGAAATGTGCAAACTGTTATGAACACCCAAGTCTCTCCTCTCTCTCTTTCCCTCTCCCTTTCACCTGTAGAGTGTAAACTCTTATGATCAGCATGGTCCTCTCTCTCTTTTATAGCATGCATGCTCTTATGGTCAGTAGAGTACTGTCTTTCTCTCTCTTTTGCTTAGACCACATGTATTTGTTGTGCTTTTCTTTTGACAACTCAGAGTCAGGCAAATTTATTCATTGCAAATCGAATACTTTGAAGAATTTGGTTAAGTTGGTGAATTTGAATTCCAAAAGATCCGCTCACATCAACAGTTCATGACTGGATCCTTTTCTTTCCTTACTGATCAGGCACAATTTCAGGTTTTCTCTTAAATGCTCTTTCAATGTCCTTAAAAAATTGGGACTTTCAAATAAAGTTTGACTTTTTTTGCAATAAATGAGGTTACATTTTTGTCATTTTTATATTCCAAAGAACTCTTTGTGTACATTTAGCATAATATTTGTTCTATTTTTTGTTTACAATATTTAACCCCCCTGCTGGTACATGTTGAGAAAGCAACAGACAGCTATAGCATGGATGGTTGTCCGATTAGACTAGTAAAACAAATATGCAAAAAAAACAAAACATTTTTTAAATGTTGTCTATTTTTTTAACCCTACAATGCATAATGTGGGCCTTGTAGGCCTGTTAGCTTACTTTTTTGCTTTTTTCTGCAAGATTACCTAACTTAGAATTTTGAAACTCTAGGTATTCCTATGGTTTGTAGCTATTGGTAATTTCCAGTTATTTATATAGTTTTATGTGATAGGCTTTTTTTTATAAAAATGCTTTTTGGAAAACCACATATTTCCATGACACAGGCCTTTACGGCCATTTTATGTTTATCATATACTCATCAGTTTTTGTGTCATTTTGTTGCAGGTAACAAGTTACTGTGTTATTGTAATCATTGTTTTTTCTTCTTAGTTTTAACTTTTTAGTTTACTGACATCTAAGTCAACAACAATGGCACAGTTTATGTACTGTGAAAAAGAAGTTGCCAGTGCAGAAAGAAAAAGATTCTGACCTTGTAAAATAACTTTCTATAACAATTTACAATTCTCGTATAAACATAACAATGGACAATTACTTCGTTATTATTGAAGTGGGCAATATTTTGCTTGGAAAAAATATTACAGTTGTTGGTAGTATGAAGCCATATTGAGGAGATATTCCTCAGGTGATGAAGCACAATCCACAGTGAGCATTTTATCAGTGTCTTTGATTTCAGCCACAAATCAGCAATAGTGTCTTACAAAGCTAAGAAGTATGATACCATTTTAAAAACAGCACCCCTCAATGGATTCAAAATTGCTTTCAGGTAGTTTATTAACCCTTCAGGTACTTTTCACTAAATAATTCAATGTGTCATGACAGGAATGAAAAAAAACGGATTTTATCACCTAAATATTTCTAACTTCTGAACAGGCCACTGTAACCAACAGATTCTAAAGCCCCCTTTACATTTAGCGATGCACCAGCGATCCCGACCACGATATGACCCGGTCAGGATCGCTGGTGCATTGCTAAATGGTCCCTAGTGAGCTGCCAAACAGGCAGACTCACCAGCGATGTAGCGATGCAGCAGCGGTCATTACTTACCTTTCAGACGTGACGATGAAGACGTCCTCCCACCAGCATCCACGCATCGCTCGTTGGCGCCAGCAGGAAGCCCAGCCGGAAGCAGCCGATGAGAAATGGACCTAGATGATCTCGCGCGACCAGCGATAACCAGCGGGGGAGCCGGTCGGAGGTAAGTATCACACATAGCAATATCGCTAGCAATATCGCTGCTGCATCACAAAATCGGTGACGCTTTAGCGATATTGCTAGCTATATCGCTATGTGTAAAGCCCCCTTTAGGCCATTATTTGCCCATGAATTGCCATAACAAACACCAGGACCACATGATCAAAATCTCAGGGTACCAATGGGGTTAAAGAGGGAACCCCCACACTCTGTTAACTATCTAGATGCTGTAGTCACTATTGACAGCAGTATTTAAGGGGTTAAATGACCATGGTTGGTGCCAACACTGATCGTGGCTGATGAAGTACATTGTCAGCTACAGTGAAGAGCTGATAGCTGCTGGATTGTCACCTGTAGGGGATGCTAGACTCTTGAATTGAAGGTCAGTTTTAAGTCATATTGATGGTCACTAGGTTACTAGAGGGTTAATACCCTTGTTAACAATTACAATTTTATGCATTTTTCATTTCTTATTTGGCGATTTTGAAATAAACTTTTAAAATGGTTAAAAAAGTTATTTATTTCATTTCCACCATACGATTGGCACACAAACCTAAAAGGCCCCTGCTATGTGAAAGTGCAGATTTCTACTGTAATATATGGAAGGGTTAAACACCCTTGGCTAAGGGTGTAACCAAAAATGCAATGCACGCGACCAGAAAACTTTATATGCTAACATCCAATAATATTGCTGTAGCATATAATACAGTTGCTAAATCAGACTAGTAAAACACATATGTAAAAAGTTAACTGTGTCATTTATTTAATATAATTTTTAGCCTTTTTTAGCAAAATTCACATTTATCTTTCTCAGAAAAGATGTAATTAGAAATGTGAGGAAGGTAACTGTCCGAAAAACAGCACATTCACTAGTGAACTGTATTAATGTGGCAAGTACAGGTGTAAAATTAGATAAGTAAATCAAGTTGCAAAAATAAAATTTTTGCAGCATGCACACTTTGTGAGGTATATAGTCAAATTTACATTTTTGGAATGTTGGGAATTTGTTTTTGTCTTTGTTAAAAAATAAAAAAAAGTTTATCTCTCTTCTTAAAAATACATGCATATGTAATGCAAAAAGAAAGCACACTTTCTTTAGTTGATTTTATTTAAACTGGATTCCTGGTTTGTAGTGCTTGATGAAAGATTAAACAATTGTCTAATTTAAAGGTAGCAAGACAAGGTGCCCTATTTGAATACATCATAAAACAGTCAATTACTCATAGTCTTCAGTTAATGCAAATCTAATTTTTCTCTCTATTACAATCATTTGAATCTATATACAGTGCCTTGCGAAAGTATTCGTCCCCCTGGAACTTTTCAACCTTTTCCACATATCATGCTTCAAACATAAAGATAGCAAATGTAAATTTTTGGTGAATATTTCAATGCACTTGCAATATTTTTTGAGGTATATCAAAGGATAAAATGATTCAAACGTACAACTCGTCTCACAAACAATTAGTCCAAAAAAGTTATGGCTTTGGAAGAAGGGGAGGAAAAACTAAAATGAAAGGGGTTAAAAGTAGATCATTCCTTTGTCTTAAAAGGTAACAATGTGTGTTTGGGGAAATAGATGAGAGTTTATTGATAGGAAAAGCCATGTAGTTGTACACATGACATCATGCCAGGCCTGACAAACCAAATGTTGATACCAGAAGATTCATTGGCCTCCTGTGTAGCTGCCAAGTAGCACTTACCATCATAGTCCTGCAAATTGATCAACTAATCTCTAATATCTCCCTATAAGAGCATGAAGGGCAAGTACTGTCTCTCAAGGGAAGCGAACAGGAAGAAACCACCAGGAACCCATATGTCCAACTAGTCTCCTGTGTGGCTTGGTCCCTAGTGGCTATTAAACTATGTTTTTCTCTGAAATACAGCACCATTTGAGAGTTAAACTTATATAGCATAAATCATAAAGTCAGTGTCTGATACATGTGTAAAGTGGCCGGGGGTGGTAGCTGTGGATGAGCTGCTGCTCCATTATCCCTTGGCACTTTTTAGAAAATTGTGAGTCCTGACTGGGTGTTAGTGTTGTGAGGGCCTTGTGCCCATGCAGATACAGACTGCTAGAAGCCAATGATATTGGCTGGACAGGACCAAAAGTTCCACAGATTAATAAAGAAAACTTCTGTTCAAACATAGAGTTTTTACTGAACTTGATAAGTGTCATGTACAAGGGGTAACAGATACAAAGCCTTATGGATGTTTCTTTCACTGGATAATGCATCTTCACACACACAGTATCCTTCCACTGTAGTCTACTCCAGGGCCAGTGAAGCACACTGTTTTGCCCTTTTTCATCATAGCTTAGCTTGTTGCCACAGTCCTGACCAGCAGTTCTCTAAATCTGCTCAGTGATTCCAAGTCCTATCACTACGGACACCCTGGATCTACTGCTTGGGGCCACCCACTAGTCCCCATGAACTCAGTCATCTTAGGTTCGTTACCTTCAACATTTTGCATGCTCAGGGTTTCTCCTGACACATTGTCCTATCCAAGGACCGCCTTAATGGTGGCAGGTGACTGTCTCTTCAGTCAGGTCCAGGTAATGCTACTTCCTTGTTTCTTCATATCCTTTGCTGTAGTTCACCCAAATGGCAGCACTGCTTACAGACAATTCCTACTGCTCCTTTGGCTTGTCTCTCTCTGACTATCAGGAAGCAGACACTTTGCCCTAACAATGAGCCCTCCCCCCTCTTTGTTAAAAAATAAAAAAAAGTTTATCTCTCTTCTTAAAAATACATGCATATGTAATGCAAAAAGAAAGCACACTTTCTTTAGTTGATTTTATTTAAACTGGATTCCTGGTTTGTAGTGCTTGATGAAAGATTAAACAATTGTCTAATTTAAAGGTAGCAAGACAAGGTGCCCTATTTGAATACATCATAAAACAGTCAATTACTCATAGTCTTCAGTTAATGCAAATCTAATTTTTCTCTCTATTACAATCATTTGAATCTATATACAGTGCCTTGCGAAAGTATTCGTCCCCCTGGAACTTTTCAACCTTTTCCACATATCATGCTTCAAACATAAAGATACCAAATGTAAATTTTTGGTGAAGAATCAACAAGTGGAACACAATTGTGAAGTTGAACGAAATGTATTGGTTATTTTACATTTTTGTGGAAATTCAAAAACTGAAAAATGGGGCGTGCAATATTATTCAGCCCCTTTACTTTCAGTGCAGCAAACTCACTCCAGAAGTTCATTGTGGATCTCTGAATGATTCCATGTTGTCCTAAATGACTAATGATGATAAATATAATTCACCTGTGTGTTTCCAAGTCTCCGTATAAATGCACCTGCTCTGTGATAGTCTCAGGGTTCTGCTTGATGCACAGAGAGCATCATGAAGACCAAGCAACACAACAGGCGGGTCCATGATACTGTTGTGGAATTTAAAGCCGGATTTTGATACAAAATGATTTCCAAAACTTTAAATATCCCAAGGAGCACTGTGCAAGCGATCATATTGAAATGGAAGGAGTATCATACCACTGCAAATCTACCAAGACCCGGCCGTCTCTCTAAACTTTCATCTCAAACAAGGAGAAGACTGATCAGAGATGTAGCCAAGAGGCCCATGATCACTCTGGATGAACTGCAGAGATCTACAGCTGAGGTGGGACAGTCTGTCCATAGGACAACAATCAGTCGTACACTGCACAAATCTGGCCTTTATGGAAGAGTGGCAAGAAGAAAGCCATTTCTCAAAGATATCCATAAAAATTGTCACTTAAAGTTTGCAACAAGACACCTGGGAGACACACCAAACATGTGGGAGAAGGTGCTCTGGTCAGATGAAACCAAAACCAAACTTTTTGGCAACAATGCTTAATGACATGTTTGGCGTAAAGGCAACACAGCTCATCACCCTGAACACACCATCCCCACTCTCAAGCATGGTGGTGGCAGCATCATGGTTTGGGCCTGCTTTTCTTCAGCAGGGACAGGGAAGATGGTTAAAATTGATGGGAAGATGGATGGAGCCAAATACAGGACCATTCTTGAAGAAAACCTGTTGGAGTCTGCAAAAGACCTGAGACTGGGACGGAGATTTGTCTTCCAACAACACAATGATTTCAAACATAAAGCCAAATCTACAATGGAATGGTTCACAAATAAACATATTCAGGTGTTAGAATGGCCAAGTCAAAGTCCAGACCTGAATCCAATCGAGAATCTGTAAAAGAGCTGAAAACTGCTGTTCACAAACGATCTCCATCAAACCTCACTGAGCTCGAGCTGTTTGTCAAGGAAGAATCGGCAAGAATTCAGTCTCTCGATGTACAAAACTGGTAGAGACATACCCCAAGCGACTTGAAGCTGTAATCGCAGCAAAAAGTGGTGCAACAAAGTATTAAGTTAAAGGGGCCGAATAATATTGCATGCCCTACTTTTCAGTTTTTAAATTTCCACAAAAATTTAAAATAACCAATAAATTTCATTCAACTTCACAACTGTGTTCCACTTTTTGTTGATTCTTCACCAAAAATTTACATTTGGTATCTTTATGTTTGAAGCATGATATGTGGGAAAAGGTTGAAAAGTTCCAGGGAGCCGAATACTTTCTCAACGCACTGTATTAGGGCTCACTCACCAGCGTCTACATCCATTGTTTTATCGAACAGCACTTGGACCAATATTCTTCTATGTGGCAGTGCTGATATAATTTTTTTTTCACTGATCGAATCTGTCAGTGAAAAAAATGCAGCGTGCTGACATTTCACATTACAATCACATGTCAGTCACCCATTTAGGTCTATGGGTGCATGTAAAAAATTGGACATCACTCAGAAGGGATCTGAGTGAGTCCTGATTTCTGCTGACTCAGAATGGAAGAGATTAAGAATTTTTGTTCCCCATCTAATTCTCACAGTGCCATCTGTTTTTCATATTCTCAGCAAAAAGTTTTTCAAAATTCAGGTTAAGTCTTAAAAAGCAAAATAAAAATTCTGAATCAAACTCTTCTCCATGAATTTCACATTATTAAGGCTGTGGTTAGGTGAACTCCAAGTATTAAATATTCTGTTCATGCTAATTTACCACTGTAGAAACATGTGTACTTTATTTAAAATATTAAATATTAGTGATAAATTAACAAAAGTGGCAATATTTACTTAGAGCAATTGTGTTTTCTAATTAAAATACTGTATAATCTGTAAAGTTATATCCATAATAACTATACTGTAAATAAGTATTCCAAGGTTCAAGTTCTCTAGCTTTACAGTTTGCATTCAACATCTCTGAGATCTGAGACTTGTTCCTTCTCACTCATATTGTCAGATCCGAGAGATAATACAAAGCATAAACAATGTTTAAAGATGTTCTATTTCTTAGAACGTCAATCTTTAATGTCAATGACTTATACATCTTTGAGGAATATATCAATAAACATTTGCATTCAGTGTTTTCATTGATGCATCCAACCAGATTTCTGACATATCACATATATATTTGTCATACTCTAAATACCCTCCTGCCACACAGCTAAAAGCCTTTGCTGTGATTTTCAAGTTGACCCTATGACTAGTCATAAAATGACAAGATATACTGACAGCCTATAATATTATTCAATTGCTCCCTTACAGATTGCCTACTTTGAGCTTTCATCAGAATTATTATTGTTGGCAAGAGTCATTTAGCTGGTGAGAAAACCTGTTTTCCTATTTACATGTCATGCTCTTTAGAATTACTGATCACAACATAGAGTACTGACAGTTGATTCACATTACTTTCCAGGATATTCAGCTAGTCAGTTACTTTGTTTAGGCCTAAATATAAGTTTTGCTTTACAAACATTATAAAATCTAAAGCCGCCGTCACACACAGCGATCTCGCTAGCGAGATCACTGCTGAGTCACAAGTTTTGTGATGCAACAGCGATCTCACCAGCAAGATCGCTGTGTGTGACACTGACCAGCGACTGGCCCCCCTGCCGGTTATCGCTGATCGTCCTGGAATAGCCAAGACATTTTTTTGATTGCTGGTCTCCCACTGGCCAGCATGCATCGCTTCGTGTGACAGGCGGGAGACCAGCGATCAGTGCGCTGGTAACTAAGGTAAACGCAGGGTTTCTAAGCACCGGGCGGTGTTTAGAAACCCGATGTGTACCTTAGTTACCAGCGTGCTGATGCAGGGAGCTGGTAACCAAGGTACACATCTGGTTTCTAAAGTGATGCACGCCCCTTAGAAATCCGTTGTGTACGTTAGTTACCAGCTCCCTGCATCAGCGCGCTGGTAACTAAAGTACACAGCGACGCCGCGCGCTCAGCGTCGCTGGTGCTGATTGCTGGAGAAGCTGTCTGTTTGACAGCTCAAAATAATAAAGATAAATGTCTAGCTCCACGATATAGTGAAAGTGCAATTATTTATTCACTTAATCCATACAAGTGAGGTTAAAAGCCAGCATGAGGTGACAAGCCTTGCGTTCAAAAAAAAAAATTCTGAATCAAACTCTTCTCCATGAATTTCACATTATTAAGGCTGTGGTTAGGTGAATTCCAAGTATTAAATATTCTGTTCATGCTAATTTACCACTGTAGAAACGTCTGTACTTTATTTAAAATATTAAATATTAGTGATAAATTAACAAAAGTGGCAATATTTACTTAGAGCAATTGTGTTTTCTAATTAAAATACTGTATAATCTGTAAAGTTATATCCATAATAACTATACTGTAAATAAGTATTCAAAGGTTCAAGTTCTCTAGCTTTACAGTTTGCATTCAACATCTCTGAGATCTGAGACTTGATCCTTCTCATATTGTCAGATCCGAGAGATAATACAAAGCATAAACAATGTTTAAAGATGGTCTATTTCTTCAATCTTTAATGTCTGCACTACAATCATTACCATCATCTACTACCTTATATCTGCCATGGGGCTTAGCTCTACCCGAGGAGAGTTGTAACATCTTTGCTGTGTCACCAACTGCCCCAGTGGATCTGAATCGCAGCGTCGGCCATCTTCTCATTGCCGAACACCACGGGTGGTGTCATAACTTAATCCCCTATAAACTTTCCTCTTTCATTTTACTGCAGGCCCAGGGCCACGGACCAGGTCACTGCTGCTGTGACATCCCCTGAAGAACTGACTGGCCTGGTACCGAGTACCCCTTGGCCCTAGTGGGCGCAGCAGATGCATACTTAAATGCTGAGTCCACATGTTTCCCAGCAGATGATAGCTGATTTAATCATCCATCACATGCTTTTAAGAGTGGAGCGTCGCTCGGTCAGCAGCTGTTAACCTGTTAAATGTTGTTTCCATCTCTGACAGCTACTTTTAACATGAGCCGGCTTGGGGGCACATCATTCCACTCATCTATCAGCACTCCTGTGACGTAATGTCTGGGCACTGATGGGTTACCCTTGCAGTCGGAGGTTTGCAGAAAACCTTTGTGCTTGTCATGATGATTCGCCTGTGAAAGTCAGCCTGTATCTGGCGTTCATAGATGATTTTCATTATACTGCACATAGCAGTGCTGTCTACGTCATATCTACTCCAAAATTGAATCAGTAAAAATGACAGCTCAGGAAGAAAGAAAAGCCATCACATAGCACTATATTATATTGCAAAAATTTGAAAGCACTACAGGTCTCAGAAAATGGAACACAAGCAAAGTTTTGTTTTTAACAAATTTTCATGTTTTTTCACCACATAAATAAAAAAAATGTATATTTTGTATCAATGTAATCATACTGACCTGGAAAATCATAATGCCAGGTCAGTTTTACCATAAAGTAAATATGATAAATAGACACCCCTTAAAAAAAATTACATTTGTGAATTTGCACTCATTTTCCAATTTCAATGCACTTGCAATATTTTTTGAGGTATATCAAAGGATAAAATGATTCAAACGCACAACTTGTCTCACAAACAATTAGTCCAAAAAAGTTATGGCTTTGGAAGAAGGGGAGGAAAAACTAAAATGAAAGGGGTTAAAAGTAGATCATTCTTTTTTCTTAAAAGGTAACAATGTGTGTTTGGGGAAATAGATGAGAGTTTATTGATAGGAAAAGCCATGTAGTTGTACACATGATGTCATGCCAGGCCTGACAAACCAAATGTTGATACCAGAAGATTCATGGCCTCCTGTGTAGCTGCCAAGTAGCACTTACCATCATAGTCCTGCAAATTGATCAACTAATCTCTAATATCTCCCTATAAGAGCATGAAGGGCAAGTACTGTCTCTCAAGGGAAGCGAACAGGAAGAAACCACCAGGAACCCATCTGTCCAACTAGTCTCCTGTGTGGCTTGGTCCCTAGTGGCTATTAAACTATGTTTTTCTCTGAAATACAGCACCATTTGAGAGTTAAACTTATATAGCATAAATCATAAAGTCAGTGTCTGATACATGTGTAAAGTGGCCGGGGGTGGTAGCTGTGGATGAGCTGCTGCTCCATTATCCCTTGGCACTTTTTAGAAAATTGTGAGTCCTGACTGGGTGTTAGTGTTGTGAGGGCCTTGTGCCCATGCAGATACAGACTGCCAGAAGCCAATGATATTGGCTGGACAGGACCAAAAGTTCCACAGATTAATAAAGAAAACTTCTGTTCAAACATAGAGTTTTTACTGAACTTGATAAGTGTCATGTACAAGGGGTAACAGATACAAAGCCTAATGGATGTTTCTTTCACTGGATAATGCATCTTCACACACACAGTATCCTTCCACTGTAGTCTACTCCAGAGCCAGTGAAGCACACTGTTTTGCCCTTTTTCATCATAGCTTAGCTTGTTGCCACAGTCCTGACCAGCAGTTCTCTAAATCTGCTCAGTGATTCCAAGTCCTATCACTACGGACACCCTGGATCTACTGCTTGGGGCCACCCACTAGTCCCCATGAACTCAGTCATCTTAGGTTCGTTACCTTCAACATTTTGCATGCTCAGGGTTTCTCCTGACACATTGTCCTATCCAAGGACCGCCTTAATGGTGGCAGGTGACTGTCTCTTCAGTCAGGTCCAGGTAATGCTACTTCCTTGTTTCTTCATATCCTTTGCTGTAGTTCACCCAAATGGCAGCACTGCTTACAGACAATTCCTACTGCTCCTTTGGCTTGTCTCTCTCTGACTATCAGGAAGCAGACACTTTGCCCTAACAATGAGCCCTCCCCCCGTACTAGTCACCAACAATAACTCTCTCTGACTCTGCAGTCTGATGTAACCTATCACCCACATTCTATGCAAATACTCACTTATTTCCTGAGTCCTAACCTATGTCTTATCCTATGCGATCGTATACTGTACACTACCAACATTATACACTACTACATTAAACTATATACTACACAGGAACAGGTTACATTTTACATGGCACATTACATCACAATATTAACAAAGAAACAGGACACTGTTTACAAGACACAATATTGACGCAATTGGTGTCTTTAGGGAAAGGAATGCAATAGTTATTGTCTACACCTCTTATACATGTATTCGGTAATATGTAACAGCTGTCAGTTTCCCTTAAAACTTGTGCATTCCAAATGGGCAAATTACAAAAGGTAAACCTTTGCGAGCCTTGAATCTTAAATTTGTTTAAACTTTTTACTTACTCCTCAATATTTTTTTGCAGTTATCACAGGATGGAATGTAAAATTTGTAAAGTGTAATAGTAAAGCGCATAAAATATTCTCATAATCTACATTTCAGCACTTAAATATAACTGTTTCCACTCTTTTCTTTTAACTATGGTAAAAAAAACTTTAATTTCTCATTGAACAAATTTAATACAATATAATGACATGCTGGATCACCCTTGACGGGCAACAATGCATAATCACCGAGTTGCCACACATAAACGCATCACTTAAACTTCTCTTGAGTATTACAAAATCATAGTTTTTTACAGAAGTAAATACTGAGCCAAGAGCAAAGGTAAAGAAGGAAGCAGCTGTATCTTAGCTGGCTATCTGTACTTAATCATTTGATTCTCATTAGGTGAGCTTTAAGCTTTCCACTCTAGACAATTGTATGACATTTTTTATGCTTTAGACAGACACACATGAAAGTTCATAAAGACAAAGGATACTCAAAATACAAATTGCAACTTACGTTTATACATGCCTCATACAGTTATAAGAAAAAAATCAGTCACTTCAATTATTTATGTGTCAGGACATAATAAAAGAAAACATCTGGTCTTAAAATTAGACAAACACAGCCCCAGATGAAAAACACATGACAAATTACAGTGTCATTTTTTTGTTTAACAAAAACTAGACTAAAATACAAAAGCATTATTTAAAAAAATGATTACACCCTTCCTATTTTCCTATTTTCATGAATCCAAAATGGAAAACAGGGAAGTATAGTCAAATCACCACATCGCTGCAGCATGAATCCTGCTGAAAAGCATGTACAGAGAAGCCCCGGGATCTGGCTGTATATGAAGAATCAGAGTATAAATCCAGCATGGTAGCAGGTGCATAAAATAAAATCCATAGTTTATTGTAGAAAATATCAAAGTAAAAACACAGTGACAGGCAGTTCCAACCAGTGTGAATGGAGACCAATGCATTTCAGTTCATACGAGCCTTATTCATGGTTATAGAAAATGCATAGAAACATGTCTTAAATAAAATGCCACACATAAACATGAACACCTTCATTACACACGTTGGTCAATTAACAAGATGCTCAATCTACCCACCTGTTGGGGCGTTAACCAATCATGTTGCGCAAATATAGAAAAAAAAATGCAGTAAGTTCACATCATCTCTAGTGAAGAATTAAAGATTTATACATGTTTTGCAGCCACAAGTGGGCAACTTGCAGTCAGTGAGTAGAATATAAATTCCATTGTTTACAACATTAGTCTAAAATCACATGTATGGCCTCTGTTCAAAACATAAAGTTTGTCTGAAACTTGTTCATGTGATAGAAAGATGTCTAAAAGCACCAACAAATCTACATCAGAATGGCAGAAAATGAAAAAAATAAAGAGATTGCCTGGTCTTAAACTATTAGGCTATGTGCACATGTTGCGGATTCCGCTGCGGGTTTTTCCGCGCGGAAACACAGGTAAGACCGCAGGTAAAGTGACCTGCGGTTTTCCTGCTGTTTGGTCTGCGGTTTTGCCCTGCAGTTTCACACCTCTACTATGGTAAAGGTATGAAACCGCTGCGGAATCCACACAAACAATTGACATGCTGCGGTTTGTAAACCGCAGCAAAACCGCGCGGAAAAATCCGCACCATGAGCACAGCGTTTTTGAAACCCCATAGGGTTTCATTGTTCTGTACATGGTCAGCGGAACTGCTGCTTTTCTTCAGGGCCAAAACTGCTGCGGAAAAGCAGCAGAATCCGCAACATGCAGACTTGGGAATCACTGCATAGTGTATACTGCATGCTGTGATGATTCTCTGGTGCCTTTAATGGGGATCATGTGACTGAAAATATGTGATATGCATACTCCCGACCACATTTTGACTAGACTGTTTTCAGCTTTGCCCAATACACTTACATTGAGCCAGGCTGTTCCCATCTAGTCAAAATGTAGCTGGTAGTATAACTGCAGACATTTTATTTATGACTGGAACACTTTAAGGCTTGACAATGGCCAATAAAAGTCCAGACCTCAACTTTTTTGAAATGCTATGGAGGGATGCTTAGAGAGCTGCTCATAAGCAAATACCCAGAAGCCTTAATGAAATTAAGAAAAGTTCTATAGAAAAATGAAAATGGGCTAACATTCCTCTAGAATTATGTGAGAAAGATGGAAAAATATTAATTCCAGTTTTTTCTGCTAATGATATTTTTTGGAATATATTTACAGTATTTACAGGGTGTACACAATTTTTCACCCAATACTTCTCAATTTTTTCAGTTTTTATTATATAAATACTGTAATTACACAGTGCAATTTGACAAGAAATGTTGCTCATCTGAGGTTGCATTTGCCTAATTTTTAGAACCTCTAAGGACCAGATGTTTTTCTATATCTTTATCGGTAAAACCATATAACTAAATGAGGGTGCACTTACTTTTACCACAGTTTGTCTAACATGACACGCACAAATCTTCACATATTTCACAGAACTATACATAACATAAAGCTCCAAAATCATGATGCCAGAAAACGTTTGAGTTTCTAAAGTTTAACTGTTCATGTATTCACACTATGGTAGAAATTTACTCAGGGTATATATCCTCACTGATTACAAATATAGAAGATAACATGGCAAAAACTTTCTGCTACCCCCATACATATGTCATTGGCACAATTATCACACTGAATTTGGTAGAAGCATGGTGCTTTATAAGAGGAATTCTAGATTCTCCTTACTTTTGTAATCATACTTACATTATTTGGTAAAAGTTAATGCATCTAAAGAAGCTGTATTCTTTGAAAAACATACAAATAAGTATTTAAATCTATTTTCATTCTAACTGATTAGTATTTTCTTTTAAGTAATGTTAGTTTCACAGAAAATGCTGGACAGTTTCAATAGTCAATCATTGCTAGATGATAAATGTTTCTAATTCAGCAAGAAGCCTTGATTAAGGAACAATACGTCTAGATGTGAAATTCAAACCCTTATTTAACACTTAAAATTTGTAATCACAGTAGCAGCAAATTGGAAAAGAGCAATCATATATATTTGTCACATTTTCATAGACAATCAAAAAGAAAATGCTTCTTGAAAAGAAATCATAGAAACATAAAATGTTAGAGTTGGAAGGAACCTACAGGGTCATTGTGTCCAAAGTCCTGCTCAATGCAGGATTCACTAAACCATCTCAGATAGATGTCTGTCCAGCCTCTGTTTGAAGAGGAACGAATAAGGCACATTTGGATTCTTAATCGGAAACACAAGCATTTTTGCTTAAAATCGGAAATAGTCCGGAAAATTCAGTAAAGGTGAGGGAAAATAATTGTGTTACCACTAAAGTATTTTAAAGTAGATAGATAGATACAGTAGATAAATAGATCGATAAAAAGCCGACAATTCAGCAGACCCATACAGTAAAATCACAGTGGGACCCGACAGGGTAGAATAGATTAATTATATACAGTATAAATATATAGAATAAATCGATATATGGAGGTCAGTGGCATAAACAATTAGTACAGTGTGTGCAACTTTCTGTACATGTATTTATTTATTTATTAAAAGATTAATTTTTGGAAAAAAATGGCGTGGGCTCCAGTGAAATTTTCGTAACCAGCAGAGGGAAGGCCGACGGCTGGGGCCAGATGTTTATAGACAGGGAAGGGGGTAATACCCATGGAACTTACCAAGCTATTAATATCACCTCACAGTTGTATACATAACCTTTACTGGTTATTAAAATGGGGACCCCCAAGAAAATGTAGTCCCCCTGTAATTGATAACCAACAAAGGCTAGGCAGACAGTTGTGGGCTGATATTAATATCGCAGGAATGGGCCATGCATACTGACCCCCCAGGCTAAAAACATCAGCTTTCAGCCACCCCAGAAAAGGTGCATCTATAAGAGGTTCCTATTCTGGCACTTAGACTTGCTCTTCCTACTTGCCCTGTAGTGGTGGCTAGTAGGGTGACAGTTGGGGGAGTTGATGTCACCTTTGTATTGTTGGATGACATCAAGCCTAGAGGTTAGTAATGGAGGGGCATCTATAAGACGCTCTCATTACTAACCCCATAGTCATACTGAGTCAAAACATACACACCCAGAATAAAGTCCTTTAACTGAAAGAAATACACAGACTCCTTTAATAAATCTTAATTAAACCATGCTTACAGCATCACCCATTCCAGTGATGCCATTGTCTTCTGCAAGATAATTAAAATAAAAATCAACAATATTCCTCATCTTTTCGAGAAAATTATAATCCATTTTTCCTGTGATGGGTCTAGCTCTGCTACATGTAGATGGCAAGCTGTCACCCCCAGGCAAAATCTGATTGGTTTACCTGAGGGATACAGCAGGCAGGATGACCTTTGTCAGACCTCCCTGTTGCCATTGAAACAATCTGCACCCTTATCCTCACTGTAGGAGTGCCAATGGGCTGACAAAGGGCTCAATCAGATTCTTCATTTATTCCTAGCATATGAGGAGTTAAAGTGGTAAGTTCAGTACAGTACTGGTCTCAGCACTTGTGAAACAGCCAGCTCCCATGCCTGTGCCATTCATCAAACGTAACTGTATGCCCGATTGTGAGAAATCACCCGAAATCTGGATCTAAAGTTTTGTCCATTTGGGGGAGGGAGTTAATATAGGTGTTACAAAATAAAAATACAAATTTTAAAGAACATATGAATAATCATAATAATATATGAATAAATATAAATTTGAATTCTATGTATAAATAAATGTGTGAAAAAATACACTGTATATTATCGGAGACTGTTGTTATATACAACACCATCCCATTATTGCATAGTATTTCTTGTTATACATTGCATCATCCTTTTATTCTCATCATTTTCTCTATTTTAGCACCCTCTTAATAAAGATTAAATAATGTCCTAATCTTGTCAGATATAAAATGACTGCTGATGGGGGCAGCATCTGACTAGAAGACCAGTCTAGTAGTCTCCGCTATTAACAAAGAAGCTTTAATTTGTTCCATCAGCAGTCATTTCATTTTATATCTAACAAGAAAGGGTACTATGTAATAAGAGATGATTATTTATATAAGAGAAAAAAAATAAGCAGTTCTTCTTTGTTTGATGGCTTGTGACTATCCATCATCCTCTTGATTACATTCCAGAGGTTTTCAGTGGGGTTCAGGTCTGGAGAATGGGCTGCCCATGACAGGGTTTTGAAGTGATGGTCTCTTAATTTTGCAAGAGCTGTAGGAACTGTGACTAATTGAATCTTTTAAAGGCAAGGAGTTTTTTTTTAATCTTTTAGCTACTATTGTATAAAAACAGAAACAGCTCAGAACACTCGGCTCAAATGTCATACCCTTGAATGTTTGGGTTGATAATGAAGTTGACAAATACATGTTTGGATGATAATGAATTGTGGCAATGAAATGTAATCACATCAGTGTCTTGTTTGTTTTTATTGTTGGTGTAGAGACAATCCGTAGCTTTTCATAAACGTATGTGCATTTCAATGAGCCTGCATTAACTTTGTAGCTACTAAAGCATGGAGAAAGCAAAAGGAATGTCAAATGATGCATTAGCAAAAATTGTTAAACTCTATAAATCAGGAAGAAGCAATAATATCCAAACATTTATAAATTCCAATCATTTGTATTTAAAGGGAACCTGACAGCTGACTGATGCTGCCCATCCCATGTCTATCATTTCAGCCAGGTATGTTTTACTTATGCTACAGTGTTTCAGAGAAAACATGCATTTAAAGGGAACCTGTCAGCAGCATCTATAATATAACGCTGTAAGAGTCACTCTGTCCGAAGCCTTTATAGACTGCGCAAGCACGACGCGTCTGTGCAGTCTGGCTCCCGCCCCAGCCTCCAGCAGAACATAACAGCGCTGGAGCACAGGAAAGAAGGGTGTGTATAAATTTTTTTTTTGTTTGTGTGTAGTATTAATAGGAGTGAGGGGACCATGCATACCAGGATAGGGAAGGTGAGAGGAGGACCATGCATACCAGGATAGGGGGGTGAGGGAGCCATGCACACCAGGATTGGGAGGTAAGGGGGCCATACATAGCAGGATTGGGGATGAGGGGTACCATGCATACCAGGATAGGGGGGGTGAGAGGACCATGCATACCAGGATTGGGGGGTAAGGGGGCCATGCATACCAGGATTGGGGGTGAGGGGGCCATGCACACCAGGATTGGGGGATGAGGGCTACCATGCATACCAGGATAGGGGGGTGAGGGGACCATGCATATTAGGATTGGGGGAAAAGGGGTACCATGCATACCAGGATTGGGGGATGAGGGGTACCATGCATACCAGGATTGCGTGATGAGGGGTACCATGCATACCAGGATAGGGGGTGAGGGGACCATGCATACCAGGATAGGGGGGTGGGAGGACCATGCATACCAGGAATGGGGGATGAGGGGTACCATGCATACCAGGATTGGGGGATGAGGGGTACCATGCATAACAGGATAGGGGGTGAGGGGACATACAAAACAGGATAGGGATGAGGGAGTACCATGCATACCAGGATTGGGGGATGAGGGGTACCATGCATACCAGGATAGGGGGTGAGGGGACCATGCATACCAGGATAGGGATCAGGGAGTAGCATGCATACTATGATTGGGGGGTGAGAGGACCATGCATACCAGGATTGGGGGATAAGGGGTACCATGCATACCAGGATTGGGGGATGAAGGGTACCATGCATACCAGGATTGCGTGATGAGGGGTACCATGCATACCAGGATAAGGGGTGAGGGGACCATGCATACTAGGATAGGGGGGTGGGAGGACCATGCATACCAGGATTGGGGGATCAGGGGTACCATGCATACCAGGATAGGGCGTGAGGGGACATACAAAACAGGATAGGGACGAGGGAGTACCATGCATACCAGGATAGGGATCAGGGAGTAGCATGCATACTATGATTGGGGGGTGAGAGGACCATGCATACCAGGATTGGGGGATGAGGGGTACCATACATAACAGGATTGGGGGATGAGAGGACCACGCATACCAGGATAGGGGGTGAGGGGACCATACATACCAGGATGGGGGTGAGGGGGCCATGCATACCAGGATTGGGGATGAGAGGACCATGCATACCAGGATAGGGATGAGGGAGTACCATGCATACCAGGATTGGGGGGTGAGGGTACCATGCATAGCAGAATGAAGAATGGGGTGCCATGCATACCAGGATTGGGGGGGTGGCAGCACATAGCAGGATGGGAGACCATATACCAATAAAAATGCTCGCCACCCGGGCGTAGAACGGGTTCATAGCTAGTTGTGTATAATAGCCTATAGACACTGTCAGGTGGGAATGATTATACTGATTAAAATGATACCTTGATTGATTAAATCCATCTTGTGGTTATTCTTTAATCTTTATTTTCAGTTTGTAGTAAATTAGATTTTTGTGTCCTAAGGCGCGGGTTGGTTTATGTGTGCCCTGATTAGATATTCATAATGCAGACTGCTGACAGGTCACTGATCCCTCAGTGACCCGCCCCCTAGTTTGCATAATGAATATATGTACATACGGAAAAAAAACATTCTGCAGGCAGGTGTGAGCCATGGCACCTGCTCTGCAGCAAAATCGCATGTTTTATGTGCCAGTAATACATTTTATTCAAGTTATTCAGCTAGAGGAAAGAACAAAACAATCTGAAAATGGCGCCTGCCACACCTGCACAGTAGCTGCCATCAGTGTAGCTGTTATCCAATAGCTGCTACTGCGCCGTTGGCACCATGTTACAGGACAAAAAAAAATTCCTCCTCCAAGAAGGTGCTGCACAAGCCTGTGCAGTAGCAGTTCTCGGCTATCTCCAAGAGCTGCTGCAGAGCATGTGGTGGCAGAGCCATCTTGGAGGAGGAATTTTTTCTTCTTCAGTAAGATGGTGCACATCTGCGCAGCAGCAGCAATCGGATCACAGCTAGACACCGATATCAGCTACTGCGCAGGCGCGGCCAGCCCCATTTTCAAATTGAGTTTTTTTCTTTCCTCTAACTGAATAACTTGAATAAAATTTATTATTGCCACATAAAACATGTGATTTTGCTGCAGCGCAGATGCACGGCTGGCACCTGTCTGCAGAAGATTTTTTTTTTTATATATGTGCAGATATTCATTATGCAAAGGGGCAGGTCAGTAAGTGACAAGTCAGCAATCTGTATTTTGAATTGCTAATCAGAGCACACATACACCAACCCTGCCTTAGGGTATGAGATTCTCATTAACACAAAGCTGAAAATAAAGATTAAAGAACAATCACAAGACAGATTTCATAAGAGCTGGAATAAGATTTTGCAGGTGAACAACTGGCTACGATTGTTTGATTGATTTATCGAATGTGTCATCAGCAAGGATTTGGATTTCTGGATCACGGAGTGAATTATCTATATGAGGGACTACTTGCTAGAGATGGGGTGCACCTTATGAAGACTGGAAAACATGTATTTGGGGATGTCGCCTTGCTACACTCATTAGGAGAGCTTTAAACTAGAGCAATGTGGGAAGCGAAGCAAAAGGCAAGAAAAAGCAAAACACTTGACAAATACATTTGAGAATTCTGCTATTAGAAGTGGAAGGGAAAAACAAAGTAAAAAAATCAAAATAATAAAAATATTGGAGAAAGAGAAACCAATCACAAACTAAAACGTTTCTATATGAATGCACAAAGCATGGGCAACAAACAAGGAGAATTGGAACTACTAATGCAGGAAAATAAATAATCACTGAAACTTGGTGGGATGATACCCATGATTGGAGTGCAAGGCTAAAAGGATACAACTTATTTGCAAGAAACAGACTTGATAAACAAGGAGGAGGTGTTGCATTGTATGTTAGAAAAGCATATATCTACACAGAGATTGAAGCATTAGAGACTGTGAGTTCTGTGGAAACTGTTTGGGTAAGAATACAAGGACAGAACAATGGACATCATTGTAGGCATTTACTACAGACCGCCTGTGCAAGCTGAAGATATGGATGAACTCTTTATGCATCAAATGGCCAAGTTCTCCAAAAAGTATGACATAGTTGTCATGGGAGATTTCAACTATCCAGACATTTGTTGGGAATCTCTCTCAGGCAAAACTATCAGGTCAAGGAAATTCTTATCCTCTCTTGCTGACAATTTTATCTTCCAAAAGGTAGGGGAGAAAACAAGGGGATCTGCTACCTTGGATCTAATCCTTATAAACAGGAAGGAAATTGTTGAGGAGATAAGAGTGGCTGGGACCCTAGGAGGTAGCGACCATGCTATTTTAGAATTTTGGATAACTAGAGGAGGAAGACCTGTGAAGACTCAGACATCAAGGTTAGATTTCAGAAAGGCAGATTTTAGGGGACTCAGAAAGAGAATTGGAGGGATATAAGGGCTAGATATCCTTAAGGACAAAAATGTCCAGGAAGGATGGGAAATCGTGAAAAATGAAATTCTCAAAACACAATTGTTAACAATTCAAAAAAGAGGGAAGAATAGGAAGCATTTGAGGAAACCAGGATGGATGAACACAGAACTTAAACGCATGCTGAAAAGGAAGAAAGAAATGTATATCAAATGGAAAGAGGGAGGCACATCTAAAGAAGAATATAATGCTGTCTGCAGAACCTGCAGGGCATGAATCAAATTATCTAACACTGACAATGAATTAAGGCTTGTAAGAGATGTAAAAATCAATAAAAAAGGTTTTTGGGGATATGTCAAAAGAGAAAGATAAGTCAAAGATGCTATAGGATTTTTACAGGAAGAAAATTATGAAATGGTAAGACAGGATGGTGAGAAGGCCAAACTTTTAAATTCCTATTTTGCATCTGTTTTCTCTCAGAAAGGAAATGTAACATCAACTGATCTTCACTGTCCTATTAAGGGAATAGAAGAATCCAGGATATCTATAAATGGAAAGATTGTGAGGAAACACTTAGCTAACCTAAATGAATTCAAGTCTCCAGGTCCAGATGAATTACACCCCAGAGTACTGAAGGAGATAGTAGTAGAAATTTTTGAACCACTCTCCATAATTTTTGAAAAGTCTTGGAGAACAGAAGTCCCAGAAGACCGGAGAAGAGCAAATGTTGTTCCTATCTTCAAAAAGGGTGAGAAGGTGGACCCAGGGAATTATAGGCTGGAGAGTCTGACATCTAAAGCAGGAAAGATCTTTGAACAAATTACTAAACAATAGAGTTGAGCGAAACGAATCGAAAAAATTCAAAAGTCGGGTTTCATGAAACGAAACCCGACCCTAGGATGAGGTCGGCCACAAGGTCGGCGACTTACGCGCCAAAGTCGCGTTTCAAAAGTTTGTTTTGCGCTCTTTTTCAGCCAATCAGGATCCATGGACACTGTGGGCAACATGATGACATAGGCACGGGTCACCACCATCTTTCAGAAGGGCATGCAAGTGATTGGCTTGCTTTGGTGGGCGCCACACAGGGGGTATAAAAGGGCGTGCACGCCGACCGCCATCTTACTTCTGCCGATCTTAGTATAGGGAGAGGTTGCTGCTGATTCTGTAGGGAGAGCGTTAGGCAGGGAAGAAGACAAAAAAACTGCTTCTGCTGCTAGCGATTTGGCCTGCACAACACACCAGTCACTGTGTGTGCAGTGCAAGGGGAGGCTATATAGTGGTGTATCAGTGGTGTTGGCTGTTGGGATGCCTTCTAAGGCTTCCTGACATTCCTGCATTGCTGTTTACCCACTGCTCCGCAAACTGCTTTTTTAAAAGCAATCCCAATTTTTTTTTTTGTCCTGCTGAGAAGACAAAAAAACTGCTTCTGCTGCTAGCAATTTGGCCTGCACAACACACCAGTCACTGTGTGTGCAGTGCAAGGGGAGGCTATATAGTGGTGTATCAGTGGTGTTGGTTGTTGGGCTGCCTTTTAAGGCTTCCTGACATTCCTGCATTGCTGTTTACCCACTGCTCCGCAAACTGCTTTTTTAAAAGCAATCCAATCTCCCTTATCCTCTAGTCACTTTTGTCACAGCTGTGCCATCGAGCCTGTCACATAGCGCTCAGATATTCATTGGGCCTCACACAATCCAAAAGTGTCCAGTGTCCAAAAGTGTGTGCAGAGATTCAAAATCTCCCTTATCCTCTAGTCACTTTGGTCACAGCTGTGCCATCGAGCCTGTCACATAGCGCTCAGATATCAGTGGGCCTCACACAATCCAAAAGTGTCCATCCAGTGTCCAAAAGTGTGTGCAGAGATTCAAAATCTCCCTTATCCTCTAGTCACTTTGGTCACAGCTGTGCCATCGAGCCTGTCACATAGCGCTCAGATATCAGTGGGCCTCACACAATCCAAAAGTGTCCATCCAGTGTCCAAAAGTGTGTGCAGAGATTCAAAATCTCCCTTATCCTCTAGTCACTTTGGACACAGCTGTGCCATCGAGCCTGTCACATAGCGCTCAGATATCAGTGGGCCTCACACAATCCAAAAGTGTCCATCCATTGTCCAAAAGTGTGTGCAGAGATTCAAAATCTCCCTTATCCTCTAGTCACTTTGGTCACAGCTGTGCCATCGAGCCTGTCACATAGTGCTCAGATATCAGTGGGCCTCACACAATCCAAAAGTGTCCATCCAGTGTCCAAAAGTGTGTGCAGAGGTTCAAAATCTCCCTTATCCTCTAGTCACTTTGGTCACAGCTGTTCCATCGAGCCTGTCACATAGCGCTCAGATATCAGTGGGCCTCACACAATCCAAAAGTGTCCAGTGTCCCAAAGTGTGTGCAGAGATTCAAAATCTCCCTTATCCTCTAGTCACTTTGGTCACAGCTGTGCCATCGAGCCTGTCACATAGCGCTCAGATATCAGTGGGCCTCACACAATCCAAAAGTGTCCATCCAGTGTCCAAAAGTGTGTGCAGAGATTCAAAATCTCCCTTATCCTCTAGTCACTTTTGTCACAGCTGTGCCATCGAGCCTGTCACATAGCGCTCAGATATTCATTGGGCCTCACACAATCCAAAAGTGTCCAGTGTCCAAAAGTGTGTGCAGAGATTCAAAATCTCCCTTATCCTCTAGTCACTTTGGTCACAGCTGTGTCATCGAGCCTGTCATATAGCGCTCAGATATCAGTGGGCCTCACACAATCCAAAAGTGTCCATCCAGTGTCCAAAGTGTGTGCAGAGATTCGAAATCTCCCTTATCCTCTAGTCACTTTGGTCACAGCTGTGCCATCGAGCCTGTCACATAGCGCTCAGATATCAGTGGGCCTCACACAATCCAAAAGTGTGTGCAGAGATTCAAAATCTCCCTTATCCTCTAGTCACTTTGGTCACAGCTGTGCCATCGAGCCTGTCACATAGCGCTCAGATATCAGTGGGCCTCACACAATCCAAAAGT
This sequence comes from Dendrobates tinctorius, assembly GCF_039654945.1. NCBI lineage: Eukaryota > Metazoa > Chordata > Amphibia > Anura > Dendrobatidae > Dendrobates > Dendrobates tinctorius. Next base: position 12,275,137 of record NW_027361775.1, on the reverse strand, counting down.
GTCCAGTGTCCAAAAGTGTGTGCAGAGATTCAAAATCTCCCTTATCCTCTAGTCACTTTGGTCACAGCTGTGCCATCGAGCCTGTCACATAGCGCTCAGATATCAGTGGGCCTCACACAATCCAAAAGTGTCCATCCAGTGTCCAAAAGTGTGTGCAGAGATTCAAAATCTCCCTTATCCTCTAGTCACTTTTGTCACAGCTGTGCCATCGAGCCTGTCACATAGCGCTCAGATATTCATTGGGCCTCACACAATCCAAAAGTGTCCAGTGTCCAAAAGTGTGTGCAGAGATTCAAAATCTCCCTTATCCTCTAGTCACTTTGGTCACAGCTGTGCCATCGAGCCTGTCACATAGCGCTCAGATATCAGTGGGCCTCACACAATCCAAAAGTGTCCAGTGTCCAAAAGTGTGTGCAGAGATTCAAAATCTCCCTTATCCTCTAGTCACTTTGGTCACAGCTGTGCCATCGAGCCTGTCACATAGCGCTCAGATATCAGTGGGCCTCACACAATCCAAAAGTGTCCATCCAGTGTCCAAAAGTGTGTGCAGAGATTCAAAATCTCCCTTATCCTCTAGTCACTTTGGTCACAGCTGTGCCATCTAGCCTGTCACATAGCGCTCAGATATCAGTGGGCCTCACACAATCCAAAAGTGTCCAGTGTCCACAAGTGTCTGCAGAAATTCAAAATCTCCCCTGTCCTATAGACACCTTGTACCTTGTTTTACATTACTATATAGTTTGTTGGATTTTGTCTACATTTCTACCAAAAATGAGGAAGGCTGGTGGAAGAGGCCGTGGAATTGGGCGGGGGTTGGCAGCTGGTAATGATGGTGTTGGTGGTGGATCTGATGGTAGTGGCAAGAGCAAAATAGGACCGAATGCAGGAGGTGCTGACCCTGCGTCATCGTCTGGCTACATAACGCCTCGAATGCTTAGTTTTCTAGGAGTTGGCAAACCGCTTTTAAAGCCAGAGCCTCTGGAAAAAGTTTTGTCTTACATTGCTGACTCAGCCTCCAGTTCTATCGCCTCCTCTTCTTCAGTTGTAAAAAGTAAAAGCACTGAGTCGTCATTGGAGGCTCATGTTCATGAACCACACCTTTCCTTGTGTCCTTCACCCCAACCAAGATTGAAGGATGACGCAGGCCATACTACTGATTACTCCATGGAGCTGTTTTCACATACCATGCCTGGATTATCAAGTGAAATGGTGAATTACCCAGGCCAAGATGAATCTGACGTGGAGTGCACTGATGCACAGCCGCTGATGGATGATTCTGCTGGTACATTCACTCAGAGCACTACATTGTCCTCGCAGTGTACAGAGCCAGATTCTGACCCTGATGAGACTCAGGTGCCCCTTCCCGCACACTATACCACCATACACGGTGACACAGAGGAAGGTGCACATGACATAGAAGAGGAGGTGATGGATGACCCAGTTGTTGACCCAGATTGGCATCCATTGGGGGAAGAGGGTGCTGCTTCCAATAGCTCAGATGAGGAGCATCCACAGCAGACATCGACATCGCAACAGCTGTTATCTGGCAGGCCCGGAGCACTCCAAAGAGAGGTTCCAAACATCAAAAGAGTTGCTGGACAGCTTGTCCAGATGGTCAAAAGATCACAGCGTGCTAGGCCGCAAAATGTCTGCCAAAGTAGGAAGAGTGCAGTGTGGCACTTTTTTGAACAAAATCCTCATGATCAGGCCAAGGTTATCTGTAAGAAGTGCGCAAAGACCTTTAGCCGAGGGAAAAATCTGAAAAATTTGAATACCAGTTGCATGCTTAGACATTTAACCAGCATGCACTTGCAAGCGTGGACACAACACCAAACCTCAAGTGCCACATGTGCAACTGATCACAACGAAGGTAGTCAGCAACGCTACATTGTTTCCCCCACTGTAAGCCCACCGGTTAGCACAGCAGCAAATGTTGAGGTGTCGTTGCAAGACCACAGCAGTCAGGGAATCCCACTGTTATATCAACAAAAGACTGATTCTAGGCCATCAGAAAGAACACCAACTCCATCACCATCATCAACCCTCTCTCAGTCCGCCCTGTCCACCGCTACTTCCACCATATGCAGCTCTCAAGTCCAGCTCACCCTCCCAGACACTATGAGTAGGTCAAGAAAGTACTCAGTCTCTCATCCGCGTACACTGGGTTTGAACGCCCACATTGCCAAACTATTCTCGTTTGAGATGATGCCCTTTCGGTTGGTGGAAAGCACAGCTTTCCGCGAACTCATGGCCTATGCAGTACCACGCTATGACCTACCCAGTCGCCACTTCTTCTCTCGCAAAGCCATCCCAGCCCTCCACCATCATGTGAAAGACCGCATTGTCCATGCACTCAAGCAGTCAGTGAGCGGAAAGGTGCACCTCACAACTGATGCATGGTCCAGTCGGCATGGCCAGGGCCGTTACGTGTCCATCACTGCGCACTGGGTTAATGTGGTGGATGCAGGGTCCACAGGGGACAGCGGTGGTGGGACAGTGCTGCCTAGCCCACGGTATAGGAAACAGTTGGCTGTAGGCGTTCGACCCTCCTCCTCCTCCTCTTCCTCCAGAAGCGAAAGCTCGTCCACAGAGCGCAGTCGTACGAGCACTCCATCTGCAGCTGCCACTGTTGCACACGATGTGTCCCCCTATCGAGCAGCTAGTGGAAAGCATCAGCAGGCTGTGTTGCAGATGATGTGTTTGGGCGACAGACACACCGCCGAGGTGCTGGCCGAGTACTTGAAGCAACAAACTGAGTCATGGCTGGGCAGTGTACATCTTGAGGCAGGCAAGGTAGTTAGTGATAACGGCCGTAATTTTGTGGCAGCCATAGCCCTTTCAAAACTCAGCCACATACCTTGCTTGGCTCACACCTTGAACCTAGTGGTGCAGTGCTTCCTCAAAAATTATCCGGAGTTAACAGCCCTGCTCCAGAAGGTGCAAAGACTGTGCGCGCACATCCGCCGGTCGCCTGTACACTCCGTTCGTATGCAGAAGCTGCAGCGATTGCTCCACCTTCCCAACCACCGCCTCATTATCGACATTGCAACAAGGTGGAACTCCACCCTGCACATGGTGGAGCGGCTGTGCGAGCAGAGGCAGGCCATAATACATTTGTGGGAGGATACACGGCCAGGCACTTTGAGAGCAGACATGGAGTTGACAGGCGTGCAGTGGTCAAAGCTGAAAGACCTTTGTAAAGTCCTTCAGTGTTTTGAGGAATGCACACGGCTGGTAAGTGCAGACGACGCCATCCTAAGCATGAGCATCCCACTTATGCGTCTGCTCATGCAAACTTTGACGCACCTTAAGGAGCAGGCATCTGCAGCCAATGTTGATGAGGAGGAAGAGGAGGAGGGAATCCTTGATGACATTCAGCCATTGTCTGCTCAGGGACCTCTCCTGGACGAGGTGGAGGAAGAAGAGGAGGAGGAGGATGATGATGGGGATGATTACTTATGGGTGGAGGATGCATCTTGTGGGGCAAGTGAAAATGTTGGCGTGGCAAGGTCTGGTACAGGGTTTGTGCGTGACTGGAGGGATGTGGATTTGCCAGAAAGTGCTCCTCCTCCCAGCACTCGCAGTGCATCATTGACACCGGGAACATTGGCCCACAGGTCAGATTATGCCTTGCGGATCCTAAAAAGGGACCCCCGCATTGCCAAAATGATGAACGATGACGACTACTGGTTGGCCAGCATCCTGGATCCACGCTATAAAGGCAAATTACAAAACATCATGCCACAGGAGAACCTTGACCTAATATTGGCTAATAAACAAGCAACTCTGGTAAATCGGTTGCTTGAGGCATTCCCAGCACACAGCAGCGGTGATGGTTCTCACACGAGCCGTACGGGCCGGGGGCAGCTTGGCAGAGGTGTTCGTGGTGCACACAGCAGAAGTGGCGTTGGAGACAGGGGTTTCATGACAATGTTGTGGACTGATTTTTCAAATACCGCTCACACAACTGGTAATACTGCATCGATGGAAAGTGACAGGAGACAGCAGTTGTCAACTATGGTTACAAACTACTTTTCCTCCCATATCGATGTTCTCCCACACAGGTCATTCCCCTTTGACTATTGGGCCGCTAAACTGGACACCTGGCCTGAATTGGCCCAATATGCCTTACAGGAGCTCGCTTGCCCAGCTGCAAGTGTGCTATCGGAAAGAGTCTTCAGTGCAGCTGGATCAATCCTGACAGAAAAAAGGACCCGTCTGTCAACCCAAAATGTGGATGATCTAACCTTCATTAAAATGAACCACGCATGGGTTTCCAAGGATTTTGTCCCACCTTCCCCTGATGACACATAGGGTGACAGAAAAATGGCTTGCTTTGGTCCACCTCTTCCTGGTACTTCACCTATTTCGCCTTTTGCATCAGCTGAATGTCCAACATCAACATATGCCACTTTCTAAAACTCCCTAACTGTGCTGCCTCCACCCCCATGGCCGGGGTCACCACCTAGCGCACGACACCGTGCGAGTGCCGTTGCCCTGGACAGGTGGGTAGGCCGACTCTTGGGAGCGGGCACTGGCACAGTGTCCCTCATAGTGCAATCAAGTGTCTCTGACGGTGGTGGTGCACACCCGCCGTCAGACACACCGCTGTACTATGAGGGGCCCAGTGCCAGTACCGACGCCCACGAGTGGGCCCCCCTTGCTTGGGCAGGGCCCCAGCATTTGCAATCTTTATCTCTCCCTGCTCCTCCGCTGTGTAATCTGGGCCGTCAAATCCATACTGTGCCTGACACCGTCTGAGCCTGCCTCCTGATGTATAGACATATATTTTGAATGTGTACGCTATCCATACATGTTATCCGGGGGTACGGTACCCTTTCTAACCTTTGTGCAATCACGTGCAATCCATACTGGGCCTAACACCGTCTGAGCCTGCCTCCTGAGACATATATTTTGAATGTGTACGCTATCCATACATGTTATCCGGGGATACGGTACCCTTTCTAACCTTTGTGCAATCACATGCAATCCATACTGGGCCTAACACCGTCTGAGCCTGCCTCCTGAGACATATATTTTGAATGTGTACGCTATCCATACATGTTATCCGGGGATACGGTACCCTTTCTAACCTTTGTGCAATCACGTGCAATCCATACTGGGCCTAACACCGTCTGAGCCTGCCTCCTGAGACATATATTTTGAATGTGTACGCTATCCATACATGTTATCTGGGGATACGGTACCCGTTCTAACCTTTGTGCAATCACGTGCAATCCATACTGGGCCTAACACCGTCTGAGCCTGCCTCCTGATGTATAGACATATATTTTGAATGTGTACGCTATCCATACATGTTATCTGGGGATACGGTACCCTTTCTATCCTTTGTGCAATCACGTGCAATCCATACTGGGCCTAACACCATCTGAGCCTGCCTCCTGAGACATATATTTTGAATGTGTACGCTATCCATACATGTTATCTGGGGATACGGTACCCTTTCTAACCTTTGTGCAATCACGTGCAATCCATACTGGGCCTAACACCGTCTGAGCCTGCCTCCTGAGACATATATTTTGAATGTGTACGCTATCCATACATGTTATCCGGGGATACGGTACCCTTTCTAACCTTTGTGCAATCACATGCAATCCATACTGGGCCTAACACCGTCTGAGCCTGCCTCCTGAGACATATATTTTGAATGTGTACGCTATCCATACATGTTATCCGGGGATACGGTACCCTTTCTAACCTTTGTACAATCACGTGCAATCCATACTGGGCCTAACACCGTCTGAGCCTGCCTCCTGAGACATATATTTTGAATGTGTACGCTATCCATACATGTTATCCGGGGATACGGTACCCTTTCTAACCTTTGTGCAATCACATGCAATCCATACTGGGCCTAACACCGTCTGAGCCTGCCTCCTGAGACATATATTTTGAATGTGTACGCTATCCATACATGTTATCCGGGGATACGGTACCCTTTCTAACCTTTGTGCAATCACGTGCAATCCATACTGGGCCTAACACCGTCTGAGCCTGCCTCCTGAGACATATATTTTGAATGTGTACGCTATCCATACATGTTATCTGGGGATACGGTACCCGTTCTAACCTTTGTGCAATCACGTGCAATCCATACTGGGCCTAACACCGTCTGAGCCTGCCTCCTGATGTATAGACATATATTTTGAATGTGTACGCTATCCATACATGTTATCTGGGGATACGGTACCCTTTCTATCCTTTGTGCAATCACGTGCAATCCATACTGGGCCTAACACCATCTGAGCCTGCCTCCTGAGACATATATTTTGAATGTGTACGCTATCCATACATGTTATCTGGGGATACGGTACCCTTTCTAACCTTTGTGCAATCACGTGCAATCCATACTGGGCCTAACACCGTCTGAGCCTGCCTCCTGAGACATATATTTTGAATGTGTACGCTATCCATACATGTTATCCGGGGATACGGTACCCTTTCTAACCTTTGTGCAATCACATGCAATCCATACTGGGCCTAACACCGTCTGAGCCTGCCTCCTGAGACATATATTTTGAATGTGTACGCTATCCATACATGTTATCCGGGGATACGGTACCCTTTCTAACCTTTGTGCAATCACGTGCAATCCATACTGGGCCTAACACCGTCTGAGCCTGCCTCCTGAGACATATATTTTGAATGTGTACGCTATCCATACATGTTATCTGGGGATACGGTACCCTTTCTAACCTTTGTGCAATCACGTGCAATCCATAATGGGCCTAACACCGTCTGAGAATGATAGATGGGGCCCACCATACACTGGAACATTCCAAAGGTGGACATCAGGTACTGGAGCAGCATTTACAGGGCCCATTATACACTAGAGCATTAGAAATGGGGCCCATTATGTTTGGAGCATTATTTGGGCCCATAAGACAGTAGAGCTTCATCCATGGGGACCAACATATACTGTAGCATTATGTGGAGCTCATCATATACTGTTTCAAACATTATATGGGACCAATGATTCTGTATGGAGAAATAGATGGGCCTCGTCATGAGATGTAAAAAGTGAGGTATTTTTCATTGTACTATACCGCTATTTCTCTGCCGTATCGGAGCATGATGAGTTGTGGTATGTGTTAAAGGGGCGCTCTTTCGCCCAGGGCACATGAAAACCTGGAGCCAGCCCTCCCCCCCCACAGTCTGTAGCCAAATAACCCCCATTTTTCAGTGCGTAACTTGTGTTATGAAGTTAATTAAGGTTGACAAGCTTAAGTAAGAAGAATTGATGCTTTTGGCATTCAAATGGGCACTGTTGGTGTGTTTCCTGTCCTCCTCTCACTGCCGACTTTTATTCCCCATTGACTTACATTGGGTTTCGTGTTTCGGTACGACCCCGACTTTTCCCTATAATCGGACGATCTTGCTCGACCCGACTTTTGGAAAAGTCGGGTTTCACGAAACGAAACGCGACCCTAAAAAAACAAAAGTTGCTCAACTCTACTAAACAACATGTTTGTTAGTAACTGGATAAGAATGAAGCGATTAAATAGAATCAGCATGGGTTTATAACTAACATGCCATGTCAGACTAACTTAATTTCCTTCTATGACAGAATCACTGACTGGGTGGATCAGGGAAATGCTGTAGATATAGTATATATTTACTTCAGCAAAGCATTTGAAAAAGTACTGTATCTCACACTATCCTTATTAAAAAAATGACTAAGCATGGAATGGACAAGGCAACTGTTAGTGGATTCATAACTGGCTTAGGGATAGGACCCAAAGAGTGGTCGTAAATGGCTGCACATCAAGTTGAAAGAATGTCTCAAGTGGGGTACCACAGGGCTCTGTCCTGGGCCCTGTATTGTTCAACATCTTTATCAATGATTTAGATGAAGGAATTGAGGGTAAACTGATTAAATTTGCTGATGACACAAAGCTAGGAGGGATAGCTAATACTAGAGAAGAGAGATAGGATTCAAAAAGATATAAATTAACTGGTGCAGTGGCAGCAACTAACAGAATGGTTTTTAACAGGGAAAAATGCAAAGTACTACATCTGGGCAATAAAAATGAAAGAGCATATACAAAATGGGAGACATAGGGCTAAGCAACAGCACATGTGAAAAAGACTTGGGTATACGAATAGATCACAGACCACACATGAGTTAACAGTGTGATGCAGCAGCAAAAAAGGCAAATATAATTCTGGGGTGTATTAACAGAAGCATACAGTCCAGATCATGTGAAGTCATTATTGCCCTCTTCTCCTCTTTGGTCATACCTCATCTGGAATACTGTGTCCAGTTTTGGGCACCAAATTTTAAAAAATACATCAACAAACTGGAGCAAGTTCAGAGAAGAGCGACCAGAATAGTGACTGGTTTGCAAACCATAGAAAAAGAGAGAAAGCAGCATCCAATCCGGGTGAATAAATGTATCAAAGATTTATTCTGCCAATAAAAGATACAACGTTTCAGCCATATTGTGGCCTTTTTCAAGTATATGATGTTCATTTGTATTCATGAACTTGGAGCCTGCATCCGCACTATCATTGCTGTGCTGTCGGCTGTCTTTTGCTGTACATAGTCTGCAAACCATGTCCTATGAGGAACAGTTGAAGGATTTGGGAATGTTTAGCTTACAAAAGAGAAGATTGAGAGGAGACTTAATAGCTGTCTACAAATATCTGAAGGGTTGTCACATTGTAGAAGGATTATCTTCATTCTCATTTGCACAAGGAAACACTAGAAGCAATGGGATGAAACTGAATGGGAGGAGACACAGTTTAGATATTAGAAAAAAAAATTTGACAGATAGGGTGATCAATGAGTGGAACAGGCTGCCACGAGAGGTGGTGAGTTCTCCTTCAATAAAAGTCTTCAAATAGAGGCTGGACAGACATTTTTCTGGGATGATTTAATGAACACTGCTTTGAGCAGGGGGTTGGACCAGATGGCCCAGGAGGTCCCTTCCAACTCTAACATTCTATGATTCTATAAACAAGGTATCATTTTAATCAGTATAAAGGCACTGACCTGACAATGTCTGTAGGTTACTATGCATAATCCTGCTGACAGGTTCCCTTTAACAGCAACTCTGGAGAATGTAGCTTGGGTAACTAGTCCCCCAGCTGCATGGTCTTAGGCTGATCATTGGTGGCTTCTCCCCGCTTTACTCACCTTAAGAAACAGGTCATTCCCTGTAGGCATGTATTGGAAAATCCAAACAAAAGCCCTACAGATGTGTTCCAGATTAAAAGGTAAACTTTTCTCCAGCATATTTAAAACTATGAAACAGCTTCAAGTGTAATAAAGGAGCAGGACAGGAGGCAGGATGCAGCTGTAAGTAACAGGACAGGCTGCTACTTGAAATGGGGGCTGGAGGTGTCTGCACTGTGCAGTGAGTAGGTGAAAGGACACTTTTCACCTTCTAACAAGTCCTGTCTGGATTCTTGTCTTCTATCTGCAGTCTTACTATCTGAGGCACAGTGAGATTTATGGCAGCTACTTAAACTCTTAGATAGATTGGTGTCTCTGTCAATGAAATTGCTCTAGCATCTGTAAAATTTCATATCAGCTGCCATAAATTTCATGTGTCTCAGATAGAGCAACAGACATAAGTGGTCAGTATCATGCACTGCACTGATAGGCATGACCCCGGCTGCAGAACAGAACAGATAAGAATATGTCTCTTTCCCCCTTCGCATATACCCTGTAACATAGTCCTGTAACCTGTAGGTCAGGGTCAAATCAGTCCAGTGTCTATCATCTGATATTGTAATTGAAGGTGTGACAAACATGAAAGCCCCATTATAAAACATTTTATTAAAAAATTGCCACAAAGTTGAGGGAGGATGTATATAGATGATAAACAGCCAAATGGAGAAAAATAGAAACAGCCAGTAGGTGCATGTAGAAAATCACATATGGTTGTAGGCACGTGAAGTATACTCAGTCTGGACAACATTTCCCCAAAAGGGGAGAAGGGAAGAACAGAGAAGACGTACCAGGGTTGCACTTTCTTCTTTACATGTGTAATATTCTACCTCCCCATCTTTCTTCTGATTCCGGTCCCCTCTTAGGGGTCTTGTCCAGACAAGAGTATTCCTTTTCCTTTTAGGGTTATACATTCATGGAGCTATACCCATATGCTCCTTTCTACACTCACCCACTAGCTGTATCTATTTTTTTATATTTCGATCTTTGTCACACATATCAGGGCTGTGAAAGTTGCAGCTCACAGACAGGGACAGACCAGAACCAATGGCATGTGAGCTAGTTTGGGGGGCCATTACAGAGTGTGAGAGCTAATGTGTGGGCCATTATACAGCAAGGGTCCTAATATGGAAGGCCATCATACAGTGTGATAGCTAATGTGAGGGTCATTGTACAGCATGAGACCTAATGTGGGGGCAACTATACAGCATGGGACCTAATGCTTCGGCCATTCTACACCACGGGACCATTGTACAGCATTGGAGTTAAGACAGGGGGTATTATACAGAGTGGGAGCTCATACATGGGCCATTATGCAGCATGGGAGCTTATTTAGTGGTCATTATACAGCATGAAAACTAATGCAGGGGCCATTATACAGTGTGGGAGCAAATGCGGGAACCTGTCATTAACTCATTTTCTGCTCCACCAGTTGAGAGTTCCCCTTCCGTTCTCCCTCTGGTGTTGACAGGAGGTAGTGCAGTTGGTTTAAGTGGTAGTGATCTGCCACCTGATGAGGAAGATAGCGATTGGATCTCTAGAGTATCAGACTGGATATAAGACAGCCGACGCCCTATCCGGGTGCTGGTGATTCAGTCTGCTTCTCAGGTCCTGGCCTTCAGCTCTCTTCCAGTCTTCTCAAGTTAAGTTTGTTTTTTGCTAATGTTCACACTTGCGCTTGTTGGTCAATTCAGTTTTTTGTGTAATCAGCCTGCCCCTGCTGGGGCTATGCTGAAATTCCACTCCTATTAATCAGTATTTTCCAATCTGCTTTTTGTCCCTTATTAGATTGGCCTCTTTTTTGCTCTATCTCAGAATATTTCAGAGTGCTGATATAGGTTTAGAAGTCTAGTGACTTCAGGGTTAATTTTGCTATCAGAAGTGTTGGACAATATTTTTGTAGGTTTTTTTGGCAGATTGCAGACAGTGTCTTTCCTTTTCTGTCCTTTTTAGTTAGCCAGGCCCCATCGCTCAGCCTATTTTCCTGCCTGTGTTTGTATTTTCATCTCGTTTCACCTTCAATACATGTGGGGGGCTGTCTTTCCTTTGGGGTCTGCTCTGGGGCAGTTAGTTTTCCTCTTTTCCTGCTTTAGGCTTATGTAGTTCTCCGGTTGTGACGAGGCGTCTAGGACCAACGTAGGAACACTCCACGACTGCTGCTAGTTGTGCGGTTAAGATCAGGGATCTGCAATCTGCATAGTTACCAACTTCTCTCATCTTCTGAGACTTAGCTTGTTGTCTTTTTTTCCTCCTCGGTTTCCCATTCATAACAGGAACCATTATAGAGCATGGGAGCTAATAAGGGGGCAATTATACAGAACAGGAGCTAATACGGGGTCCATTATACAGCATGAGTGCTAATGCAGCGGGCAATATACACTTGAAGAATACTGTGGATGTCATAAAACTGTGTATCAGCCTATATGCAGTGTAGGGATTGTCAAAAAACTGAGGGCCTTTATACACAAACAAGGCATAATTACTATTTAAGGGGCACTGTGATGGGCATTAATATGTGGGGCAGTATGAGAAGCATTTCTTTTATACCGCACAGCAGGTGCAGTAATAGGGACATATACAGCAGCAGTGGCTCAGTACAGGGATATCAGTAGGATTAGGAGTTTGTGCATGTTAGGAATAGATGGAGACAATGCTGGAAATGTGAGAAGTGCCAGAATCAGCGCATCTAATAAATGTACCTTTTCTGGGGTGGCTGTGGGCAGCTCTGTTCACATGCTGTAATCTGACAACATGGCAAACACTGCCTCTGATCGGCTATAAGATTAATACCGCCTATTAGAGTCAATATTTGCTGCACTGTTATGCACATGACAACACTGTATGTTCAGGCCTCCCATTCATGGGAATCGGGTCTAGGTTTGGGTAAGTGTACTCAAGCTAAACTTTTTTTAACTATTCAGCTGAACCTGCCGGACCCGGACATCCAAAGGGTTTGCCCATTACTAGTGAGGAGCAAAGGTGCTCAGATAAGATGTTATCCAAGCATGCTCGGGTGCCAAGTGAGTGACATTGGCGTGCTTCATTAATATGTTCAAGTCATTATGCCTGCATATAGTGATTGCAAGGATTGCCTAACAAACAGCCGTGAGACATGGAGCTGTGGGTACACGAGCATATCATTCAAGCATGCTTAAGTCACTCGGTTAGCACACAAGAATGCTTGCTCATCACTAGTATCTACCACTATACATTTGTGGCTAAAAGTATTGACACCCCTGCAATTCTGTCAGATAATACTCAGTTTCTTCCTGAAAATGATTGCAAACACAAATTCTTTGGTATTATTATCTTCATTTAATTTGTCTTAAATGAAAAAACACAAAAGAGAATGAAGCAAAAAGCAAAACATTGATCATTTCACAGAAAACTCCAAAAATGGGCCAGACAAAAGTACTGGCACCCTCAGCCTAATACTTGGTTGCACAACCTTTAGCCAAAATAACTGTGACCATCCGCTTCCAGTAACCATCAATGAGTTTCTTAAAATGCTCTGCTGGAATTTTAGACCATTCTTCTTTGGCAAACTGCTCCAGGTCCCTGATATTTGAAAGGTGCCTTCTCCAAACTGCCATTTTTATTTCTCTCCACATGTGTTCTATGGGATTCAGGTCTGGACTCATTGCTGGCCACCTTAGAAGTCTCCAGTGCTTTCTCTCAAGCCATTTTCTAGTGCTTTTTGAAGTGTGTTTTGGGTCATTGCCCTGCTGGAAGACCCATGACCTCTGAGGGAGAACCATATTTCTCACACTGGGCCCTACATTATGCTGGAAAATTTGTTGGTAGTCTTCTGACTTCATAATGCCATCCACATGGTCAAGCAGTCCAGTGCCAGAGGCAGCAAAGCAACCCCAAAACATCAGGGAACCTCCACCATGTTTGACTGTAGGGACCATGTTCTTTTCTTTGAATGCCTCTTTTTTTCCTGTAAACTCTATGTTGATGCCTTTGCCCAAAAAGCTCTACTTTTGTCTCATCTGACCAGAGAACAGTCTTCCAAAATGTTTTAGGCTTTTTCAGGTAAGTTTTGGCAAACTCCAGCCTGGCTTTTTTATGTCTCGGGGTAAGACGTGGGGTCATCCTGGGTCTCCTACCATACAGTCCCTTTTCATTCAGACGCCGACGGATAGTACAGGTTGACACTGTTATACCCTCAGACTGCAGGGCAGCTTGAACTTGTTTGGATGTTAGTCGAGGTTGTTTATCCAACATCCGCACAATCTTGCATTGAAATCTCTTTTCAATTTTTCTTTTCCGTCCACATCTAGGGAGGTTAGCCACAGTGCCATGGGCTTTAAACTTCTTGATGACACTGCGCACGGTAGACACAGGAACATTCAGGTCTTTGGAGATGGACTTGTAGCCTTGAGATTGCTCATGCTTCCTCACAATTTGGTTTCTCAAGTTCTCAGACAGTTCTTTGGTCTTCTTTCTTTTCTCCATGCTCAATGTGGTACACACAAGGACACAGGACAGAGGTTGAGTCAACTTTAATCCATGTCAGCTGACTGCAAGTGTGATTTAGTTATTGCCAACACCTGTTAGGTGCCACAGGTAAGTTACAGGTGCTGTTAATTGCACAAAAAAGAGAAGCATCACATGATTTTTCGAACAGTGCCAATACTTTTGTCCACCCTCTTTTTATGTTTGGTGTGGAATTATATCCAATTTGTCTTTAGGACAAATTTTTTTTTGTGTTTTTTCATATAAGACAAATTAAATGCAGCTAATAGTACCAAAGAATTTGTGTTTGCAATCATTTTCAGAAAGAAACTGAGTATTATCTGACAGAATTGCAGGAGTGTCAATACTTTTGGCCACAACTGTATGGTTGTAATATCAGTGTTGGTCTTTGTGGAGATATTTTTCAGTTGCAGTAGGGTCATCGGCTGAGGTTCCGCTATAACCTATAGTGGTCACTCAGATGTTTCACCCCTCTTAGCTATGCTCTCTATGCCTCTGATGATATTAGTCACATAATGGCAAGAAATTGTGTTATTCTTCACGTACACACAGGACACCTTATTTTGAAAAGCTATTTGAAAGCACAGTTACCCTTTAGCATGGCAACCCTGAGACAGCCGAATAAATAATTTAGACAGAGCTGTCAAGGAACTTTGCAGTGATACAGCAACAAAAACCTACCAGCAGTTTAATCTCTGTTCATTTCTGTTTAAGAAGCTCCTACTGGAGCTCCCATCGCAGATTCTGTAATTCTTACAAGATTACATAACAGAAAATACCGTGCCAAAACAGTGTAAAACAGTGGATGCCATGAACAAAAACAGATGGACCCTATTACTCTCAATGGGTTCTATCAAATCATGTTTGTCTAAAGCAGGTTAGAGACCCATCCTGTGCATTATTCCATTTGTTTTGATAAACTGGAAAATCGAAATATTTGACATGGTTGAAAACACAGCTTTATACCAAAATACATGCTTCTCTAAACCAAAATGTTCTGCAAATTGATACACACTTTATACATTATTACTTGGATATGTAATGTAAAGTTATAAGCAAAGTATACATTAAACGTATCATATTTATAAAAATTAAACAGAATATTATTGAACAAAAATTAAATGTGTATGAAGACATAAAATTCAGTTTGATAAATGAAAGAATACATACAGTCATATAAATAACTAATATATTTAGAAAAATCATCCGATTGCTAATAGCTTGGATTATTATATTTTCTGCTCTCTTTAATTAAGTCGCATTGAATATACAGCTACAGAAAAAAAAATCATGTTTAGAAAGTTGCAATTTGCATTATTTAACTGTTAGTTAAGCAGAATTAAAACTTAAATAGAAAATTATATTATGTTGATGCATAGCATGGCTAATTGATTTAATGTTTGGCTTGCTCAAGGTTGATACAAATTTTGAGCTTGAAAGCTTTAAATATCATAAAATTTATAGACTCTCGAGGCAAAATAGAAATGATAAAAGTTCACACGTCAAGAGTACTTTGAAGCTCCATTATGCATAGTACATAGTAACAGCCACTACAGATGATTAAAAAATAAAATATTGTACAAATTGCTCATGTAAAGTTCCTTACTGTATACATTCTTTGCAAACCCCCTCATCAGTCACTGAAGGGATTTAAGAATAGAACAACAGATGGTTGCTTTAGCATACTCTTTAGAAACAACTCATAATATAGCTTTGTATTACCCTACTACAGACTGAATTGGACTGCCCCAGAGGAAACTACACCACGTGCAGAATTATTAGGCAAGTTGTATTTGAGAGGATTCTTTTTATTATTGAATAACAACTATGTTCTCAATCAACCCAAAAGACTCATAGATATCAAAGCTTAATATTTTTGGAAGTTGGAGTGGGTTTTTTAGATTTGGCTATCTTAGGAGGATATCTGTTTGTGCAGGTAACTATTACAGTGCATAATTATTAGGCAACTTAATAAAAACCAAATATATACCCATCTCACTTGTTTATTTTCACCAGGTAAACCAATAGAGCAACACAAAATTTAGAAACAAACATTTCTGACATTCAAAAAACAAAACAAAAATAATCAGTGACCAATATAGCCACCTTTCTTTACGATGACACTCAAAAGCCTTCTATCCATAGATTCTGACAGTTGCTTGATCTGTTTACAATCAACATTGCGTGCCGCAGCCACCACAGCCTCCCAGACACTGTTCGGAGAGGTGTACTGTTTTCCCTCCCTGTAATCTCACATTTTATGAGGGACCACAGGTTCTCTATGGGGTTCAGATCAGGTGAACAAGCGGGCCATGTCATTATTTTTTCTTCTTTTAGACCTTTACTGGGCAGCCATGCTGTGGCGTATTTGGATGCATGTGATGGAGCATTGTCCTGCATGAAAATCATGTTTTTCTTGAACGATACCGACTTCTTCCTGTACCACTGCTTGAAGAAGGTGTCTTCCAGAAACTGGCAGTAGGTCTGGGAGTTGAGCTTCACTCCATCCTCAACCCGAAAAGGTCCCACAAGTTCATCTTTGATGATAACAGCCCATACCAGTACCCTACCTCCACCTTTGCTGGCGTCTGAGTCGGAGTGAAGCTCTCTGCCCCTTACTGATCCAGCCTCGGGCCCAACCATCTGGCCAATCAAGAGTCGCTCTCATTTCATCAGTCCATAAAACCTTAGAAAAATCAGTCTTAAGATATTTCTTGGCCCAGTCTTGATGTTTTATCTTATGTTTCTTGTTGAAAGGTGGTCGTTTTTCAGCCTTCCTTACCTTGGCCATGTCCCTGAGTATGGCACACCTTGAGCTTTTTGATACTCCAGTAACATTGCAGCTCTGAAATATGGCAAAACTGGTGGCAAATGGCATCTTGGCAGCTTCACGCTTGATTTTCCTCTATTCATGGGCAGTTATTTTGCGCCTTTTTTTATCAACACGCTTCTTGCAACCCTGTTGAATATTTGCCATGAAACACTTGATTGTTCAGTGATCACGCTTCAAAAGTTTGGCAATTTCAAGACTGCTGCATCCCTCTGCAAGACATCTCACAATTTTTGACCTTTCAAAGTCCGTCAAATCTCTCTTCTTACCCATTTTGCCAAAGGAAAGGAAGTTGCCTAATAATTAAGCACACCTTATATAGGGTTTTGATGTCATTAGACCACACCCCTCCTCATTACAGAGATGCAAATCACCTGATTTACATAATTGGCAGTTGGCTTTCAAGCCTATACAGCTTGAAGTAGGACAACATGTATAAAAAGGATGATGTGATCAAAATACTCATTTGCCTAATAATTCTGCACACAGTGTAATTTCAAAGAAGAAACAATGGCTAGATAAATTCAGCTATGCAGTTAAGGTCAAATAAAAAGCAATACATTTATGGTTCCTAATTCAGATACAGTACATTTGCAGGCTGACTATTTATAAGTGGAAAATGGCACCAAGCTCAGCATGTAGAGGTACCAATGGTGCATGAGACTCTTATAGCATTTGCTCTTAATTTTTTGGGTACATATGAAACATAAAGTATTCAGCTCATTAAGCTGTGTACTTGAAATGTCTGGAGTAAAACACCTTATTAATTTGCAGTATTTTTGTGCACCTTGGAAGTTGTGCAAAAAATATTGCGACTTTTGTGTTTACATACCAGTCTCGGTCAGCTATGCCAATACGGGCATAACATTGATGAAGCCTGTGTAGTATGTGGCATGGCTATGCCTTCACATCACATTCATGAAAGGTTATGCCACATTTTATGGCATAACTTACTCCAGAAATGTTCACTAGTTCATTATAAAATATCTGTTGTTGTTGCATGCCAGTGAAAGGTGTTTTCCCACAAGTACATTTTAATTAATGACTCTTGGAATAAAAAAAAGTTTCACATTTGGATGTGCAAAAAAATGTTCCTGTGCTGAGATAATCTTATAAATGTGCCCCTGCTGTGTACTGTGTAATGTTTGTGTGCGACCATGCAGGAACATAATCTGATCATACCTCAGCTCCTGGGCAGGGAAGGAAGCAAAAGGGAGCATACAGACATTGCAGCTTGTGGTCACAACTGACTCTTTTTGCGAGGTAAAACATTTCTCTGCCTGTTTTTAAGCAATGTTTTATCTCAAAGAAAGAATCAGCTGCAGTCTGCTGCAACAATGTCAGTATACTCTTTTCCTTCCTCCCCTGCCCATTAGCTGTGGTATGATCAGACCATGTTCCTGGATCGTCAGACACACCCATTGCACAGCACACAGCAGGGGCACATTTATAAGATTTTCTCAGCACAAAACATGATTTTAAACACATCCAATTGTGGTTCTTAATATTTAAAGATTTATTGATTAAACTGTTGATTCAAATGAACTTTGTTCATGGAAAACCCCTTTAAGAGATGCATCTATTTCATTAAGTGGATAGTGCCTCTTAATGAATTAGGAGTAGCATAATCTAGTGAGTCCTTCCATTAACCTGTTAGTGACGGGGCCAAATTTCTGAACTCTGACCAGTGTCCCTTTATGTGGTAATAACTCTGAAATACTTCAACTGATCCCAATGATTTTGAGATTGTTTTTTGTGACATGTTGTAGTTTATGTTAATGGTAAAGTTATTTTTATGTGTTTTGTGTTTATTTATAAAAAATATCAGAAGTGCATATATGGGTGTGACCGCCCTTTTTCTGAGCTGGGAAAGCCATCCAGTCTGGCCTAAGCTGTTACTAGTGGTTCAGTCGCTCGATCCTTATTCACATTCACGTCACTTGGCAAGTGAAAAGGTTTTAAATACTAGAGTAGGGACTGTCCCACAAGGGTTGCCGTGATGTGGCGGGATGGCTTGTACATTATTTTGATCAAAATTATGTTTACTAAATACCCTTATGATTATTACTACCTTTATGCATTATTTGCAGTATATTTTTTACTTTTTAGTTCAGGATATTTGTGTTTTTTGCTTTTTGTTTTCTCTGGTTAATGGTCATGTGTTAATATGCACTTACATTGTGCATACACATTAACTTACTTTCTCAGTTCAGATTTGTTTTTTATCTATCTTTAACATTGAGTATGCTGACCATGTGGATGTATGCGGATGCTTCCGCATGCATCATTTTGACGTGTCCGCCGATCGCAACAAAATTCAACATGTTGCGTTCGACGCAGTTCAGCCCAGCGTCATAATGACACATGCAGATGGATCCTCATACATCCGCATGGCCTGTGTATGCAATGTTAAAGATAGGTATGCATGGCGTATGCAGATGTAGGCGGAGCTGAATGGAAGAGGTGCGGCAGTAGGCAGGGCTTAATAGAGGAAGAAAGAAGGAAGTACGCAACCCTCCACAGCCCTTCCAAACGCTAGTGCAAAACTAGCCTAAGATCACAATGGAGATGCTGGGGAGGAAACATATGATCAGGATATGACGTAAATGTGAAACCAGCCTTAATAAATTGGCCTCAAAGTGTTTTAAACACATATCATAAATTATAAAATGAAAAATACAATAAACATAGTCTTGCAGTGTGATAGATTAGTAACAAAAAAGTAGAAGAATGAACGCAAGGACAGAAAATCTCTCTTGCAGATTCCCCTCAATTCCATTTTCTATCAATCTTTAGGTTCTCTGGCAAAGAAACAAAAACATTTCTAATTATCTTTAGTTGGCAACTTTAGCTCATTTTGTCTAAGGGTAATCATTATATTTAATTAACATGGGTGTCATCATGTTATGCTGATAGAAACTTGCCTTGAATATTAATATAGAAGTATGTGGCAGGACAGTATGTGGCATAGGCATTCGCCAGGTCACAGCAACAGAGCCACCTTCCGTACATGTAGATATCTGCTCACATGCATCTGTCCTATTAACGTTACAGCACAATTATCTGCCTTGTAACAAGACATTCGCCATTTTAATTCTATAGCGATTAGTTTCTTAGACAAAACAAGTGTAATTTAGTAATAAATGATATTTAGGAATGTATTTATAATGAGATTTTCAATTTTTATTTTGCTTTAATGTGTTAATAACCCTCTTAAATTTGAAAGATAAGCGGTAATAATGCAGCATTTAGTGACCATTGTATCCTCTGTTTACAATTATCATTATGCATTTATGTTGTACTTCTGAAATCTTATTATATTAATAAGAACATCTTGGCATTGATCTCCACTAGACAACTACTGTAAAGTCATAAACTGCTCATATTCAAAGATAAGTAAATCACACCCAGGATTTTCCTATACATGGCCGGCCTTAGCTAAATGCAACCTGTACTAGAGTGCTGGCTGCAGACAGGACATCTCCTATGTGTTCTTGATTTTTTCCTGTTAATTGGGCAGTCTGAACCAAATGGAGGGGGGTGGGATATCCTCACTGCAGTGTGCCAGCCTAATGGTGCTGATTACTCATAATCCCTCCCCATTGCTCCCTGGGTTTCCCCTACAGGAAAATACTTCCACATAATTAAGTGTAAAATGACATGTATTACATGGTATGCGTGTGCACGTGTGTGTGAGTGTGTAACTATGTATTATGTATAATGTACAGTGGTGCTTAAAAGTGCATAAACCCATCAAAATGTTCAGTATTTCTGCAGGAATTTGACCTGAAACTATATCAGATTTTCCTTCAAGTCCTTTAAGAAGATCAACAGAATCAAATCAAACAAATGACTCAAAAATATAAAAAATATTAGGAAAACGATCTAATATCATATTGGATACATAGAGAGCAGGGCCGCTAGATACATTATGCATCAGTAGCTTAAAGGGGTATTCCCATCTTGTACTTTTTTGACATATCCACACAGTATTCCATAAATTTACCCATCACAACTACCCATTTTTTGAGTACAAGACCCTGATGTACACCATTCTCAGCCAAGAGAAGGTAAAATTCTTATTTACAGTATGTTTACAGGAATTCCTACCTCTTTTCCATGAAAAGTAAACTATGACAATGCCCCATTCTCAAGATAGAATCAGGCCCCAATGGTGAGATCGGCAGCTACCATAGATTTATGCTACATCTTATGTAAAAGATGGTTAATGATTAATTCACACATGGTGAATTTGCTGTGTATTTAGGAGTGCAGATTTCACACAACACATTTGCAGCAATTTATAGTACAGGACATGTTGATGTTTTAGCGTCATGTCAAGAGACTGTATGTTGAAAGCATAAATCAGGTTTCCTAGAATATACAAGGTAGGCTAAGATAGCCTGCCCTTAAGAGTAGTATTTGGGAAGCAGGTAAAAAATCATTGAGGTGGGGGTACCAAAAGATCATTTTTCACAATGCACTATTCTGCCTAAAATTAGCCTCACTCATATATCTGTATATCTGAGTCATAAAAAGGTCAACAATAGGACAAATATGGTATGTTGTACAGTTGTAAACAATTCGATTTTAAATGCTTATAAAATATAACATTTTTCCATGACAAAATATTATTTTACTTTCAATCTTGCTATTATATAATGTATTGTAATAAATGCTTTTTTGAGAATCATAATACTTAAAGAGCAACCATTGTTTTAATTTTAATTTCATAAATCAATAATATAAATGAAATTAAAAAAAAACTTTGCAATATATCTTTTTTTAAAAAAATCTGTTTCTTTCTCCCCCTGGACTGATATTTATCAAAATTCTCAATTCACACATAAACACTGTACTCTGTCGGCAAAGACAGATTTTTACATTACTGAGAAATAAGCAGATTTCTTTGATGAGATATATTATAAATAGAGATGGCCGAATACAAATAGAAATGTTTGGCATTTGTACCGGAGAGTCACTGTTCGAGCCTAAACAGCGAACACAGACTTTCAGCTGAAGGTACTAGAACCCAAACATTCACCGGTCCACCTATCCCTAATTACAAAGTGTTAGGATTGTCAGAATGCATCAAATAAGAAATAATAATAAGGTGCATTCGCAACCCAGGGTCTACCGTGCAGTGATAGAGAAACCACAGATAACACAATGGCAGATCAAGGCTGCGAGAAAGCACTTTAACCCCTTTCTGTTGTGTGACGTACTATCAAGTCCATGTGCCCTGGGACTTAATTCCCAGGGATGGGATAGTACGTCACAGCGATCAGCGGCGCCCATGTGGTGAGCGCCGCTGATCGCGGCCGGTGTCAGCTGATTATCACAGCTGACACCCGGCACAATGTGTCAGGTGCGGTCACGGACCGCCCCCAACATGTTAACCCCTTGCACACTGCGATCAAACACGATTGTGGTGTACCGGGGGTTAAAGGGAAGCATTGGCAGGGATGGGGCTCCCTCCGTGCTTTCCTGAGCCCCCCACAGCAGTACAATATGCAGCACTGCTGCGGGTGGCTCCATCCCTGCAGGTCCCCGAATCCAAGATGGCGACGGGGACCTTCGGGGCCTGCAGGTAGCTGGCTTCCTCATGACTGCAAAGCATGATCAGCGATCTGTCACATGACAGGTATGTCCCCCCTGGGACAATGTAATAAAGTTAAAAAAAGTGTAAAAATAATTTTTAAAAAATCGCTAAATAAATAAAAAAAAAATATTCCCTAATAAATTAATTTTTGGGAAATAAAAAAAATAAAAGTACACATATTTGGTATCGCCACGTCCGTAACGACCCGCCCTATAAAACTGTCCCATTAGTTAACCACTTTAGCGAACTCCTTAAAAAATAAAAATAAAAAACGAAGCAAAAAATAATGATTTATTTTCATACCGCCGAACAAAAAGTGCAATAACGCGCGATCAAAAAGACGCATATAAATATCCATGGTACTGCTGAAAACATCATCTTGTCCTGCAAAAAACAAGCCACCATACAGCATCATCAGCAAAAAAATATAAAAGTTATAGCTCGCAGAATAAAGCGATGCAAAAATAATTATTTTTATATAAAATTGTTTTCATTGCATGAAAGCGCCAAAACATAAAAAACGACCTAAATGAGGTATTGCTGTAACCATACTGACCAAAGAGTAAAAGCGCTTTATCAATTTTACCGCAGGTGGAATGGTGTAAACGCACCCCCCAAAAGAAATTCATGAAATGCTGGTTTTTGTTCATTCTGCGTCCCAAAAATCTGAATAAAAAGCGATCAAAAGATGTCAAGTGCCTGAAAATGATATTAATAAAAACGCCAACTCGTTCCACAAAAAATAAGACCTCATATGACTCTGTGCATCAAAATATGGAAAAATTATAGCTCTCAATATGTGATGATGCAAAAACTATTTTTACAATAAAAAGCGTCTTTTAGCGTGCGACAGCTGCCAAAAATAAAAACCCGTTATAAATAGTAAATCAAACCCCCATCATCACCCCCTTAGTTAGGGAAAAATAATAAAATTAAAAGAAAATATATTATTATTTCCATTTTCCCATTAGGGTTAGAGCTAGGGTTAGGGCTAGGGCTAGGTTTAGGGCCAGAGTTAGGGCTGAGATTAGGGTTAGGGGTGCGTTGGGGTTAGGGTTGGAGTTATAATTGGGGGGTTTCCACTGTTTGGGCACATCAGGTGCTCTCCAAATGCAACATGGCATCTGATCTCAATTCCAGCCAATTCTGCGTTTAAAAAGTCAAATGGTGCTCCTTCCCTTCCAAGCTCTGCCATGCGCCCAAAGAGTGTTTTACCCCCACATATAGGGTATTAGCCTATTCAGGACAAATTGCAAAACAACTTTTGGGGTCCAATTTCTCATGTTACCAGTAGGAAAATAAAAAAATGGGGGCAAAAATATAATTTTTGTTGGAAAAAATGATTTTTTTTCACGCCCAGGCGTTATAAACTTCTGTGAAGCACTTGGGGGTTCAAAGTGGTCACCACACATCTAGATAAGTTCGATAGGTGGTCTAGTTTCCAAAATGAGGTCATTTGTGGGGTGTTTTCACTGTTTAGGTACATTAGGGGCTCTCCAAAGGCAACATGACACCCGCAGAGCATTCCATCAAAGTCTGCATTCCAAAATGTCACTACTTCCCTTCCGAGCCCCGACGTGTGCCCATACAGTAGTTTTCTCCCACATATGGGGTATGAGCGTACTCAGGACAAATTGAACAACAACTTTTGAGGTCCAATTTCTCCTGGTATTCTTGGGAAAATAAAAAAATGGTGACTAAAAGATCATGTTTGTAGAAAAAATACAATTTTTTTATTTTCACGCCCGGGCGTTATAAACTTCTGTGAAGCACTAGGGGGTTTAAAGTGCTCACCACACATCTAGATAAGTTCCTTGGGGGTATAGTTTCCAAAATGGTGTCATTTGTGGGGGGTTTCACTGTTTTGGTACATCAGGGGCTTTCCAAACGCGACATGGTGTCCGATCTCAATTCCAGCCAAAAACGTCAAATGGCGCTGCTTCCCTTTCGAGCTCTGCCATGCGC
Organism: Dendrobates tinctorius; assembly: GCF_039654945.1. NCBI lineage: Eukaryota > Metazoa > Chordata > Amphibia > Anura > Dendrobatidae > Dendrobates > Dendrobates tinctorius. The sequence goes on along the minus strand of NW_027361775.1, from coordinate 12,251,062 downwards.
CCAAATAGTGGTTTACTCCCACATGTGGGGTATTAGCGTACTCAGGACTAATTGCACAATAACTTTTAAGGTCCTCTTACCCTTGGAAAAATAAGAATTGAGGGTGAAAAGATCATTTTTGTGGAAAAAATATGATTTTTTAATTGTACGGCTGTACGTTATAAACTTCTGTGAAGCCCTTGGGGAATCAAAGTTCTCATCACACATCTAGATAAGTTCCTTGGGGGGTCTAGCTTCCAAAATGGTGTCATTTGTGGGGGGTTTCCACTGTTTTGGTACATCAGGGGTTTTCCAATCGCGACATGGTGTCTGATCTCAATTCCTGCCAAAAAAGTCAAATGGCGCTGCTTCGCTTCTGAGCTCTGCCATGCGCCCAAATAGTCGTTTACACCCACATATGGGGTATCAGCGTACTCAGGACAAATTGCACAATAACTTTTATGGTCCTGTTACTCTTGGGAAAATAGAAATTGGGGTAAAAAGATCATTTTTGTGGAAAAAATATGATTTTTAATTGTACCGCTGTACGTTATAAACTTCTGTGAAGCCCTTGTGGGTTCAAAGTTCTCACCACATATCTAGATAAGTTCCTTGGGGGGTCTAGTTTCCAAAATGGGGTCAATTGTGGGAGGTTTCCACTGTTCAGGTACATCAGGGGCTCACCAAACGTGACATGGCGTCCGATCTGAATTCCAGCCAATTTTGTATTGAAAAAGTCAAACGGCGCTCCTTCCCTTCTGAGCTCTGTCATGAGCCGAAACAGTGGTTCCCCCCACATATCAGGTATCAGTGTACTCAGGACAAACTGCACAATAATTTTTGCAGTCCAATTTCTCCTGTTACCCTTGGTAACATAAAAAAAATTGAACCTGAAGTATTTTTTTGTGAAAAAAAGTTAAATGTTCATTTTTTTTTTAAATATTCAAAAAATTCCTGTGAAGCACCTGAAGGGTTAATAAACTTCTTGAATGTGGTTTTGAGCACCTTAAGGGGTGCAGTTTTTAGAATGGTGTCACTTTTGGGTATTTTCTATCAAATAGACCCCGCAAAGTGGCTTCAAATGTGATGTGCTCCATAAAAATAAAATGGTGTTGCAAAAATGAGAAATCGCTGGTCAACTTTTAACCCTTATAACTTCTTAACAAAAAAAAAATTTTGTGTCCAAAATTGTGCTGAAGTAAAGTAAACATGTGGGAAATGTTACTCATTAAGTTTTTTGTGTGCTGTATCTCTGTGATTTAAGGGCATAAAAATTCAAATTTGGAAAATTGCAAAATTTTCAAAATTTTCACCAAATTTCCATTTTTTTCACAAATAAGCGCAAGTTATTTGAATGAAATGTTACCACTAACATGAAGTACAATATATCACGAGAAAACGTTGTCAGAATCACTGGGATCCATGGAAGTATTTCAGAGTTATTACCTCATAAAGAGACAGTGGTCAGAATTGTAAAAATTGTCCCGGTTATGAACGTGCAAACCACCCTTGGGGGTTAAGGGGTTAAACACACTGAGTTAAATGTCACTCAGTTTGCACAAAGCGCAAAGTACCAAGCTCTGCTACACCACATATCTGTACTATGAAGCAACGCACAAACGACTATACCCTGATAGACTGCACAGGCATATGTAAAATAAAATACTAATTGGGTTCCCTGTAACTTAACCCCCAGGGAATACTAAGCTGGTGGTTGACCCTGCTCTGACACACTGTTGTGCTTTCAGCACACACATCTGAGGATGCCCATTGCAGATGCTAAGTTCAAGCGGGAGTTCCCACCCTACACTGCCTATCTAGACAAACACTCGCAGTGCTATTAGCGGCACATGTGCACACAGGGTGGTAAAGTAGCCCCAACACACATGATGCTAGCACACAGGCATGCGCTCCAAAGGACCTTTTATACATAGAGCTTAAGTCCAGACAGAGAGGACCTGCGGATGTACAGAGCAGGAAACTGGCTCCACTCAAGTGACTTCCATGGGCTCTACAGGGTCATCAACCAGAGTTGGGGAACACATGATCTGCTAATCTCTTCCAGAAGATCGGTATCAAAACCTTATCAGGTCAATACAACTTGGTAGCCAGAGTACGGAAACAGAAAGCAAACTGGCTAACCAAAGACAAACCCTGAGATAAAGCCAAGAGTTGGAGTGGGGTAACATGAGTTACCTGTGGCCCCAAAAAGACTTCTTTCAGGGCACCCAAAAAATGAGAGACGGTAAGGATCAGATGATCATCTCATTCCCACAATGGTATAGCCCACTCCAATGCCCTGCCAAAAAAGAAGGGAAATAATAAACCCCACCTTGGTACACTCTGCTGTGTAATGTGAAGCCAGTAACTCCAAGTGGATGAGCACTGATTCACAAACCCTTTGCAAACCTTGCTGTCCCCGGAAAATTTTTCAGGCAGTGAAAAACACAGCACTGAGGTAACAGGAGCCGCAGCAGCAAACTCAGTTGCAGCTTCGGCGGCTGCTTCTGCTACCTTCGCTGTGAGGTCCACAGCTGAGGTAGCCCACTCAAGAGTGGTCAACCTGCTCTCAAGCTGCTGGATGAACCCCTGAAGATGCAATGATATCAATGATCGCAATGATCGCAATGATAGCAATGATCATCCACCATTGCTAGCTAGACCCTGGTGCTAGTACACTGTTAGGATTGGCGGAATGCACCAAATAACAAATAATAATAAGGTGCATTTGCAACCCGGGGTCCACCATGCGGTGATTGAGAAAATTCAGCTAGCACAATGGCTGAGCATAGCTGAGAGAAAACACTTTAATCACACTGATTTAAATGCCACTCAGTGTCCAGACAGACAGGACCTTGCCTGTGGACCAATCAGAAGCTGCCACATAACCAGAGCAGGTGATGTCCGAGCACCAATGAGAAGGAGCTACATCCCAGACATTCTCAATAGGGTGAAATCTGGACTTCAGCTCCAGAGAATAATGCTGCATGTGTAAACCATTAGTCACCATAGGTTTAGCTGGAGAGCCAGCAGCATCTACACATGCAGCATGAGCCTGGGCAAGGCGCTGGGGTCGGGGTGAGAGTCTGCGCTGAGCAGTCATCCCTGCGGCTGAGCCTGAATGTGAGACCACAGCACCAGACAAGGCCTGGGATCTATCCCGTGCAGTGGAAAAATCCCAGCACCTAACACAGTTTCTTGTCTCCATGTGTATTAAAACAATATTTAATTTGGATTGAAAATGCATGTTTCTGTACAGTACAGGAAGGTCATACCTTTTTATATCGCTATACCATTTATATTGTATGATTACACTATGGAAATAATTAATCTTCTGCTTAATATATTTTTTACCAGAACATAACTTTGTAGGCTGGCTAATTTTGTAGAGTACTTGCTGATCTCCATCTTATTAAAACTTAATCTGATCTTTGATTATAGCTATTTAACATACAGTACAAAACCTGACTTATAGAAGACATACATTTTTGTATAAATCAAACTTATTACAGTGTTTATATGGCAATATTATTCACATTTCTCAGCAGAAAGTGAAAAGTATTTTTTACTGGTCTGCATATGACTTGTATGTCAACATAGTGTATACACAAGGTAATTTGGCTTCTGTTCCAGGCTTATCAAGCAGTTGCACATACATTTTATCATTTGATATCCAAATTGCAAAACACCATATGTTAATAATAATAAACATGTGTCTTAAAAGGCAAATCGGCACTTGGCAACAACCAATAACGGGAGCACTGGCAAACACTTGAGAACCGGTCACATGTAGTTAAAATAATAGTTCAAGTAATGAAGATGTTAACATTGAACATGTCCATAGAATATGACAGCTCCAATATATAGCAATTGGGTAACAAGCTGAATACATTTTGTATATTGCTGCTATGGAGTCATTTATTTGTACTATATAGACTACAAAAACACCCTGTGCAGCATTATTCTGGAGTTACTGTATATTAACTCTTATCTATCTTACACGTTTTGCTGACATGAATTCTGCAGGCCAAAAAACTAAGAACTGTACCTTAAGAACCTCACTCACAGAAGCTAAAAATAATAATTTAATTAACAAAGATGAACTTGAGTTTATGATACCAACTAACCCAATACTGGTGACATTTTATGTGCTGCCAAAAAGTACATAAAGGTCAAGAACAATTTAGAGGCAGACCGGTGGTGTCCAGAATTGGCACCCTGGGACAGAATGTGGGTGTATGTTTGGACCAAGTTCTGAGACCGTTCGCCCTGGCACTCCCACCATATACTAGGGACACTATGAATTTGCTGTAAAAAATAGAGGGCAACCACATTGATAATCAAACATTGATTACAAGCATTGACATTGAGAAGCTCTACTCCACTCTACCCATGACAAGGGGATTGAGGCAGCATGGTACTTACAACGCATAGAGTTCTGAACTGATACTTGCTCTCTTGGAACATGTGTTAATTACAAATGTTTTTGATTGACAAGGGAATCTCCCACCAGCTCAGTGACATCGCCATGGGTAATTCCTGTGCACCTAATTGTGCAAATCTGCTCCTGGGCTGGTGGGAGGAAATGGTGTTTTTTGTGGATGGGATGAACGACTACTCTAAGCATGTGGAACTATAGACAAAGTGCATAGGCAACGTGCTGGTGTTGTGATGGGGACCGAAAGAAAAATTGGTTGAGTTTGTGCAGGCCCTGAATTAAAATTTATTGGGCCTAAAATTCAAATGGGAAGTAAGCAAGACAAACTTATCATTTCTTGATCTTTTAATCTCCAAACAAATGGATGGCACACTGAGCACAACAATATATCACAAACTGACTGCTACAAATTCTGTTCTTTGGTGGGAGAGCCACCATTCTCACCCTCTGAAGGGAATTCCTTATTGACAATATATCAGACTAAGAAGGAACTGTTCCAGTAAAAATGAGTTTATACAAGCCAAAGACCGGAGAATCAGGATTCATGAGAGGGGATATGGGTCTTGAGAAAATCATACCAGTTTGCCCTAAGACAAGATAGGTCAACTTTACTTACCCCAGCTATTAAGGAAAATGGGATTAAAAAAAGAATCCACTAGGCTAATAGCAACCTATAATATCGGAACACCACAAGTCAGAATAATTTTGGATAAATAATGGGGAATCTTAAACATGGATGATGACCTTAAGGATAGTATTGATGTGAGACCCCAAATCACATTCCGTAAGAACAGAACAATAGGGGAAAGATTTGTCAGAAGCTATTTTAACATAGTTACCCGAGAGGTTCAATGATTGCTTCAGATGCAGCGGCTGTGCAGGTTGACCTAATATAAAAATAACAAAATCCTTCTTCAGCAGTGTAATAGGAAATTTCTTTAACATTCGTAGCTTTATAAATTGCAGGATGAAATTTGCAGTCTGTAAAGCTGCTTGTATTTGTCAAAAGCAGTATGTAGGTAAAAGTAAAAGAGAGATGAGGAAGACGATTGGAGAGCATTTGAATGACATCATTAATAATAGGGACACGTTGATTGTGAAACACATTAACTCCATGCATGAGGGGACACAAAAGTAATCTTCTCTATAGGCATTGACTGCATAAAGCTAAGTTGTGTTGGGGGACTTGATAAAAAATTAATACAAAAGGAAGCAAGATGCATTTTTGTTGAAAAACAATGGCACCTCAGGGTCTTAATGAGGAGCGCAATTATGTCTGCTTTATTTAAATTAAAATCCCATGTGTTTCATTTGGTTATGTTCCTCTGAGTCATAGCAAAGAGTGTACAGAGATATTGTGCCCCATCCTGTTTGAACAGTGGGAATGTCCCGAAAGAATACTGTCCCTCTTATCTCTAAAAAGCCATACCCATGAGCACTTTCTGTATACCTAGTCATGAGATATGTTTCTGGTCTGTAAGACATGCACTTATAAATCTGGCAAGAGTATTCTTTTCTATATTAAATACAACAGGACTCTTGGACTGTATGGGGCCTGGCTTATTACTCTGGAGCAGTATTGGTCCTAATGAGGTGCCCAACCCAGGATCTATAATGCCATTCAGGGAAAAATGACCATTATCTGAAACTCTTTTCCCTGACTCTTATCTTGATATTATTTACATGATTTCATTCCTGAGAGTCACAGACAGCGATGTATTCTCCTCCTCCTCCCCTCTATCCCACTCCCCCAGTAAACTGCAGCACAGACTTACCTTTCTTTAACATTGGGTATGCAGGCCATGCAAATGTATGTGGATGCCTGCGCATGCATCGTTTTGACGCTGTGCGACTGCAATAAAATGCAACATATTGCGTTCTGCTCAGCTCGACGCATCGTTAAAATGACATACCCAATGTTAAAGATATGTGCACAGGACACATGCCGACGTAGGCAGAGATGAATGGAAGAGGTGTGGCAATGGGCGAGGCTTAATGGAGGAAGAAAGGAGGAAGTACGCAGCCCTCCACAGACCTGCCGAACTCTAGTGTGAAACTAGTCTAAGATCGCAATGGAGATTCTGGGGAGGAAACATATGATCAGGATATGATGTCCCGGGTAAGAGAGCAGAAATTTAACCTGTTCATGTATATTACTCCAAAAGAAAAGGGACAACTTTGAGAAAATTTAGCGTTAGCATTAGATATGGCATTTATGTAAACCAAAATAGGCTGGAAATTATGAATACTTTATGGGGCAGTGGATAAAGAAAGAAACTCTGTCTCCACCTCCCTGGAAGTGAAGTAGGATGCCTTCTGAGAAGAAGGAAAGTTAGCTTATTTAAACCAAGGAAGGGACTTGTGGGTGATCTCCCCATCTCTTTGTAGCATCACTCTGGGCCCTGAGTGAATACCCACCACTGTGGAATTCCTTAGATATTTTCAAGCAAAGGCACTTTATAAGCACAGAGATATTCTTCTACAATGCATTAACTTCAGTGTCTTCATGCTGGTGCCTCCCAATAGTAAGTACACTAATATGGTTTCTCCTAACAGAGAAAAAAATGCATCAGGAGGGATCTTCTTTTTTGGATAATAGCTCCACTTGGGTACTGCCCTTGTTAGCAACTGCAGCGGGCATGACAGGGCAGAGTGAGGGATGCTTCTTCTTGCATGTACGTGACCTGGATAACAGTCTCCACTTCAATTGAGTGATATCCATAATGTTTCTTCCTTTTTCATTAACTTTATTGCACTGTGACACTTTACTTATTTAGTTCTACCATCACTAGTCAGATATGTTAGCTAGCATTCTTAGTAAAGGATGGGAATGCTTTTTTGTGTTTTGTGATATCTTGATAGTAGGTGTTAGGTTTGGATATGGGCTCTGGCTGCTCTGCTGAATTTTCAAGCTATGATTTAATTAAAAGTTAATTTTTAATAGTATTCTCTAGGCTGGATGTATTAGTAATACTGAAGTGGACAAGACAGAAACAAGGGCCTTTACTGCTTAACACCATACTAGGAGGCCATAGGCCACTGTATATCACCCCAAAAACACCATACCAACTGTGACATTTGGTGGTGAGAACATCATGGTGTGGGGATATTTTTCAGCATACAACAATTGAAAACTTCATATCATTGAAAGAAGGATGACTGGAAAAATGTACCAAGACTTTCTTGATAAAAATCTGCTGCCATTTACCAGGATTATGAAGTAGAAATGAGATTAGACATTTCAGGAAGCCATTGGTCCCAAACCCACAGCCAGAGAAACTCTCATTTGAATACAAGAAAATAAATCTGCTAGAATGGTCCAGCCAATCACCTGACCTGAATTCAATAGAAAATTTATAGAAGTAACTAAAACTCCAAGTTCATAGATGGAACCCATAGAACTTTCAGGATTTGAAGAGTGTTTGTGTGGAACAATGGACCAAAATCACACCTTACCAATGCATGTGATTAGATTTTCCATACAGGAAGCTTATTGAAGCTGTCATTACTAACAAAGGCTTTTTTCTGAAGTATTAAATAATTTTAGTAAGTGTGCTTAATACTTTTTCCCTGTGTCATTTCTCAATATTATACATAACTTAATTCAATGACATCAGTGGCTTGATTTGTTTGCCTGTGTGGATTGGATGGGTTGTTACTGACATCTGGTGAGAATTTTATGCCAATAACAGCTTTAAATATATATTATATATTATATAGAGGTACCTTATTTTCACATATTAGAGAATTGCCATTTTTTTCAATATTATCTATTGTGGACCTGATTGAAGTCTGAATTGGACTTGCACTAGGGGCGGACATACCGCAGGTGCATCTGAATTGGGGAACAAAGGTGGAGGGGGCCCTTGCAGGGCAGCTAATAATTGCTCCCATGTGCAGCGAGCAGGGAGCAATCCCTGTTCTTCCCCTGCCTACAAGAGAAAGTGGCAGCAGAGTGGAAGTGCAGGAGTCTGTCCTCTGCGTCTTGCCTGGCGCTTTCTGTCTGACACAAGCACACATGGCTGGACGATGCCAGCATGCAGCACGCGCCTCCTTCAGAGAGAAGGTTGCCAGCGATGATGCTGCTCTGGGGGAACGTGTGAAGAGGTGATGGTTTTTTTTCTAAAAATACAATGGAGAGAGGTGGGGAGAGGGAAATGATGAGGGTGTTAGGGAGAACAATGATTGGGGTGGTGAAACGGACAATGATGGAGGTGGGGAGATGGCAATTGTGTGGGTGGTAGAGGAGAACAATGACTTAGATGGGAGAGGACAATGATGGAGGTGGGCAGAGGACAATGATGGAAGTGGGAGGAGGCTAATGATGGAGGTGGAAAGAGGACAACTATGGAGGTGGGGGAGACGATAATGATGGAGGTGGGGAAGAGGATAATGATGGAGTTGGGGAGAGGACAGTGATCGAGGTGGGGGATAGTACAATGAGGTATGTGGGGGAGGACAATGATAGAGGTGGTGGAGAGTACAAGGATGGAGGTGCAAAAAAGAAAAAATATGGGGGTTGAGGAGAGGACAATGATGGAGGTGGGAAAGAGAAAAAATATGGAGGTTGGGTAGAGGACAATGATGGAGGTGGGGAGAGCTCATTGATGAAAGTGGATTAGGACAATTAGGAGGTGGGGAGAAGACTATGATGGAGTGGGGTGGACTATGATGGGACTTGGTGACAGGATAATGATGGGATTTGGGGAAAAAGATAATAAGGAGAGTTTGGGGAGAGAACAATGATGTGATTTGGGAGAGAGGACGATGGGAGGTGGAGGGAAAGAACAATGATGGAGGTGGGGGAGATGGAAAATATGGGATATGGGGGGTAACAATGATGGAGGTGAGTAAGAGTACAATAAAGCATGTAAAGGAGAGGGCAATGATGGGGGTGGGGGACTAGGATAGGAGGAAATGGGACTCATAATGGACATATGAACAGGGGGATAAGGACATTAGATATGGATCTAAAATAAATTGGGTGGTGGAGGAGGGTGCTAAGCCCCTGATAGAGTCGTCCCCATTTCACAATTCATTATGATGGTGTCAGGGACTTCAAATTTATTGGGGAGTAGGAAAGGAGGGGTAAGGTGTATAGGACACTTTGCAATGAGGTTAAAGATTGGGGAATATTATATCAGGAACTTACAATTATTTGGGTGGTGGTGTAGGATTTTAAGAACCTAATAATGTTTTCTCTCACCCACAAATTCATTATGATTCTATCAAGTACTTGCAATGAATGGAGGGGAGACAGGACAGGGACTAAGGCTTTGTTCACACATTCAGAATTTGCGGAGAAAATGCCACTGAATATGTTAATGTGTTGGCAGGAAGAACACTGCTTAAAATACATTTTTTTCCATTTCCGGAGATAATAGTTAAGGGAACAGTGCAGCTTATCACTTCAGATTTTTAATAATAGGGTACATATCTGTATTCAGGGGGGAGACACATGTACAGTGCGTTGCGAAAGTATTCAGCTCGATGGAACTTTCCAACCTTTCCCACATATCATGCTTCAAACATAAAGATACCTTATGTAAATTTTGGGTGAAGAATCAACAAGTGGAACACAATTGTGAAGTTGAACTAAATTTATTGGTTATTTTAAATTTTTGTGGAAATTCAAAAACTGAAAAGTGGGGCGTGCAATATTATTTGGTCCCTTTACTTTCAGTGCAGCAAACTCACTCCAGAAGTTCATTGTGGATCTCTGAATGATCCAATGTCCTAAATGAATAATGATGACAAATATAATCCACCTGTGTGTAATCAAGTCTCCGTATAAATGCACCTGCTCTGTGATAGTCTCAGGGTTCTGTTTGAAGCACAGAGAGCATCATGAAGACCAAGGAACACAACAGGCAGGTCCATGATACTGCTGTGAAGAAGTTTAAAGCAGGATTTGGATACAAAATGATTTCCAAAACTTTAAACATCCCAAGGAGCACTGTGCAAGTGATCATGTTGCAATGGAAGGAGTATCATACCACTGCAAATCTACCAAGACCAGGCTGTCCCTCTAAGCTTTCATCTCAAACAAGGAGAAGACTGATCAGAGATGTAGCCAAGAGGCCCATGATCACACTGGATGAACTGCAGAGATCTACAGCTGAGGTGGGACAGTCTGTCCATAGGACAACAATCAGTTGTACACTGCACAAATCTGGCCTTTATGGAAGAGTGGCAAGAAGAAAGCCATTTCTCAAAGATATCCATAAAAAGTGTTCTTTAAAGTTTGCAACAAGCCACCTGGGAGACACACCAAACATGTGGAAGAGGGTGCTCTTGTCAGATGAAACCAAAATCAAACTTTTTGGCAACAATGCCAAACGATATGTTTGGTGTAAAGGCAGCATAGCTCATCACCCTGAACACACCATCCCCACTGTCAAACATGGTGGTGGCAGCATCATGGTTTGAGCCTGCTTTTCTTCAGCAGGGACAGAGAAGATGGTTAAAATTGATGGGAAGATAGATGGATCCAAATACAGGACCATTCTTGAAGAAAACCTGTTGGAGTCTGCTAAAGACCTGAGACTGGGACAGAGATTTGTCTTCCAACAGGATAATGAAATGATCCCAAACATAAAGCAAAGCCTACACTGGAAAGGTTCACAAATAAACGTATCCAGATGTTAGAATGGCCAATTCAAAGTCCAGACCTGAATACAATCGAGAATCTGTAGAAAGAGCCGAAAACTGCGGTTCACAAACAATCTCCATCAAACCTCACTGAGCTCGAGCTGTTTGCCAAGGAAGAATGGGCAAGAATTTCAGACTGTCGATGTACAAAACTTATAGAGACATACCCCAAGCGACTTGCAGCTGTAATTGCAACAAAAGGCGCAACAAAGTATTAAGTTAAAGGGGCCGAATAATATTGCACGCCCCACTTTTCAGTTTTTGAATTTCCACAAAAATTTAAAATAACCAATAAAGTATGTTCAACTTCACAATTGTGTCCCACTTGTTGTTGATTCTTCACCAAAAATTTACATTTGGTATCTTTATGTTTGAAGCATGATATGTGGGAAAAGGTTGAAAAGTTCCAAGGAGCTGAATACTTTCGTAAGGCACTGTATGTGTACAAGGTTTGTGACCTTATTATTTTCAGGGCTGCGATGATCATCATAACTAGATGAGTCGTGGATAGGAGATGCTGACATGAAGATCTGACCAGACAGAGAAGAAACAGCACAAAGGAGCTTTAATTAAACAAAACGTCAGCAGTGAGTACCTGGATGCAAATATTATTCTTTATCTGTACTGTGGGACTTGGAATGATAATGTTATATTTAAAATCCCTTAAGCCACATTCTCATATTTGCGTGACATGTTTTTGTACTGTTAGATTTTTTTTATCAGGTGGCACACAGAATCACAGAGTTTTATAGGTCCAGTCACACAGCCGTGAAAATCACAGATCTGAGAGTAAGATAAGTGATGAGTGAGTATACTCGTTACTCGAGATTTCCCAAGCATTGCCTGTTTGTTAGGAAATCCTCACATGTATTTAGGCTGTATAGCAGCCGCAATCATGCAGCTACGGTGGTAGAAACTAAATCTCCGAGCACAGCCAAATACTTGGAGATCACCCGAGCATGCTCGGGAAATCTGAAATAATGAGTATTCTTGCTCATCATTAAATGAGATCTGTGAGGGTCAGAAAATGTTTTGTTCTGGTGCAATTTTGAGGAGCAGAATAAGACATGCTCAATGCATCTGTAAAAGTGGGCAGCACTGCAAATGGATACAGGAATGTAGCCTTATTATACATAGCACAGTCCATTAGTATATGTGTACTCACTAATTATATATAGCGCAGTTCCTTAATATATAGTGCACTCAATTACTACATAGAGTGCTGTCCATGGTAACATTGTTTCCTCTTTTATTATGTACTAGCTGAAGAGCCAGGCGCTGCCCGGACATAGTAACTAACTGTGGTTAGTTATAATAAATTATAATTATCCTCCATCCCATAGTCCCGTGCCCATATACCCATCATACATATCCTCCATCCCATAGTCGAGTGCCCTTATACCCATCACACATCCTCCATCCCATAGTCCCATGCCCATATACCCATCATACATATTCGCCATCCAATAGTCGTGTGCCCATATACCCATCACTCATCCTTCATCTCATAGTCCCATGCCCATATACCCATCATACATATCTGTCATCCCAGAGTCCCATGCCCATATACCCATCATACATATCCTCCATCCCATAGTCCAGTGCCCATATACCCATCACACATCCTCCATCCCATAGTCCAGTGCCCATATACCCATCACTAGAGTTGAGCGAAACGGGTCGAAAAAATTCAAAAGTCGCCGACTTTTAGCAAAGTCGGGTTTCATGAAACGAAACCCGACCCTAGGATGAGGTCGGCCACGAGGTCGGCGACTTACGTGCCAAAGTCGCGTTTCAAAAGTTTGTTTTGCGCTCTTTTTCAGCCAATCAGGATCCACGGACACTGTGGGCAACGTGATGACCTAGGCACGGGTCACCACCATCTTTCAGAAGGGCATGCAAGTGATTGGCTTGCTTTGGTGGGCGTCACAGGGGGTATAAAAGGGCGTGCACGCCGACCGCCATCTTACTTCTGCCGATCTTAGTATAGGGAGAGGTTGCTGCTGATTCTGTAGGGAGAGCGTTAGGCAGGGAAGAAGACAAAAAAACTGCTTCTGCTGCTAGCGATTTGGCCTGCACAACACACAAGTCACTGTGTGTGCAGTGCAAGGGGAGGCTATATAGTGGTGTATCAGTGGTGTTGGTTGTCGGGCTGCCTTTTAAGGCTTCCTGACACGCTGGCATTGCTGTTTACCCACTGCTCCGCAAACTGCTTTTTTAAAAGCAATCCAATCTCCCTTATCCTCTAGTCACTTTTGTCACAGCTGTGCCATCGAGCCTGTCACATAGCGATCAGATATCAGTGGGCCTCACACAATCCACAAGTGTCCAGTGTCCAAAAGTGTGCGCAGAGATTCACAATCTCCATTATCCTCTCATCACTTTTGTCACAGGCAGCTGTGCCATCGAGCCTGTCACATAGCGCTCAGATATCAGTGGGCCTCACACAATCCACAAGTGTCCAGTGTCCAAAAGTGTGCGCAGAGATTCAAAATCTCCATTATCCTCTCGTCACTTTTGTCACAGGCAGCTGTGCCATCGAGCCTGTCACATAGCGCTCAGATATCAGTGGGCCTCACACAATCCACAAGTGTCCAGTGTCCAAAAGTGTGCGCAGAGATTCAAAATCTCCATTATCCTCTCGTCACTTTTGTCACAGGCAGCTGTGCCATCGAGCCTGTCACATAGCGCTCAGATATCAGTGGGCCTCACACAATCCACAAGTGTCCAGTGTCCAAAAGTGTGCGCAGAGATTCAAAATCTCCATTATCCTCTCATCACTTTTGTCACAGGCAGCTGTGCCATCGAGCCTGTCACATAGCGCTCAGATATCAGTGGGCCTCACACAATCCACAAGTGTAAAGTGTCCAAAAGTGTGCGCAGAGATTCAAAATCTCCATTATCCTCTCGTCACTTTTGTCACAGGCAGCTGTGCCATCGAGCCTGTCACATAGCGCTCAGATATCAGTGGGCCTCACACAATCCAAAAGTGTCCAGTGTCCAAAAGTGTGCGCAGAGATTCAAAATCTCCATTATCCTCTTGTCACTTTTGTCACAGGCAGCTGTGCCATCGAGCCTGTCACATAGCGCTCAGATATCAGTGGGCCTCACACAATCCACAAGTGTCCAGTGTCCAAAAGTGTGCGCAGAGATTCAAAATCTCCATTATCCTCTCGTCACTTTTGTCACAGGCAGCTGTGCCATCGAGCCTGTCACATAGCGCTCAGATATCAGTGGGCCTCACACAATCCACAAGTGTCCAGTGTCCAAAAGTGTGCGCAGAGATTCAAAATCTCCATTATCCTCTCGTCACTTTTGTCACAGGCAGCTGTGCCATCGAGCCTGTCACATAGCGCTCAGATATCAGTGGGCCTCACACAATCCACAAGTGTCCAGTGTCCAAAAGTGTGCGCAGAGATTCAAAATCTCCATTATCCTCTCGTCACTTTTGTCACAGGCAGCTGTGCCATCGAGCCTGTCACATGGCGCTCAGATATCAGTGGGCCTCACACAATCCACAAGTGTCCAGTGTCCAAAAGTGTGCGCAGAGATTCAAAATCACCCTTATCCTCTCGTCACTTTGGTCACAGCTGTGCCATCGAGCCTGTCACATAGCGCTCAGATATCAGTGGGCCTCACACAATCCAAAAGTGTCCACTGTCCACAAGTGTGTGCAGAAATTCAAAATCTCCCCTGTCCTATAGACACCTTGTACCTTGTTTTACATTACTATATAGTTTGTTGGATTTTGTCTACATTTCTACCAAAAATGAGGAAGGCTGGTGGAAGAGGCCGTGGAATTGGGCGGGGGTTGGCAGCTGGTAATGATGGTGTTGGTGGTGGATCTGATGGTAGTGGCAAGAGCAAAATAGGACCGAATGCAGGAGGTGGTGACCCTGCGTCATCGTCTGGCTACATAAGACCTCAAACGCTTAGTTTTCTAGGAGTTGGCAAACCGCTTTTAAAGCCAGAGCATCAGGAAAAAGTTTTGTCTTACATTGCTGACTCAGCCTCCAGCTCTATCGCCTCCTCTTCTTCAGTTGTAAAAAGTAAAAGCACTGAGTCGTCATTGGAGGCTCATGTTCATGAACCACACCTTTCCTTGTGTCCTTCACCCCAACCAAGATTGAAGGATGACGCAGGCCATACTACTGATTACTCCATGGAGCTGTTTTCACATACCATGCCTGGATTATCAAGTGAAATGGTGAATTACCCAGGCCAAGATGAATCTGACATGGAGTGCACTGATGCACAGCCGCTGATGGATGATTCTGCTGGTACATTCACTCAGAGCACTACATTGTCCTCGCAGTGTACAGAGCCAGATTCTGACCCTGATGAGACTCAGGTGCCCCTTCCCGCACACTATACCACCATACACGGTGACACAGAGGAAGGTGCACATGACATAGAAGAGGAGGTGATGGATGACCCAGTTGTTGACCCAGATTGGCATCCATTGGGGGAAGAGGTGCTGCTTCCAATAGCTCAGATGAGGAGCATCCACAGCAGACATCGACATCGCAACAGCTGTTATCTGGCAGGCCCGGAGCACTCCAAAGACAGGTTCCAAACATCAAAAGAGTTGCTGGACAGCTTGTCCAGAGGGTCAAAAGATCACAGCGTGCTAGGCCGCAAAATGTCTGCCAAAGTAGGAAGAGTGCAGTGTGGCACTTTTTTGAACAAAATCCTCATGATCAGGCCAAGGTTATCTGTAAGAAGTGCGCAAAGACCTTTAGCCGAGGGAAAAATCTGAAAAATTTGAATACCAGTTGCATGCTTAAACATTTAACCAGCATGCACTTGCAAGCGTGGACACAACACCAAACCTCAAGTGCCACATGTGCAACTGATCACAACGAAGGTAGTCAGCAATGCTACATTGTTTCCCCCACTGTAAGCCCACCGGTTAGCACAGCAGCAAATGTTGAGGTGTCGTTGCAAGACCACAGCAGTCAGGGAATCCCACTGTTATATCAACGAAAGACTGATTCTAGGCCATCAGAAAGAACACCAACTCCATCACCATCATCAACCCTCTCTCAGTCCGCCCTGTCCACCGCTACTTCCACCATATGCAGCTCTCAAGTCCAGCTCACCCTCCCAGACACTATGAGTAGGTCAAGAAAGTACTCAGTCTCTCATCCGCATACACCGGGTTTGAACGCCCACATTGCCAAACTAATCTCGTTTGAGATGATGCCCTTTCGGTTGGTGGAAAGCACAGCTTTCCGCGAACTCATGGCCTATGCAGTACCACGCTATGACCTACCCAGTCGCCACTTCTTCTCTCGCAAAGCCATCCCAGCCCTCCACCATCATGTGAAAGACCGCATTGTCCATGCACTCAAGCAGTCAGTGAGCAGAAAGGTGCACCTCACAACTGATGCATGGTCCAGTCGGCATGGCCAGGGCCGTTACGTGTCCATCACTGCGCACTGGGTTAATGTGGTGGATGCAGGGTCCACAGGGGACAGCGGTGGTGGGACAGTGCTGCCTAGCCCACGGTATAGGAAACAGTTGGCTGTAGGCGTTCGACCCTCCTCCTCCTCCTCCTCCAGAAGCAAAAGCTCATCCACAGAGCGCAGTCGTACGAGCACTCCATCTGCAGCTGCCACTGTTGCACACGATGTGTCCCCCTATCGAGCAGCTAGTGGAAAGCGTCAGCAGGCTGTGTTGCAGATGATGTGTTTGGGCGACAGACACACCGCTGAGGTGCTGGCCGAGTACTTGAAGCAACAAACTGAGTCATGGCTGGGCAGTGTACATCTTGAGGCAGGCAAGGTAGTTAGTGATAACGGCCGTAATTTTGTGGCAGCCATAGCCCTTTCAAAACTCAGCCACATACCTTGCTTGGCTCACACCTTGAACCTGGTGGTGCAGTGCTTCCTCAAAAATTATCCGGAGTTAACAGCCCTGCTCCAGAAGGTGCAAAGACTGTGCGTGCACATCCGCCGGTTGCCTGTACACTCCGTTCGTATGCAGAAGCTGCAGCGATTGCTCCAGCTTCCCAACCACCGCCTAATTATCGACATTGCAACAAGGTGGAACTCCACCCTGCACATGGTGGAGCGGCTGTGCGAGCAGAGGCAGGCCATAATGCATTTGTGGGAGGATACACGGCCAGGCACTTTGAGAGCAGACATGGAGTTGACAGGCGTGCAGTGGTCGAAGCTGAAAGACCTTTGTTAAGTCCTTCAGTGTTTTGAGGAATGCACACGGCTGGTAAGCGCAGACGACGCCATCCTAAGCATGAGCATCCCACTTATGCGTCTGCTCATGCAAACTTTGACGCACCTTAAGGAGCAGGCGTCTGCAGCCAATGTTGATGAGGAGGAAGAGGAGGAGGGAATCCTTGATGACATTCAGCCATTGTCTGCTCAGGGACCTCTCCTGGACGAAGTGGAGGAAGAAGAGGAGGAGGAGGATGATGGGGATGATTACTTAGGGGAGGAGGATGCATCTCGTGGGGCAAGTGAAAATGTTGGTGTGGCAAGGTCTGGTACAGGGTTTGTGCGTGACTGGAGGGATGTGGATTTGCCAGAAAGTGCTCCTCCACCCAGCATTCGCAGTGCATCATTGACACCGGGAACATTGGCCCACATGTCAGATTATGCCTTGCGGATCCTAAAAACGGACCCCTGCATTGCCAAAATGATGAACGATGACGACTACTGGTTGGCCAGCATCCTGGATCCACGCTATAAAGGCAAATTACAAAACAACATGCCACAGGAGAACCTTGACCTAATATTGGCTAATAAACAAGCAACTCTGGTAAATCGGTTGCGTGAGGCATTCCCAGCACACAGCAGCGGTGATGGTTCTCACACGAGCCGTACGGGCCGGGGGCAGCTTGGCAGAGGTGTTTGTGGTGCACACAGCAGAAGTGGCGTTGGAGACAGGGGTTTCATGACAATGTTGTGGACTGATTTTTCAAATACCGCTCACACAACTGGTAATACTGCATCGATGGAAAGTGACAGGAGACAGCAGATGTCATCTATGGTTACAAACTACTTTTCCTCCCATATCGATGTTCTCCCACACAGGTCATTCCCCTTTGACTATTGGGCCGCTAAACTGGACACCTGGCCTGAATTGGCCCAATATGCCTTACAGGAGCTCGCTTGCCCAGCTGCGAGTGTGCTATCGGAAAGAGTCTTCAGTGCAGCTGGATCAATCCTGACAGAAAAAAGGACCCGTCTGTCAACCCAAAATGTGGATGATCTAACCTTCATTAAAATGAACCACGCATGGGTTTCCAAGGATTTTGTCCCACCTTCCCCTGATGACACATAGGGTGACAGAAAAATGGCTTGCTTTGGTCCACCTCTTCCTGGTACTTCACTTATTTCGCCTTTTGCATCAGCTGAATGTCCAACATCAACATATGCCACTTTCTAAAACTCCCTAACTGTGCTGCCTCCCCCCCATGGTCGGGGTCAACACCTAGCGCACGACACCGTGCGAGTGCCGTTGCCCTGGACAGGTGGGTAGGCCGACTCTTGGGCGCGGGCACTGGCACAGGGTCCCTCATAGTGCAATCAAGTGTCTCTGACGGTGGTGGTGCACACCCGCCGTCAGACACACCGCTGTACTATGAGGGGCCCAGTGCCAGTACCGACGCCCACGAGTGGGCCCCCCTTGCTTGGGCAGGGCCCCAGCATTTGCAATCTTTACCTCTCCCTGCTCCTCCGCTGTGTAATCTGGGCCTAACACCGTCTGAGCCTGCCTCCTGAGACATATATTTTGAATGTGTACGCTATCCATACATGTTATCCAGGGATACGGTACCCCTTCTAACCTTTGTGCAATCACGTGCAATCCATACTGGGCCTAACACCGTCTGAGCCTGCCTCATGCTGTATAGACATATATTTTGAATGTGTACGCTATCCATACATGTTATCCAGGGATACGGTACCCTTTCTAACCTTTGTGCAATCACGTGCAATCCATGCTGGGCCTAACACCGTCTGAGCCTGCCTCCTGAGACATATATTTTGAATGTGTACGCTATCCATACATGTTATCCAGGGATACGGTACCCTTTCTAACCTTTGTGCAATCACGTGCAATCCATACTGGACCTAACACCGTCTGAGCCTGCCTCATGCTGTATAGACATATATTTTGAATGTGTACGCTATCCATACATGTTATCCAGGGATACGGTACCCTTTCTAACCTTTGTGCAATCACGTGCAATCCATACTGGGCCTAACACCGTCTGAGCCTGCCTCATGCTGTATAGACATATATTTTGAATGTGTACGCTATCCATACATGTTATCCAGGGATACGGTACCCTTTCTAACCTTTGTGCAATCACGTGCAATTCATACTGGGCCTAACACCGTCTGAGCCTGCCTCCTGAGACATATATTTTGAATGTGTATGCTATCCATACATGTTATCCAGGGATACGGTACCCTTTCTAACCTTTGTGCAATCACGTGCAATCCATACTGGGCCTAACACCGTCTGAGCCTGCCTCATGCTGTATAGACATATATTTTGAATGTGTACGCTATCCATACATGTTATCCAGGGATACGGTACCCTTTCTAACCTTTGTGCAATCACGTGCAATCCATACTGGGCCTAACACCGTCTGAGCCTGCCTCCTGAGACATATATTTTGAATGTGTACGCTATCCATACATGTTATCCAGGGATACGGTACCCTTTCTAACCTTTGTGCAATCATGTGCAATCCATACTGGGCCTAACACCGTCTGAGCCTGCCTCATGCTGTATAGACATATATTTTGAATGTGTACGCTATCCATACATGTTATCCAGGGATACGGTACCCTTTCTAACCTTTGTGCAATCACGTGCAATCCATACTGGGCCTAACACCGTCTGAGCCTGCCTCCTGAGACATATATTTTGAATGTGTACGCTATCCATACATGTTATCCAGGGATACGGTACCCTTTCTAACCTTTGTGCAATCACGTGCAATCCATACTGGGCCTAACACCGTCTGAGCCTGCCTCCTGAGACATATATTTTGAATGTGTACGCTATCCATACATGTTATCCAGGGATACGGTACCCTTTCTAACCTTTGTGCAATCACGTGCAATCCATACTGGGCGTGAGAACGGCTGGCGAGCTGTTAAGCAAGCTACAGCACCTGTCCAGACAAGTACAGGGATTCCCTAGCGAGACATCCTCCATCCCATAGTCAACCATTATGACATCATAATGAGCGGCGGGGCTTGCAACCTATGATGACATCAGCATCGCCATGGCAACCATTATGACATCATAATGAGGGGCAGGGCTTGACACACACACACACTTTTTCCCCAGTATGTAGATAGGGGCAAAATTGTTTGGTGAATTGGAACGCATTGGGTTAAAATTTCGCCTCACAACATAGCTTAGGACGCTCTCGGGGTCCAGACGTGTGACTGTGCCAAATTTTGTGGCTGTAGCTGCGACGGTGCAGATGCCAATCCCGGACATACACACACACATATACACACATACATACACACACTTGAGCTTCGTATATTAGATAACACCATCTCTTATTATATGATGCCTTATTATATAGCTTCCTCTGCTGTTATGTACAGCAATGTCTCATAAATAATTATTGTAATGTTTGTTATTCACAACGCCATCTTTTATTAGTCCTCTCTTGTTAGATATAAAATGACTGCTGATGAAGTAGCCAGTGACCAGAAGACCAGCCTATCAGCTCCTCCATTAGAAAAGAAGCTTTCCCATGCTGCATCAGACATCATTGCTTTATACATTACATATTATACATGTTATTACATTACATATTATACATTATGTAATAAAAAACAGGGCTTTATATAATCTGATGTGTAAGAGAAGGAGGTGTACAAGTCGAGAGGGCACTATGTAATACGGGACAATAATATACATGATAAAGGAGACTATGTAAGGTATTTATAAAAAGCTGTCAGTGTCCGCCCCTGACTTGCATCCTAGATTTTGATGGTACTAATATATATACACTCACTGGCCACTTTATTAGGTACACCATGCTAGTAACGGGTTGGACCCCCTTTTGCCTTCAGAACTGCCTCAATTCTTCGTGGCAGAGATTCAACAAGGTGCTGGAAGCATTCCTCAGAGATTTTGGACCATATTGACATGATGGCATCACACAGTTGGCGCAGATTTGTCGGCTGCACATCCCTGATGCGAATCTCCCGTTCCACCACATCCCAAAGATGCTCTATTGGATTGAGATCTGGTGACTGAGGAGGCCATTTGAGTACAGTGAACTCATTGTCATGTTCAAGAAACCAATCTGAGATGATTCGAGCTTTATGACATGGCGCATTATCCTGCTGAAAGTAGCCATCAGATGTTGGGTACATTGTGGTCATAAAGGGATGGACATGGTCAGCAACAATACTCAGGTAGGCTGTGGCGTTGCAACGATGCTCAATTGGTACCAAGGGGCCCAAAGAGTGCCAAGAAAAAATTCCCCACACCATGACACCACCACCACCAGCCTGAACCGTTGATACAAGGCAGGATGGATCCATGCTTTCATGTTGTTTACGCCAAATTCTGACCCTACCATCTGAATGTCGCAGCAGAAATCGAGACTCATCAGACCAGGCAACGTTTTTCCAGTCTTCTACTGTCCAATTTCGATGAGCTTGTGCAAATTGTAGCCTCAGTTTCCTGTTCTTAGCTGAGAGGAGTGGTACCCGGTGTGGTCTTCTGCTGCTGTAGCCCATCTGCCTCAAAGTTCGACGCACTGTGCGTTCAGAGATGCTCTTCTGCCTACCTTGGTTGTAACGGGTGGCAATTTGAGTCACTGTTGCCTTTCTATCAGCTCGAACCAGTCTGCCCATTCTCCTCTGACCTCTGGCATCAACAAGGCATTTCCGGCCACAGAACTGCCGCTCACTGGATTTTTTTTCTTTTTCGGACCATTCTCTGTAAACCCTAGAGATGGTTGTGCGTGAAAATCCCAGTAGATCAGCAGTTTCTGAAATACTCAGACCAGCCCTTCTGGCACCAACAATCATGCCACGTTCAAAGGCACTCAAATCACCTTTCTTCCCCATACTGATGCTCGGTTTGAACTGCAGGAGATTGTCTTGACCATGTCTACATGCCTAAATGCACTGAGTTGCCGCCATGTGATTGGCTGATTAGAAATTAAGTCTTAACACACAGTTGGACAGGTGTACCTAATAAAGTGGCCAGTGAGTGTAAAGATGAGCAGCTCAGGCAAAATTTCATTTTGCCTGTTGAAGCAAATTTCCCAGGGAATTCAATTTGTGGAGAAATTATTCTCTGTGAATTTAATGTCCCTTATTATGCTCTGGTGAAATGACATCACAATGTGTGCTGTGACATTACGTGCACATGCACAGAACTGTCTCAGGCCCTGGGATTTCAGCATGCGTGGCAGTGATCAGAAGATGCAGTAAGGACCAGACTGGTGACAGTGAAGAGCAGTAGGTTTGGTGCAGTGTGCAGTGAGATAAATAGATAGATAGATAACTAAAAAAAATGAAGCAGCACTCCATCAAGAGTTTAGGAAAAATTCTGATTTAATAGCCCATTGGGGCTCAGCAATGATTTGGTTCTATCGAGAACCTTTCTCAAGTTCTCAATAGAAAGGAAATGTTGCTGAGCCCCAATGGGCTATCTGGAGGTTTGGTAATTTCCTGAAAGATTTTGCACCCTTCCTGACTTTATAATGTCTACTAGTGCTGCTTCTTTTTTTCATAGATAGATACATACAGTAAATAGATACAGTTGTGCTCAGAAGTTTACATACCCCGACAGAATTTTTGCTTTCTTGGCCATTTTTTCAGAGAATATGAATGATAACACCAAAACTTTTTTCCACTCATGGTTAGTGGTGGAGTGAAGCTATTTATTGTCAAACTACTGTGTTTTCTCTTTTTATATCATAATGACAACCCAAAACGTCCAAATGATCTTGATAGAAAGTTTGCATACTTTGATGATGTGGGCCTGATAACATGCACAGAAGTTGACACAAATAGGTTTGAATGGTTGCTAGAGGTAACATCCTCACCTGTTTGCTTGTAATTAGGGTGTGTGCATAAAAGCTGAGTGAGTTTCTGAGATCCAGACAGACTCTTGCATTTTTCACCCAGCCACTGACGAATCTGGGTTGTGGGTCATGGAGAAAGCAAAAAAATTGTCAACGGCTCTACGGGAAAAGGTAGTTGAACTGTAGAAAACAGGAAAGGGATATAAAAAGATATCCAAGGAATTGATAATGCCAGTCAGCAGCATTCAAACTGTGATTAACAAATGGAACATCAGGGGCTCTGTAAAAACCAAACCACAGCCAAAAAAATTTGGCCCACAACTGCCATGAAAATTGTTTGGGATGCAAAGAAAAACCTACAAATAACATCAGCTGAAATACTGGACTGTCTGAAAACTAATAGAGTGGCTGTTTCAAGATGTACAATATGGAGGCACTTTGAGAAAAATGGGCTGCATGCTCGAGTTGCCAGAAGAAATCCATTACTGTGCAAATGCCGCAAAGTATCTTGCCTACAATATGCAAAACAGCACAGAGACAAGCCTCAAAACTTCTGGAACAAGGTAATTTGGAGTGACGAGACCAAAATTGAACTTTTTGTCCACAACCATAAATGTTACATTTAGAGAGAGGTCAACAAGACCAATGATGAAAGGAACAACACTCCTACTGTAAAGCACAGAGGTGGATCGCTGATGTTTTGGGGATGTGTGAGCTGAAAAATCCCAGGAAACTTGGTCAAAATTAAAGGAAAGATGAATGCAACAGAAAATACAGGAGGTAAATTTGCAATCATCAGCCAAAACACAAGGTCAAGTCAACCTGTCATTGGCTACAGCAGAACAAAGTGAAGGTTCTGAAGTGGCCATCTCAGTCTCCTGACCTCAATATCATTGAGCCACTCTGGGGAGATTTCAATAGCACAGTGCATGCTAGACAGTCCTGGAATTTACATGAACTGGAGATTTTTTGCCACGAAGCTTTACCATTTGAGAAAATAAAGAACCTCACCCACAACTACCACAAAATACTTCAAGCTGTCATTGATGTTAGAGGGGGTAATACACAGGAATTAAGAAATGGGTTATGCCAACTTTTTATCAGGATCATTTGGATGTTTTGGGATGTCATTATGATTTAAAAAAAGAAAACACAGCAGTTTGACAATAAATGGTTTCACCCAACAACTAACCGTTAATGGAGAAAAGGGTTTAGTGCTATTATTTATATTTTCTGAAAAAAAGGCCAAGAAAGCAAAAATTCAGCCAGGGTATGTAAACTTTTGGGCACAACTGTAGATAGAAGATATAAGCATAACATTAATAGGACTTTTTAAGACATCTTGGTAAAGTTTTTCTTTAATGTGCATGTATCCAATTGAGTCTACTCTTATCACTTGCAGACTATATTATTTCTATAACATTTGGCTAGCCATGAACATAAAACAAAATAGGTACACATTTTAAAAATAGTAATAAACTATTCACCTAAAACTAAAAATATATTCCCTTTAAAAATAGCTATAATTAGAAGTGTGTTCTCTGATGCTAACAACTTGGCTATGAATAGGTCCTCTATATACATAATGTATACTACATGTCAAGGCATTAGCACAATTATTTCAGACATGCAAGCAAAATTGTGAAGAAAATCAAACTGATGCCTTGAAGGAAAGAGAATATGCAAATCACCATTAGCTTTCTCACACACCAGAAAAGAACAACAAATAACAGTCACATATTCAGCAACAAGGACATAAAAAAGATCATGAGATTATTAGTGAATGGAACCCCAGAGAATAACTATGGTGGGGGTTATAAAAAAAAAGCAGTGAGATTACTAGATGTCTATTTTAAAAAAATAGTCTATTTGAAGGTTTTTCTGTCTATAAAAGTAGAAAAAAAATCTTGAAATGTATGTAATACTACAATTTATGCAGGGGTATTGTGGATCTGCTGAGTTGTTTTCCCAGGATAGCACAGTCCTTAACCCCTTTCCTACATTGGACGTAATATTCCGTCCATGTGACCTGGGCCCTAAGTCCCATGGATGGAATATTACATCTTATGCGATCAGCGGCGCCCACGTGGTGAGCGCCGCTGGTCGCGGCCGGGTGTCAGCTGATTATCACAGCTGACACCCGGCACAATGTGTCAAGGGGTGGTCACGGACCGCCCCCGACATGTTAACCCCTTGCACACTGCGATCAAACACGATCTGGGTGTATCGGGGGTTAAAGGGAAGCATCGGCAGGGAATGGCGCTCCCTCCGTGCTTCCCTGAGCCCCCCACAGCAGCGCAATGTGCAGCACTGCTGCGGGGGTCTCTTTCCCTACAGGTCCCTGGATCCAAGATTGCAACGGGGACCATTGGGGGCCTGTAGGGAGCTGACTTCCTTAGTGACTGCAAAGCGCAGGCATGAGGAAGTCTGCGTCTATGCCTGTGACAGATTGCTGATCTGTCACAGTGATCTGTGATGTGACAGATCAGCGATCTGTCACAGGACAGTGATGTCCCCCTGGGACAACCTAATAAAGTTAAAAAATAAAAAAAGTGTAAAAATAATTTTAAAAAAATTGCTAAATAAATTAGAAAAAAAAATATTCCCAAATAAATTCATTTTTTGGAAATAAAAAAATAAAATAAAAGTACACATATTTGGTATCGCCGCATCCGTAACGATCTGCCCTATAAAACTGTCCCATTAGTTAACCCCTTTTGCGAACCCCTTAAAAATTAAAAATAAAAAACGAAGCAAAAAATAATGATTTATTATCATACTGCCGAACAAAAAGTGCAATAACGCGCGATCAAAAAGACGCATATAAATATCCATGGTACTGCTGAAAATGTCATCTTGTCCCACAAAAAACGAGTTGCCATACAGCATCATCAGCGAAAAAATAAAAAAGTTATAGCTCGCAGAATAAAGCGATGCAAAAATAATTATTTTTTATGTAAAATAGTTTTCATTGCATAAAACCGCCAAAACATAAAAAAAGACATAAATAAGGTATCACTGTAACCGTACCGACCTGAAGAATGAAACCGCTTTATCAACTTTACCGCACGCGGAGCGGTGTAAACGCACCCCCCAAAAGAGATTCATGAAACGCTGGTTTTTGTTCATTCTGCGTCCCAAAAATCGGAATAAAAAGCAATCAAAAAATGTCACGTGCCCGAAAATGATACCAATAAAAACGTCAACTCGTCCTGCAAAAAATAAGACTTCACATGACTCTGTGGGTCAAAATACGGAAAAATTATAGCTCTCAATCTATGGTGATGCAAAAACTATTTTTACAATAAAAAGCGACTTTTAGCGTGTGACAGCTGCCAAACATAAAAACCACCATAAATAGTAAATCAAACCCCCCGTTATCACCCCCTTAGTTAGGGAAAAATAATAAAATTAAAAGAAAATGTATTTATTTCCATTTTCCCTTTAGGGTTAGGGCTAGGGCTAGGGTTAGGGCTGAGATTAGGGTTAGGGGTGTGTTGGGGTTAGGGTTGGAGTTAGATTTGGGGGTTTCCACTGTTTGGGCACATCAGGTGCTCTCCAAATGCAACATGGTGTCGGATCTCAATTCCGGCCAATTCTGCGTTGAAAAAGTCAAATGGTGCTCCTTCCCTTCCAAGCTCTGCCATGCGCCCAAACAGTGTTTTACCCCCACATATAGGGTATCAGCCTACTCAGGACAAATTGCAAAACAACTTTTGGGGTCCAATTTCTCCTGTTAATCATAGGAAAATAAAAAATTGGGGGTAAAAATATCATTTTTGTGGAAAAAAATGATTTTTTTATTTTCACTCCCGGGCGTTATAAACTTCTGTGAATCACTTGGGGGTTCAAAGTGCTCAACACACATCTAGATAAGTTCCATGGGGGGTCTAGTTTCCAAAATGGGGTCACTTGTGGGGAGTTTCTATAGTTTAGGTACATCAGGGGCTCTCCAAACGCACATGACACCCACAGACCATTCCATCAATGTCTGCATTCCAAAACGTCACTACTTCCTTTCCGAGCCCTGACGTGTTCCCATACAGTAGTTTTCTCCCACATATGAGGTATCAGTGTACTCAGGACAAATAGGACAACTTTTGGGTCCAATTTCTCCTGGTACCCTTGGAAAAATAAAAAAATTGGGGACTAATTAATCATGTTTGTGGAAAAAATACAATTTTTTTATTTTCATGCCCGGGCATTATAAACTTCTGTGAAGCCCTTGGGGGTTCAAAGTGCTCACCACACATCTAGATAAGTTCCTTAGGGGATCTAGTTTCCAAAATGGGGTCACTTGTGGGGGGTTTCCACTGTTTAGGTACATCAGGGGCTCTCCAAAAGCAACATGACACCCGCAGACCATTCCATCAAAGTCTGCATTCCAAAACGTCACTACTTCCCTTCTGAGCCCCGACGTGTGCCCATACAGTAGTTTTCTCCCACATATGAGGTATCAGCGTAGTCAGGACAAATTGGACAACAACTTTTGGGGTCCAATTTCTCCCGGTACCATTGGCAAAAATAAAAAAATTGGGGACTAATTGATCATGTTTGTGGAAAAAATACAATATTTTTATTTTCATGCCCAGGCATTATAAACTTCTGTGAAGCCCTGGGGAGTTCAAAGTGTTCACCACACATCTAGATAAGTTCCATAGGGGGTCTAGTTTCCAAAATGGGGTCACTTGTGGGGAGTTTCCACCGTTTAGGTACATCAGGGGCTCTCCAAAAGCAACATGACACCCGCAGACCATTCCATCAAAGTCTGCATTCCAAAATGTCGCTACTTCCCTTTCGTGCCCCGACATGTGCCCATACAGTAGTTTTCTCCCACATATGAGGTATCAGCATACTCAGGACAAATTGGGCAACAACTTTTGGGGTCCAATTTCTCCCGGTACCATTGGGAAAATAAAAAAATTGGTGACTAAAAGATCATGTTTGTGGAAAAAATACAATTTTTTTATTTTCACGCCCAGGCATTATAAACTTCTGTGAAGCACTGGGGGGTTCAAAGTTCTCACCACACATCTAGATAAGTTCCTTGGGGGGTCTAGTTTCCAAAATGGTGTCATTTTTGGGGGGTTTCCACTGTTTTGGTACATCTGGGGTTTTCCAAACGCGACATGGTGTCCGATCTCAATTCCAGCCAAAAACGTCAAATGGCGCTTCTTCCCTTCCGAGCTCTGCCATGCGCCCAAATAGTGGTTTACCCCCACATGTGGGGTATCAGCGTACTCAGGACAAATTGCACAATAACTTTTAGGGTCCTGTTACCCTTGGAAAAATAAGAATTGAGGGTGAAAAGATCATTTTTTTGGAAAAAATATGATTTTTTAATTGTACCGCTGTACGTTATAAACTTCTGTGAGGCCCTTGTGGGTTCAAAGTTCTCACCACATATCTAGATAAGTTCCTTGGGGGGTCTAGTTTCCAAAATGGGGTCACTTGTGGGGGGTTTCCACTGTTTAGGTACATCAGGGGCTCTCCAAACGCGACATGGCGTCTGATCTGAATTTCAGCCAATTTTGCATTGAAAAAGTCAAATGGCGCTCCTCCCTTCTGAGCTCTGCCATGTGCCGAAACAGTGGTTCCCCCACTTATCAGGTATCAGCATACTCAGGACAAATTGCTCAATAACTTTTGCAGTCCAATTTCTCCTGTTACCCTTGGTAAAATAAAAAAAATTGAACCTGAAATATTTTTTTTTGTGAAAAAAAGTTAAATGTTTTTTTAAATATTCAAAAAAATCCTGTGACGCACCTATAGAGTTAATAAACTTCTTGAATGTGGTTTTGAGCACCTTAAGGGGTGCAGTTTTTAGAATGGTGTCACTTTTGGGTATTTTCTATCATATAGACCCCGCAAAGTGACTTCAAATGTGATGTGGTCCGTAAAAATAAAATGGTGTTGCAAAAATGAGAAATCGCTGATCAATTTTTAACCCTTATAACTTCCTAACAAAAAATTGTTGATTCCAAAATTGTGCTGATGTAAAGTAAACATATTGGAAATGTTTCTTATCAAGTTTTTTGTGTGCTGTATCTCTGTGATTTAAGGGCATAAAAATTCAAAGTTGGAAAATTGCGAAATTTTAAAATTTTTTGCCAAATTTCCATTTTTTTCACAAATAAACGCAAGTTATTTGAATGAAATTTTACCGCTAACATGAAGTATCATATGTCACGAGAAAACAGTGTCAGAATCACCGGGATCCATGGAAGCGTTTCAGAGTTATTACCTCATAAATGGACAGTGGTCAGAATTGTAAAAATTGACTCAGGAGTTAACGTGCAAACCACCCTTGGTAGTGAAGGGGTTAATGGTGGTGACTCTTTTTAAAAAAGAAGCAATGATTTGAAAATGACATTTATACAACTTGAATAAAATATTTCTGGAATATCTGGATTGATCTAAAGTATGTGCTGCGTGGTAAATTTGGAAAAAAGTAAGTGTAGCAGATAAGCATTGTGTCATTTTAACCCCTTCACTACCTGGCAATTTTCCATTTTCTCATTTCAGGATTTTCTTTCCCTTCTTCCAAGAGCCGTAACTTTTTTTATTTTTCTGGCAATACAGCCATAAAAGGGCTTGTTTTTTAAAGGACAAGTTGTACTTTTGAATGACATCATTGATTTTAACATATAGTATAGTGGAAAAGGGTAAATACTGCTATGCATTGGCAAAATCATGATCACCTATGGCCTGTGGCTGGCAATAACAGGAAAATCAAAATGACAGGCACAGGGGTCATCAGAAAACCCCGAGCTGTCATGAGAACCCATTGATGCATCAAGATGGGCAGGAGGAGAAACAAGAGTTAAATGCTGTTTTCTGTGATTTACAGCAGCATTTAACTGGTTAACAGCCATGGGTGGAGCATCGCTCTAAAGTCAGCTGTTAGAGGTGCTTAATTGCTGATTAATTCCACCATCCAGTGGGTGGAAAGATGTGGGCTTGGCATGCGAGCCCACAACCAAGGCTGGGACACTACCTTTGACATACAAGTACATGAAAGATACTTTGGGGGTTAAAATATTGGATGTGCTTCCCATGTCTCTTTTTAAAATGTTTGATTTTGGTTTAAAGGTTGAACAGAGATTTTCTTTTAAAAAATGGAATGTTTATCTTCAAATCTAAAACTTGTATTGTATTTATTATTCTTTATCTTGCTTGTTTGCATGCACAAAGTAAATAGCGAGGACCCACACTGATGGGAAACTGAAATGTGTGAGCTAAGCTAAACATATAAGGTAAGTAAAATTTCCGATCCATTCTAAAAAACCTTTTTATTTCTCTTTTGACATGATGTAGTTCAGAGATCTTTTAGAGACCTTTTTTATGTTTGTTATCATTTTGGTTGCTTTAGCAGTAGCTGTCTGGCGCTGATCATTAAAGCTACCTTTTTCTATGTTCCAGTATTCTCTAGTATATTTCAGCTGCAAATATACCCAGTGTTTTTTTTTAATATATAATCATAACATATGTTTTCATTGCATAATTTCATAGTCTACATTTATCCAGGTTTGCCCGTTATCTGTGCAAGTCTTCAATTTCCCCAATCTCATTGGATTATTATTAGTATTATTATCAGCTATTATGTTGTTTTTTTAACAAAATTGGATTAATTTTCAAATCTTGAAATTCTACTACACAATCTAAACTTAAAGAGTAAAGGTACTGTCACACTTAGCGATGTACCAGCGATCCCGACCAGCGATATGACGCGGTCAGGATCGCTGGTACATCACTAAGTGGTCACTAGTGAGCTGCCACACAGGCAGATCTCACCAGCGACATCGCTGGGGACGGGGGTCGCTACTTACCTGTCACACTAGGCGATCCTGACGTCCTCCCGCCCGGCTCCTCGCTCGTCGCTTGTCTCTCCAAAGGAAGTGCCGCAGGAAGCTGATGACGAGAAGCAGTCCAGGATGTTCTCGCGCGATCAGCGATAACCAGCGGGGGAGCGGGTTGTAGGTAAGTATCAGACACAGCGATGTTGCTAGCAATACCGCTATAACGTCACAAGTTATAGCGATATTGCTAGCGATATCACTTAGTGTGACAGTACCTTAACAGTTGTTTTAATTTCTACTTTATAAATCAATAATACAAGTGAAAATCAGCAACTTTGTAAAGTATCTTTTCAGAGAATTCTGCTTCTATTTCCTCATGGATTGATCATTCATTATTAAAATTCTCAATTCTAAGGTAAAATCTGTATTCAGTGAAGACAGACTTTCTCATTACTGAGATAGGAGAAAGCAGCTGCTACTGATACAATTTTATGTAGACAGGGAGTGAAGGAAGGAGGAGCCCTGTCTCTAGCTCCTCCCTCCTTCCATTCATATTGAATTTTATCCAAAGCAACTGCCATCTCCAATCTCAGCAATGAGAAAGTTAATTTTGGAAATTTTGTTAGTGTACTATTGATTTATGGCATAAAAATTAAAATGACAGTTACTCTTTAACATTTATGGTCAGTTTGCATCAACACTCCAATATGTATTAAGCAGCAGCTTGTGCCAAATGATCATTATTCCCTATTTGAATAAATTGGTATTTAAACAAAAAGAAAATGTATCTGGCAAAAATCAACATATATAAAGTCATATAGAGTCCTTGCGATTACATATTATGGATTCATAGACACTCAATAGGGCTCTATATACAGTACTGCAGCTGCTTCATGAGGCATCATGTTTCCTTGTAGGTGAGAATATTAGCAAAATTATATTTTTTCCTCTTCAATTCTGTTTAAGCCATTTAGAAAAAAGAGCTTGGCTCCATATGAAATCAGAGGCATAACTAGGTATCAAATCGGCCCCATAGTGGGCAATGGACAACATGATACAGATATGATTAGCCATTTGGAATTAACATAGTAACATAGTTTTGAAGGCTGATGGAAGACCTTATGTCCATCTAGTTCAGCCTATTTTTAGTGCAGCTGTTCTGCATTGTTGCTCCTGGGGAAGGCAAAAAACCCACAGAGTAGAAGCCAATTTTCTCCATAGGGAAAAAAATTCCTTCCCCTAAGCTGGGTCAACCATCTACCTATAATATTCTGTTATTCGTAACCTTCTATACTGTTACTCACAAGAAAAGCATCCATTCCTTTCTTAAAGTCATTCTGTGAATGGGCCATCACCACTTCCTCAGGAAGAGAATTCCAGAGCCTCACTGCTCTTACCGTGAAGAACTCTCTTCTATGCTGGTGCAGAAATTGTCTGTCTTCCATACGAAGAGAATGCCCCCTTGTTCTTGTTACAGTCCTTGGTACAAACAGTTCATTGAATAGATCTCTGTATTGCCCTCTGATGTACTTGAACATATATAGTAGGTCTCCCCTAAGTCCCTAAGTCTTCTCTTTACTAGAGTAAATAGACCTAATTTTGATAACCTTTCTGGGTATTGTAGTGAACCAACTCCATTTATCATTTTAGTAGCCCGCCCTACATTTTCATTGTGATCTGATGGGACATGACAACTCACTGGGCCTCATACTAATTGTCATGATCTCAGTGCGGGTTTGACTTGCACATGTGGGGTTAATGTCTGGAACCAGTGCTGATGACTGGCATTTCTGGGGTTAAAGGTTGTGATCCCGGTGCAGGCTTACCTGCATACCTAGGGCTATGATTGTGGCCTCTCCCTGGTTCTGGGAGAGGCTTCTTAGAGCCTCAGGACGCTCCCATCCCTGTCAGTTATACTCTTGCCCTTGGCATAGTGTGGTGACCCCTGAGTGTGTTTTTGCTGTGTTCTGGTTGCTTGATAATCTGTGTATGACTCGGTCTGTTCTCTGGATATTGCTTTGGATTCTGCTTCTTCCTTCTATGTCTGTTGGTTTTGACTGCTGCTTGGCCCTGACTATCTGCTCTGTCTCATCCTTGGTTCATTACGGCTATCTCTGTGTATGAACCCCGTTTTGCCTGACTCTGAGCAATTCTGTATAGTGTCATTCCATCTCACTAAGCAGGACGCTAAGCCCCGCCCCCTTGCAGTCACATGACCGTAGGTCCCGTGTCTGCTTGCTAAACTTCAGCATCCACAGGTCCTGTGCATCGGTACTTTCTGGCGGTACCTGACCCCGGTACCCTAACAGTGCGGGTGAGTCCCTGCTCAGCGGAGGCTGCACGCCGGTGCTGACAGGATCCTGACACTCAGGACACGCGCACTGGCTCAGTGAGCAAGTACAGTGCGGTGTTCCTGACATTATAACTGACCATTAAGTTTTTTGTTTTTTTTTTCTCTCTGCTGAAAAATATGGATCCCATACAATCTCTTTTTGAGCAAATGAAAAATCTGAGTCAGATGTTTCAGGGTTTATCTCTGGAGCAGCAAGCTCTGGCTTGTTCTCAGCAGCAGGTTTCTGAGACAGTGCGGGGGGCTTTAGCTGCTGGGTCTCTGGGGGCTGGGGCGAGTGATGTTGTTTTGGTGTCCCCAGAACCACCTGTTAAACTGCCTGATTTTTTTTCTGGGTACAAAAAGGAGTTCAGGGTCTTCATGGAGGGGTGCAAACTCTTCTTTAGTTTGAGGCCACGTTCCTATGGGGACGAAAGTCAGAAGGTAGAGGTCATTATGGCTCTGTTAAGAGGGTCCCCACAAGCTTGGGCTTTCTCCCTTCCTCCCACTGCCCCTGAGAGATTGTCTGTGAATGCGTTTTTTGAGGCCCTCGGGTACATATATGATGAGCCGGACCGAGTGCGATTGGCAGAGGACATGGTGATGAGTGTCCGTCAGGGGAAACACTCGGCTGAGTGGTTTTGCACAGATTTCCGCCGCTGGGCCGCAGAGGTCTCTTGGGACAACGCCGCACTCCGAGGACTCTTTCGCAGAGGCTTGTCCGAGCGGTTACAGGATGCCTTGGCATTACATCCCCCACCTAACTCTCTCGAGGACGCCATGACCCAGGCCATCCGGATGGACCGCAGGCTGCGGGCCAGGGGGGTGATGCAGGCGGAGACTCCATTGTTCCCTAGTGGAAAAGAGACTGTTTCTGTACCCATGGACGTAGGGGCTCTCTCCCTGAAGGAAAAGGAGAGATAACGCCGGAGAGAAAAGCAGTTATGCTTCTACTGTGGTAAAATGGGACATTGGAAAAGGGAGTGTCCTGATTGTCCATCCTCAACCTGGTCGACGGGAAATGACTATGTCTGGGTAGTCAGCGGGGAGACTACTCAGACCCTCAGGTACCCTTTTCCTCGTTTTCTAAGGTGTTGCTTCATGTGGAACTGTTAGTGGACGATTGTTGTTTTCCCTCTACAGCTTTCGTGGACTGCTGATCATCCATCAATCTCATTGACTCCCAATTGGTCACACGCTGTAAGATAGGGACAGTTAGACTTAAGGTTCCGATCAAAATGGTGGCCATTGACTCCTCCCCACTCACTAAAGAGAGAATTCTCTTTATGTCTGACTTGTTTTCACTCAAAGTGGGCGCTACCCATGTGGAAAAATTAAGTTGTTTGGTTCTGGACAATCTACCAGCAGGATTGGTGTTGGGCATACCCTGGTTACAACGCCATAACCCAGTCATTAACTGGAAAACGGGGGAGATTGTTCAGTGGGGGTTTAATGATTCAATGTTATGTGATAAGTCTGCACTATTGGTTGAACCTGTTAAATCTGTATCTGTGTCATCTGACGAGCTGGAAGGTATTCCGGAGTACCTGAAAGAATTCGAAGATGTGTTCTCTGAAAGCGAGGCCGAGACGTTGCCGCCACATAGACCCTTTGACTGCGCTATCGAGTTAGTCCCGGGGGCTAAATTGCCTAAAGCCCGTCTGTTTAATTTATCTGGCCCTGAGCGCTTGGCCATGAAAGATTACATTGCTGAGAGTCTTCGCAAAGGACACATACGTCCCTCAGTCTCACCTGTGGCGGCAGGGTATTTTTTGCTAAGAAAAAAGATGGTGGTTTATGTCCCTGCCTCGATTTTCATGAGCTGAACAAAATTACTGTACAAAATACGTACCCCCTTCCATTGATTCCCAACTTGTGTAACCAAGTTTCAGGGGCAAAATGGTTCTCCAAACTGGATCTTCGGGGGGCTTATAATTTGATAAGGGTCAGGGAGGGGGATGAATGGAAAACCGCGTTCCTCACGACCGAGGGACTGTTTGAAAATTTAGTCATGCCGTTTGGTCTTACCAATGCCCCAGCCATATTTCAGAATTTCATCAACGTGGTATTTTCAGATCTCATTGGTCGTTTTGTTGTCATTTACTTAGACGATATTCGGATATACTCACACGACAGTCAATCTCATCTGAATAATGTACGAACCGTTCTCCAAAGACTGAGGGAAAATCATCTGTATGCCAAATTGGAGAAATGTGTTTTTTGTTCAAGAATTGTCTTTTTTGGGATTAATTGTGTCCTGTGAGGGTTTTCGCATGGACCCCAAGAAGGTGCAGGCCATTGTGGATTGGGTGCAACCCCGAGACCTTAAGGGTCTTCAGCACTTCTTGGGGTTCGCCAATTATTACCGCAAATTTATTTGGGGGTTTTCACAGGTGGTCAAACCACTCACAGATCTTACTTGTAAAGGTGCGGATGTGCGAAACTGGTCCTCGCTCGCAAAAGAGGCCTTTGCGACCCTTAAAAGAGGCTTTATGTCTGCTCCTGTGTTAGTAGAGCCAGATCCGTCCAAACCATTCGTCGTGGAAGTGGACGCCTCTGAGGTGGGGGTGGGGGCGGTGTTGTCACAAGGTCCTGCCATGTGCTTTCTTTTCCAAGAAGCTCTCTGCTGCGGAAAGGAATTACGACGTAGGCAATAGAGAGCTTCTTGCGGTCAAATTGGCGTTTGAAGAATGGAGGTACTTTTTGGAGGGGGCCAGTCACCCGGTTACGGTGATCACGGATCACAAACATTTGTCATACATTGAGTCTACTAAAAGACTAGCACCCAGACAGGCCCGTTGGTCACTTTTTTTTTCCCGTTTTCAGTTTATGATTACATTTCGTCCAGGGTCTAAGAATGTCAAGGCTGACGCCTTATCGCGCAGTTTTCAGCCGGTGTCGCCCGCTGAGCCATCGTCCTCCATTCTTCACCCCTGGGGTTGTGATAGCAGAGGTCTCATCTGAATTGTAACGGGAGATTCAGGGGGCCCAGTCGCGGGCCCCGGCAGCCAAGCCGGAGGGGAAGTTGTTTGTCCCAGAGCAACTTCGCCTGAAACTCTTGCAGGAGTTCCATGAATCCAAGCTGAGTGCTCACCCTGGTATTTCAGCCACACGTCTGGCGGTGGCTAGGATCTTTTGGTGGCCTACGCTTGGTTCGGACATAAAAAAATTAATTGCTGGTTGTGGGGTCTGCGCTCGTTCTAAAAGCTCTCATAGCCGGCCGGCAGGGGAGCTGATGCCCTTGGCAGTGCCCGAATGACCATGGACTCACTTATCCATGTATTTTGTTACCAATCTCCCTCCATCTAAGGGTAATACAGTGGTATGGGTAGTGGTGGACAGGTTTTCTAAGCAGGCTCATTTTGTACCCCTGTCCGCACTCCGACAGCTGAGACGTTGTCCAGGTTGTTTGTGCAGCATGTGATCCGGTTGCATGGGGTACCCCTGAATGTGGTGTCTGATCGAGGTGTGCAGTTTGTGGCTAAGTTTTGGCGTGCTTTCTGAAAAAAATTAGGGATGTCTCTGTCCTTTTCGTCTGCATACCATCCTGAGAGCAATGGTCAGACGGAGTGCACTAACCAGTCCCTGGAACAGATCCTCAGGTGTCTAACCTCTGCTAGACAGAATGACTGGTGCGATGCACTGCCATTGGCTGAATTTGCCTTCTATAGTCGGGTGAGTCAATCCACGGGTATGACTCCTTTTTTGATCAATTATGGGTTCAGTCATCATTTTGGTGAGTTTTCTCGTCTGGACTCGGGGTGTTCCGGGGCTGAGGGCTCTGTTCAGCGATTACAGAATACGTGGGCAGAAGTTCAGCGGAGTATATCTAGGTCTCAGGGCAAGTATAAGTTTTTTGCAGACAGGAAACGAACAGTAGAGCCCACGTTTCAGGTTGGAGACAAGGTTTGGCTCTCCATTTGAAACATTAAGTTGAAGGTTCCTTCAGCCAAGTTGGGGCCCAAATTCATTGTCCCATACAAGATTGTGGAAAAAATCAATCCAGTGGTGTATAGGCTGTGCCTTCCACGATCCCTAACGTCTTCCACAAATCTCTACTGAAACCTTTTGAAGCAGTCCGGGGAGACTCCGAGTCTGCTGCTTCTCCTGTTTTGGTCGAGGGGCAGCTGGAGTACGAGGTTGGTCATATCGTAGATTAAAGATTGGTACGGCGGTCGGTACAGTACCTGGTTCATTGGAAGGTGTATGGACCGGAAGACAGGTCCTGGGTACCGGCCCGGTTGATGCATGCTGATCACCTCGTGCGGGCTTTCCATGCTAAGTACCTGGGCAAGCCTAGGGGTCCAGAGGCCCCCCGTTGAGAGGGGGGTACTGTCATGATCTCAGTGCGGGTTTAACTCGCACACGTGGGGTTAATGTCTGGAACCAGTGCTGATGACTGGCATTTCTGGGGTTAAAGGTTGTGATCCCTGTGCAGGCTTACCTGCACACCTGGGGCTATGATTGTGGCCTCTCCCTGGTTCTGGGAGAGGCTTCTTATAGCCTCAGGATGCTCCCATCCCTGTCAGTTATACTCTTGCCCTTGGCATAGTGTGGTGACCCCTGAGTGTGTTTTTGCTGTGTTCTGGTTGCTTGATAATCTGTGTATGACTCAGTCTGTTCTCTGGATATTGCTTTGGATTCTGCTTGGTACCTTCTATGTCTGTTTGGTTTTGACTGCTGCTTGGCCCTGACTATCCGCTCTGTCTCATCCTTGGTACGTTACGGCTATCTCTGTGTATGAACCCCATTTTGCCTGACTCTGAGTAATTCTGTATAGTGTCTTTCCATCTCACTAAGCAGGACGCTAAGCCCCACCCTCTTGAAGTCACATGACCGTAGGTCCCGTGTCTGCTTGCTAAACTTCAGCATCCACAGGTCCTGTGCATCGGTACTTTCTGGCTGTACCTGACCCTGGTACCCCTACAGTGCAGGTGAGTCCCTGCTCAGTGGAGGCTGCATGCCGGCGCTGACAGGATCCTGACACTCAGGACACGCGCACTGGCTCAGTGAGCAAGTACAGTGCAGTGTTCCTGACATTAATCAGAAGAAGCGCTTGGGATAGCCGCAGACAAGAAGAGGTTTGTAGAGCTCTAGTCCAGTGGTCATAGACTTCCAATGTAGCCGCTGGTCCTGAAAATCTTGCTTCGCTCTACTCTGAATGATACACTAGAAAACCTGACATTTATGCTGTCTCTTTGGATACTGTTTTCCTTAAATTAGTCAGTAGATTTACATTTATTATTTTCTAGATTACAGAACATTTTATTTTTTTTTTAAATCTTTCTGTATGTCTCTTTTAGGGTTTTCTTAACTTATCTCCAAGGATTTAGCACTGTTAGTAGATTGTACTTTTAAATACTGCAAGCACATTAATACAACTAAGTTTATAAAAAAACTTAATGGCAAACAATCTCTTATGAATTATCGTAGTCTAATCTTTGCTATGACTCACAATACACTAATGGTCATTTGAATTTGAATTTTTCATTTAGTTTCAATATATAATTTTTCTGGACCTTAGAGCTGGGTAGAGCAATCCAGTTTTCTATATAATTATCAAGTATAGCAGATAAATGCACTACATGGAAAATAACATGAAAACATCATTAATCTTTCAGATTTGCTTCGCTTTCATGTCCCATGATGACTGATTGATTTTTCATTATTATCTTGTGCCTACATGACTCTGACGTTAATGTTAAATGCAACGTTTTGTTCTTTTTTCAGTGTATAATTTTAATGCTCTGACTATGACATTCATATGACATTAATATTACATATGATTGAATTAGGCTTATATAAGTACCATTGTCCATTTTAATGCATTTTACACAATTATTGTGTCCTTAGGCTTGCTGCATTACATTTTTTGTGTGGTCATTGGACCTTGAAGAAAGTTGTTACCATCTGCCATTAAGATAGTATATTATATTCTGTGTTCCCTGCTTGAGTACATTATTCTTCAACATGGAACTATTCTTAGTTGTAATGCTTTTTTCATCCTCACGATATTCAACAATAAGATTTTGACCTGAAAAGGAAACAGTCAGGTCTCATTGTGAATTTGCATAAAAAAATGTCATTCTCGTTGAGCGCTGCCAGTGAATAGTAGATCTGAGACATCATGAAATAATGCAGGTATTTATTCACTCGACAAGTTTCGGAGCCGATCTGGCCCCTTCATCAGGTTTCAGTTGTTTTACAAAAAAAATTGACACTTATAAAAGGTCATGACTGACATCCTGTTCACTATGTACCTGATGAAGCAGACCAGCTCTGAAACACTTTGAATTATTACCTGCTATAATCCACATTTTAGCTCTCTTCTTCACATGCAGTGCTCACAGAGACCGGGATTTTTTCTAAAGCTGGAGTCACACATAGCAACTCACCAGCGATCCTGACAACGATATCAATGTGTCAGGATCGCTGGTGAATCGCTATGTGATCGCTGGTGAGCTGTCAAACAGACAGCTTCACCAGCGATCAACCCAGCGCCGCTGTGCATGTTAGTAACCAGCGCGCTGATGCAGGAAGCTGTTAACTAACGTACACATCGGGTATCCAAGGGACTTACATCCCTAGATACCCGATGTGTACGTTAGTTACCAGCTCCCTGCATCAGCACGCTGGTAACTAACGTACACATCGGGTATCTGAGGGACGCCCGTCCCTTGGATACCCGATGTGTACATTAGTTACCAGCAGATCGCTGGTCTCCCGCCTGTCACACGTAGCGATGCGTGGTGGCCAGCGGGAGACCAGTGACCAAAAAAAGTCTTG
This sequence comes from Dendrobates tinctorius, assembly GCF_039654945.1. Lineage (NCBI taxonomy): Eukaryota > Metazoa > Chordata > Amphibia > Anura > Dendrobatidae > Dendrobates > Dendrobates tinctorius. The sequence continues at coordinate 12,211,034 of NW_027361775.1, read as the reverse complement.
GCCTTTCCTGCAGCGATCAGCGATACCGCGAGGGGGGCTGGTTGCTGATCGCTGTCACACACAGCGATCTCGCTGGTGAGATCACTGGTGTGTCACAAAAATTGTGACTCAGCAGCGATCTCGCTAGCGAGATCGCTATGTGTGACAGGGCCTTAAAATCTCACCAATATCTGTCAGTTGTGTTTGCCCTGTCCACCTGTCTTATCTTTGTCATGCCACTTGTCAGGCTGAAGCAAGTGCTAAAGCAATGTTCACATGTCCGATTGAACAGATATAGCAGCAATCCGTTTGCAAAAAGTTGTGCAGACACAATATTTTTGCCATTTTTAAAATACTGATTTTAGCTAGATTAATTTTTTTAATATTAATATATGGAAAACAGATCAGATAAATAGCCATCCGTTAGGATGCATTTTTGCTTACCAGATTTGTTTCAAATGATAGAATATGAACAGCTATCTAGCGGATTCATTTTCCGTAGACTTCAATGTTAAAAAAATGGGTTCAGCTGACAAAAAAGTTATGTCTGCACATTTTTTTGCCACTGGATTGATGTTGAATCCCTCTCCATAATCTTTGAAAATTCTTGGAGAACAGGAGAAGTCCCAGAAGACTGGAGAAGAGCAAATGTTGTTCCTATCTTCAAAAAGGGGAAGAAGGTGGACCCAGGCAACTGTAGGCTGATGAGTCTGACATCTATACAAGGAAAGATCGTTGAACAAATTATTAGAAAACATGTATGTAAGTACCTGGATAAGAATGAAGTGATTAAACAGAGTCAGCATGGGTTTGTAACTAATAAGTCATGTCAGACTAACTTAATTTCCTTCTATGACGGAATCACTGTTTGGGTGAATTAGGGAAATGCTGTAGATATAGTATATCTTGACTTCAGCAAAGCAATTGACAAAGTATCACACTCAATCCTTATTGAAAAAATGACTAGGTATGGAATGGACAAGGCAACTGTTAGGTGGATTCATAACTGGCTTAGTGATCGGACCCCAAGAGTGGTCGTAAATGGCTGCACATCCTGTTGGAAGAATGTCTCAAGTGGGGTACCACAGGGCTCTGTCCTGGGCCCTGTATTGTTCAACATCTTTATCAATGATTTAGATGAAGGAATTGAGGGTAAACTGATTAAATTTGCTGATGACACAAAGCTAGGAGGGATAGCTAATACTAGAGAAGAGAGAGAGGATTCAAAAAGATATAAATAAACTGGAGCAATGGGCAGCAAGTAACAGAATGGTTTTTAACAGGGAAAAATGCAAAGTACTACATCTGGGCAATAAAAATGAAAAAAGCATATACAGAATGGGAGGAATAGGACTAAGCAACAGCACATGTGAAAAAGACTTGGGTATACTAATAGATTACAGACTGAATATGAGTCAACAGTGTGATGCAGCAGCAAAAAAGGCAAATGCAATTCTAGGATGTATTAACAGAAGCATAGAGCCGTGCGCTGCATGTAAAATGCGCTAATGTGAAACCAGCCAAACAGAAGCATAAAGTCTAGATCACGTGAATTCATTATTTCCCTCTACTCCTCTTTGGTCAGACCTCATCTGGAATACTGTGTCCAGTTTTTGGCGCCACATTTTAAAAAAGACATCAACAAACTGGAGCAAGTTCAGAAAAGAGCGACCAGAGTGGTGAACGGTCTGCAAACCCTGTCTTATGAGGAAAGGTTGCAGGATTTGGGAATGTTTAGCTTGCAAAATAGAAAACTGAGAGGAGACTTAATAGGTGTCTACAAATATCTCAAGGGCTGTCACATTGTAGAAGGATCATCTTTATTCTCATTTGCACAAGGAAAGACTAGAAGAAATGTGATGAAACTGAATGGGAGGAGACACAGATTAGATATTAGAAAAAACTTTTTGACAGTTAGAGTGATCAATGAGTGGAACAGGCTGCCACGAGAAGTGGTGAGTTCTACTTCAATGGAAGTCTTCAAACAGAGGCTGGACAGATATCTGTCTGAGATGATTTAGCGAATCCTGCTTTGAGCAGGGGGTTGGACCAGATGGCCCAGGAGGTCCCTTCCAACTCTACGATTCTATGGTTCTATGAATCTATGATTCTATGAATCCATTCTAATGGATGACTACTAAACATGTGAACATAACCTAGTACTGTAAGTTCTTGAACTTTTAGTACTGCCAGGATGATGATAAAGCGGTATATAAAATTTGGGACTATTCCCCGACATATAAGACTGGTGCGTGCTAATTTGCACCAAGACATCTTTAACTTGTGGTGGATGGAATCAGCTAAGCCATGCTTACCTACAGGTTTTGTGTGAAAAGATAGGTACACTTTAAACATGAGTTGAGTGCAAAGAATGCTGCATTTAAGATGAAAAAAACATGCACAAAGGATCAATACTGTACAATTCCATTCAGAAGTTTTTGAACTAATAATGCACATAATAGTTGAGAAAAAAATGGCACAGGCACAATAATTAAAGCTGTCTCTAAGTGTTGTGATGTAAATGCTGTGCTTCCCAAAATACCCACAAGCTTACATTTCAAAACGACATTGAAATTGAACTATCCCAAGATTACTTTCCTCCTCATGAGAAATATTGTTTGTAAGATGATGGACAATAGACGATATAGTTTCAATATGTTGTTATTAACCTTTATATTTCATATACAGTATAAACTGTTTCTAAAACATCTTTATTAGTACATTTACCATCAGAAAGAAAATCTGCTTGGTAATGGCAGCGGGAAGCACATGGAGTTATCAGTAACAAGTCCTGTATAAAAAAACAATGATTCTCAATGACTTTCTCTGAGACTAAAACTAATCTTGTACTATTTCATACAGGTGGCTTTTATAGATTTGTACATAATCCTCTCCTTTGCTTGAGATCCGTATTTTTCCTGCAAGGGTATGAACTCTGTTTTCCCTCAAGGAGCTACACTTTACCAAGAGATAATACACAGAAAAAAAAACATTTGTAAATTTGTGTGTTTATCAGTCGCAACAATAACAGTAGAATATAAAACTCTCAGCAAATAAAAATTTCATAGCTTTTATTCGTTATTTAAACATGACAAATGACGATAATGCCAATATAGGAATGCATATAAAATATTCTATTAAAAGAGATTTGGCACTTATAATAGACAATTTTAAAGAGATTCAATTGTATACTTAAGCTCAGGCAGCACAACTAACTCCTATATGAGTAGAGCAAGAGTGTGCAGTCCAGTTGAGCTGACCACTTGATCGACAAACTTCAGAACATTTAGGCACCTTTCACATCAATGTCCCCACTATGTGTGTTGACAGTTTTCACATGTACACTTACACATGCACACCCATTATAATCTATGGGGCTGTGCGAATGTCCATGTGACCTACACATGGACATGTCCATTTTTGTTATTCATGTGCCATGCATGTGACACGTACCGGAATAGAATGCAGACTAAAAATGACAGATGTTAGGTGTTAGATGTGCAAAGATGGAGAATAGATAGATGTCCATGAGATACATACTGTAATTAATGCTGTGTGCGTGTAGTTTACTATACATGTATTTAGCAAAAAAATAGATTAATTAATTAATAAATAGATACATTTTTAATAATCAGCAAAGGCTAAGCAGACAGCTCTGAGCTGATATTAGCTGTCTGCTTTCTCTTATCTGGTTTGTAAAAATAGGGGGATCCCATGCCATTTTTATGTGTTTGCAATCCAATTTGAATATTTCCCAGAGCAGCATTGCAAGCCTTAAAAGTCTCCTCTCCTTGGTATGTTAGGCTTAAAATGTGACTCTCCGCAAGATCTCACACATTGCACTGATGACTGGCAGTACCCTAACCCAGGGTTTCCCAACTCCAGTCCTCAAAGCCCACCAACAGGTCATGTTTTCAGGATTTCCTTACTATTGCCCAGGTGATAATTCCATCACCTGTACAATACAAGGCAAATCCTGAAAACATGACCTGTTGATGGGCTTTGAGGACTGGTGTTAGGGAACCCTGCCCTAACTCATAGTGACTTCAAATTGAGATTTGAGTTTTGGCTTTTATACTAAGTCATGTGGGAAGGCACATTAGAGGTCTGATATTGACTTTTAGGAACGTGACTTCCAATAAGTGGCATTAGAGTTCTAGTCCTCTTCATCTCTGAAGAGACAATGTGCATATTTCCCAGAGAGGCATTGCAAGGCTTAAAAGTCTCGTCAGTTTGGCATGTGAGACTTGACATGTTGGTCTCAGCAAGAAGACATGTTACCCCATGGATCACAATATATTTAAAAGTCTATCCATTCTTAAGAAAGGTGGGAATTTTTAATTAGAGATAATTTGCAAAGCTGCTTGTTTTTACAAACACTTTGCAATTCTACTCATTTACAAAGTTGAGTCAACACCTTAAAGATCTTTACAAAAATGTAATAGTTTGATTAAAAAAAGAACAGGAATACAGTAACAAGGAAAATGATCAAGAACAAAGCAGGAAAAAAAACTTGCAGGAGAGGATTTTTGTTCTTAGTGAAACAATGAACCTGCATCTATTATAGACCTTGAAGTTACATTTAAGGAACCTGGACCTATTCCAACAGCTATTTTCCATGAATCTCATATTGAAGCTTTCTGAAAATTGCCTGCACTGTCATGTATGATTATGCATCTGGTTGGAATCCATCCAGATTCATCACATGCCACAATTCCGGCAACGTGTCTGCAATCCTTGAATGCTTTTATTACAGACATAACTAGTTTAATGCTCTTTTACTTACATAGATTTTTTATTTCATTATGTAAATGTCAGACATTCAGCATAATTTATTAATATATTATGATCCAAAGCATGATATCACAATGAACAAGAAATGCAACTGAATGCAGCCTGGTTACAGTAATACTTTGTGCCAGTTACAAATATTGTGATTGTGTGTGCACAGGCTGTATCTGCACACCAGTACTTAGGGTTAGTTAGTTAGTTAGTTAATTGGTAGCAGGCAGGTTTCTCAAACCACAGTGGTGTGAAAAAATATTCACTCCATTGCCTATTTATACCCATTTTGTTGTTACATTGCAACCTGTGTTTATGTATTTTTGTAATCCGATTTGTGTGTGATGAACCAACACTAGCTAGATTAAGTTGGTGAAGTGACAAAAATATATGCATAAATTAAATTTATGGAATCAAATAACGAAAAATTGACATGTTTATATGTATTCAACGCTTTTGCTAAAATTTCTGGTGCAAGTAAGTCAAATCCATAGTGAAAGGATGTTCACCTGTCTGTAACCGAAGTGGCACATGGTTTGTCAGTATATACTGCTTCCAGGAGGAATAAAGTTCAATTCCTCCCGGCAGTGAGGCTCTCAGTGAATGTGCTGCACAGTGTTAGGATACTATTAACCAGCGAATAAACCACATATCTGCAGATTAATAGCATTATTTCACATGATAGGCTTCTGTTCATTGGTTGATTATTTTCTCTCTATGCAGAATACTGAAAAGAAAGCTGTCAATCAGTAGCAGGTGGATGAGACACCTTACAGCTAACACAAATGCAGGACTCCAAATAGGCAACGTTTCAATGATGTTGCAATTAATTAGAGGTAACTTTAGTCAAAATTTAGTATGGCTGTGCTAGCCATGACAGCATGAGAAAAAAACAGCACTTGCATGAAAAGTTTGGCTATTATCATAGGAAATACTACAACTGCCAACAACTACAGTCAGAAGTTGTAGCATTTCCTTTGTTGCCAACCAAGCTGAACTTTCATTTGTTGCCTGGAGATATACTTTGAATGAGGATTAGCCACTTTGTGATGAAAGGGAACTATAAAAATACCCTTTGTTTCAAAGGGGCTCAGCTGTGTTCAACATAGTTCAACATAGCAAATTATTAAGCGATAACATAATTTTCAGTTCAGTAGTATACATACAGTACAAACCATACCACATTCATGTTTAAGTGTATTTTTATAGATTTTTTTATTTACTTATACAATAAAGAAAATAATCCTTCATATCATTAATAAACAGGTTTAATATTTTTTTTGCATTTGTGTACATAAGTGAAATGGAAATATAGTTAACTATAGTAATCAAGAAATATTCACTAAATGTTTGGGTCCTAGAAATACATTCAAATCCAAAACATGATTTAAAACCTGATGAAATCAGTAAGGCTACATTCCACAATGAGTTTTGGTGAATTTTTCACTCTGCGTATTTTTTAAAAACTGCAAGTGACCTAATTTATTAATGGGTATAGAAAATCTGCTACATCAAAAGCTTACCAAAAGCTCACTGTGGGAGCGTAACCTTAGGCCATGTTTAACATGTCAAGCAAAGTGGATATGATTTGGGAAAACCCATGTCCACCGTCAGTGTAAAGACTCTTTCGAATTGTGCATTTTTGTTTTTCACTAAATAGGCTTCCAAGTTTAGAATTTCAGTGTTTCTAAACTAAAAACAAGCTTTAAAAATGGCACTCTAAACATACATCAAAAATGCATATAAAGCATCTAAAAATACATCAAAAACTCAATAATCAGGACTAATTGCTCTTGCGCATTTTTTGCACAGACACCTGCAGAAAAAACATTGCAGAAAAAGCAAAGCACGGCGTTCTTGCACATGGTAATATGGCCTAAGAGTAGTAGATTCACATACATCAAAATTACTACAGGAAATTTTCACAAAAATTGTACCAGAACCTTCAAGATATCCACAGCAGCAAATAAATAGCAAATCATGTTAATTTTGGTGCAGCTTTACAGATATACAACTATGGTTTGAGGGGGAAAAATGGTATACTTAACTCCCTGGAAGTGATATCCTAGTTTTTGGCTACTCTCTATACAAACTGCATTTGCATTGATATATTTTCTTATGATGTTAAAATCAAGCAATCCAGATGACATTGTTCAGGATTGACCATGCTATTTATTCTCAATGCTTTTTGAAGTTGGACCAACTTCCTCACCACGAGAACCACAGTATTGGATAAAAAATAGCGAACATGAGGAAAAAATTCCAAAACCCAACAACCCAACGTCAAGGGACCCCAGATATTGTGAGTCCCTAACACTAAATCTAAACGGCGAACATGAGGAAAAAATTCCAAAATTCAAAAAAACACATCATTTGTAAGGTAACCCACCAAACCCTATGCATCACACTTATCAGTGTGACTTACGTCTTATGCAAGCCTTATTAGTGTGCATTTTTTCCACTAGGCAGCCAGACCTTGATGGGTTACTGGCTGTCTTCATCAGTGGAATGCATCCTGCCAGTGCATCAGTCAGGGTTTGGTGAGTTACCTTACAAATGATGTGTTTTTTTGGATAAAAAATAACATTGACAGACTTAAATAGTGTACAATTTAAAAAAGTACATTTGAATAAATGCTTGCTTGATGTCAATAAAGTTGGAGAAATGTTCTTCTAATTTGTGCCTTTTTTAACTGTAAACTATTTAAGTCTATCTACTTTATTTTTTATTTAATACTGAGTTTCTCCTGATGAAGAAGTTGATCCAACTTTAAAATGTGTTGAGAATAAGCCGCATGGTCAATTCTGTACAACATCTTCTGGATTTCTTGATTTTAACATCAACAGTGCAGACTGCTACTTTTATCCTCTTAACATTTGTTTTAGATAATGGGATCTCCCAACTTGAAGGTACTGTAGCAGCTGTTAAATCTTGAATCTTCAGTTGTGGGTTTAACAACTCCAAAGGGTGAGCAGTTCTAATATCCCTCACCTAATCAAATTTGTTTAGCAGATAAGACCCTATTGCACTTGGTGTCCCACTGTATCTCCTGTAATGACATCTTGACATATGACATGTATTTGCTGTATGAGTGGTGGTGGCACTCACATGGAACAAAACATTATCCGTGGGATATGGATCATTCATACACTAGCGCTTCACCAAGCAAAAGGTATTGATGGATTCTGTCCTGATTTTTTTTCCACAGGGTGTTATACATTAATGGGGTTCTCCAGAAATAAAAAAATAAATAAATAGATGTAGGAAATGTAAGTATACAAAGATTACTAAATACATTTAATTAGCAAATTGCAATCATTTTGTCTAGAGAGGTAACCACTATAGAATTATTATGGCCGCTACCTTGTTATTTTGCCAGAAGCCTGTCCTATAATATTAGGACAGATGCTTGTGAGCATTTGCAGTAGGATGCTCCTTTTCTGTAACATGCAGATACTTATGTTACTATTCAGAAGGACAGGGTACACAGAAGTTGTCTTACCTCAGCACCTGCGTAGCGCCTCTAGTATTAGTAAAGTACATCATCCTACATATGAAGGAAGGAGAGTGGATCATCCTACTGCACATGCGCACAGTCACTCACTTGCTCTAACATTTTAGGACAGGTTTCTCTCAGTGAAACAATGTGGTGAACATTTTAATTCCATAGTGATTACCTCCCTAAACAAAATGATTAGGATTTTCTAATTTAGGTGTATTTAGGAATTTATTTATACTTACTTTCCATTTGGTTATTTAGCTTTTTCTATTCTCTAAAAACTCCTTTAACCATTTTCTGACATCGAGCGTAATAGTACGCTCAGAATCCCTCACTTTGAGGTGGGCTCCGGCGTTTAGCCCACCTCTTTCCTGGCAAATGTCAGCTCATTTAAGCAGCTCACATATGCCTCTAACAGCCGCGAGTGGATTTGCGATTCACCCACGGCTGTTAAACCATTAAATGACACTGCCAAACTCTGACAGCGGCATTTAACTTGTGCTTTTGGCAAGCACACTGGAAATCCTGCCCATCTGTGACCCTGTCACGTGATTGCGTATCACCAATGGGTTGGCATGACAACTTGAGGTCTCATGTAGCCCTCTATGGTTGTCATAGCCAGATTGCTGTGAGCAATTCTGCTACATCCAGGCGATTTGATCATCAACTGCATGTAGCAGGCCCGATCAGATTATGGCAGCCTCTATTCCATTCAGGAGAGTGCTCTAGAGACCTATTTTCCCAGATACAGTGCTCCATTCCTAGGGTTATTGGGGGTCCCAATGATAAATAATGTATGCCCTATCCCTCAGATAAAGAATAACTTTTTTTTTTTGGAATAAACTATTTGTTTCCAAATGTTACTAAATTTGTCACCGCTATCCAATTGTTTCCACTCCATAAGTAGAAAATATTACACAGAGAAGACCATTGAAGATTTTTATTGAAACTGAAGTCCTACCTGACTTTCAAATTCCCTTGTTGAGGCTGTCCATCAAAAACTGATAAAATATCAAAATCTTCCTCCAGTGCAAATATTTGAAATGATAATTGTATTCTGTTTCTTTCCCCAGTGATAATTATCCATGTACAGTTCGCATAGTTTGGATATCCATGTGGAAACCCAGGACTTTCTATTGTACCATTAGGACCTTGTACTACTCCTCCACAATTTTGCCCTGTGAAAAAAACATGAAAAAATGAATATGACACAAAAATAACAGCAATAGAAACAATATTAAATCATAACATCATGAAAGGAAACTTATGTATTAGCCATTAGTAAGGCTATGCACATGGATCATATGACATTCATTATATACCGCACCTATCCTTTATTTAGCTGCTTTACTCTGAATATTGAACTTATTATTTAATCAGTTATGAAATCCAAGTAAAATGACAATACATTTGAATGTCCTAGCATTTATGACATGGGTCAGTGGTGGTTTAAGATTGTCTCCAAAGGTTCTGTTGGCACCTTTCTTGGATGCAAAAACTTATGATTGTGGGGAGATGCATGTAACATATTTTAATTTATCAGTTTGTTGAAGGTGACATCACATAATTTAATAGCAGCTCAATTATGTATGCATAGTGTAACTTGAATACCTAGGTTTGTATGATACATAACTAGGTGAACCACTTAAAACTGAACTACGATATTGCAATCAGAAGCATAACTGCTTTTACTCTAGAGGCAACCAAAATATTAGTGATTTTCAGGATTCTCTTGCACATGCCAAAATGAAAACTAGATTCTTTATCCAGAATTTCACTGTGACCAAGGTATAGGCTGGACCGAAATGTCGGCCATTGAAGTTGAACGTTATTCCACTACTTCATACTTGTTATCTGTTGGATCAGTTGTTAGGCGTTGAGTTCCCACCACCGTACAGGAGGAATCTCAAGCCATGTCCTCTGCGGTCTCCCATTCTTCTGCAGCCGCAGAGGTTCCTGCGCAGCAGAGACGTCGGTCCCAGTGTCTTGCCCAGGCTAATGCTAGGTATCTGGTTGCTCTTCCAGACTCAACTATTGTACCATGCATGAGTCAGCTTTGAGCAGACGCTCCTGGGACTAAGTCCTGATTTTCTCCTACTGAGTATGCCCGTGGGGCGACCTCTCATTGGAAGTCGGAGATTACATGCTCAGGTCCTATTGCTGCTCCGATTGGACCACCATGTGCTAATATAGAAAAAGATTAGACCATGTGGAGTGAGTATTGTATGCATGTATGAATGTCTCTGGTGAATGACTCATTATGAAACCCCTACCCTTGGTACGCATGTGTTGTGCAACCTAGCCTGTTAAGCACCCAGGCTTAGGTGTAGGTAGAGGCAGAGTCAGAGACTGGCATCAGTATCCACCAGTGGCTCTACACGCCACGGTGCACTTGCTCGACACTCCACCATAGTCAGCATTTATAGTGGCGTCCACAGGTGCGATGCCATGCACTCAGAAGGTCTAGAGAGCTTCTGACCCTGTGTCCTTGGGGCAGAGTTCTGTGACTGCATTCTGTGCGCTCCCTTGCCAAGCTCTGTGAGTTTAAACAGACTCTGGCATTTATGTTCCATGGTAGTGTGGCTCTGTGATGTAACAGCCGCTCCTGTACACACCGGGTGATGATTAACCTGTGTGTGGTCTTCCATACCCCCATATAGCATCTGCCATTACCAAGCAGCAGTTTGTCACCTCTGCACGGTGGACCCTGGGCTGCGAACGCACCCTATTATCATCTTTTGTATTTGGTGCATTCTGCCAACCCTAAAATCAGTATTTAATATATGGATCATGGATTATCTATTCTTTACTTTTTTTATATAAATGATATAATCTGCTAAATGAACTTTTTGTATGTAATCAAGTACCATGATTGCATGAAGACCTGGTAGTTTCAGCACCAAATTTAAGAACAATTGAAATTTTACAGTTTGACAGCCAATGGTCACCACGACGTTTTCCACTCACAAAGTGAACATTTCTGATTAAGATTAGCCCCTAGGATTTGCAGCAATTGCTTTAACTTCTATTGTTGGAGTTATGCCTGGCTGTATAGCCAAAGCTAAAAGAAATAATGCTTGAAAATTCACAAAATAATAACCAGAACGGTTATTCTGGAAACACAATGAAGCATGCATAGCGTGAAATGGCTGTTGCCTATCTAAGTGTCAAGCGTGAGGCTTAAGCTACCTGAATAAAGAAGTAGTTTTTTTTCCATTAATAAAATGTTGAGTGCCTCATAATCTTTTCCACTACTTTAACCAGAATGACAAAAAATATGTATTTTGATTGGGAAAAACCATTATTAACTTTAGTTTATTTGTACGATAACCAAAGATTTGCTTATTTTTCAGCTTAATGTTACACACAAATTCATGAACCATCGAATGGTGAGTTGTAATGCAACACTTTATTAATACATAAAACATTTTAATCAATCTAAAATATTTAGAGAAAAACACATAGATTGGGATACAGAAACATCACCAAAGATGACCAATTACAGATGTCCAAATAGACAAGTTTCCAGAGAAACATTTTGTCATGGATTAAATTGGTATAAATTTAACAAAAACAAAGAACAGTAACTTGTATAACTGTAATGGGAATTGTACTTTAAGCAAACTTTGCATAAATCAATAGTACAAATGAGTATAAGAAACTTTGTAATGTATCTCATTAGAGAGATTTCCTTGATTCTCCACTTCTAAGACACTTCATACTGTTCTTCACCCCTGCCTCCTGCTTTATCCATCCACCCTGAAAAATAAAGCTAAATTCTATGTTGTAGATCAAGATAAAATGTCAGTTCTCTGTGTTGTCATGTGAGACAGCCCATTTTACTCAATGAAGATGGGAGGGAGAGCAAAAGTGAGAAAACAGACAGAGGGAGAGAAAGAAAGCTAGTGCAGGACTTTCTAACAAGTATTTTTTTTTACAACAATGCTAAATTCATATCTATACCGGTCTCTACTGGTGTATATTTTCCTCCATGCTATTACTGCTTGCCTGCATGTGTTAAAAACTAATTGAGCACCAGAAATAATACTCTGAATTATGTGATGCTTAGGGGAAAGATCAAAGCTACCATTTCAGAGTGCATTGTAAATTGAGAGATTGAAAATACAGGAGGGGACTTGTACATATGCATGATAGAAGTCATAAATTGACCAGAAATAGTTTTATTACTCATATATACTGTATAAAGGATAGTATATTTTGAAATTATGGTTACCCTTTAGGAAAACGGCAATTTTTTCTATCAAGCAATGAAGAACATACTAGGACAAAAAGGATATGCTGCTGAACAAACAAGTGTAAAGGTATTGTCAGATGAGGCGATCCTGACATCCTCCCGCCCGCATCCACGCATCAGTCATTGGTGCCACAGGAAGCCCAGCAGGAAGCTGATGACGAGAAACGGCTCAGGACGTTCTCGCGCGATCAGCGATAATCAGTGGGGGAGCCGGTCGGAGGTAAGTATCAGACATAGCGATATCGCTAGCAATACCGCTATAACGTCACAAAATCAGTGACGTTATAGCGATATTGCTAGCAATATTGCTTAGTGTGACAGGCCCTTAACTCCTCTTAAGTTTGTGATTAAACAAAAGCTAGAGGAATGTAAGCCCTATTTGTGGGCTCCAAAGACACACTAAAAATCCTACATAAGTAAGGGGTTAAATGGAGACTTTTGCAGGTCTCCCTGTTCAACCAGTTGGGACTGTTTTGAAGAACTGTGTCATTTTCAGTGATTGACAGCAGCATCTAAATGGTTAAATAGCAGTAATCAGAGCTAGCTGCACTTGCTGCTGTTAGAGGGAGATGCTAGCACCGTCTGTGTTTGGAGCCAGCTAAATTCCTGAGCCCAGTATATATACCTGCAGTCGTTAGGTGATATACATATATGTCACCTGTTGGATGGGAAAAAACAGTGTTTTAGTGTGTATGTCAAGAACATACAAACCACCTTTTGATTGCAACTATTTATGAATAAAGGGAGACCATTAGACTTTCTGGTACAGTAGGCCATTTTCTTCAGTAGAATTGATTAACTCATAACAGTAGGACGGATTAACCCATAAACCACAAAATGATGGACAAAGTATTATTTTTCATTATTGTCTCACTTACTGCTTTTTTAATGCATCCTTTATTGCCTTATTTTGTAACAATATACTGTAGCACTGGTGTCATTAGAGTAATAAATAAAGGTGAAATCTTGGTAAGATAACGGTCATATGATTGTTCACTGAAATCTTAACTCAAAGTGAACCTCACTTCAAATTTTCTCCTGATTAGAATAAAGTATTTGACCATAAATATCGTAATTAATTTAAGTCAAAGTTAAAAACTTGTTTATACAAATATACAATTTTAATATTGTTATTTTAATGAGTATCACACATTGGGAATAAGGAACATATTTTCATTTATGCCCAAAACCAAGACATCATAGTTCCTTAGTAAACATTTTGTAAAATTGCATTGAATACATAGTGAATTATGGTTTATATAAATACCACCAGAATACTTTACTGTGGTTCACAATCAGTAAAAGGTTATTTGGGGAATTGAAGCTAAATAGTTGATTTAATAAGCTCTGTAGAGCATAACACTCGGTTGGACACAGATAAGAAAGAATAAATTCTTTGTTGTGAAACCAAGTAAGATGGGTTTCACATTGATAACGTTTTATAATGCTTAAAGTGCCAGGAATTACAAATTGTGCCATTTATAAAGCAAGTTTGTAAATATTCATAGCATGAAGGTTTATTGTTTTAAGCTGCAAAATAAAATACTGTTAAGTATATAAAAATCTTCATAGCAATATGGAATTAGGGAGCACATTTATGGCTGACAGTCCTTTTATACTGAAGACGGTTCCAAAATAATGCTGCTACAGGGGCTGGTAGTGGACTGTAATAGTGACCACATTTTTAGTCATGTGCATGTATGGCTGTTATTTCTGCTCAATGATACCTTCGTACATTTTGAATCTGTTCTCAGCCACACACACAGTTTTAAAAAATGAGACTTACCAAGAAAGTACATTAAAAGCTAATCTCCGGTAAGTGACAGGTTTGTGGATATCCATTACATATTATTTGCTTAGCATGTGTCCCAAGTGATTAAGTTCTTACCATAGCACTCTCCAATGTAGCAGCTTTTGAGTCACAGTGACTAATACTGAATATTCTATAATTGTGTGTCTAATGGTAATCACTACCTAACAGGCTTTTTCCCAGTAGGTAATACATGCTGTGTATGATCACTGACTATACTGAATTGTTTGCACTGGCATGAAGTTGTTTTTTGTACTCTAAATTGACAGTAGATTTGAACAATTTAAATTTTTTGTTAATGTATTTATTGGCTGTATCAACAATTTGAGTTACCTAACCTAATAATCAACTATGATATACATTTTCATCATAGAGGAATTCCTTAGGAGATCTCAGGAGCTGAGCCTGCTCCTTACCAAGCAGATGCCAACTGATGTGCATAACTGAAATCCTCCTATAAGTACAGCAACCAGATCATGCGCCAATCACTATTGTTTAATTATTAAATTCCGATGTCGATTTTTGACAGCTGTGTTTGTATTGGAAAAAAGCAAAGATAAAACAACAAAAGCATAGCACAAAAATTAGAAGTCTCTGTTTGATAACACATTAATAAACCTTTCCCATATATTTTCATGATAAACTGGACACAGGACGTATTCGTGGCTGGAGAGCAGAGCAAAACATTTTGATTTCTTTTTAATTTCACCTCTCCATTGTGGAGATATCAGCAATCAATGCATTTGGCACCTAATAAGTTTTTTAAGTCCAAATGGGTGTCATCAGTCAATTTTTTATTGGAGACATGTACTACTTATCAATGCATAATGCTTATAAATCATAAGCAGGCATCAACACTCAAAGGAAGAAAAAAAATGCCTCCACTGCAGATTAAGCAGATTTCTCAGTGTGTGAGATGTATGATGTATGGTTGACAGCCCAAATCTCCCTTTCTAACCTAATGCATAAGTCAGAGTGGGGAGAGGGGCAAAACAGCTGAATGTAGCCATGTCAAATTGGAAACCTTTCTAGCAGCTTCCCTCCTCTCACAGCACTGTTAGCTCTGCTGTACTGAGCCTCCCTCACACTGTCTGTCCACAGGTTATAGCTCAAAGCATCATTATCACACTTATATCTGTTGTGCTCAAATTGTAATCACCCTGCAATGAAATCACAGCATGGTTTAATTACATATCACATAGGAGTAGTTAAACATAGACAGGTTACTCCTGTGTGAGATGTAAATTACTGCAGAACGATTACAAATGGCAATAAGCACAGTGGCCATAAATGTGATTATTGATAGTGATCAGTGGACCCATGGAAGTCTGGTTTCTGGTACCAGACCCAACTTTAGTCCAAAGTTAGTTTTGGCTACCATAACTGTGCCCTAACTTGAACCTGAACCTCATTGAAGTCTTTCTCTCTCTCTCCTCCCCAGGAGAAGTCCGCATTCAGAGTTTAGCACCAAACATTAGGTGTCTGGAATGAATCCCAATCATTACAGTTCAGTTTCATTCATTTCTAATTAGAGACACAGACATTTGGCTGATGGAAGGATTTGTAATGTAGCGCAGGTAAATGTAGCTGCACAGTCTCTCATCCCACACTGACTGATGCAGAGGTTACACTAGGATCACAGGGCTGTCTGTCATTATACCTCAAACACAGAAATCTACTGTAAGTCATAAAGGTGGCGTGTTCTTTTATCTTTTGTTTCTGCCTGCATAGGATTGTTCAGCACCATACAGGTAGAAGAAGTACATGCCCCCACTGAAAACTGTCAAACACCCACTTGGACTGAAAAAAGTAAACTCACTAAGTGCCAATTACTTTGATTGCCAATATCTCAACAACGGAGAGGTGAAATGAAAAATATATAAATTATTCCACTCTGAAACCACTATTGCATCCTATGTGAAGTTCAACATCTAAAATATGGATATAGGTCCTCATTAAAGGACAGCTATTTATAGTACTTTATTTTTTAAAATAAGACCTTGCTCATAAACTGCTTGTCAGTTTAACACACTGCAACATATTAGAGAATCAATTAAAGGATCTTATGTTCAAGTCACTTGCAGAAATTAAAAAGTTAAAATTATTTAATAAATATAAAAAATCTAAATAAAAAAGACAAAAAATCTAAATAAAACAGAACTAAATAGCTAGGTGCAACTGGTATTACGAACAAAATGAATATTATTTTTTTAAATGCTAACTCAAAATAATTGCTTCTACAGATTTAATTTTGGAAACTTAAAACAATTATAATCTTGAAATGCTGTGTTACAAAAGCTATTACTTTACAAAATAAACTTTTTTTTTATTTGTACTAGGTTTCGCCCAGACGCTGAAAATTCGGTCAGTTTTTTACATCAGTATTTGTAAGCCAAAACCTGGAATTGGTGAAAAATACAGAAGTGGCAACTTGTTTCTATTATCCTTTTTCTCTGATTGTTCCACTCCTAGTTTTCCCTTATAAATACTGAGGTAAAATACTGACCCAATACTGAACGTATGCGCGAGGTCTCAAAATGATGCAAAATAATTAAGATCAATAGAAGAAAGTTAATATTTACTTTATGGGATGAATGAATGAACAATACTTAAAGTAGGGTCATAATTTGGCAGAATTGTGAGGTTTTTTTAATGCTCAAACTTTTTGTTCACTATTTTTTTGTGTTTTCAAATATATTTTCATTACCTATAATATAAATATAAATAATTATTCCACAATATGGATGTAATATAAATGTAGAATATGTATTCATACTACAAATTCCTTTTCTAAATACCATTGACTTGAGTAAAGAAATTAAAATCATTACATATCATCTGATGTATGCTGCCTACTGAGTTATGAAAAATTCATATGATAATTTATCTGTAACTATAAAAAGAGGCGTGAATTACCCTGTTGCTTAATATTGACTTTGTATTACTGTATGGTAAAAAAACCCAAACTGATTGTAAATAACAGATTATGTGCTTTCCTATTTTTTTGTTTTCCATACTTACATAACTATATGAAAAGTGAAAAGAAATATAAGGATAAATAGCATAAGAAAAAAAGCAGTCAGATAGATAATTATGGTGTCTATAAAATGTCTGCATACCCATGTTAAAATGCCCATTTTATTTTCATGATCCAGTCAAGAGTTTGTTTTCTGCTCTCTTCTCTTCGAACTGGTCATGTGGGGGTTAATCCCCTCTGCCTCATTTTGGAGCTGGCTGGGCTATTTCAGTCCTCTGCAGCCTGCAAGCCAGTGTCAGCTATATTACAAGCTTCCAAGCTAGTGCCTCTGACCTGTATTCCTTTAGTATTCCTTCTGTCCCTGATTATCTGGAATTATGTATGACTCAGCTTGATCTCTGGACTCTGCTTCTGGTTTTTCCATTTCTTATACCACGCTTCCCAACTGTCTTTTTGACCCTCTGGATTTTACCATGACTCCAACTCACATCTTACGTTTCTGATACCACGTTCCTGGTAGGTCATGACTTCTTGCTCATCCTGGACTACACACTTCCTGTCTCCCTTGGTGCTTCTGCTCCTTACAGTTGCTGACTTTGACCACTCTTTCATTACCTGTGAAACCTGTGCTGCTGCTCTGTGTTACTACTCTGAGTGTGCAACCTCTCTTCCCTCATCAGCACCCCCTGGTGGAGGTTGTGCTGTACAGCACTGCAGCAGCATGTTATATTTCTCATGTAAAAAATCATATCAACAAGAATCAGCTCAGATATTTTCTACCCTTAATGATACTTATAATCTGCACAATTTAATTGAAATAAAAAAACTAAAATCTTTTTGGAAAGAAAAAAATAAAACAATGTGATTGTATAAATATGTACAAACTTCAAATAATAATTTATTGAAGTACCCTGATTGGCTGGGAATCTCTCAGTATGGCAATCTTTACCCACTCTTCCTTGCATTAGAGCTCCAAACTTGCCAGATTATGAAGGCATCTCTTGTGTACAGCTGTCTTCAGGTCAACCCAGAGATTTTCAATTGTATTCGGATCTGGGCTCTGGCTGAATCATTTTAAAACTTTGATATTTTTGATGAAACCATTCTTTTGTTGATTTGGAAGTATGCTTATGGTTATTGTCCTGAAGAGTGAATTCAGTCTTCAGCTTTTTAGCAGTAGCCTGAAAATTTTTAATGCAAAACTGACTTGTATTTGGAATTGTTCATAAGTACCTCAATCTTGACTAAAGCTGCAGCTTCAGCTGCCATAAATCAACACTAATACACAATGTTTCCTCCATCATGCTTCTCTGAGGGCATGCTGTTATTTTCTTTGTGCACAGTGTTGGATTAGCACCAGTTATGCCTTTTGGAATTATGGCCAAGAGTCAATTTTTGAGACAGCTCCAGTTATGGGTAATGTCTCTTTGTCACACTTCTGCCAAACTCAATATTTTTGTACCTTTCTCTTGACATATAACTTTCAATAATGTTTTGTTGTAAGCAACTTACAGACCATAGCTATTTCTGTAAAATGCAACTAACAATGTCACAGATATCCCACTAAAATAGTTAATCTTTAAATTAATGCCTTTAAAAGAATCACTTGAAATTATTGCAGCTGTGTCCTGATTACTATGCATATGACAAATATTATATGAATTTAAATGTGATTGGGATATTCTGAACACAACCACACCCCCAATAATAAGTGGGTGTTTACATTTATGCAATCAAATTATTTAATTTTATTATTGTTATTTTCCGCCTCAAAATGATTACAGTTTGTTAGAAAGTTAGATAGATACATACAGATAGATATATAGATAAATACTCTATACCACAAAACTGAGTACACTCCTCATATTTTTGTAAATATTTTATTATATTTTTTCATGGAACAAAACTGAAGATATGAGATTTTGATACAATATAAAGTAGTCAGTGTACAGTTTGTATAACCCAATAAATTTGGTGTTCCTTCTAAATAACTAAGCACAAAGCCATTAATGTCTAAACTGCTGGCAACAAAAGTGAATACATCCCTAAGCAAAAATGAATAAATGGTCACTGGAAGTTCAACGTGGCACCTCACGGCAAAGAACTCTCTGACATGAGATACAGCATGGTGGCCAAGACCAAATAGCAGTTTAACAAGACAGTTTGCACTCAGAATAGGCCTTGCCATGGTCAACCAGAGGAGTCCTCAGTGTCACTTCAAGAGGTTGTCTTTTCAAAACCGACATATGAGTGCAGCCAGCAATGCTGCAGAGGATAAAGCGGTTTGGGTCTCCCTTTTAGTGTTCAGACCATAAGCCACTCACTGCATCAAATTGATCTGCATGGCTGACAGCCCAGAAGGAAGACTCTTTTAAAGGCGATGCACAAGAAAGCCTGAAAACAGTGGCTGAAGAGAAGAATACTAGGGACATGGATTACTGAACTATGTCCTGTGGTCTGATGAGACCAAGAAGAATGTATTTGGTTCAGATGGTGGCAAGAGTATGTGGTGGCCACCAGGTGAGGAGTACAAAAAAATGTGTCTTGCCTATAGTCAAGCATGCTAGTGGGAGTGTCATGGCTTCTGGCTACATGAGTGCTGCCAGCTGTGGGGAGCTACAGTTCATTGAAGGAACCATGAATGCCAAGATGTTTCCCTTTGGAAACTGGGCCGCAGGACAATAGTACAACATGACAATGAACCCAAACACCAAACACACCTCTAGGATGACCACTGCCTTGCTAAACAAACTGAGGGTAAAGGTGCTTGACTGGCCAAACATGTCTCCAAACCTAAACGTCAGCATGTGACCTTCGTATCCTATATTTAGCATTGGGTACGCAGGCCATGCCGATGTATGCGGATGCCTCTGCATGCATTGTTTTGATGGTGCATCGACCGCAACAAAATGCATTTGGCGCAGGTTGCATGCATCGGCATGGCCTGTGTACCAATGCTAAAGATAGGGTACGCAGGCCGCATGCTCACGTAGGCGGAGCTGAGAGGAGGAGGTGCAGTAGTGGGTGGACCTTCATGGAGGAAGTCCGCATCCCTCTACAGCTCTGCCAAACTCTAGTGTGAAACTAGCCTTATACAAGCACACCAAAGTTAATGATGTGTACTGAGTAATTTGTATTAGATCGCTCAAGGCAAAGAAGCTGCTATTGTTCTTGGCAGTCCAAGCCCGACTCACACAGGACGATGCACCGTCGAAAGTGATGATTTATAGCACTGTACAGTAGATTATTTTATATGTTGAATGAGCACTTTGCTTGTTCATCAGGTTATCAGTAGCCTATTTACATTGAAAATTTATTATAAAATGACCATTTTTAAGAAAGCTAGTTCAAGATTATCTTTCAGTGTAAATGCAGTGGAAGTGTTTACTCTTTGCAAAGCAGTGTTTGAAAATCTGTCCAATGTTTTAATTTGCACACTCATCTTCTGCAACTTCTACAGAAAATGAAAGTGTTTAAACAACTACAATAGCTTCTTAATCCATAGTAACATAGTTAGCAAGGCCGAAAAAGACATTTGTCCATCTAGTTCAGCCTATATTCCGTCAGACTAAATCCCCAGATCTACGTCCTTCTAAAGAACCTAATAACTGTAAGAAGAACCTAATAACTGTAAGACATGGCATGTTCTATTCTTATAATATTTCTGCTGAATACTTTGGGAAATAACTATTTTCTGGTAATCAATATGTAATTTTTGTGGCATAAAGGTCAGTGAAAAATAGCAGACTACATCAGTCATAATTGATGTGCAATTTTAGTAGCCATGCACAATAACGTATGTGTGTTTTTCAGACATATAATGTTAAAATAAACATCCGTGACATGTTATTTAAAAAATCTTTTAAAAATGTGATTTTTTTTTATACATTAATGAGTGTTTATGACATTTTAAAATTCCAAATATACTATAAATATAATGCACAATTTTTGCAACTCTATGCCTAGTACTGTTTCTTAAACCCAGCTAATGAACTTTTCAATCAATGTAGATCAAAAGCATACCTCAACTGAAAAAGTAATCTGAAATCTGTGAGGATTCAGCTCTAGTCACACCACACTTAAAGGGAATCTGTTACCCCCTGGAACATATATGACCTGTAAATATGGGCATACAGGTAAAAGAAATGTGACACTATTCCTACCTGTGTGCCTCCTATTAATCGTCTTGTTGCTGAGAAATGTTATATTCTTTCTTTATGTTAATGATTTCTTCACGGCTCTAGGGCATGCAGTGATTGCAAGAAATCCCTGCCTCCTATCTTCATTGTAATACTTACACCCTTCCCATCAGCGTCAGTTACGGCTCTGGAATCCTGTGCCTGCGCCATGCACTCCCTCAGAAATACATACCTCATCCTCCTCTCTGAGGGCACTGCATTCAAGGATCTTTTGCGCAGGTGCCAAAATACTTTGTCAAAAACACTCATTTATATATATATATACACTCACTGGCCACTTTATTAGGTACACCTGTCCAACTGTGTGTTAAGACTTAATTTCTAATCAGCCAATCACATGGCGGCAACTCAGTGCATTTAGGCATGTAGACATGGTCAAGACAATCTCCTGCAGTTCAAACCGAGCATCAGTATGGGGAAGAAAGGTGATTTGAGTGCCTTTGAACGTGGCATGATTGTTGGTGCCAGAAGGGCTGGTCTGAGTATTTCAGAAACTGCTGATCTACTGGGATTTTCATGCACAACCATCTCTAGGGTTTACAGAGAATGGTCTGAAAAAGAAAAAAAATCCAGTGAGCGGCAGTTCTGTGGCCGGAAATGCCTTGTTGATGCCAGAGGTCAGAGGAGAATGGGCAGACTGGTTCGAGCTGATAGAAAGGCAACAGTGACTCAAATTGCCACCCGTTACAACCAAGGTAGGCAGAAGAGCATCTCTGAACGCACAGTGCGTCGAACTTTGAGGCAGATGGGCTACAGCAGCAGAAGACCACACCGGGTACCACTCCTCTCAGCTAAGAACAGGAAACTGAGGCTACAATTTGCACAAGCTCATCGAAATTGGACAGTAGAAGATTGGAAAAACGTTGCCTGGTCTGATGAGTCTCGATTTCTGCTGCGACATTCGGATGGTAGGGTCAGAATTTGGCGTAAACAACATGAAAGCATGGATCCATCCTGCCTTGTATCAACGGTTCAGGCTGGTGGTGGTGGTGTCATGGTGTGGGGAATTTTTTCTTGGCACTCTTTGGGCCCCTTGGTACCAATTGAGCATCGTTGCAACGCCACAGCCTACCTGAGTATTGTTGCTGACCATGTCCATCCCTTTATGACCACAATGTACCCAACATCTGATGGCTACTTTCAGCAGGATAATGCGCCATGTCATAAAGCTCGAATCATCTCAGATTGGTTTCTTGAACATGACAATGAGTTCACTGTACTCAAATGGCCTCCTCAGTCACCAGATCTCAATCCAATAGAGCATCTTTGGGATGTGGTGGAACGGGAGATTCGCATCAGGGATGTGCAGCCGACAAATCTGCGCCAACTGTGTGATGCCATCATGTCAATATGGTCCAAAATCTCTGAGGAATGCTTCCAGCACCTTGTTGAATCTCTGCCACGAAGAATTGAGGCAGTTCCGAAGGCAAAAGGGGGTCCAACCCGTTACTAGCATGGTGTACCTAATAAAGTGGCCAGTGAGTGTATATATATATATAAAAAATCACATTTTTAAAAGATTTATCATAGACTTATCACTTTGAATGCTATTTACTTAGTACCTGTTGTGCTGAGTATTGCACTATTGTGTTAGTCATTTCATGGGAAACAAACAGCTTCAGAAAAGAAGCAGCGCTTTCCATTAGCTAAATGTTAGAATGCAGAATCACTGCCCAATAGTCAGACATTGATAATCAATCCTACAATTGAAAAAGATGACTTACCCTTTTCATAACTGTTAACCCCCTCATCCCCTGTGCCTGCTTTCACCTTCCTGACCAGGCCAATTTTTTCAATTCTTACCAGTGTCACTTTATGAGGCAATAAATCTTGAACGCTGCAACATATCCCAGTGATTCTGACAGAGCTTTTTTTTACTTTATGTAAGTGGTAAATTTAGGCCAATACTTTTGTAATTTTATTTGTGAAAATATCAGAATTTTGGTGACATTTTTGAAAATTTTTTGCAATTTTCAAACTTTTAAATTTTATGCCCTTAAACCAGATAGTTACTGTATATCACACACAATAGTGAAAAGAAACATTTACCGCATGTCTACTTTACATCAGCATTTATATTTATAGGAATTTAGAAGGGTTAAAAGTTTATCAGCTCTTTTTCATTTTCCCAACAAAATATACAAAACCAATTTTTTTAGAAACCACATTTGAAGTGACTTTTAGGGGCCTTTATGACAGAAAATACTCAAAAGTGACACCGTTTTAAAAAGCGCAACCCCCACACTCCTCAAAAACACATTCGAAAAGTTTATTAACCCGTTGGGTGCTTCACTGGAATTAAAGCAATATGGAAGAAAAAAATGAAAAGTTTACTTTTTCCACAAAAATGTTGTTTTAACCCCAAATTTGGCATTTTCACAAGAGTACCAGGAAAAAAATGACCACAAAGTTTTTGGCCCAATTTCTCCTGCGTACATCGATACCCCATATGTGGTGAAAAATTGCATTGCATCCATAGAAGGCACCATGTCGCGTTTGCAGAGCCACGGATGTGCCTTATCAGATGAGAACCCCCACAAGTGACCACATTTAGGAAATTACACTCTTCTTGAAATATATTTAGAGCTTTGGGAAGCAACTTGAATGCATAGGTGTTGAACGCATAGACAGAAGAAAGTGGACAATACAATTGTGAAAATTCTCCTGAGTACATTGATACATCATAAGTTGTGGAAAATTACTCTTTGGGCATACATCAGGGCTCGAAAGGGAAGGAGCAACATTTGACTTTTGAAATGCAAGTGCCTAAACAGTGGAAATGGCTGTACAGTACTGCTTAGCCACACAATAAAATTAAGGCGGGACACACTGTTTGATTCCTGAAGCACATATTTTCCTAGAATAGTTTGTGAACTCCATATGCAGATTATCTAGGTGCTAGAAGAGCAGTATTCCCCCTCAAAATTGAAAATCTGACCAGTATGTTCTAGCACCCAATACACTGTAGTGCCCAGGACTTATGCCCAGCTCAAGCTTCTGGAGACCCACACCTGTAAATTAAGTGGGCTCTCATTGCTACAGAAATGCCAATCATTCGAATGCTAAATATGATTTTGGCTCCCTGAGGCTCGGAAGGGAGGGTATATTTGGATTTGGGAGTACATAATTAGCGGAATTTCTTTTTGGAGGAGCCATTTCACTTTTCTAGAGCTTTTGTGTTACTAGAAACATATTTCCATTAACAGATGATGGATCTGAGTGGCAACTTGCTTTCTTTGTAGATTGAGTTTAATCTTTTATTGGGAACACTTTACATAAAATTTTGATTTACATTTTTCCTGTACTCTATGCAGAGCACTTACATTGGGATTTCCATTTAAATCTCTGAATGACTTGACCTGGATTAAACACCCGATAGATAGAGTCAGTATAATAATGTTGCAAAGTTACTGTGGACTCTGGCCTCTTTTCAGTAGTATCCTTCTTTTTTTGTGGCCGAACGCACATTTATGCACTCTTGAATAGATGGAAACCGCTGGATCATAGGCTAGAGAGTGTCCACAGTATCTCCATCTGCCTTATATGAAATAATAATAATAATATTTAAGAGATTTAGACAGAAACTCCGGTATAAGTACTCATCTTACAGTAAAGGATAAATTTGAGTCAAATCTAACTGCAATTTTTGGGAGGCACAATGAACAAATCAAGATTTTGCATCACCAAGCAAACAAGGTTTTGAACCACCATAATTAGAGAGGTACAATTTTCCTATATTTGAGGGCTTGTTTTTGCGGGACGAGTTGTCATTTTTATTGGTACCATTTTCAGGGACATATAATATTTTTTGATGGCTTTCTATTCAGATTTTTGAGTATCACAATGAACAAGCACCAACAGTTCAGGAATTGCTTTTTAGGTTTTTATGCTGTTCTGTGTGGTAAAATTAATAAAGCAGCTTTTTTCTGCATCTCAGTATGATTACAGTGATGCCACATTTATATTTTTTTATTTTTTTGCCACTTTCCCTCAATAAAAATTATTTTATAGAAAAAAATTGGTTTTGCATTGCTGTATTCTGAGCTCTATAATTTTTTTTATTTTTCCAGTGATGGAACTGAATGCTGACTAATTTTTGTGGGACAAGATGGCATTTTCATCTACACCATTTTTATTTACATTAGTCTTTTTGTTTGCTTGTTATTCCACTTTATATTTGGTGGTATGATGAAAAAGCATAGTTTTTGGTCTTTTTATTTTCTTTTTTTTATGGTGTTCACTGATAGGATTAACCAGTGTGACAGTTTTATAGGTCAGGTTGTTCCAATGTGGCAATACCAAATATGTGTACTTATTGTTTTATTTTTGTTTTTGCACAAAAATACATATCCTCGGGTATCGTGTTTTTCAATTTTAATTATTTTGAGACTTTTTAAAAACATATATTTGTCCAATTTCACATTTTTTCTTAGTCATTCCGTGAGACTTTCAATTTTATCGCTTACATATTATTTTTCAGTGTTACACTGACATAATCCTTTTAGACAATGCTAATAGCATGGTCCAACAGGTTTGCCATAGCTGGCAGACCCATAGGTAATCAGGGCGACCTCGGGTTGTCATGATGACCAATCGTGGGGGCGCCGATCAAATGGTAGAGGGAGCCGCCTCCCTCTCCTAGTCTCCCAAATGTTGTGCTTGATATCATTTGCGGCCTTTAGGCATCGCACCTGACTGTGAGAGTCAGGGCTCAGTTATCACATAAGCTAAGCTCCCGGGGGCAATTGAGTGGGTAGAGCTCATTTGCTGCACACAATCGCTATGACTTACCTATACATCATCAGTCAGGAATCCCTATTTGTCCATGACTTGTAGGTACGTCAAATTTTGTGAATTGGTTAAAGTATGCTTTACTTTTGTAGTTTATTCAGAACATGTAAATACAAAAATAAGATTTGTAATATTTGTGTTTGTATTTTTGAATACTGTAAACTTATAAATAATTTTTCTGCAAAATGTTTTGTTTCTCACCAGTTTTTCCTTTTTTATCTCATGGCAAAGAGAAAATCTAGCCACCAATATTGTGACCCTGGAAAAACCTATACTGCTCTTATTGTACCTCTCTGACTGCTTATTCATTGTATGATTTCTTTGCTCAAATTATTCATCTGCTCACCTATCCTGAACCTTTTCCATTTCCACTAGATAGTAACCTTCCTAAACCTGTTATTTCCATTTCAGTGTTGTGATAGAGTCATGTTTTGCCAAATGGAAAACATCTGTAGAAATCATAAAAAAGTTAACAGTTTCTTTGGTTAATTCTCTTCTTCAGTGCTGTAACAAACTTTTAGGATAGGGCAACAAGGTGACAGGTATCGTGCAACATTGAGGTTGCAGTGTCGCAGCTTAGGATTTTTTCTACTGTTTCACACTGCAACCTGTGATCCTCTACGACTGTGATACAAAGTCACAATTGTCTCCAAATGTGGTGTTGAATCATACAACACAAGTTGCAAGTCACAAGAGACCCGTTTCTCACGGACTTCAATTGAAGTCGCACATGACAGTGACTGCTTGAGACTTGTCTGTAATTTGTTTTACTGTTTTACTTACAGGAAAATCACAGCTTTAAAATAGTTGCACGACATACAATCATTTTGTGCACATAGAACATCATGTCACTTAAATGATCCTCACATCTGTGCATACTGGCAAGTGATTAAATTCTGCAGCTTTATGTGTTTTTCCCTGCGTTATAAACAATGGCAGGATCACTGTAAAAAACATGCATTTAACTTTTTAATCACTTCTATTTCCTCATAGGTGGTAAGCTTGGCCACACAACTCCATAACTCCTATTGAAATCTGAAAAGTTTATTGTGTGATGTCTGATTTTCGTTGGACAAATACCGTTTCATTTGAAAATTCTAAATATGTTGGCACTGTATAGATATCAATAATTATAACAATCGCAAGCATTATTTGTAATGACAAAATTGCAATTTAAGAAACTTAAGATAGTTTATGCATAAAGGAATTAAGGAAATAACATTTCCACAAGTTAAAATTCTATTTGAAATCATTGAGTTCCATCAATAAGTCAGTATTTATGGATTTTATTTCTTTTTTTGCATTTTACCAAATTGCTGAATTTTAATGTTTAAGTGAGAAAATTACCAATGGTTATAGGCAGTGCTTTTTTTGGCGCCGGTTCGCGACGGTACGGCGTACTGGAAATCTGAAGGTGCTGCCTCACACCTTAAAATAATAAAGCATTCATTCTTATCCTCCGTCGCTCTGTCACCGCTGCCATCCTCCAGACCCTGCTTCTTCCTGCTTGTACCCGGCTATGACCAGGGCAGCAGCAATGACATCATCGCTGCTGCGCCTGTCACATGACGCCGGCAAAAGCAGGAAGACGCAGGGACTGGCAGCGGTGGCGGAGGGTAAGAATGAATGGTTCATTATTTTAAGGTGTGCGGCAGCATGGGAGGCTGTAACCTGTGATGGGGGGCTATATGCCACTGATGGGGGGGCTGTATACCACCGATGGGGAGCCAGTCTGTTTTGGTTTGATTCATTTAAATTGTCATTTATATTAGTGTTTTATGAAGTTTTGTATAAGATCATTGAGTTTTGTTTCGTGAAACTTGTCTTAGATGGATAAAATAACGCACTATTTCTCGGACGGTGTGGCTCTGGCACGCAAAAGACCCCGAACAGAGGTGGAGACAGAAACAAATCAGATGATAGAGCAGAACATGGCCACCAGTTCTTCAACTATTTAAACTGCATTGGCTAGTGTTAATGATCCTGATGATGTAAAGTTGCTGTCGTCTGGTGATTCAAAGGCTCCCGACATGCCACCATGCTGGACTCTAGACCAGAAGAATAATTACTGCAGTAATTACAATTGGCTGTATGTTTGTGAACAGAAGCTTGGTTGTTCGTCGTGCAAGAAAGTTGGATATCTGGGTGTGGAGTCAAACATTGGGATGAAAATTTCAAAGGCTTGGGCTAACTGTAACATAACATTCTACGGCGAAAGTCTGTAACAGCAGCTAACATCGCTGCAAAAGAAAATATTTGATCACAAAGACACTGCCAGCCACAAAGCTGCAGTTAGGCTGCTTGCAGAGGCGGACAGAGAATCACTTGACGGTGATTTTGTGTGCGCAAACTCAAGAAAAAAAAAACAACAGCTAATGTTTTCCGTACAGCACATAAAGTAGCAAAAGAAAATAAAAGTTTTCATAATTTTGAAACTGAAATTGATTTGCAAGAACTTAATGCTGTTGATATGGGTCGCATTCTTCACTCAACTAATGCGTGCATCAACATGAATCGTATCAGTGACGAAATTAGAAAAATTTGGTTAAGGAAATCGTACAATCAAATCGTAAACTGTCATTAATAATTGACGAGTCCACTACTACAAGCAATATTTCTGCGCTGATTGTTTATGCTCGTAATGTGTCACTGACGACATTGCAATGAACTCTGCAGTTAACTTGTTTTTAGACTTAATTGAACTTCCTTCAGTGAATGCAACAGGAATTCTTGATTCTTTGTTAGGTTGTCTTCATTCACACGGCATGACAGATGAATATTTGAGGAGTAAACTCCTTTGTGTTGCATGTGATGGTGCTGCTGTCATGATAGGGCACAACAGTGGTTTGAAGAAGCTACTATAAGACAGGTTTCCATCCATAATTTTTTGGCACTACCCCAACCACTGACTTGAGCTAGCTGTTGGTGATACCGTCAAAGAAGTATCCAGAATCAACAGATTTAAGGCTTTCCTCGATAAGTTATATGTATTTTATCACACATCTCCGAAGAACAGCAGAGAGCTACAACAGTGTGCGAAATTATTAGACATTCAGCTGCTTAAGATTGGCCGAATACTCAGCACCAGATGGGTGGCATCAAGTTTCCGTTCCTTTTCTGCAGTATGGGAAAATTTTGATGCGTTGGTTGAACATTTTTAACAAATGAAACTGTGTCCGTCGAGGGACCAAAAAGAAAAATGCACTTATGAGGGTTTGTGGCGAAAGATAATCTCCAGAGAATTCGGTCTGGATCTCGCTTTGATGTGCGACGTGCTGCAGGAACTATCAGAATTAACTCTGGATCTTCAAGATCGTAAGCAGGACTTGTACACTGCCAACCAAAAGATAAAAACAACTGTTCAGGTGTTTAAAGAAAGGCAAACGAGACCAGGTTCATATTATGAAATGGCCGAGAAAGCTGTTGAAAATTTGCGGTTTGGGAACGCTGTTCTCCACCAGAAAGAGTGTGCAACTGATCCTCCAAATAATCCGTCATTTACACGAAGCTTCACGAATTGATGGAAAATCGTCTGCTTGATTGCGAGGATGCAAATTTGGCACAATGGGCTCGTGTGCTTGACCAGGCACAGTGGCCAGATGATGTCCAGGAACAATTAACATTTGATGAGCAGGAAGTTAGAAGCTTGTGTAGAAAATTTCAGCTTGCAGAAAGAGGCGTCATTCGCGGATTTCGTGAATACCAGATCGAGAGAAAGTGCTCTGAGAAAATGGTGCCACTGCAACATGCACTCTGTACCATTCCTATTTCCTCCAGCGAATGCGAACAGGGATTTTCGCAAATGAATCTGATCACGACACCATCCCGTGCAGCTTTGCTGACAAAGACTATTTCTTCTCTGCTTTTTGTCAGGCTAGTTGGGCCGCCTTTGAAGCTGTTTGATCCAACAAAGTACGTTGACTTTTGGATACTTCGAGGTCGGCGATCAGCCATTGACAGAAACAGTAAAGAATGAACTCGAGACGTCGTGGCTGATGAAAATGTGGTTGAAATTTGGTGTTTCTTATAGAATACACCCTAGGTAAATTGGTTAAGGAATACGAAAACCATATTTTGCAAGTGAAAAAAAAACGTTTATACAGTATTAGTCATTTTTTATTTTTCTTTTGCAATCTGAATTACATAGTTTTTTTATTGAAATTAGCGTACAGACTACAGTACTGAATAATGAGAAATTAATCAGAAATGCGCACCGGCAAATTTTTTTTACAAAAAAAAAGCCCTGGTTATAGGTGATTGACCAGATATCAGTAAGCTAAGCAATAGTACCTGCATGAAATGAGAGTTTTTCTAAGATCTTGGCTATATTGAGTCACAGCACCAACTCTAACAGGAACAGACTTTATGCACTCAATGTTTCGCCAAATGGAAAAATATTGTGCACTGCCCTACTAGATGTGGCATGTGTAACCTTTCCAACCTAAAACTAATGTCAACATAGATACTGACTTATTGATGGAACTCAATGACTTAAAATAGAATTTTAACTTGTGGAAATGTTATTTACTTAATTCCTTTATGCATTTCGAGCTATTTTTTCCTCAATATAAAAGCTATTATTATACCAAGGTCCAATAGGAACAAAATATTCATGCTGATATGGTCATGTAAGGATAACAACTTGTCCTAACTAACCATAGAAGCAACGCCATAAAGCAACTTATTGTGAGAGACAGTTGAGACCTAAAATCTTATGATCGCTCTCAAAACTCATGGTTTAGTAGAACGAACACAATAAAAATGGATATTCTGTAACATTTTCTCTACCTCTTCCAAATAGTCCCTATATATCCCTAAACACTTTTTTAAGAGTCTTCAAAAAGTCTTAAACAAGTTTGTGTGGGGATCACTCAAACTGCAGATTAATTTCTATATCCTTACTAAGCCTAAAATGAAAGGGGGAGAGGGTATGTCTAACATTGAACATTATTACCAATTGGGCAATCTGTTATGGTTGTCGGAACGCACCAAATAAGAAATTATAATAAGGTGCATTCGCAACCCGAGGTCCACCATGGAGAAACCACAGCTAGCACAATGACGGGAGCAAGGCTGCAAGAAAACATTTAAAGCACACTGAGTTAAATGTTACTCAGTGTGCACAGAGCGCAAAGTAACAAGCTCTATTACATGACAGAGCGGTACTATGAATCAAAGCAAAAAGGACTATACCCTGTTAGACTGCACAGGCATATAGAAAAATACTATTTGGGGTCCCTATGACTTAACCACCCAGGGAAGACTAAGCTGGTGGTTGACCAGGCTCTGACACACAGTGTGCTTTAGAATGCGTGCCTGAGGATGCCCAGTGCAGATGCTAAGTTCAAGCGGGAATTCCCACCCTACACTGCCTGTCTAGACCAACACTTGCAGTGCTATTAGTGGCACACATGCACATAAGGTGGTAAAGAAGCCACCAACACACCAAACACATGATACTAGCGTACAGGCATGTGTCATTGAGAGCTTTTTATACCTTGCTCAAGGCCAGACAGACAGGACCTTGCCTGTGGACCAATCTGAAGCTGCCACATCACCAGAGCACCTGATGTCCGAGCACCAATGGGAAGGCACCATATCATGGACATGCTCAGTAGTGTGAAATCTGGACTTCGGCTCTAGAGCACACCGCTGCATGTGTAAACTAGTACTCACCATATGCTTAGCTGGAGGGCAGGCAGTAACTACACATGCAACACGAGCCTGGGCAAGGTGCTGGCACCAAAGTCTGTGCTGAGCAGTCATCCCAGTGGCCGAGCCTGAATGGGATACCACAGCACCAGACAAGGCTTGAGATTCATCCCGTGCAGTGGGAGAATCCTGGCGCCTAACACCTTCTCTCAAGAATTACAGATTGTAGATATAATGAAACCAACAAACAATAGATATCAATCAAAAGAGTTATTTCTCTCATCACATTAACCTCCCTGCCATGGCTCTCTCCTCCCCAGAGACCAACAGTTTCTGAATTTCTGCACCTAACCTCAAGCACTTTTGACATTTTTGGACAAATCATCCAATAAATTTAAGCTCTTCCACATACCCGGTTTAATAAGTACTCTTTTTGAGAATGATACATTCCTCCAGCTGTGGGAAAAAACACCTTTATGGGATGGTTTTATGCTGACTGAGTTAGATTGAAATGTATATTTGCTGATCTGTGTAGGTTTTCCTCTTTCACAGCCTGTCTGGGGTTGACCTTATCTTGGTTTGAGCATTTACAGCTTAAAGTCTTTCTCCAAACCACAATACCATCCTCAGCTCCATTATCTTTTTAATCTCTTCTCCAGTTATTCACTCCACTCCCATGTCCTATTTTTATCATTTACAACATCCATAAAGGCAGCTTATCAGACGATGTGCCTAGGTACCTCTACTAAAATAATATGATTAAAAACAGTGTATGCTTCATCATAAAGAGGAGCGTGGTGTTAACATTCATGTTTTATCTGTTTCCCAAAACTATTCTAGCATTAACAATGTTAATTACAATGAAATAAAATGATTGCTACAAAATTTACAGTGTTGGATCATCTCATCTGATGAGGACCAAAATCAATGTTCATGATTTTACTACTTAAAAGTTTTATTTAGCAAATTGCATCTTTATTTTAAATGCATTAATTTCATTCTATGCACTGTATATGACGCTAATGGCTATGACATTTGAAAGCAATTTGGGTAATCAAATTTCAATGCTAATGAAAACTAAATTGAATCTGTCTTCCATGCAGCTTAATTATAAATAATTAATATTTTGTTGCCTTTGAAATGTAGAGTTTGAGCAACCCACACAAAAAGTACAGTCAAGATTAATCAAAGGTATGTGACGTTTCATATATTTATATTAAGAAAGCGAATATATGATAAATTGGCATTCAAATACTGTATAGAGTAACTTCAACTTATCAATAACATCCCCATGCTTTATGACAATATTTCTGAAAGCAAATGTGTAACATTTCTAACTATGCTGTATAATTTATATACAAACATGATGTGGGAAAAAAAAATATATTACCATTAACCCCTTTCCGACCAATGATGCCACATAGGCGTCATGAAAACCTGTGCCATTATGACCAGTGACGCCTATGTGGCGTCTTGACTTTAAAAGTGAAACAGCCAATCAGAGCGATAGTAATATTTCATCTGTGAAAATTGATGAATTATTACAATCCAGCCATGGTCGATGCTGCAGTAGCATCGGACATGGCTGGAGAAAGTTACCTGACCCCCCCACACACCGGCTGGTGGGGGCAATCAGCCCCTGCCACTGAATGACAGCGGCAATGTGCCACCGCTGTCATCATCTGCCCCATCTTCCTTCCGCTCCCCCCACAGTCAGATGACCCCCCAACCACCCCCCGGTGCTTACCAAGTGCCGCTGTTGCTCCCAGTGTCCCGCAGTCCTGAATCATGGGTGCCGCCATCTTGGAAAATGGCGGGCGCATGTGCAGTGCGTCCGCCCGAATCTGCTGGCTGCAGATTCAATTCATTCATTGTGATCACTCTCACAGTGATCAAAATGAAATAAAAAGTAAATAAACCCCCACTCTATCACCTCCATAGGTAGGCACATATAATAAAATAAAGAAATTTTTTTTTTATTTTTCCATTAAGGTTAGGGTTAGGGTTAGGGCTAGGGTTAGGGCTAGGGTTAGGCCTAGGGTTAGGGCTAGGGTTAGGGTTATGGCTAGGGCTAGGGTTAGGGTTAGGGCTAGGGTTAGGGCTAGGGTTAGAGTTGGAATTAGGGTTAGGGTAGGAATTAGGGTTAAGGTGGAATTAGGGTTTGGGTTGGAGTTAGGGTTAGGGTGGAATTAGGGTTAAGATTAGGGTTAGGCTTGTGATTAGGGTTATAGTTAGGGTTGGGATTAGGGTTAGGGGTGTGTTGGAGCTAGGGTTGTGGTTAGGGGTGTGTTGGGGTTAGAATTGAGGGGTTTCCACTTTTTAGGCACATCTGGGGGTTTCCAAACGCGACATGGTGCCACCATTGATTCCAGCCACTTTTGCGTTCAAAAAGTCAGACGGTGCTCCATCCATTCCAAGCATCGACGTGTGCCCAAACAATGGTTTACCCCAACATATGATGTATCAGCGTACTCATGACAAATTGCACAACAACTTTGGGGGTCTAATTTCTCCTGTTGCCCTTGGGAAAATTAAAAATTGGGGGCTAAAATATTATTTTTGTGGAAAAGAAATTATTTTTTTATTTTCATGTCTCTGCATTATAAACTTCTGTGAAGCACTTGGGGGTTCAAAGTGCTCACCAGACATCTAGATAAGTTCATTGGAGCGTTTAGTTTCCAAAATGGGGTCACTTGTGGGGGGTTTCTACTGTTTAAGCACATCAGGGGCTCTGCAAACGTAACGATGACCGCAGACCATTCCATCAAAGTCTGCATTTCAAAATGTCACTACTTCCATTCCGAGCCCTGACGTGTGCCCAAACAATGGTTCCCCCCCACATATGGGGTACCAGCGTACTCAGGAAAAATTGGACAACAACTTTTGGGGTCCAATTTCTCCTCTTACCCTTGTGAAAATAAAAAATGCGAGCCAAAAAACTGATTTTTTATTTTAACAGCTTTGCGTTATAAACTTCTGTGAAGCACTTAGGGATTCAAAGTGCTCACCACACATCTAGATAAGTTCCTTGGGGGGTCTAGCTTCCAAAATGGGGTCACTTGGGGGGTTTCCACAGTTGAGTCTCATCAGGGGCTCTGCAAAGGCAACATGACACCCGCAGACCATTCCATCAAGTCGGCATTTCAAAACCTCACTACTTCCCTTCCAAGCCCGATGTGTGCCCAAACAGTGGTCCTCCCCCACATATGGGGTACCAGTGTACTCAGAACAAACTGGACAACAACACTAGGGGTCCAGTTTATCCTGTTACCCTTGTAAAAATAAAAAATTGCGGACTAAATATAATTTTTTGAGGAAAATTTTTTTTTATTTTCACGGCTCTGCTTTATAAACTTCTGTGAAGCACCTGGGGGTTCAAAGTGCTCACTATGCATCTAGATAAGTTCCTTAGGGGGTCTAGTTTCCAAAATGGGGTCATTTGTAGGGGAGATCCAAAGTTTAGGCGCACAGGGGCTCTCCAAACACGACATGGTGTACGCTAACGATTGGAGCTAATTTTCCTTTCAAAAAGTCAAAGTGCACTCCTTCCCTACTGAGCCCTGCCGTGCCCCCAGACAGTGGTTCCTCCCCACATATGGGGTACCAGCATACTCAAGGAAAACTGGACAACAACTTTTGTGGTCCAATGTCTCATGTTAGGCATGTGAAAATAAAAAATAGCATGCTAAAAAATCATTTTTGAGGAAAAAAAATGATTTTTTTATTTTCACTGTTCTGCGTTATAAACCTTTGTGAAGCACTTGGAGGTTCAAAGTGCTCACTACACATCTAGATAAGTTCCTTAAAGGGTCTAGTTTCCAAAATGGTGTTACTTGTGGAGGTTTTTCACTGTTTAGGCACACAGGATCTCTCCAAATGCGACATGGTGTCCGATAACGATTGGAGCTAATTTTCCATTCAAAAAGTCAAATGATGCTCCTTCCATTCCGGACCCTGCCGTGCGCCCAAACAGTGGTTTATGACCACATATGAGGTATCGGTGTACTAACGAGAAAATGCCCCACAAATTTTATGATCCATTTTGTCCTGTTGCCCATGTAAAAATAAAAAAACTGAGGCTCAAAGAAAATTTTTGTGAAAAAAGTACTTTTTTTTACGGATCAATTTGTGAAGCACCTGGGGGTTCAAAGTGATCACTATTCATCTAGATAAGTTCCTTGGTGGGTCTAGTTTCCAAAATGGTGTCATTTGTGGGGGAGCTCCAGTGTTTAGGCACACAGGGACTCTCCAAACGCGACATGGCAACCGCTAAATATTCCAGCATATTTTCCATTCAAAAAGTCAAATGGTGCTCCTTCCCTTATGCGCCCAAACGGTGGTTTATGACCACATATGAGGCATCGGTGTACTCATAAGAAACTGCCCAACAAATTTTACGATCCATTTTATCCTGTTGCCCTTGTGAAAATGAAAAAATTGATGATAAAATAACATTTTTGTTCGAAAATTTAAAATGTCCATTTATTCCTTCCACGTTGCTTTAGCTCCTGTGAAGCACCTGAAGGGTTAATGATCTTCTTGAATGTAGTTTTGAGCACCTTGAGGGATACAGTTTTTAGAATGGTGTCACTTTTGGATATTTTCTGCCATATAGACCCCTCAAAGTGACTTCAAATGTGATGTGGTCCCTAAAAAAAATGGTTTTGTAAATTTTGTTGTAAAAATGAGAAATCACTGGTCAACTTTTAACCCTTATAACTTCCTAACAAAAAGAATTTTGTTTCCAAAATTGTGCTGATGTAAAGTAGACATGTGAGAAATGTTATTTAGTAACTAATTTGTGTCACATAATTCTCTGGTCTAACAGAATAAAAATTCAAAATTTGAAAATTGCGAAATTTTAAAATTTTTTGCCAAATTTCTGATTTTTTCACAAATAAAAGCAAAAATTATCGACTTACATTTACCACTATCATGAAGCCAAATATGTCACGAAAAAACATTCTCAGAATCGCTAGGATGCGTTGAAGCATTCTAGAGTTATTACCTCATAAAGGGACACTGGTCAGAATTGCAAAAAATGGCCTGGTCATTAAGGTCAAAATAAGCTTGGTCATGATGGGGTTAAACACCAAAATGCACACCAGAAAACATAATCAGAGGGTCAGAATGGCCTGTTCACTATTGGATCCTAAAATTTGCCAAAGTAATGGCTTCATAAGTTCATCAAAAAGCAACCTAATTTATAACTGAATATTCACTACTCATCTACAGTAACACCATTATAATAATAATCTTTATTTTTATATAGCGCTAACATATTCCGCAGTGGTTTACAGTTTGCACACATTATCATCACTGTCCCCAATGGGGCTCACAATCTAAATTCCCTATCAGTATGTCTTTGGAATGTGGGAGGAAACCGGAGTACCCGGAGGAAACCCACGCAAACACGGGGAGAACATACAAACTCCTTGCAGATGTTTTCCTTGGTGGGATTCCGAACCCAGGACTACAGCGCTGCAAGGCTGCAGTGCTATCCACTGAGCCACCGTCCTACCCATTATTTGTGAAGGGGTAATCTAATAACAGATAGTTAAGGCATATTCTCAGGAATTGCTATAAATATCCAATAATTTTACATCTCACCTCAGGAATATGCACTTAACTCCAGGACAGTGGTCTCTGATTCATCAATCCTGAATTATGCTATGGTTGCTATAACTGTTACATTGCCCACACATGCATGGCTTTTACAAAGCAGGAAAATAAGCTAATGCACTGGGCATTACTCCAGTCATGCAGTCATAGCACCAGATATTGTCCCAGATGTTTGACAAAATTTAGACATTCATGGCATATGCCATATTCCTTTTTTGACAATTTTCAATTTTGGGCAGCACGGTGGTTAGCACTGCAGCCTTGCAGCCCTGGGGTCAAATCCCACCAAGGACAACATCTGCAAAGAGTTTCTCTATTCTCCATGTGTTTGTGCTGATTTCCTCCCACACGTCAAGGACATACTGTTCTAGAATTCAGATTAGTAACATAGTAACATAATTACATAGTTAGTAAAGCCGAAAAAAGACATTTTTCCATCCAGTTTAGCCTATATTACATCAGAATAATCCCCCAGATCTATGTCCTTCTAAAGAACCTAATAACTGTAAGATACAATATAGTTACACTCCAAGAAGTTATCCAGGCCTCTCTTGAACCCCTTGACTGAGTTTGCCATTACCACCTCCTCAGGCAAGGAATTCCAGATTCTCACTGCCCTAACAGTAAAAAATCCTCTTCTACCGTGTTTCCCCGAAAGTAAGACCCTGTCTTACATTAATTTTACCCCAAAAAGTCCCACCCTGTCTTACTCTCGGGGGAGGTCTTACATTAGCCGAAAAAAAATGACAATTTCTTTTTAACCAATAAATTAACATTTATTAACATGCTGTTATACCCCATAACAGTGCCGTATCCCACTGCACACAGCCCCACACCCCATAACAGTGCCGTATCCCACTGCACACAGCCCCACACCCCATAACAGTGCCGTATCCCACTGCACACAGCCCCACACCCCATAACAGTGCCGTATCCCACTGCACACAGCCCCACACCCCATAACAGTGCCGTATCCCACTGCACACAGCCCCACACCCCATAACAGTGCCGTATCCCACTGCACACAGCCCCACACCCCATAACAGTGCCGTATCCCACTGCACACAGCCCCACACCCCATAACAGTGCCGTATCCCACTGCACACAGCCCCACACCCCATAACAGTGCCATATCCCACTGCACACAGCCCCACACCCCATAACAGTGCCGTATCCCACTGCACACAGCCCCATACCCTATACAGTACATGTTTCCCTACTTGGTTTTTAAATGCTGGACGTTTTCCTCTGCGGTGCGGCTGTGGGTGTGGAAGGCCTGTGCTGCAGGGAACGCTGTGCCAATCAGCAGGGAAACAGCGGTGATGTGGGGCTGGGGTGGCCAATTACAGCCCGAGCTGCTGGACCAATCAGTGCTCGAGCCGGGGGCCGGCGGTGACGTGGGGAACAGGGGCGGCCAATGAGCTGTTGAGCTGGGCGGATTGCGGGGTTAACACGGCGAGTTAACCCCATGAGCGCTGGACCCACCCAGCTGCACCTGAGGACACCTCTGGAGCCTGGGGACCCAATGGGGGACAGCGGTGGCCCAAAGGTAAGGGCCTTACATTTCACAGCGGCCCCCAACCCTGCCTTACATTCGGGGGAGGCCTTACATTGAAGGACCCCCCGTAACCCCCACCCTGTCTTACTTTCGGGGGGGTCCTACTTTCGGGGAAACACGGTATGTTAGTGGAAAAACCTTCTCTCCTCCAGATGCAGAGAATGCCCCCTTGTGACCGTCACCTTCCTTGGTATAAACAGATCCTTGGAGAGATATTCGTATTGTCCCCTTATATACTTATACATGGTTATTAGATCCCCCCTCAGTCGTTTTTCTAGACTAAATAATCCTAGTTTTACTAATCTCTCTGGTTATTGTAGTTCCCCCATTCCCTTTATTAATTTTGTTGCCCTCCTTGGTACTGACGTTAGTTCTATTATACCCTTCCTGAGCACCAGTGCCCAAAATTGTACACAGTACTCCATGTGCGGTCTAAACAGGGATTTGCACAGAGGCAGTATAATGCTCTCAACATGTGTATCCAGACCTCTTTTAATGCACCCCATAATCCTGATTGCCTTTGTAGCTGCTGCCTGGCACTGGTTGATCCAGGTAAGTTTATCATTAACTAGGATCCCCAAGCCCTTCTCCATGTCAGATTTACCCAGTGGTTTCCCATTCAGTGTGCAATGGTGATATTGATTCCTTCTTCCCATGTGTATAACCTTACGTTTATCATTGTTAAACCGCATCTGCCTACTTTCATATGTATTAAATGCTTTACATAGTTTTGTATCATCTGCACATGACAATATTTACTGTGTAAACCTTCTACCAGATCGTTAATAAATATTTTGAAGAGAATAGGTTCAAACACAGACCCCTGCGGTACCCCACTGGTCACAGCGACCCAGTTAGAGAATAATAATTGTGAGCCCCAAGGTGGGCAGTGCCATTAATGTCTGTAAATTGCGTGGAATAAACGGTTCTATATAAGCGAGTAAAATTATAAACAAATTGTGAGAAGTAATCATTTTCCTGTGATATTTAAGAAAAAGTTAAACAAAAACTCAAGCAATGTTTAGTAAATCTAAAAATTATATGCCCAAAAATATAAAATAAATTGTCACAAGGGTCTTGAAAAACGTTACAATTCACAGTAACTTGTATTGCTGATTGCTACCTCAGAGAATAATGTTCTTATAGAAAGAAAGAACATTAAGATTAAGAACAAACCAGCTGAATGAATGACATTTATAAACATGACATTATACTGTTCCACACACACATGACATTTCTGTATATAGAAGAAAGAAATAACTACAATATGAACTCAATAGAATCAAGACTCAAAAGACATATTTCATCATGCTAGAATGGTCACTAACCAATACTAATTTCATGATGCTGTGAGTTATGCTACTAATTTATTTGATTTTGTTTTTTACGATTTATTTGTGCTATCTGTATTAACCTGCCATTAGACGCTCGCGCTGACGTCAGATAGGTGAAGTGAGTTCATTGGCTGTGAACTCCCAGGACCTTTCTGATGACAGAATGAAAACTTTCTCAAGTTGCGGAAAGTCAAGCAGGTTATAGGAGTTCACCGTGAGACACTGGGCGGCGGTAGCAGCATGTCTCCTGGATGGCAGGCTGTGTGGCTGCATCATGCAACCATGCAGCCTTTTATTTAGATGTATTAGAGCTAGACCCATCATAGGACAAATTGATTAACAGAGTGGGAAACACTGGTGTTTGTATTGTGTATGCATGTTTTTGCCTCCCATTGACTCCAATGGCGTTCGGCTATAACCTATGAATATTCCATGATTAAATCGGCGAATATTGCAAATTCAGCAATTGTGATTTCAACCAAATATTTAAATATTCACTCATATCTAGTTGTGAGATTAAATCCTAGTGAAGACAACACTGTAGCATAAGAAAATAAACATATTTGAACTGATCCACAGATACTGGGACCTACCACAAGATACTGAGGAGATGTAACACTCACAGCATTGCTCTGACTAGACACATGCAGTTAAACTTGGTCTATTAGTGCACAGAGTGTTTTATGCTTCACAGTGATCTGCTCTCAGCAGTAGAACAACTGTGCTGTACATCATGGAGACATCGATTCGCTGCCACCGCCTAAAGTGGGATGCTCATCTTGACTCATGGTAGATGCAGCCCTGCATGTAGAATTTCCTAACATAATATATATTATATGATGCAACAAGATATCTTAATGCTGGGAACTGTGGTTGGAGATGTACAATGGCTTTTGCTGTGTCCAGTTTTTTTTGCAGTTTTCTGCACTAAGATATCTCTATTGCATCACAGTACAGGCAATGCATTGTTTATTTGATGAATGACCAATAAACTTTTCGATGGTCTCTTCCTTGTATGTCCAACATGCTTGCTTGTTTCATTTACTTTTTTCCTGGCAGCATTTCTCTAAATGTTTGAAAGTTTGATTTTGTGTCATAGTAAACCCTTAGTATCTATTGACAGAAGGACTGTCATAATGCCTTTTTCATGTGTGCCAAAGTCATTGATTTTCATTGCATGTGCCAAGCATTGCAGTCTCATTTTAATGGTCGGTCTGCTGTGCATTGTGGTATAAAATTGACACTATTGTCTTTAATATTGTAAAACCAAAAAAAAACCAGCTGCTTAAATCCACTGAGAAATCATTTATGATGACTGATTGTTCATTTACTGATTACAATACATATGGCATATGTCTAAAATGTCAATGCCATCTAAATAAATTATACATTAATGATACATTTTGAGCTACAGATAACTGCGCTAAATGTGCTTACATGTAAAATGTCAGAAGCAAGGCTGCATTCATGCACAGAAAGTAAAGCTTTTGGAGTACACAGCAAAGTTCCCATAGGCACCCATTGCCCAGACAAAGACCAAATGTATGATATTTTAGCCTCCATCTGGTAGGTATATTACTGCTTACTGGTTAAGTATTTAGCAAAGTGCAGATGAATGTGCCTTCCTAAACAAAGG
This sequence comes from Dendrobates tinctorius, assembly GCF_039654945.1. Lineage (NCBI taxonomy): Eukaryota > Metazoa > Chordata > Amphibia > Anura > Dendrobatidae > Dendrobates > Dendrobates tinctorius. The sequence continues at coordinate 12,168,940 of NW_027361775.1, read as the reverse complement.
GGAAAAACTTTTTACCTTGTAGTATACTTTTTTTTGCAAAAGGTCTTTTTTGTGGATAGATCCCACAACATGCATCCAGTCTGTGGTCAATATCTGGCATATTATCTGGCATAAGTGCATGCCACTGGCAGAGGCTGCACACACTATGTACACTTAGCATTACAGTAGTGGAGGGTTTGGTTTAAGGTACTGTCACACTTAGCGATGTACCAGCTATCCCGACCAGCGATATGACGTGGTCAGGATCGCTGGTGCATCTCTAAGTGGTCACTAGTGAACTGCCACACAGGCAGATCTCACCAGCGACATCGCTGGGGACGGGGGTCGCTATTTACCTGTCACACTAGGCGATCCTGACGACCTCCCGCCCGGCTCCACGCTCGTCGCTTGTCTCTCCACAGGAAGCGCCGCAGGAAGCTGACGACGAGAAACAGTCCAGGATGTTCTCGCGCGATCAGCGATAACCAGTGGGGGAGCCGGTCGTAGGTAAGTATCAGACACAGCAATATCGCTAGCAATATCACTATAACGTCACAAGTTATAGCGATATTGCTAGCGATATCGCTTAGTGTGACATGCCCTTTAACGGCAGTGATTCTTTTTTATCCATTTGTTTGACTATCTTCAATAAACTGTAAACGTATTATATTCATTATGTACAACTTTGTGCTAGTGAGCCAGCAGATAAATATAGATATTTTGTTATAAGTTTGGCTATATGGCACTCCCTATAGGTGGGTGCTCAGGTTTGAACCCAATCCTTAGAAAAACTGAAAGACAAAGAATCTGGCACTTTAAATTTGGTAAAGTCTGGGAATTTATTTACTTAAGCAATCAAAAAGTAAAATGTGACATGTTGGTCTTTAATTCCAGATCTTCATAATACAAATGGATTGCTGAGGATGGAAGATAAAAAAGTAAGCCATAACTCTTGCAACTTGTACATCCTCTGCATCTTTTGATAGTCCTACTGATACTCCAGGAAATTAACAGGGTTATTTTGGATTATATTACATCCTACTAAGAATTAGTATCTCTGATCATGATCTATTGCAGCTTAATATGCACTTTTTTGTTTGTTATTTATTAAAAGATATGTAAAATAAATTTCATATTGGAGCTTTGTCAAACTAGATAACTCTGATTCTAATTTTTTTCATTGACGTGCTTAAAAGGGTGTCCTCATTCATATTTAAGTTGAAATTGAGTAGTAAATACACATTATGAGCAGCCCTCAATTACCCATTTGGAGGCTATTGAAGCATGCCAAAAGTAAAAAAAAAATGTTTAAAAATAAAAAAAATTTTTAAAAACCTAAAAGTTCAAACCACCCCCCTTTCGCCCCAATCAATATAAAACAGTAAAAAAAATCCCACTTACACATATTAGGTATAGCCGCGTTCAGAATCGCCCAATCTATCAATAAAAAAAGCATTAACCCGATCGCTAAACGGCGTAGCAAGAAAAAAATTGAAAACGCCAGAATTACACCCTCACATGGCCCTCATATGGCCATATAGACGGAAAAATAGAAAAGTTATGGCTCTGGAAAGAAGGGGAGGGAAAAATGAAAATGCAAAACCAAAAATACCCCTGGTCATTAAGGGGTTAAAGAGAATCTGTCATCAGTATTTTGCTATGCAAACTACAGGCACTGTCAAGTTGGCACTGTTATACTGATTAAAATGATACAGAATGATCATGATGAGGCCAGAGCACCAAAAAAAGACCCCCCACAGGCCACCCCAGAGCACGAGCATCTCATTAACTCAAAATTGCAAACACACATTGAACAAAAACCACAACATGGATTTCTTCTACCAGGTATCATTTTAATCAGTATAAGAGTGCCAACCTGACAATTCCTGTAGTTAGCAAAATCCTGATGACAGGTTTACTTTACGTTAGAATGGATTTAGAGAACAGTATTTGTATCTTAAAATTGCAGCACACAGTACCAATATGTGGCATTTGTGTTTATAGAAAAAAAGCAATTCATTCTTCAGGAATGTATAATTGAAACTTCGAGAAGCTTTATATTCTGCAGTGATTAAAGGAATAGTAGGCTTCTGAGGCAGAAAGCTCAATGAAAATTAAATAAGTAAACATCACCTTCTAGTGGCCAGAAATTGTAAAAACAGGAGCAAAAAGAGAGCAAGCAAAGTGAAATGTGAGTTTCCTGGACAGAACAGATAAGAAGACACAACAGGTCATGTGACAGCTGTGCAGCCATCAGGAAATATAAAAACACCTGAGGCCAGGGCAGAGGAGGAGTCATATCCTGGACCTGTGTCAGGTCAGATGTGCAGTGCTAGCGAAAATGCCTTACAGTCACATCCAAGAGAGTTGAGAACAGCGGTGCAAGAGTTCGGGTCCAGAATAAGAAGAAGCCTAGTTAAAGGCAGAAGACCTTCTTATAAGTACAGTTGGCCATGTGAGTGTGAAGTGCAGGAAGTCTTCTCAATGGGACGGGCATATAGGTGAGAAGAGCAGGAAACCTTCTTAAAGGGACATTTGTGTGAGCTGGAAGTTCATAAATCCTTCTTAAAGGAATGGTCGTTGAGCAGGAAGTGCAGGAAGCCTTTTTAAAGGTAAATGTACAATTTAATGAGTGGTTAAAGATATACGGACAATGGAGTGAGTGGTTGAAGATTCGGATGGCTCAGTGAGATGAAATCTGGAGACCTAGGTGACAATGGAATGGACACTGGGTGCACTCTAGGAGATGTTCGCAGCTGGAATGACACATTGGTGAAGTGACTTATCAGTCTACTACAGTAATAGACTTGTGGCCTGTGAGCTGACTCTCATTGAGGCCTTTTACTGAAGCTGCTTCAACAGACTTAGTGTTTAGGTGAGGACGGTGACGACTATCACACAGACTTTGACATACCATGCACTAAGGTACCAGTAGAAATATTGTTTGCTATATTAGTTAGTTAACTTTGTGATTCAAAATTGTGTTGTTAAACAAAGATACAGTTTATATACCTGGAATAATAACCACTAGTATTGTGAACTAGTTTAAAGTATCTGGTAAATCACTATACTTTCAGACATTTCAATTTTGCTCACCTAAATTTTGTTGTAAATTATCACTTGGTTCAAGTTACCACTTCATCTTCATCTTCTGCATCTGCTTATCTGTTTACAAGGACTTTACAGGCAAACCATATGGCCACCTTTACCTTATTTCGATTTTGTTCAAGGGTCCCAATTCAATACAGTACTACATGCCATAAAAAAAACTTTTTGACTGGCTGTAATTACCATTAAATGACCACAGATAGACACATTGAATGTAGATATTCTGTGGTAAAGTAATCTGAAATCATGGTTTTTGCTTTCTTTAAAATTAGAGAAAAGGTAACAAAGTGCACATCTATACTAACATGTTTTGGATTATCAAAGCACTCATATAAAGAACACATAGCTCTACAAGGTTACTTATAACATTATCCTTTAAGCTCTTGAATACTGAACTCAAACATTTCTCTAAACATTATATATATAATGGTCTTTTAATGACTGTTCAAACTTCATTCAAACTGAGAATTCCTGTGCCGTAAGCCAAAAGTACTTATCGCTAACTGTAAGAATTGTGTATACCGCTTTGTTATTTTTAAATATTACAGGGATACTAAAATTATTAGGACATTATTAATTGTTCAGACTTATTGACAATGCATATTTTACTCATGTTCTTTTATTTTTTATCACATGTCCTATTTTGCTAAAAGATCTTAGATTAAACCTTTTCATAGATAATCCACAATTCATCACTTATCACCAGGAAATGTTGCTCACTTTCTACTTAGCTTTATCCTATTATAAATCAAAGTCCTTAAAATGTGTTGTGAAGAATAAGCCAAAAAATCATTTTATGTCAAACAAAACATTTGTGACAATGTACAATTATTTTGAATCCTAAGTGGCCCAGATGGGCATTCATTATATTGAGATTAGCAGTTGTTGCTTTACCTAATCCCGCAGGCTATGATTAGGGACCTTATTCAAATCTAACCAAAGCCCTTATATTTTTAACTGGGTAAACATGAAAATATTTGTCTTGTAAGAGATTTCAGTTGTCTGCTGGGTAGCACACTGTGCTTGTACGCACTATTATTGTGGAAAATGATGTCAATTACTACTTGCAGTGTACATTACAAAGCACTCTGTAAAATTACTTGACTATGTAAGATTTTTAAAGTTTTTCTTAGACATTTCTCAAACATTAGCTAGGACATTTTGACATTCAGAACAAAGAATGACAAGATGCATGCTTTCCATAAATTATATTTTAATACTAAGACAATATTTTCAATATAACTGTTTTTTTGCGGTCCGTGTGTCCACCAGAAGATCATGGACACTTGTCTGTTGTTTATTTGCATCATGGATGAAATATACCCATACAAGTCTGTAGCTCTGTGAAAATCATGACTAGCCCATAGATACAATCCATGTGTCCTTGATGAGAAAGCCACAGACAAGCATTTCTGCTGGAGGCTTATCTCTAGGAAAACAATACAATCAGCAGTCTGAAGACAAAGATATCCAATTGCCTCCTACCCAAGCAATCTGTTTTGAGTGTTGTTCAAACCTGTTGATATTGGATGGTTTGTCCAAGATTAGTCTAAAGGTACTGTCACACTAAGCGATATCGCTAGCAACATCGCTATAACTTGTGACATTATAGCGATATTGCTAGCGATATCGCTGTGTCTGATACTTACCTCCGACCGCTCCCCCGCTGCTTATCGCTGATCGCGCGAGAACATCCAGGACTGTTTCTCGTCATCAGCTTCCTGCGGCGCTTCCTGTGGAGAGACGAGCAATGAGCGTGGAGCCGGGTGGGAGGATGCAGGATCGCCTGGTGTGACAGGTAAGTAGCGACCCCCGACCCCAGCGATGTCGCTGGTGAGATCTGCCTGTGTGGCAGCTCACTAGCGACCACTTAGCGATGTACCAGCGATCCTGACCGTGTCATATCGCTGGTCGGGATCGCTGGTACATCGCTAAGTGTGACAGTACCTTTATGTGCATGGGTGGGATTTTCATGTTCGCACTGTATGTTATTAGAATGCACTGATTATCTGTTTCATAAAAAATGTTGATCAATAAGTTATTTGTAACAAATATTATCAACATTTAATATAGGATCATGAATTATGAGAAAAACTCGAATATTATTGATATTCTTTGTTATATAGCATTACAAATACATAGTTACTAATTTAATGGTAATTATACATTAGGCCATGGCTGCACTATGTCTTAAGATAGGAGAATATGTTCAATTATAAATATAGTATATGCATTATTACTCCACAGAAAAAAAGGGTTTAGTGAAAAAGACAGAAAACCAGAACTAAACGAAACACAACACACACACAGAAAGACCTGTCAATCCAGGTCAGTGGGTGAAGAGAAGCCACAAGGGACCCACCTGTCTGACTAATCTTTTGTGCGGCTCGGTGCCTGGGGGCTACTAAAGTATGTTTTTTTCTTAATTGCTGCAGCATTCTAGGGTGAAACATATATGGCTGAAAAATTGCAGTCTGTATCTGATACACATGGTGCCTCTTTTCTAATTTTAATAATAAACAAGCACTTGACCGCTTTGTTAGCGATTCAAATTCTATACTTTTTTGGAGTGGTGCATGTTGCTCTTTCATTTGTCCTTTCATAAATAAATGTGAATTTTGTTGATACCAGGACAATATTTCCTGTATGAAGCTGTGGTGCTACATAGTTTGGTTATATCTTTATAACAATAACACAAAGCACAACTCGAAGTCCACAAACTGATTTGCAAAATTTGGTATGAAAAAACTCAGCCAATGCTCATTGCAAATACAATAATGGATCTTTTCCTTACTCATTCTTATTTGAGTTCTTTAGGATTTGTTTTTTTTTCAGGCAGATGCTTAATACCCAACATCAGATTTCTCTTGTGGGTAAATATATGAAAATCTCTACAGCCCTTTTCTATAATGTAGAATTTGCACTATTTGTTGTGCATAGCAGTAAATGTACAAATATACTGTCAATTAGATTTGAGCATAAATATTTGAAGGATCCTGGTACAAATGTAAGGAGGTCGCGGAGAACCTCGCTGTCTCCTCTCTCTCCTATGTGTTGGGCCCGTGCTCCTTATGCAGTACCCGAATGGTGTACTCGTTTATGAAATGTCTTGATGTGTTCCTGTACTATTCTTATAATGTCTTTATGCTGTGGTTGCTCTGTTCATATGTCCTGTCATTGTACTGCATAATGTCGGTAGTGCAGGGTTAATTAAGGGTTAAGCTTGTGGGCTGGACCAGCAGCCAAAAGGCAGCAGGAAGCTCTGGTTTCCGGTCAGTGCCCTGGGCAGGCTTGCCCAGGCAGGTGCTCCACAGTGATTGGGAGCTCGACAAACCCAGGAGTTGGACAAAAACTGCTGCCCCAGACTCACGGGTAGTGAAGCAGCCACCTTGACTGAGTAGTTCAGCTTCAAGGACTATAAGCGTCAAAAAATCAGCTTAAGAACTGTGACTGTAGCTACTACCACCACTGAGATGGCAGTGAAAATTATTACAGAAAGAGCAGGAAGTTTTGTTCTATTTGCTGCATCCACTTTTTCTACCTTTTTTTATTCTACAATAAAGTGTTCTGTGATCCAGATCATGAGTAGGACTGTCTAGTTGAAACACGTCGATTGTTCCTACTGGTGTGCTCGGTGTTTGCGATGCACATATTTTTTTAAAGCACATATATATTTTCAAGATGTCCAATAAAATTTTGTAAAGCTGCAGCCACCTTTGTCCTGAGCTGGATCACAGTGCTTTTTCCCTTTTCCTATTTGATGTGGATGCTCACCACAATCCGTGCTGGACGTTGACAGGCTGGGGGATTTTACCACAGACCGGTAAACTGACTGCACTTTTTTTTTCTTCTATACAATAAATTGTTTCCCTGTTGTATTACAACTGTGTTCCTGGATCCTGGTTGCCTGTGCTGCAGTGTCGGTGGAGAAGAGGTAAATCACCTGGTGTTGCCTCTGTCCTTTCTGTTTTATGTGCAAGGGCCGGGGTACTTATGGACTGTTGCTTTAAGTGAACTTGGTCAGGAACACCACCCCTTGACACTTTGTTACACAGACACCAAGCTAGGAATCCATGGCTGCTGGACAAGAGCCCTGAAGACCTTCCTGCTATTAATTGCCAGTTTCTTCAGTACTCCTTCTGATTAGTAGGCATGGTATGATATCATATGTGTGTTAGGTACCTCAGAAATGGTTCTACTAATCAAGAGAAGCTCCATGGATGGTGGAGTCTATGAGGAATTTTGCAGGTCTCTCGTCCAGTGCCTATAGACTACCAATGTGAGTGTTAGATCAGTATCCTGCAGATCTTTTTGCTTATCTCTTCTGCCAGTGATTTTGAGATTATATTTTTACCATGCACATATGAAAATTATATTTGATTTCATATACGGTTTAAAATGTAGTTTATAGTATCGATTTTGAAATTCTAAAGCTTCAGTCACATCAGTCAATTTATAAAGCACTTAAAGAGAACTTATAACCAGAAAAAAAATCTATTAACCTGCAGATATGGGGTTAATCTGCAGGTTAATAGCATTGTTAGGCTAGTTTCACGCTAGCATTACTAAGTGCAGCGCAGGGCTGCTGCTAATCTCCGCCCCTGGCCACGCCCCTTCCGGTCAGCTCCTCCTATGGTCACATGACACTACATGTGACCAGCGTACCCTATATTTAGCGTTGGGTACACTGGCCGTGCGCTGGTGTGGTTTTGCCGGTGCATGCGCCCTTTTTGCGCTATGCCGATGTGCGCCAAATGCACTCTGTTGCATTTTTTCGTGCTTGGTGCATACCAGCGCACGGCCAGCATACCCAATGCTAAATATAGGGTACACTGATCGCATGCAGCGTCATGTGAACATAGGAGGAGCTGACCGGCGGGGGCGCAGCCAGGGACGGAGCTTAGTGGTGGCCCTGCGCTGCGCTTGGTAACGCTAGTGTGAAACTAGCCTTAACCTGTCTGGTGCCCGCACTTAGATAAACACTGCAAGGAGAAAATTAACTTTATTCCCCACCACAATGTTCCGGCTTCATTCACGGGGGGCGGCACCGGCGCTAGTTAAGCCATTGCTCTGAGTATACAGAGTGATGACTGTAATCACACCCCCGGCCCTAACTGACAGCTGGTCCTAATGCAGAACCAATGTCATTCACTGCAGGGGCGTGGATGCAACCATCATGCTGTATACTCAGAGCAGTGACTGATCCAGTGCCACCGAGGCCTCCATGACTGAAACTGGAATGCTGCAGGGGGGAGGGGAATACAGTTAATTTTCTCCTTTCAATATTCGGCTTAGTGCGGGTGTTGGTAGGTTAATAATGCTATTAACCTGCAGATTGACACCATGTCTGGTTAATAGCATTTTTTTCTGCTGACAGGTTCCAATTAAATGCTCTGTTATTTTGTCAAGAGTCAAAGTGAAGAGATTTCTGTGGATAATTCAAGATATGACTACATGTATATCTATGTATATATATAATATACATGTGATCATATCCTGGTCATATCCTGAGGAAAACACATGACATAGCCACTACCTTTTTATCTCACAATCCCAGGATATACATCTCAGACTACTCAGCAGCACAGAAATTATCCACAGAAATCCCTTTAGTTTTATGCTAAATGGTCACTTGCTGATTTGTGAATTTGCAGCAGCACTTTACACTGGATACATCAGGTTAGTATAATCTGAGAAAAACCTCATTGTAACGGCTAAGACCCTATGTGCGCTGATTTTTCCTACATCTCCATATATTGTCAAGAGTGTAACTGTTATAATTATTTTTTAAAATGCATCTTTTACTTAGCAAGTATAGTAAATTGGACAGAATTGTTGTATCTTGCTCAGCATTTATCGTCAGACATAATGGTATATAACATATGCACTTTAAAATATAATTTTAGGCAATTCACGGTTTTATAGTTACTGCAGTTCAGGGTAAATAACATTGACAAATTCTATTAGGATACACCCAAAACTATTTCACCTATACCTCAACGATTTCAGAAATTGAGTTGAATTAGATATGTAGACACTAGCAAACATCTGTGTAATTTGCCCTGTAGACATTTCTTGGTGCATGATATTTAAATTTCCAGACTAAGTTTATTGAGATGCACAACAATATGCAGAATTTTTAGCTTCCACTCATTTCTACATAGAAAAAATGTTCTCTTTATTCAGAATATTCCATAACAGTATGTTTGTGGTAAACAAAGAACTAGACAGCCAAGGTAAATTCCACTTATAATAGTGATTGATGGGGTAATGCATTGCATTCTAGGCAACTTAGAATATATTCCCAGAGTACAATAGAAATCAGTAATAAAAACTTGGTGATAATTTTCTATTAAAGCACTAGCAATAAGGGGGATACTTAGAAAAATATATTGAATGTACTGTAAGACGCTCTTTTTCTGCATAATTCTATCCAATTCAAAATCCTTCTCAATTGAATTTAAGGTGTTTTTAACAAAATCACTCAAGTTATTTGTTATCCACCTTAATGGAAGCAAACTATATTCTATTTATACTATGTGTGTACTAATGGATTTGTTACAAAATTTTCCTTACATGGATAACTCTTTTCTTATGGGCAGTTTTCATAGAGCAAATTTTCTACTGGATCCTTATCAGCCAGAACAACATCATACATTCTTAATTGTTTCATCTATGATTTTGCTCTGGACACCAAGGTCCCCCAGTGGCTGAACTCCAGCCCCGAATGAAAAAAATTGTTTAATTTACATGTTATTTGTCCTCCTCCACTTAATATACCATTATATTAGCAAAAAAGTGCCAAATATGTCATTAAATTAGATAGTGAGAAAGTCTGAGACTATTATTTGTTGTGTGAAAACTGCCATGGCAGTTTCATCCTGCCCAATCTTATACCAGCATAAATTAACCTCACTTACTAGGCGTCTTGCAGTATTTTTGATCAGTTTAAGGCTGTTTGCTTGTTGCATTTTTGTTGAGTTTTTTTCTGCAGGTAAAACCTGCTCTATTGGCAGTAAAGAAATTAATTACAAAAAAGCAAATTTTGCTGCATATTTGCTGCTTTATTTGATACATTTTTCCTGCATTTCTTGGTGTGGTTTTATGTGTCATTTGTCTTCAGTACATGTTTTATAAAGTTATTTTTTTTTCCCAAAAAAGAAGGAAAAGCACAACAAAAGTGCAGTTATGTTTTTTGCTGCAGTTTTACATATTCTCATTGTGTTCTATAGTGAAAAAACAATGAAAAAATGCTAAAAGAATTAACACCCTGCAGTTTTCAAAAATGCTGCAGTTTTACAATTCAGACAGGAAAAAAAAACAATTATTTGCATGAGATTTCTAAAATTTCATGGCTATTGCTTGGCCGAACTAGAGAAAAAAGTTTGGTTTGGGTCTGAACTTGACTCTGAACCCAATAGAAGTCAAAGTGGTTCTGAACTTTGGTGCTTTAAAATGGCAGTAAAATGGTCAGAGTAACAGCCAGTTGGCTTCAAAAGGAAGCTAAATGGGGAAAGAAGAGGACAATTGCCCTGTAAACAATTGCAGACAGGGAAATGACTTAAAATAAAAGAGAATTAATAAAAAGAAAAAATATAACCATGAACCAGTAGGCGGAGGTCCAAGAGGAGCAGGAGGTTTAGGATGAGCTGGAGGTGGCGGTGTAGGTGGAAGAGATGTATGAGGAGAAGGTATCCAACATTGAATTAATTTTTTTATTTATTTTTGGGGGAGTACTTTGAAAACAGGCTGTGTAATAATCTGCTGGCCTCTCTTTTTCTGTATACACTCTGCAATTTTTGGGGTTGAGAATAATGAGGAGAGCATCAAATAGAAGATGTGGCCATTGTACTAGTGGTGGTGATGAAGCTGCTGCAGGGACAGAGAGGGCATTGTCAATAACTGTCTATTATACAGACCAAACAAAATACCTTCTTCTGGTACAAGTAGGCAACAGTACATTCTGTGTAATTTTGTAGGTCTGACTACTGTTGGATGAATGGTGAGGCCAGAACAAGTAAAGGTATTTTTAGATTGGTTGGCTGAAAGCGCCTTCACTTCCTTTGCTTTGTCTTCCACCAAGTACTCTGCTAAAAGCGCATATTTTGCACCTGCAGCCCATGGGCATCTGTCTTCCATCTCACCCCCTTGCAAATCAGGCAAGCAGTCTAAGTTCAAAGCTATGCAGCAGTTATTTCTCCCTTTTGATAACTCAGCTGGGTCTGTGGGCCCTCCATCTGGCACTTCCCCACAATTCAAGGAGGTTGAGTCCACTGATCCCCAACCACTTCCTCTGTTGGAGGATTAGTATATAGGAAGGGTAGTGAAAATGGTCAGCAGGCCACCACAGCACATCTCTGATGATGCAGATAACAAAACACAGGTGCCAACTGCTGCAGCTTTCTTCTGTGTGTACACCAGCAAGGAGGGCAGGGGTGAAGACTGGTGGAATATTAAGCAGGTGATTATTAATATTGTTCTTTTTAGAGCACCATTAATTCAATGATGCTGTACATGGGGAGAGATTTCATACAAAACATAAAAATACAGAATACAATGAAAAAAATAATAGTGACAGAAAGGTACAGTGGGGAGAGTACTTTACCCTTGCAACATTTCACTCTACAGGATAATGGGGAAGGAGTTAGGAGGTTTGGGGGTGTTGATGAGGTGGCAGAGGGGTCGTTGCAGGCTGTTCTGAAGACATAGGTTTTCAAGTTCCAAATGGAGGTTCTGAAAGTAGGGGTTAATTGTATGAATCGGGTTAATTGTATGAATCTACTGGATGGGGACATTCAGAAGGCTTGCAGGCAACTGGATGAGGAATGTATGATTGTGAAGGAAAGAAGGAGGTCTTGGAAGGACCAGAGATTACGTTGCAGGATGTTTTTCAGAGATTACTTCAGAGATATATAGAGGAGATAGATTATAGATGAATTTGTAGGTCAGTTTTTGAAGCTTTTTGTGGATATGTTGTTAAAATGGGAGACAATGAAGAGGTGAGAATTTGAGTAGTAGCAAGAACAGAAGTGGATTACGAGGGCAGCAGAGGGAACAGGTGTGATGATGCAATGGGGGATGATGAGGTTCTAGACCCCACATGAAGTCAAGGTCACCTGAGTAACATGGTCAGTTTTTAGGAAGAGTTGGTGGTCATGCTGTCCCAGTTGAACAGAAACAGAGAGAACAGGATGCTACTTCGGGAATGGCTGCTACTGGCAAACACCCATAGGTCAAAATCGTCACTACATCTGTGGTGTAAATAAAATCACTGCACCCCTAAATGAATTCTTTGAGAAGTTTAATTGGTAAAATGGGGTCACGTGTGGGGAATTCTGCTGTTCTGGTACCTTAGGGGCTCTGCCAATGTAACATGGCACCCTTAACAAGTGCAGCAAAATCTGCACTGCCATATGGCGTTTCTTCCATTTTGAACTTTGCACTGTGCCTTAAGAGTAGTTTTAGACCACATATGGGGTATCGGTGAACTCAGGAGAAATTTCACAACAAACTTTGGGGTCCATTTTCTCCCTTGGCCCTTGTGAGAGTACAAAATTTGTAGCTAAAAAAGATTTTGGTAGGAAAAGTGTGATTTTTTTTATTTCCATGGCTCTACGTTATAAACTTCTGTGAAGCACCTGTGGGTTCAAGTTGCTCAATACACATCTAGATAAGTTCCTTAAGGGGTCTAGTTTCCAAAATGGTGTAACTTTTGGGTTTTTTTCACTGTTTAGGCACATCAGGGGCTCTCCAAACGTGACATGGCATCCCCTAATTATGCCAGCAAATGTTTCACTCAAAACGTGAAATGACACTCCTTCCTTTCTGAGCCCTGCCGTGTGCCCAAACAGTAGATTTCCTCCACGTATGGGGTATCAGCATGCTCAGGAGTTAATCTGCTATGTAGCTGAGCAACTGATAATTGAAATCTATAGTATTTTTTAAGCGACAATGTGCCTGGGGTAATAGGGATAGATGTGAGTTGGTCTCTCACACTATATTACTTTGAAATGTCCTAATATAGAATATGGAAAAAGTTTGCCAAATGAGCAAACCAATTGAAAACAAAACTTAACAACGTCACTTCGTAACTAAGTGAAACTTGCAACATCAAACAAAAGTACAGTGTATTGTAAATTAGATCAATGTATTCTAAACCCGAAAATGACAATACTGAGATGCTGAAATAACATTTTTATACCAATAATTAAAGACATTTTTTCTCATTCTGAAAATATAAACTTGAATTAAAGTTTTGAAATTAAAACTTTTGCTTAAAAACTAATTAAATCATCCAGGATTCATTTTATTGATTGCTTTTGGTTTGGTTTGTTTGCCTGTGAATATGTTTATCTTTTAGATTTCTTGTGTTTATTTCTATTTTATTTTTCATTAGCATGCTATCATAATAATAGTAATAATAATTTTATTTCTTTAGCGCCGACATATTCCGCAGCACTTTACATTTCAGAGGGGACTTGTACAGACAATAGACATTACAGCATGACAATAATCACATAAATCATAACAGATACCAAGAGGAATGAGGGCCCTGCTCGCAAGCTTACAATCTAGGAGGAAAGAAAAAGGTAGACACGAAAGGTGAGTGGTAACAGTTGCCTTCAATGTTCGGACCAGCCATAATGTTACGTGTGTAACAGTACACAGAGCGTGAATAGATGCATAGTATACTCAATATTGAAATTTCAATACAAAAAAAGTGGTGGTATTATGGAAATCATAGGATTGATATACATGATAATGTGCAAATGGTGAGAAAATAGAAACACCTCAATTTATTCAGCATCCTGAATGTGCTTCACACACAAAAATACCCACACTGAGATGTCTTGGGGTGCTATCAAATAGATTATTAATGTACCTGGTAGCTTCCTTTACAATTGTCAACCAACGCTGTCCCAGATGTGTGGACAAGTCCGGAAAAACTGCAAGTTGTGGTAACACTTTTAGGCCATGCAGTCTTCCCACAGTTGCATGGCTTACCACATATTGTTGGCCATTACCTTGTTGAAAAAAGCTCATGAGACACTTTGGAGAAAATGCCGTACCATTAGTTCCATGGAATATTTTGTACTGCAGATAAAAATTAGATGTCACATACTAAGCCTAATGAGTCAAACTGTGTATTTACAAACCAGTAGAAGGCATTTTCAAAATATTAGGCTATGAGCCAGATATCCAGCTACAGGTGTTCACTTGTCTTCAAGCCAAAATTCTCAGCAATGAAAGCTGGAATAGAGGTCTATCCTTTTTGGGGATGAATCTAAATTTTTTGTTTGATACAATAGCTTGAAATTGGTCTAAATTAGCAACACTTTGAAAAGTTTTTTTCACAAGAGAACATCATAACAATTCTTCTCCTGGAATTATGGCATGGGTTGGCATAAAGTACAAAAGCTAGATCTCTCTATTTTTAATTACTAACAGAGCAGTTATCAGGTTATTTATCCAAAGTATCCTTAAAGCCATTTTTCAACACAGCAAAGCTAGACTGAATGTTGCTTGTGCTGCTTAGAACAACTTGCACTGCCTAAATGTCCTATCATTGGTCTCCAGCAGCTTTGAACTTTTCTCCTATTTTCCACATAAAGGATATCATTGGTTGGCAAATGGAAAGGGAGCTGCCAGCATTGGATCTTGATGACTTGTGTTCCCAAGTGATCACAATTGCAAAACATTTCTCAGACAACTATTAATTGGAACCTGTCAAGTGAGTCATAGTGCCTAAATCACAGACAGCGTGAATGAGAGTCTGGCTGCACAATTGCAGCGAAGTATATTTTTCTCTGAAACGCTCTTTTTTTAAAAGCTATACAGGAGAACCATAGCTGTAAACAAGACTAGTCTAGATCTGCCCCTGCCTGCTTCTCCCATAGCAAGCAAGAGGCCTCTCAATCACCTCTTGCACTGAGAGAAGCCAACGGATGGCGCTAGACTTCTCATATTTATTCCTATGGTCCCAACCAGATCTTCAAAGAATATTTTCCCTGAAAATTGTAACTTGCTAGACTCATCCATCCAGGCTCTGATTCATGCTGTCTGAAGTTTGAGCACTATGAATAAGGTGACAGGTTCTCATTAATAAGCTCCTTGATAGCATGCCAAGGTATGTAAGTGCATTTTTTTTCTCTGGTGCTCAAACTCGATATTGAATAAATGAGGATGTTTTTCAAATTTTATTTCCATTGTTTCCTTGAGTTTTCCATTTGTTGCTGCAATTTCAATGTTGAGCAGTATAAATCAATATTTACTGAAAACATGAGTATAAATTAAAGTTTTCTATTATCATTAGAGATGAGCAAGCACTAAAATACTGGGATGCTTACTGATCAAACCCAAAAATTCCTAATACTCAAATTCTCATTTCGAGTAATGAGTATAATGGAGTCAATGGGAAAGCCAAGCATTTTTTCCAGCAAAACCTGCAAAAGTGGAAATGTTCAAATGGATGGGAAAAGTACTGAATAGAAGGAGAAGACCCCTAGAAGAATCACTGACTCCCAGATCACTGCTGAAAACAATGGTGTCACACTGTTACTCCACTTTATCCCCTTCGCCCCAAAGCCTGTTTTCACATTCCTGGCCAGGCCAATTTTTACAATTTTGACGACTGTCAATTTATGAGGCCATAACTCTGGATCACTTCTTTAGATCCCACTGATTCTGCGAATGTTTTCTCGTGACTATCTTCATGATAGTGGTAAAATTTCATTGATATAGCTTGCGTTTATTTGTAAAAAATAATTGAAATTTTGCGAAAATTTTGCAATTCTCAAACTTTTAATTTTTATGCCCTTAAATCAGTCTGAGTGAGTCATCTCACACAAAATAGTTAATAAATAACATTTCCCACATGTCTACTTTACATCAGCACAATTTTTGAAACATAATATCTTTTCTTACGAAGTTATAAGGGTTGACCCATGATTTTTAATTTTTACAACAAAAAACTTTGAGGGGCCTATACGACTGAAAATACGCAAAAGTGATACCATTCTAAAAACTGCACCTATTAAGGTACTCAAAACCACATTCATTAAGTGTAATGATTCAGGTGCTTCACAGGAATTTTTGGCATGTGGAAGGAAAAAATAAACATTTACTTTTCTTTCTCAAAAATTTATCCGGCGTTCTACGGTTCTTACATCGGGAGTTTTCATCTAAATCTCTGAGTGACGTGACCAATGAAACCTCCAAAGGATCCATTCACTATAATGAGGCATCCGAGTTATTCTGGACTAAGTCTGACCTCTGTTCAGCAGTACCCCTCTTTTCAGGAGTGCACAAAACTGTGGCCAATGGCACTTTTTTGCAATCCTAAAAAGACAGACACCGCCGGATCACAGGAGGACAGTACGATCTCTTGGGGGTGATAGTAGCCCCTGGCTTGAGCCGCATTATGGAGCCTCTCGCAGGCCCTTTCATTTCAAAAGATGGGTTCCTCATGCTCTTTTTGTTCTAGGATCACATCCACAGCATATCAGCGATGTTGCCCCTCCATTTTGAGGATTCTGACTTTCATTCCAGCCGTAAGCTCTTGTAACCTTCGAGGCAAGTTTTCCATCACTGCTACCTGAGGTTGAAATAGATGTGACGATGGGTCACAAACTCTCTGTTGTCCACTATGGGACAATTATTTTTTTGCAGGCTGATTGCTTCTGTAGCATGCAGATGATGCAGCATCTGCATGCCATAGAAGCTGTCAGCGCTGCGCTGACAGGGAGACTTCCTGATCATGCACTGCGCATGATCAACAAGTTTCTTAGCTCTATTGACTCGGATATGTTGTCATGACAACATCCACTCACCATGGCAACGATAAGTCTCCGATCCAAAGGCAGAGGGGCTGTCAGCCCTGTGCAAGCTTCTGGTATGCTGCGATCTTGCTTGATCATAGTATTTCAGGGGTTAAAGTGCTGGGAGCATTCTGTGACCACTTTGCAACTTGTGCCGGGTGTCAGCTTTGAGAATGAGCTGACACCTAGCCGTGATCGGCTGCGCACCCCACTGAGCACATCCGATCGCGATTACATAATATTACATCCATGGTGAAATTGGCCCAGGTCACATGGATGGAATATTACACTTGATGTCAGAAAGAGGTAAATCTTTGGAAAATGTGTACCTACCTGTAGTTCTTATGCTCTGGCCTGGATTAGAAATCATGTATTTCTAGTGTAATTCTCTTGTTTTAGTAGTCAGAGAATTTGGATTATTTTTTGGTGCTTTCTGTGATACATATAAATTACCATATAATTTATTTTTTTGCCAGTTGCTAGATAAATTTAGAAAATGCTTACAGCAATTTCATTATTTTACCTGGAGCTGAAACATGTTGAAATTATACAAATATTAATGTCATAAAGATAAATAAAATAATAAGTAAAATAACAGCAATAAATAGACAGCATGGCAAAGTGCTACGGCAAAGGTCAATTTTAGAAATTGTTTCAGCAAGCCTAACGTGAGAAAACGTATAGACAAACCATCTTGTAACAGATATACAATCATGGATTTTGCTGACCTTGTCTTGTGAGTCTTAGTGTATATCTTCCCTAGGGAAAATGCCTTTCATGTTTATATATGCACTTTAATATGTTGAAATATTGTACTTATTTAATTCTATCAAGGTCCCAGGAAGCCTTTCAGTGGAATTATGATTAAACCTGCCTAGATCCAGCTCCAGAAATACTTTCTTTAGATTTCCCTCTGGACTTATATCAGAATTATGCAGCATTATGATATCTGAAGTGGAAAGTTTGCACATAACAAATTATCAGAAAAGACCAAAGTTATTAAAGCTCGCTTACACAATAGGCCTACTAATAAATGCAACGTATTTTTAATACAAATTCCTAAATAATTAAAACAGTATAGCAATTTATTAAAACCCATGTTTCCAACAGTTTGATCTAAAATATAATAAAATCTTTTAACACAAATAAACATGAATACATAAAACCATTGAGATGAAAAAAGGTTGGATACCGTATATATGACTTGTATGTATATATTTAAATTTTCAGATACTGTAGTAGGAACTTACTACTTAGAATCTTTCATCTCTTCCATATAGTGCTTTATAGTCAGAGTAACAATATTATTAATATTAGTATGTTCAAAATGGCCCATACTTAACAATAATTATAAGATTGTATTGCTGTATGTGCAACTGTATCATGTATTCATCCGTAGTTTTAAGATCTTTATTTGAAATCGGTTTCTAGGACACATTTCCTTTGTAGTTCAGGCACAAAAATTACATATACAGTTGTGGCCAAAAGTATTGACACCCCTGAAATTCTGTCAGATAATACTCAGTTTCTTCCTGAAAATGATTGCAAACACAAATTCTTTGGTATTATTATCTTCATTTAATTTGTCTTAAATGAAAAAACACAAAAGAGAATGAAGCAAAAAGCAAAACATTGATCATTTCACACAAAATTCCAAAAATGGGCCAGACAAAAGTATTGGCACCCTCAGCCTAATACTTGGTTGCACAACCTTTAGTCAAAATAACTGCGTCCAACCGCTTCCGGTAACCATCAATGAGTTTCTTACAATGCTCTGCTGGAATTTTAGACCATTCTTCTTTGGCAAACTGCTCCAGGTCCCTGATATTTGAAGGATGCCTTCTCCAAACTGCCATTTTTAGATCTCTCCACAGGTGTTCTGTGGGATTCAGGTCTGGACTCATTGCTGGCCACCTTAGAAGTCTCCAGTGCTTTCTCTTAAACCATTTTCTAGTGCTTTTTGAAGTGTGTTTTGGGTCATTGTCCTGCTGAAAGACTCATGACCTCTGAGGGAGACCCAGCTTTCTCACACTGGGCCCTACATTATGCTGCAAAATTTGTTGGTAGTCTTCTGACTTCATAATGCCATGCACACGATCAAGCAGTCCAGTGCCAGAGGCAGCAAAGCAACCCCAAAACATCAGGGAACCTCCACCATGTTTGACTGTAGGGACTGTGTTCTTTTCTTTGAATGCCTCTTTTTTTCTCCTGTAAACTCTTTGTTGATGCCTTTGCCCAAAAAGCTCTACTTTTGTCTCATCTGACCAGAGAATATTCTTTCAAAACGTTTTAGGCTTTTTCAGGTAAGTTTTGGCAAACTCCAGCCTGGCTTTTTTATGACTCGGGGTAAGAAGTGGGGTCTTCCTGGGTCTCCTACCATACAGTCCCTTTTCATTCAGATGCCGACGGATAGTACGGGTTGACACTGTTGTACCCTCGGACTGCAGGGCAGCTTGAACTTGTTTGGATGTTAGTCGAGGTTCTTTATCCAACATCCGCACAATCTTGCATTGAAATCTCTTGTCAATTTTTCTTTTCCGTCCACATCTAGGGAGGTTAGCCACAGTGCCATGGGCTTTAAACTTCTTGATGACACTGCGCACGGTAGACACAGGAACATTCCGGTCTTTGGAGATGGACTTGTAGCCTTGAGATTGCTCATGCTTCATCACAATTTGGTTTCTCAGTCCTCAGACAGTTCTTTGGTCTTCTTTCTTTTCTCCATGCTCAATGTGGTACACACAAGGACACAGGACAGAGGTTGAGTCAACTTTAATCCATGTCAACTGGCTGCAAGTGTGATTTAGTTATTGCCAACACCTGTTAGGTGCCACAGGTAAGTTACAGGTGCTGTTAATTACACAAATTAGAGAAGCATCACATGATTTTTCGAACAGTGCCAATACTTTTGTCCACCCTCTTTTTTATGTTTGGTGTGGAATTATATCCAATTTGGCTTTAGGACAATTCTTTTCGTGTTTTTTCATTTAAGACAAATTAAATGAAGATAATAATACCAAAGAATTTGTGTTTGCAATCATTTTCAGGAAGAAACTGAGTATTATCTGACAGAATTGCAGGGGTGTCAATACTTTTGGTCACAACTGTATGTATATATATATATATATAATGTCATTTTTTTCATTATAATTATTACAAAAAAGAAAATGGGCCAATACGAAAGTTTGGGCACCGATGAAGATTTGTGTGGCAATTAACTTAAATTTCGGACTGTAATTAGCTGTTAGGGTTATGGCTTGTTCACTACCATTGTTAATAAACACCAGTTGATATAAATTTCCCAGTTTCATAAAAACCCAGCCTTCACTGACCTTGTGCCAAAAACAACAGCAACTAGTTCATCTAAGCAGCTGCCTAGTGTTAAGCATTGGGATTCTTCCACTGCGCAGGATAGATCCCAAACATTATTGGGTGCTGTGGTCTCCCATTCAGGTCCGGCTGCTGCGGTTGCTGCTCAGCTGTCAAGAACACCGCACTGCACTTGCTCACTGAGCCAGTGCACGTGTCCTGAGTACAAAGACTGTGCACAAAGATACCTGCGGAGCAGGGTCTCAGTGGTGATGATGCATGCTCCAAGCTCACAGGACCTGAAGCATGTGACTGCTGGGGGCGTGGCCTCAGCGCCACAGAGCCAGGAGCTGCAGGGACACTCCTAGAAAGGTAACTACAGGGCAATGTTACCAAGGGGCATAGACAGAGACAGAAACCAGATTAAGCCGGGTCAAAGCATGACATAGCAATACAGTACCAAAGGGTTAGACAGAATGGATAGTCAGGACGTAGCAATAGATCAGAAAACCAGAGCGGGCAATAGACGGTACAATAGGGACAAACTGTAGCGGAGTAACGATAGCCAAGCCAGGAGGTCAGAACCAGAAAAGACAATAGTACCAAAACGAGAGACGGAGTACAGAGTGAGGGAACGGACCGGGTCATACACGGGAAGCAAACAAGCAATGCACAATACATGCACACCAGGGGTCAGACACACTAGAACAACAGTATAGCTGACAGAGAACCCTGGTAAAGAGTGAGTATAAATACCCCTCCCAGATCCAGAAAGAGGCCATGAATACCTAACCCTTTGAGTGCAGGGCAAGAGCCCTGTTTAAACCATGACATCAGCACAAGCGTCTGTCCAGTGTCTTGCTCAGGTTCATGGTATATGTTTGGTTACTGCTGGCTTTCCAGCCAAGTCTATGGTGACAAGTGATATAAAGGTGCAGCCTTGCGCTCTGGAGTCTAAGTCCAGAAATCACCTTACTGAGCATATCAGTGATGTGGCATCTTTTCATTGGTGGTAGGACGTTAGCTGCTCTGTTGATGTGCAGCTCCAACTGGGCATGAGTGTTTGGGGTGGAGCATAGCATATAAAAGGCTCTCAGCAGTGCATGCAGGCACTAGTGTCATTTATGTTTGGTGTATGTGGGTAGATACTCTTCCACTCTGTCTGCATGTTTGTGTGTCTGTCTATGCTCAAAGACTGTACATATTGGCAGGCAGGTAGCATACCTATGCGGTTTTGTACCCATGGCTCCTGAATCTCTAGTCTGCTACATGCTTAGGGTGCTGATCAGGCACAAGTTCAGTAGTGTCAGGACTAGGATAACTAGCAGCTTGGCTTAGCATCTGCTTCATTCTTGTGTGTGGTTTTCACAGTTCAGTTGCAGAGCAAGCTCAACCTTTATGATATTATTCTCTATGAAGGAAACAGGGTACTGTACCTAGCATAATAATAATTCTTACTTTCGGCTCAGCATCTGCTTCATTTGTGTGTGCACTTAGCACAGTTTAGTCGCAGAGCTAGCTCTATCCATGTGCTAACTTCCCTGTGACATTAACAGGGTATAATACTTAGCATATTTAGTGCATTCCCTCTCTGGGAAGTAACAGAGCTTGGTACGCAGTGCTCCGATTACACTGTGTGGCGTTAACACACTGTGGGTAAGGTGAATGCTTGCTGCTTTGTTCCATGATCGTTCTCACTAGCAGCAAGTTACATCTCTGCATGGTGAATCCAGACTGCACTTTATTTTATATATTTTATTTAGTGCAATCCGCCAACCATAACACCTAGCACTCTAAAAATGAAAATTGTGGAGGTCCATGAAGCAAGAGAAGGCTATTAAAACAGGAACAGGAATAGTGGAGGCCAAAATAAGGTCTGGAAGACCAAGCAATATTTTAGTGAGAGCTGCTCATAGGACTGTTAGAGAGGCAAATCAGAGCCCCTGTTGACTGCAAAAGACCTTCAGAATGATTTAGAAGACTATGGAGCTGTGGTACATTGTTCTACTATTCAGAGACACATGCACAAAGATAGCCTTCATGGAAGAGTCATTATAAGAAAACCTCTTTTGCATCCTCACCATAAAATTCAGCAACAGAAGTAGGAAAAAGAATACCTAGATGAGCCTGTTTTTTGGAAACAAGTCCTGTGGTCCACTGAGCTTAAAATAGAACTTTTTGGCCACAATAAACAAGAGTGTCCAGAAAAACATGCACAGAATTTAAGCAAAAGAACATCTTTCCAACAATTAAGCATGGGGGTGGATCAATCATTCTTTCAGGTTTTGTTGCAGCCAATGGCATGGGAACATTCAATGGGTAGAGGGAAGAATAGATTCTATGAAATTTCAACAAATTTTTGATGTAAACATAACATCATCTGTAAAAAAGTAAGCACAAGCTGTAGATTTTAAAATGGCCCTTATAGTCCCCTGATCTGAACATTATTGAAATATGATTCCCCAGGTCAGTACGAGTACGTCCATAGTAAACATGCATAGTATTTTTAATTCAGATGATGAAAAAAAATTGGAAACTTGTAAAAAAAATGATTTTGCTTTTGTCACCATTTTCCGAGACCCGTAATGTTTTCATTTTTCAGGATCTGAGACTGGGTGATAGCTTCTTTTTGCACCCTGAGCTGATATTTTTAATAATACCATTTTGGAGTAGACAAGATGTTTCTATTGCCTCAATGCATTTCATTGCATTGTTGCGGCTGCCAAAAAACGTAGCTCTGGCATTTCCTTGTTACGCTGTTTACCAATCAGATGTATTCATTTGTGTATATGTGTATTTAATTTTTTTAATTGTTTTTTTTTAATGGGGCATAAATGGGGATAACTTGAACTTTTGTGTTTTTTTATATATTTTTTTTTTACTTTTTACTGAATTTAATAGGAGAGTAGACGCTGTGATCATCAGATCACTTGCACTCTGCACTGCTATGAATAGCTAAAATCATGATTTCATATGAACGCCAGCCACCAGGTTGTTATGGCAGACAAGGGGGTCATCAGCATACCTTCATCTGTCATGGCAACCATTGGCTACGTGCGATAATGTCACAGGCGCACCAATGGACAGTAGGCATGATGCTCTCCCCGGCAGCATGAATTAAATGTTGTTGTCAGTGATTAACAGCTTTATTTAAATGCTTGACAGCTGCAGGCAGAGCTCTGCTTCACCGTTATCTGGTAGAGGCACTTGATGGCTGAATATATCAGAATTCAAGTTTGGGGAAAGATGCAGGCTGGTTGTGCGAACTCGCATCAAAAGGTCAAAGTTGAGTCTTTATTATTCCATCGCTCCATATAGCTTACAAACTTGAGAATACATTTTCTGAAGTGATCTTCCAGGCTGACCACATTTTTGGAGAGATTTAAGATTTTCTAATATGAGTTCTTTTTGCTTAGCTTTTTTCAGTGTCAGTATATTCCACATAACTTGTGCACTTTTCCACTTATTTAAAACTCTTCTTTCTATTTGTGATTTATGCAGAAGAAAACAACAATACTTTTTATCCTAGCTGTCTGCTGAGCTAGTCTTTTTTATTTCTTCTTAACATACATGACTAAACAGAAAAAAAAACTGTTGCTTAGTAATAACTCTGGGAAAGGAGAAGACTGAGCATAAATAGTTTGGGATAAATCTGAAAGCATGTCGGAATAACAGTGTTGTCACTTGTGGAAACTCCATAGAAATCTCAACCGTCAACTGAGAGATCTGTGTAGTTATGGCTCTTAGATTACCACTTCTACTCCTAGGAAAGTGTTCACTTGTTTTGGTAACTCCTGGAGCATTCCAACCTTCAATTCCTGATGCACCTATTGAAAGTCACTTTTGAAAATACTGTAAGAATTAAGTTTTTCTTTACACATTTTTTAAAACAAGTTACTACCGGTCTAAAATTCAGCATAACACATGTAGCACATGTAACAGACTCCATAGCATAATAATAAGAAGCTGGATAATACGTCTTGAACATACAAGTCTTTTAGAATGTTTGGCAGTTGAAATTAAGTACAAAGTAGTATCGCATGAAAGTTCAATTTAAGAATAATTTGCCCAGCAAAATTGTTTGCAATCATATCAAGTCAAATAGTCTCGGAATACAGCAGCAGCACTGTATGTTGTTCGTAGACTCAGCTACATCTGCATATCTTGCATATCTTTCAACAGGCCATAACCAGCTAATATGTATTACAAAGCTTCTGATATGCAAAGTATGCATAGAAGTATTTTCAAAATATCTGCTCAAAGCAATTATAAGTTCAGTGTAATCATCATATACTAGTGTTTTATGAATACGTGGGTTCAGATGTCTTTCAGAATTATTTTTCTCAGCTGCTAGAGCTGTTTCATGAGTTAGAGGTATAGAAAATATACTTGTAGATGGATGTACATGTGAGAGATTTATAAATCGTGATTGAAAATTCAGTTTACATATACAATAGTGTTAAATCTAACATATATAATGTATCTACCCAACAAAGACTTTATATGTAACTAGTCAAAATGCACAATATTGGATATTACATTGTCAGAGCACAATAATAACACTTTGGTCAATCTTATAATCACCGGAGCAGCGCTAGATATTTTTCAATAGTCACAAGTGTATTAAGCTACCAAAATTTTTTTTAGATTGACATATAGTAAGTACAGATAGTTGAGATGATATAACTCATTTGACACAAATCGAATTTGAGTCAAATTTTCTGAAATCCACAGGGCTTGTTAAATTTGAACAATCTGCAATTTGATTCATGCAAATCTCCCTAAAATGGCAGTCACCACAGTAGTTGGTTGTTTCTTTCAAAGAATCCTGCATAAGCTTCCCCAGTATATATAAATCAATTTATCTATCTTCCCACTCTCATATTCACGCCTACTGAGTGCCTGCTAATAGTACTGGTAATAAAGCTCAAATCCACACTAACATCTTTCTTCCTGTTAAACCTTCTCATCTCTCTTCTCTTTTGTGTCTGCTTTTTCCTATACAGTATAGAGATCCTCTTATAGCTAGTTTTAAATTATAATAAATGTCCACCATTTTCTATAATGTCTACAGTCAAGAAACAAGGATTCACATGTCCATAAGGAGCATCATGACAAACACAAATTATCCTATGCCAGAACTATGTAAATTTCTATCACTCCAGCATCTCACTTTCAACTCACTTAGCCAATTAAACACAGTCGAATAAGTAGCATACACTACCAGGAAACCCCACATTGCCAGGCAATTCATTTCAGCACAATTAAACCACCCTGAAACCATTAAAACCACTGTCAAATTTGCCAAATTTGGTGAAAATGTGATGAAATTTGAAAACTTGAATTTCAAAAGCTTTTATTGTCTCTGATAGATTATCTTGCATATGATTGATCTGTTAAAAGCAATTGCAAGTTCAGATTTGTCATTCAATAATTTTCTATTAAAGAGGTTTCCTGGACTTATGATAATGATGACCTAGTGGTAGACTAAGAACAGGCAACCTACCAATTAGCTGTTCCTTTCAACTTAGTGAGTTAAAAACACAGTGCACACAAAAAAGGCATAATTCTTAGTAACACTGCCCACATAAATAAATACCCCAAAAATATGGGTGATAAAATATAATTTACTAAAAACATACAACACATTTGGAGCTGGACTAGATTCTTCCTCAGTTGTGCCTTTTATACCTACCATAGTCCGGTTCTAAAACATTGTATGTTTTATTGCATATTTTATGATCCCTATTATTTTTGTGGGCAATGCTACTTTTAATTCTCCCTGTTTGGTTTTTAATTTTATTTTAACTCTGTGACCTGGAAGGAGCAAAACAGCAGTGAAAGTTATTTTAGTGAGTGAAACAGCAGCTCTAAGTCAGGAGATCCATGTGTGCACAATGTTGTGTCTGATATACTGTATGTACAACTTTAATTTATGAAAATATATTTTCTAACAACACTGTGTATCAGCTTTCTGCCATTTTATACTACAGAGCACTTATTTCAATTTGTTTGCTCCTTTGAATGTGCAGTTGTTGATGCTAAGTACTGTTTATCAGCTACTAAGATAACTATTCAAGGTCCATTTAATATTTACATACAGCTAATAAAAGCTGATATATGGTGATGTTATACCCAAACCAATATATAACCATTGGTGATTATTTATTTCATATAGTTTGCTTATAAAGTTTGCTTCAAGTACCTAACAGAAGTTCTTTCACTTTTACCTCAAAGAGTTACCATTGTATTTTGTACCAATCAAGAACTTAAAATGCATTAGGTTATCTCTGGCTCACTTCCTGCAGTCTTCAGCATTCATGATAAGGCAGTAGACTCTTGAAAAATTAGTAGTATGAGCCTATACATCAGTTTTTTATTTTCCCTATAAGAAGCCTCAGACACTCAAAAGCATTCAAGCAATTCACCCATGCCCACATTCTAGCTTGAAAAAAGGTAGTGAGCAGAGGGTGCTTCATAGCATTCATTCTCAGCCTGTCTCAAAAAAAGGTCAGCATTGTTCCCAATTCTGGTATTGTAACAGATAAAGAATCAGAGAGTTGATTAGTCTCCTCTCAACATCTGAACTTCCAACAAAGCAGTCTCTATCAAATTGACCAAAGCGGTAAAGAGTATCTGGGCCAACAGTGATCAACATCAGTCACGAAGCCTCAGGGCACCAATACCAGTCATGTGGCAGCAGGATAATATGCCATTACATCCATTCACGTAGCCAATATTAATAAATCAAAGCTTAGTTTAAGAAAAATCTAGAAGAAAAAATACAGATCTGTTATAAATTGAGACACAGGGCCTTAGCTGACACATTGATTTTCACTGCACAGTATCTGTTCAGAACAAAGTTACATCTTTGGCTCTTCACTCCCTCTGTTATTATATACTTGTCTAAACAGAAGACAGCTCATACTTAATTGAACATATGCTTGCACTGTCTATCTTTCAACTTTCAGCTGTGAGAATAGAATATAGAGAGATATAGATAGAACATAATGTAATTTCCATCCCTTAAAAGAGGGACAGCTAGGTTGACTTCACAGAATATAATTGTTAGCTCTCTATATTGTATATTTGCATATAAAATAATGCAAATTGGAATATCATGCAACTAATTTATTAGGCTATGAATGCCTCTTAAAAAACTGGGCAAATCTCTAGTTGTATGTGCATCGGAAAATTAAATTTATATTAGGTGTGAGGCAGTGACCCCTGTTACAGCTAGGGGGCACTGTGTGTTCCCCCCAGATATGCATTGAGGCATAATGAGGCTATGGGAATACATTATGGTCACAGGTATAGCTGTGATTGCAATGGTGAAGAAGTGAACGATGTCACATGTAGGGGTCGCTGTGTAGTCTCTCCAGGATATGCATGGAGGTGAATGAAAGCTATAGGTGTGCATGGCAGTCATGGGCATAACTGTGACTGCAATGCAGACTGATAATAAAAGAAAGTGTTAGTCTTGGACATGTTAGTGCTCAAGGCAGAGGTATGGAAAACCTCTGGATGTTGTGTTTGAAACAGATTGCATTATGATATTGTTGCAGTCTGTTGCATTCTGGTCCCCGGTTTTCCATGTGATTAAAGCCCTGCAGGAAAGGATTAGTAAGGTCTGAGTGAGTCTGAGGTGTCTCAGGTGTGTCAGGGCCAGAATGAGTTGGTGCTTGTTGCTGTGCAGAGCAGTTGGTGTTGCAGAGCACAGGACAGAGAGGAGCCAATAGGTCTGGCAACTACAGCGTACAAAGTGGTGCTGCCGTCCACATTGACTGGTCTTGGATATGGATGTCCTGTGCCCAGAGGTGAACAGGAGGTGGATATCCTGTGCCCGAATAAAGGAATAGCATGTTTAACAACTGCAAAGAGATGGATATGGTGCTCGGCTGTGACCCGGAGGATATTGAGGACTGTGTATGGCTGTGAGTAGAAACAGCCACGGGATCTAGTCAGTGGATGACTAGTGTGTGTAGTGACTGCAATCTGAAGGATGCTGTGTGCTATGAACTGGTGTGAACTGAACACTAATATTAGTTGCATTTGTGTGAATTTGGACTTTTATGTGTGAAGATAACACATTAAAGAGACTTTTGTGTTTGAATTTTGTGGGTCACTGCCTCTTCACTGCGTACAATACTACCGTTGCCTTACACGGGTCAGAGCTAAAATAGCGTTGTACATGTGTAAAAGGGTTAAGTAAGATATTCAATGAAGTATTTATTATTCATTGCTAAATGGTACTGCTACATGTTCACATGTAATACCACACATATGGAATGGTACTGCTACACCTTTCTGGGTATTACCATTGTTTGTATTTATGTTTTATTGTTATTGTTGCTTTTATTTGCACATAGTTTGTTATATTTACTGCATTTCAAGGCTTGCCATTTATAGAATAGGGAAATCGAAACCTTTTGGACACTAGAGGGGGCATTCTAGTATATAGAGCTCTTAGTAGGATATGGTTAAGTGTAGGAGGGGCTGCCGGGAGGTTAGATGAGAAGGAAGTTAGTTCAAATGGGGCCAGGGTGCCAGAAGCATCCACATGGGCAATAGGCCCAGGACAGCTTGGCAGCCACGCAACGTTAAGCAGCGACAGTCCAATTTATCCACGTCCGTTGGACATCAGGTTAGTGGACCAAAGCAGTAGAGAAGATGTGGAGACTCATAGCCTGGGCGGAAGCTCTTAGAGTGGGAGTCAGATGGAGTGAGGACCAGAAGGAAGCTGTAGCTTCGCAGGGAGCGGCACAGATGGATCAGATGCTTTTCCAGAGTCAACCAAACCAGGTGGCAGATGATTTCAAGTCTGGGGCCAAACAGGCAGATGGAATTGTCATCATGGTGAGGTTAGGCAAGGAAGAAGCAGTCTAAGATGGTCAGGTCCGGGCATGTGCTGTATAGAAGCATCAGTAGAGTAGGGAGAGCTGAGGAATCAAGTAAAGTCAAATGTGTTATCTACGATGTGCCAACTGTGGATATATTGTGTGAAGTTATCAGTAAAGAAACCATTCAAGTTACCATGGACTGTGTCTCAGTTACTGGGAGTCACCTTGGAGAGGGGCCATCCCTGCTTAGGAAGTGCCCGGTGGGACCCCAAACCTTGAGACGCAGGTATGCCGAACAGTGGATTGCAATTTTCTGTGAGGGAAGGCCGTGATACTGATGCTTTAGTGTCTCTGGCCACGACTATAGGCCTGGCCGACCATTACACTATAATTTATGTTAATTTGTAAAGTTGTAAGGCTGCAGGAAGCCACATACTCTCATAAAACTGGCATGGGGTGACTTAATTCTCCCTGCTGCATTTAATGAGAATACACTGCACCAAAGAGGCTCCAGTAGATGGTGCATGGAGATTCTTTGGCTTTGTTTTATGCTTTGGAGTAAAATTTGTATGAAAATACTATATCAGAGAAATAACATTGAAAAATATTTGCATGCCTTATATTTAAATTATGGGTGCAAATGTATATAGATAATAGCTTAATATAGATAATAGCTTATTAATAATTTATTCATGTTTGTAAGAAATGATAATTGTCTATATCTGTATACTGTACAGTATACCCATATAGTGGTGATCATTTTAACAAAGTATTATTAGCCTCCTAAACTTCACTCAGTTAATAGGACAATGTGCCAGCATACAGGGTTTTAATAGCTCTAAGGGGTTGTCCACTAGTAAAAAAACCTCTTTTAAAAACAATATTCCTCATTGTAAAGTTAATATATGATACATTCACTTCCCATACCAGTGCCATTCCAACGATGTTAGTGTCACATCTCTTGAGGCTCTCATGATATTTTTATGCTTTATGAGCTCTGCTATTGAGCTACTGTGCTTGTACTTACTTTATTATTATGCTTTTTCTTAATTAGCACTATCATAAGTTGCGGCACTTTACATACATTATCATCAGTCCCCTAAGTTCCCTATCAGCATGTCTTTGGAGTGTGGAAAGAAACCGGAGTACCCGGAGAAAACCCACACAAACATGGGAGAACATACTACCATGCTGCTGTGCTTTAGATGCTCCTTAGACATCCAAAGGAAGCGGTAGAATTTCAGCTCATTAGCAGTCACTGATTGGCTGCAGGGCTCACTTGGCATTAAAGTGTCACGCAAACATTGGGAGACTCAGGGCCTGCATTGGTAGTAGAACACTGATAGGTAGGTGAGTATAGGGTATTTTTAATTTAGTAGGAACATAGTATTTAGGATGGGTTTGTCCTAGTAGAGGTCAACTCTTTTTAAGGAAGAGTGGCAGTCTAGGAGACACTACATAAATAAGGTATATATTTGCCTTCAAGACAAAAAAAAGACATGAGTACAGATAGTAGGACAGCAAGAGAGCAGGTAGTGTGAGATCAAATATAATTTCAAATTTAGATCATAGTCTTATGATTTATTGTTCTTCTAACATGACTAAGTGACATTATTTATTCTACAAAGTGGTCAAGCAAACTTGTTATATATTCATTTATTTGCATATTAGCACAAAGTCACCAAGCAGCAAATGACGTTAATGCAGCATCAAATGAATAAAAGTTAAACATTTTGTATCTAATGATAAAGTCACATAAAAAGCTGCTAATGAGGGTAATGAAGAAAAAACTAATCAACTAAGGAACATGGCTGTCTGAGCTTAAAATGCCAACGGCAATAAATATGTGATAGACCTTACAATCTAGGGAACAGCAGATGGGTTTGCAGTAAGCAGAGTTTAGAGCTGTGATCTGCCATCAAATTTAAAAGTACAATTCATGAATATGTAAATAAGACTGGACTTCCAAGTTTAAAAGTATTCAGGATACTATGTGTAAAATGCCTCATTGTCAATGATATGTTTTCAATATAAAAGCAAACTGGATGGAAAGATTATAAAATAACACAGAAAATCTATTGCTTGGTCACTTTGATGCAATGTTTGTTGTTTTGATTTGTTTCAAATGTAGCAGTGACATACTAATAATACTTTAGCAAAGATACTCGGACTCTCGTAAATGGTTAGCTCACCTTTCAGGAAGAGCACAGATCTAACTTCAAACAAAAATTCTATGCTAAATAAAATACATTTAAATTTTTCTTGATAAGTTGCTTTGAGCACTGATATGGCAGGTGAGTGTAAGGTATTTTTAATTTACTAGGAGGAATATAGTGTTTAGGAAGGGGTTGTCCTAGTAGTGGTCAACTATTTTTAGAAGACTGGCAACGAGACCTGAGCAACTGAGAGAAACTATATATTATATAACTATATACAAATTTAGATATGTTGCTTTGAGTTATATTTATGGCTCTACAATACACCACTTATAGAGTTCTTCTTTTAATTGGCTTATATTGTCCAATATGATAAGAATGTCTATTGGCCATTATATAAATCTATTAGATGTGACATAGAAACAAAATTGTTTGTGCCAATGAACCCACATTACTGTGAGACAGTAAGGTTGAATCCAGACATCCATTTTTTATGTACTGTATATGGACCATGTCACGATCCAGTCCAGAGTTTGCGTTCTACTGTCTTCCCTCTGGACTGCTCATGCGCGGGTTAAGCCCTTCTGTCTCATTTTGTAACTGGGCTATTTCAGTCCTCTGCAGCCTGCAGGCCAGTGTCAGCTATAGTTCAAGCTTCCAGGCAAGAGATGCTGACCTGTATAAAGTAGCGATCCTTCTGCCTCTGACTTCCTGCACTCGTGTATGACTCGGTCTGATCTCTGGACTCTGCCTCTTGTTTTCTGTCTCTGATACCATGCTCTCCGACTCACTTTGACTCTGGCTTATACCCTGACTATGTCTTTCATCTCACGTTTTGGATACCACGTCCCCGGTAGGATAGGGGATAACGTTTAAATTTTAGAACACCGCTTTAAGGTATGTAATAGCCAAAAAATATAAGAGAAAATTTGTACTTTGGCTATTATACGATAGCAGTAAGGTTTTCAGCTTTTAATAGTAAAACCTTGACTTCTGTGATATTATATTATTTCACAGTTCTGCTTCTGGCTTAGAGTGTAAGAAGTAGTGGTAAGTGTTCATAGATTAAATTCTTATTTCAGGCAGTAGAATTAATTTTGTAGTCACCAGGACATAAAGGCAACTGGCACTTATCTCTAATAAGATATGTTACCCCTTACAACTATGGTAATCTAGATAAATGTTTTATATTTGTTATCTACAGGAATTTTATAGAAAATCAATTTTTCTGCATAAATCTTGCTGTCAAGAGCATTCCATTTTTTTAGATTACTCCAGCTGAGAACTTCAGTCTTTAGCCTCTAGCTCATTTTAAGTTGTCTTTTCTCAACTTAATTATAACCAGATGGCTAGTCTGAATCTGTAACTGACTTCTAGGTCAAGTAACGACATTTACTGTCTATAATCTCCAGCTGAAATATTACACACGGTGATTCCTTGCATTGGTTATTAATCTTCATTGGCCTCAAGTTGGCATCCATAAACTCTAGATCTGTCTTATATTTTCTGCATACAGAGTGTCACATGCATAAAGTCAATGAAAAGAAATTAAGTTTTCTAACCCTATTTTTTAATTTTCATTCTTGTGAAGTAAAAAACAAGCCTTATTTTTTACCATTATTTTCTTGCCAGAGATCATACACTTTCAATTGTGTCTGTGAAGAATATTTAGCTGCTCTAATGCCATTTCAAATATGAAACCTTGATCTGTCTTTATTACAATCTCTAGTTCTAGCTTAGGTGTGCCCTTGCCCGTGTTATATCCCTAATTTCAATATAGGTCTTAGCAGAAAGATAGTTGACTAGCTAAAGATTACTTCATTGATAGGACACAATAAATCTCCCCCTTGTGGTGGAAATAACTTTAGAAATTCCATAAAATTCTTCATTTAGCATGTTTTACACATTTTTAAAACTAAACGTACGTAAATACATACATACTATTACTGCTGCTGTCATCACTGCCATTAACACTACTAATAAAATGTGTAATTTAAATAAATTAACATTTAATGAATGATTTGACCTTGGAATTATATGACTTATAGAAGAATTATACTTACACCTCTATTATTATTTTTCTCAATGACACAATGTCCTCATTATGATGTTAGCCTATTTCCTAAGCTAACAGCTTATTAATAGATGAATATATTCCTATAAATTGTGACAATAATCACATAAAAATATGTATCAAGTAATAAATAGTGACAAAAACCATTCGTATCTACTATATAATCGTCTAATTCTGTCTGTAACGGAAATCCCGCGTCGCTGATTGGTCGCGCCGGGCCGGTCGCGACCAATCAGCGACAGGTGCAGTCGGGCCATGAATTGGCATGGAATTCGAACGACACACACCACCGCTACCATCGGGAGATCTGTGGTGCTGCGGGTCATTTCCTGCCGCACGGAGGTTAGCAGCGACGCAGCCAGGAGATGACCGGTGCAGCACTCAATGTGCGGATGGTAACCAGGGTCCAGAGGAGAGGAGACTCTCCTCCAGGCCCTGGGTACCATAAAACTGTAAAAAATAGAAATAAAATAAAAAATAGTGATATACTCACCTTCCGACAGCCCCCAAACTCTTTCTCGAAAGACCGCTAATGACTTTGCACTCTCGCGAGAGTGACATCATCTCTGGTCCTTCGCGCTAAGCAATACTGGGACCGGAAGATGCCGGGAGCATGGAGATGAGATCGGGGGCTGTCGAAAGGTGAGAAAAAACATTTTTATTTTTCTTATTATTTTTTACATTCTATTTTTTACTGTTGAGCTGCATAGGCAGCATCAATAGTAAAAAGTTGATCACAATTGTCAAACACTATGCTTGACAAGTGTGACCAACCTGTCAATCACATTCGAAGCGATGCTTCAAATCTCTTGGAATGCGCTTGAATTCCGCACGCAAAAATCATGTGAAAAACGCATTTTTTCAGCGGGAAAACGCATGCGAATTCAGGAGTTGCGGAGTTGCGGAAATGCTGTGGAAATTTCCGCAGCATTTCTGCAACGTGGGTACTTAGCCTCAGTGTGACATGTAGCAGTTACCAGGCCCCTGCTGTGAGATCGCCGATCATGGTGGATCGTCCTGGACCATCTTTTGAACGTCGGTCTCCCGCTGGCCATATTCTAGAATACCCGATGCGTTAGAATCGGGCCACCATCTAGTTAATTATATGTATCAAGAATCCACATGATTGCAGAAGTGTGTATGCATACTTAATTTTTTCTTTCTCTTTCTCTTTTGGTCTTTTCCAAAACCAATAAGAAAAAAAGCTAAAGTATTGTGAAACATTGTTGATGTTGGTATCCACTTCATCTGTTTTTATTTCTCGATGTCCATTTTACTTTCAGAAATATTCTCATCTTCCCCAACATTGAAATTCAAAGACGTTAATATCTAAGCAACTTTATTCGCCAGCTTTAACATTCAGAATGAACCATATAGATAGCAGTACATGGATACTTCCGACAGTTGTCTCTGGAGTGCAAGTTAAGACGTATCAAATGGAAAAAAACTAATGTTGAGCAAATTTGGTGAAATATGAATTCAGCAGCTTCATTGCATTTGCTAAGGAAATTTGATTTGCATTCTTAGTTAATAAACAAAATTCAATTATTTTTCCAAACCCCAGAACATTAAAGACATACCATGTTAAATAATATACATATTTTCATTTTTTACACAGTATGTAT
Organism: Dendrobates tinctorius; assembly: GCF_039654945.1. Classification (NCBI taxonomy): domain Eukaryota; kingdom Metazoa; phylum Chordata; class Amphibia; order Anura; family Dendrobatidae; genus Dendrobates; species Dendrobates tinctorius. Next base: position 12,134,032 of record NW_027361775.1, on the reverse strand, counting down.
TTTCCAAACTCCAGAGCATTAAAAAAATACTGTGCTAAAAAAAACAGTATTTTTCAACCTATAACCTGCACCGGACCATTAGATGCACCTAGGTTTTAGAGGAGGATATTAGGAAAAAAAATTGAAGCAAAATCTGTGGTCAATTCTGTACTTAATATCCCCTATCCTGGTAAATATGGTCCCCTCATTCCCATCCTGTTGCACATCTCCCCCTCATCAGTATCCTGGCATGCATGGCCCCCCTCATCCCTACCCTGGTATGCATGCCCCATTATCCCTATCCTGATATGTATGGCCCTCATCCCCATCCTGGTATGCATGCCTCCTCATCCCTAGCCTGGTATGCATGTCCTCATTATCTCTAGCCTAGTATGCATGGCCCCCTCATCCCTATCCTCGTAGAAATTGTCCACCTCATCCCAATCCTGGCAGGAATGATTTCCCTCATCCCTATCCTGGTATGCAGAGACCCCATCTTGTCCTAGTATGCATGGCCCATCCCTATCCTGGTATGCAGGGATGCCATCTTGTACTAGTATGAATGGCCCCATCCTTATCCTGGTATGCAGGGCACTGTGCCGCTCCAGATATGCATGGCCCCATCACAAAACATGAAAAACAAACTATTACACTTACCTTCCCTGTGCACCCTCGCAGCATCTTGTTCCAATGCCAGCAGCTAGCATGCTCACTGCTGTGCACATCAGGATTGTGTCAGCTGGGGAACATGTGACCACCCAGCAGCTGCAGGAAGCCAGCAGCTGACACTGTGCTTGATACTGAAGAGCAGTGAATATCTGCACGCACACAGCCCAGCGAGCAGAACAGTGAGTATTCCTTAGCTGCCCTTCGTCTTGCAAGCAGCGCATGATGTCCCTTCCATGCACTGCTTACAAGTATGAAGCAGCTGCTGGCATCAGAGCAAGATGCTGTAAGGGAACACTGGAAAGGTTAGTGTAATGGTTTGTTTTCTGATGGGGCCATGCATACCAGCATGGGGGTGAAGGTCAATCATACCAGGATAAGGTTCAGAGTGCACATGATGGCGGTGGCTGCAGCTGATAGGCCAAAAATGGGGTGACAGATCCCCTTTAAATTTCGCGCCAATATCGCTGATTGTGGCAAATCCGTGCGGCAGGAGATGAACCGCGGCAACCGTTGGGAGATCACCGGCTAGTGCTGCAGATCTCCTGGAGATAGCGGTGGCGTGCATCATTCGAATTCCATGCCAATTCATGGCCGGACTGCGCCTGTCGCTGATTTGTCACAAATGGTCAGGCGCGACCAATCAGCGACGCAGGATTTCCATTGCAAACAGACAGAATTAAATGATTACATAGTATATATGTATATATATTAGTGATGAGCGAGCATGCTTGCCACTACTCAGTATCGCTATACTTGTGGGACTTGGCGAGCACCAAGCATTTCCCGGATTATTTGGCGGGAGCTCGGGTCCCTGCCATGCATGTTTGGTGCTCTTTAGAGCACCAATCAACATGCAGTGATTGTTTGCCATGCACTGTAATGCCACAGACATCTTTGGTGTGGTATTAGAGTGACTGGCTGGCCACACAGCATCATGAGGTCTATATCAGACCTGGTGCAGCCCTGCTCAGCAGAGTCGCCTCTGGAATCAGACTGTGTACGGAGAGTTGCTGTTGAGATAGGGAGAGAGGGAGTGTTTTTATTTGTTGGTGTGCGTATACCATTGTTGAATCCACATATCCAGCTGAACCAACAGTTCTTCTAAGGACTAATTACAGGGTATATAGACTGCAGTGCTAGGTAGGCAGGGAGTGTATGTGGCTATATACACATCAGTGCAAGGCATGCAGGCTTTATAGATATCAGTAGCAGGCAGGCATTGTATGTGCCAAACTTCATTGCATACATCAAGAGGGTCCATTGCATTACTGTCTGCTGCTGCTACCTGTTACATATATTGACCATATATACCTAGCCCCAGGTATCAGTGACCAGGGATAATTTTTTTAGCATCTTAATCCTGATTATTTTATTCTAAAGCAATCCAGAGCCCCTCTTTTTTTTCTCCATTTGCTTGTGGACACTGCAGATCACAACCAGATCCTTTTCACAGAACAGCGTGAAAATCAAGCTATTTTAAACAAGGTTGCCCATCCCAGCCATCACATCTGAGTGGGCAGAAATTTCTGACAATTTTGTGGTACTGTTAAATTTTTTTGGAGTGGCTTTTAGAATTTCTTGACACCATTTCGCTGCCCAAAAATACTTAGCTGCCCAAAAAATATTTAGCTACAGGGCAGATATTTTACAACGGGTTTTGTCCGCCACACGGATGGCATATCATTGCGCTCAAAATTGTGCCATTTCAGGCCTCCATAGAATTTTTTTATTGTGTCTTAGTCTACTTGTTGACACAATTTAGCTGGATAAAAAACTAATAAAAAATACAGGCCACATATTGAACAGTCTGGTATCTCCATCAAGTGTCTGATCTATCTGTAGACTACAAATTGTGACATTTCAGGCCTCTATTCCACTCTATTTTCTGTCTGTTACCCTAGTTCTATACACTATTTTTGAGTAAAAAAATTAAAAAATACAGGCCACATATTGAACAGTCTGATATTTCCGTCAGACGCCCGATCTATCTATGGGCAACAAATTGTTGCATTTCAGACCTCCATTCCACTGTATTTGCTGTCTATTACCCTAGTTCTTTACACTATTTTGAGGTAAAAAAATAAAAAAAACAGGCCATATATTGAACAATCTGGTATCTCCGTCAGACCCCTGATCTATCTGTGGGCTACAAATTGTGGTATTTTATTCCTCCATTCTACTGAATTTGCTGTCTGTTACCCTAGGTCTATACACTATTTGGGGGTAAAAAATAAATAAGTACAGGTCACATATTGAACTGTCTGGTATCTCTGTCAGATGCTTGATCTATCTGTGGGCTACAAATTGTGGCATCTCAGGTCTCCATTCTACTGTATTTGCTGTCTGTTACCCTAGGTCTATACACTATTTTGAGGTAAAAAAATAAATACAGACCACATATTGAACAGTCTGATAACTCTGACAGACACCTGATCTATCTGTGGGCTACAAATTGTGGTATTTCAGGCCTCCATTCTACTGTATTTGCTGTCTGTTACCCTAGGTCCATACACTATTTTGGGGTAAAAAATAAATACCATATATACTCATGTATAAGCTGAGATTTTCAGCCCATTTTTTGGGGCTGAAATTCCCCCTTATCGGCTAATACGCGAATCATATACTGGGGGAGGGGGAGCAGGGGTGTCAGAGATCATACTCACACCCTCCTGGCTTGTCTCTGCAGCCCCCCTGTTTGTTCCATGCTCTCGGCGCCCCTGCTCTTCCTGCTTCAGCGGTCACCTGGTACCTCTAATTAAAGTCATGAATATGCGCTTATACATGAGTTTAATCAGCAGTACCATATGACAGCTGCAGCAGGAAGAGCAGCGGTGCAGAGAACATGGAACAAGCAGGGGGGCTGCAGAGACTGTGCCAGGAGGGGGTGAGTATGAATGGGGGAGCTATATTCACCTGTTCTTGGTTCCACCGCTGCACATCGCTCTGCTGTCTTGCTTCCTCTGCAATGACATTCAGGTCAGAGGGCGCGATGACATAGCTAGTATGCACCCTCTGCCTCAACAGTCATTGCAGAGCTCACAACTGGCAGTTACAGAGGTGAGTATACAGGTTTTTTTTGTTTTTTGTAACGGAGACAGCGGCAGCAGCAACATGATGGGGCCACTCACTGTCCTCATTATCTGGGGCCTCTCACTGTGCAGCAAAACTGGGGCCACTCACAGTGCAGCATTATCTGGGGCCACTCACTGTGCTGCATTATCTTGGGCAACTCACTGTGCAGCATTATCTGGGGCCACTCAATGTGCAGCATTATCTGGGGCCACTCACTGTCCTCATTATCTGGGGCTACACACTGTGCATTATCTGGGGCCACTCATTGTGCAGCATTATCTGGGGCCACTCAATATGCAGCATTATCTAGGGCCACTCACTGTGCAGCATTTTCTGGGGTCACTCACTGTGCAGCATTATCTGGGGCCACACACAGTGCAGCATTATCTGGGGCCACACACTGTGCAGCATTATCTGGGGCCACTCACTGTGCAGCTTAATCTAGGGCCACTCACTGTGCAGCATTAACTGAGGCCACACACTGTGCAGCATTATCTGGGGCCACTCACTGTGCAGCATTATCTAGGGCCACACACTGTGCAGCATTATCTGGCACCACACACTGTGCAGCATTATCTGGGGCCACACACTGTGCAGCATTATCTGGGGCCACACAATGTGCAGCATTATCTGGGGCCACTCACTGCGCAGCAAAACTGGGGCCACACACTGTGCAGCATTATCTGGCACCACTCACTGTGCAGCATTATCTGGGGCCACTCACTGTGTACCCTAGGCTTATACGTGAGTCAATAAGTTTCCCAGTTTTTTGTGACAAAATTAGGGGGGTCGGATTTTAAACGGGTCGGCTTATACACGAGTATATACGGTAAATACAGGCGATATATTGAACAGTTCGGTATCTCTGTGGGCTACAAATTGTGGCATATCAGTCCTCCATACTACTATATTTGCTGTCTGTTACCCTAGGTCTATACACTATTTTGGGGTAAAAAATAAAAAAATACAGGTGATATATTGAACAGTTCGGTATCTCTGTCAGACACCTGATCTATCTGTGGGCTACAAATTGTGGCATTTCAGGCCTTCATTTTACTTTATTTACTGTCTATTACCCTAGGTCTCTACACTGCATGCAGAATTATTAGGCAAGTTGTATTTGAGAGGATTCTTTTTACTATTGAACAACTATGTTCTCAATCAACCCAAAAGACTCATAAATATCAAAGCTTAATATTTTTGGAAGTTGGAGTGGGTTTTTTTTAGGTTTGGCTATCTTAGGAGAATATCTGTTTTTTCAGGTAACTATTACTGTGCAGAATTATTAGGCAACTTAATAAAAACCAAATATATACCCATCTCACTTGTTTATTTTCACCAGGTAAACCAATATCACAGCACAAAATTTAGAAATAAACATTTCTGACATTCAAAAAAAAAAATCAGTGACCAATATAGCCTCCTTTCTTTATAATGACACTCAAAAGCCTTCCATCCATAGATTCTGTCAGTTGCTTGATCTGTTTACAATCAACATTGCGTGCAGCAGCCACCACAGCCTCCCAGACAATGTTCCGAGAGGTGCACTGTTTTCTCTCCTTGTAGATCTCACATTTTATGAGGGACCACAGATTCTCTATGGGGTTCAGATCAGGTGAACAAGGGGGCCATGTCATTATTTTTTCATCTTTTAGACCTTTACTGGCCAGCCACTCTGTGGAGTATTTGGATGCATGTGATGGAGCATTGTCCTGCATGAAAATCATGTTTTTTCTTGAACGATACCGACTTCTTCCTGTACCACTGCTTGAAGAAGGTGTCTTCCAGAAACTGGCAGTAGGTCTGGGAGTTGAGCTTCACTCCATCCTCAACCCGAAAAGGTCCCACAAGTTCATCTTTTATGATACCAGCCCATACCAGTACCCCACCTCCACCTTGCTGGCGTCTGAGTTGGAGTGAAGCTCTCTGCCCTTTACTAATCCAGCCTTGGGCCCATCCTTCTGGCCCATCAAGAGTCACTCTCATTTCATCAGTCCATAAAACCTTAGAAAAATCAGTCTTAAGATATTTCTTGGCCGAGTCTTGACATTTTATCTTGTTTCTTGTTCAAAGGTGGTCATTTTTCAGCCTTCCTTACCTTGGCCATGTCCCTGAGTATGGCACACCTTGTGCTTTTTGATACTCCAGTAACGTTGCAGCTATGAAATATGGCAAAACTGGTGGCAAATGGCATCTTAGCAGCTTGACACTTGATTTTCCTAAATTCATGGGCAGTTATTTTGTGCCTTTTTTATCAACACTCTTCTTGCGACCCTGTTGGCTATTTGCCATGAAACGCTTGATTGTTCGGTGATCATGCTTCAAAAGTTTGGCAATTTCATGACTGCTTCATCCCTCTGCAGGACATCTCACAATTTTTGACTTTTCAGAGTTCGTCAAATCTTTCTTCAGACCCATTTTGCCAAAGGAAAGGAAGTTGCCTAATAATTAAGCACACCTTATATAGGGTTTTGATGTCATTAGACCACACCCCTCCTCAATACAGAGATGTAAATCACCTGATTTACATAATTGGCAGTTGGCTTCCAAGCCTATACAGCTTGCAGTAGAACAACATGTATAAAAAGGATGATGTGATCAAAATACTCATTTGCCTAATAATTCTGCACACAGTGTACACTCTTTTGGGGTAAAAAAAATAAATAAATACAGGCCACATATTCAACAGTCTGGTATCTCCGTCAGACTCCTGATTTACCTGTGCGCTACAAATTGTTGCATTTCAGGCCTCCATTCTACTGTATTTGCAGTCTGTTACCCTACTTCTACACACTTTTTTAGGGTAAAAATTAAAAAATGCAGGCCACATATTGAATAGTGTGGTATATCCATCAAACGCCTGATCTATCTGTGGTTTACAAATTGTGGCATTTGTGGCCTACAGTCACCTTTTTTGCTGTGTATTACCCTAGTTCTATAGACTATTTTGGGGTAAAAAAAGAAAAAATACAGACCACATATTGAACAGTGTGGTATCTTCGTCAGACGCCTGATGTATCTGTGGTTTACAAATTGCGGCTTTTCAGGCATACATTCCACTGTATTTGCTTTGTCTTACGCTAGTTATTGACACCAGTTTGATAACAAAATATAAATTTTTACCTACATTCCAGATATTTTAAAGTGTGGCTTTCCTGCACAAGGATCACTCACAAAATCGCTCTCAATTCAACCATTTGTATTGAACGTGGAAAATATTGTTGTCCATTTAAAATGGGCAAGGCACGAGGCAAGGGACGGGGAAGTGGATGTGATGGTTATGCTGCATGCAGAGGCCGAGCCCATTATTTAAGCTGAAATTGTGCCACAACAAACATCGACATCTTCTCACATGACCTTCCTGTCCGAATTCATAGGGGCCCGCAGAACAGCACTATTAAAACCAGAGCAGTGTCAAAAGGTTGTTGGTTGATAGCAGAAAATGTTTCCAGTCATTTTTCCACCACCACCAACATCCTGTCTTCCACACAGTCAAGTCTGAGTAGCCGTGACTCTGGACCGCATATTCCTCACCCTGATCACCTGGTCCACTTGTAGCGGGGCAAGATGAGATTGCATGTAGCGATGCACAAATATTTCAGCAGCCACGTTTACATGAAGGCGATGGTGGGAACATATCACAACAGGTGGACAATGATGAGACACAATTGATAGAAATTCAGGAGGAGGACCATGGTGTGGAAGTGGAAGCCGAGTTGGTGAATGATATAGTAACTGACCAAACCTGGCAGGAGGACATGAAGAGTGAGGACAGTAGCACACAGGGGGAGGGAGGTGTAGCACCCCAACAGGCAGGAAGAAGCACTGTGGTGTCTGCAGACAGAAGGTGGACAACCATTCCTCATAACACCAACACAACGGAAGGAGGCAGTACAACTGTTAGGTCTTCCCGAGTACGGTTGTTTTTTAAGACTCTGCCGATAACCCCAAACAGGCCATTTGCATCAGCTGCCATGTCCGCATCAGCAGGGGTAGCAAAACTTTCAGCCTGACCACCACCAGCATGATCAGACACATGGCAACAAAGCACCAAACTTTGAGGGCCGAACACCAGGCTCCATGAACAGTGTCTGTGGGTGAAAACATTACTTCTTCCATTGTTGTCCGTGCAAGCCAATTCACTGTCCATGCTGCATGCGAAGATGCCTCCTGCCCTGCACCTGTCGTTGCCCACAGTCAACTACCACCATCATCAAGCAAGTACATGTCCTTGTCCCAGCGCAGCATTCATTTCTCCATACCCCAGTCATTCGAAGGCAAGCGTAAATACTCAGCCAACGCCCTACATGCCACAGTAATAAATTCACACAATTCTCATCTGCTTGTGCTTAAAATGTTGCCTTTAGGCTCTTTGATTCAGAAGTGTTCTGCAACCTGATGGCGGCGGCCATATCAAGGCACTCTGTTTCCAGCCACCACTATTTCTCCCAGTGTTGAGTTACTGGGAAAGTCCTCCTAACCACAGACACGCGGACAAGTGCTTGTGGGCAGGGACACTACAGCTCACTGACAGCACACTGGGTTAACATAGTGGAAGCCGGGACCCAGGGGGACCTTGGGATGGAACACATCCTCTCAACGCCGAGAATTGCGGGCCCTATCTCAATCAGGGTTGCCCCCACAGTCTACAGCTCCTGCAATTCATCCTCCTCCTCCTCTTCAGCCTCCATCACCGAAATGACCACATCAGTCACAAGCTGGCAGCGCTGCAACACTGCCTCAGCCAAGAGTTAACAGGTTGTACTGAAGCTAATATGCTTAGGTGACAAACCACACAATGCTGAAGAGTTGTGGACAGCTCTGAAAGAGCAGGCAGATGTGTGGCTGACACTGCTGAACCTACAGCCAGGCATGGTCATGTGTGACTATGGCTGGAACCTGGTGGTGGCTCTGAGGTGAGACGAGCTCACACACGTACCAGGCCTGGCCCATGTGCTTAACCTTGTTGTTAAACGATTTCTCAAAAGCTACCTGGACCTGCCGAATCTGCTTGTCAAAGTATGCTGCCTATGTGCCCATTTTAGAAAGTCAGTTGCAGCATCTGCCGCCCTTGCCGTGTTTCAGCAGCATTTGAAGATTCCTGCTCACCGACTGGTGTGTAAAGTTTCCACGCGTTGGAACTCAATACTGCACATGTTGGAAAGGAGTTGTGAGCAGAAGAGGGTAGTTGTTGCCTACCAGCATCAACAGGGCCATCAGTATTCAGTTCAGAGATAAGACATATGTACCATCCTACGAAACTCTTAGGCATCCACCAAGATGTTGAGCAGCAATGACGCCATAACTAGCATCACCATCCCACTTCTTTGTCTTCTGAAATGCTCTCTGCTCATAATCAAAGAGATGGCATTGCAGGCTGAGCATGATTAGTTGGAGTAAGGAGGCATACAGGGTGATTACACCTAGCCCAGCCTCATGTCATCCCAACGTCGATTCATTGGCAATGAGAAGAGGAGGAGGAAGAACAGGAGCTACTTTCATGCGCTATAGAAGGTACAACAAACACTTCTGTCATAAAGTATGTTCAGTGTGGATGGCCTGAGGACAGGGAGGAGGAGGAGAAGGAGAGCATAGTCAGTCATCCTCTTGGAGAAGACACGGAATTCTTGCCTGTTAGCAGTCTGCCACGCATGGCTGACTTTATGTTGTGCTGCCTTTCCCGTGATCCTAATATTGTCAAAATTTTGGCTGATAGTCATTACTCATTGGGGACACTTCTAGACCCATGCTACAAGGAGAGCTTTCAATCTCTTCTTCCAGAGGCAGACAGGTGTACTAAAATGTTGCAGTACCAGAAGGCCCTTGTTACGGAATTATTAAATAAATTCCCATCTGAAAATGCTGGCACAGAAGTCACAGTTCGTTGGACAAGCAAGGAGAACAGGTAAGAGAGACACATCTCCAATACAGCATAGGCAGGGGAACACTGGCAAAGTTCTGGGAGAGTTTTCTCAGACCCTCCCGTCGCAGTGACCCTTTGACGCGTGGTACTTTCACAAGGTGTGCAAAGTTTTGGAAGATGGTGAGGGAGTACCTTGCTGACCGTTCCAATGTCTTCCAAGATTCCTCTTTGCCTTCTAATTATTGGGTCTCAAAGCTGGATATGTGGCATGAATTGGCTCTCTATGACTTGGTGGTCCTGGCCTGTTCTGCTGCAAGCATTTTGTCAGAGCGCATCTTTAGTGCCGCTGCTGGAATTATAACTGCTAAGCGCATCTGCCTGTCAACTGAAAATGTGGCATGAACTAGCTCTCTATGCCTTGGTGGTCCTGGCCTGTTCTGCCGCAAGCATTTTGTCAGAGCGCATCTTTAGTGCCGCTGCTGGAATTATAACTGCTAAGCGCATCTGCCTGTCAACTGAAAATGCTGACAGGCTGACTTATAAAAATGAACAAGGGCTGGATTGGACCAAACTTCTGTACACCACCGCATGATAACAGTGAAACCTAACCTCAAATCCAGTGTCTTTTTTGGGAGGTATATTCCCATGCACCTCTTCACACCCACACATGGGTATATGCTTCCTGATTTTGGCTATTTGCTGTTATCCTTCTTCTCCCCTCATCCTCATCATAGAAATTTTTACTTGGGTGTTTATGATGCGCTTCTTAAAAATGTTTACACTCTATGTTGAGGTGTCCCCCACAGGGGAAAATGTTTTTCAGCCTATACACTTTGTGTATGGGCATTACAAGAATAGGAGACCCGCTCCTATAAACTGGGAAAACATTTTTCGGAGGCCATCCTCCATGTCTCCTCCGACACCATCACTGGATCACCAGCACGAACGTGTTCAGTGATGCAACAGCCAAGTAATTTTTTCAAGGGTGTTTATGATGCCCGTTCAAAAATGTTTACACTCTATGTTGAGGTATCCCCCAAGGGGAAAATGTTATTCAGCCTATACACTTAGTGTATGGACATTACAAGTATAGGAGACCTGCTCTTTTAAACCAGAAAAACAGTTTTAGTAGGCCATCCTCCACGTCTCTTCCGACACCACCACTAGATCAGCAGTGGTCCATGATGCAACAGCCACTATAGTTTTTGCAAGGGTGTTTATGATGGCCGTAAAAAAATATTTACACAGTAGATTGATATGTTCCCTCCAGGGGAAAAAGTTTTTCAGCCCATACACTTAGTGTATGGGAATTACAAGTAGAGGAGACCTGCTCCTTTAAACTGGGAAAACATTTTTTGAAGACCATACTCCACATTTCTTCCTTGGGGGATTGGAGTGTGTGCAAATTTTCGGCAGACCTCGCATTCACTTCATGGGCAAACTTTAGGTGACTTATAAATTTCAGAATATTGGGAACTTTGGTTTTATGTGGCCATCCAGAACATGTGTTGAAAGGCTTATCGGGGCGTGTGTAACTTTGGGGCAGGGTAGGCATTGCATTCAATGCATAAGCAAACAGTATGGGAGTACCAAATGAATAATGTAAACTTGATTTTCCTGTGGCCATCCAGTACCTTGGTTCAAAGGCTTACTGGGGTGCTGTAACTTTAGTGCAGGGCATGCCTTGCATTCAATGCATAAGCAAACAGTATGGGAGTACCAAATGAATACTGGGAACTATGGTTGCATGTAGTCATCCATGACATCTGTTCAATGGGTTTTTGGGGTGCGTCCAAATTTTGGGCAGCCCCGCCACTCACTGCATATGCAATAGCAGTATAAGAGATCCAATGTTTAATAATGGGAACTTCAAAGCATAGCCGGCTGATGGTTCTCTAAGAATAATGAGGGCCGACTGCTAGCCCTATAAAAATAGACTTTGTGACTTTCAGAGTCCCTCCTTCATAAATGAAACAGGATGTCTCCAACCAGGAATTAATCCGCACAGCAAGAAAATGCATTCATTGTGCACATGCCTGAGTGAACTGCCTCCTAAGAGTGCGTGCAGTATAAGAAGTTCTCCATAGACCGGGGTGCCACTCCAAAGCAATAGGCACAACAACTTCACCAAAAAAGAAATACAGATGGCACTCACCGGTTAAAATCTTCTTTATTCTATTTCTTTAAAACATCGGCATAGGGAGGATGGGAGCAGGAGTGGAGATGACGACAGCTGTTTTGCGCTGCAGTGGCGCTTCTACTGGTCTCCAGCGTGAAACAGCTGTCATCATCTCCACTCCTGCTCCCATCCTCCCTATGCCGATGTTTAAAAGAAATAGAATAAAGAAGATTTTAACCGGTGAGTGCCATCTGTATTTCTTTTTTGGTGAATAATGAAACAGGATGTGTTTGATGATATGTCACACATCACATGGCCAGATAAGGTTGTAAACTGTTAAAATGACATTTCCCAGTGAATGCATTAGTCTTGGTTGAAAGCACTGCTAAAGTTAAAAAACGCATCAAAACGATAAAATAGCCCAAGTGGTGGAGGAAAATTTTTGTTTTGGGTTAATTATTCTGCCTTATATAAAAGTCATTACCCTGTAAAGGATGTTCCTTAACATATTTCACAGGAAAATCCATTTTGGTTTCGTTTTTGTATGTTTTTTGGTGCACCTGTTAGAATGACGTAAGGCTCTGACAACATTGTTTACAGCTGTGACCTGGAAGACAGAAATGCTTCCAAGGGCATTCCCCCTGATGTTCCCATGGCATTTGCGCTCTGTTTCCATCATTTTCTGATGCTTTTAGACTTTAAATGGATCCCCAGGGGAGGTCACGGTAAAAATTCTCGGTTTTCCCATAAACTTACATTGGGCTCGTTGCTCGGGTTGAGCACCTGAGTATTCCAATTTGCTCAACCCAAGCAAAGAGCACCCGAGCATTTTAGTGCTTGCTAATCACTAATATATATATGGGTGTATATATATATAATGTGGTGTAGTGACCACTGTGTCTGCGGGGGGACGCTGTGTGGGTGGTCCAGGACAGGCATATAAGTAGAGTTGAGCGACTTTGGTCGGATCGGGTTTCATGAAACAAAATTTGTTTCAGGTGAAACTGGTCCGACTAAAGCAAAAAAAGTCAGAATTTCGTCCAAAATGTGACCCCAATGCAAGTCAATGGGGAATAAAAGTCGGTATTGAGCGGATGACATTCATCCACTCAATGCCGCCTTTTATTCCCTATTGACTTGCATTGGGGTCAGGTTTTGGACGAAATTCCGACTTTTTATGCTTTAGTGAGACCAGTTTCATCTGAAACAAATTTTGTTTCATGAAACCCGATCCGACCAAAGTCGCTCAACTCTACGTATAAGCATTTCCAGTGTCCTGATAGGAGTAGGATGCTGAATGATAGTAATGTATCTCAAGGTGGGTGGCCTTGAGATGAAGACTTGTGTATGTGTTGATCAGCAGTGATACTGCTGAGGTTCCTTGTCAATGTCTTAGGGAAGTCTTCAGGTAGCTGGAGAGATGGGCGAGACCAGCTACCTACAAATCCACCCAGGGGTGTGTCTGAAAACGCTGGTAGTAAAAGACTATGTGAATGTGAAGGCCCTGTGATGAGGTCATAGCCATGTGACCCGGTGGGCATGGCTATGGACTATATAAGGTGGACAGGGTAGGTCACATGAGTGAATGCTTGGACCCGGTTGGTCCGTTGTGGAAGGTCCCACTGGGAGATGGGGCCTCCTGCCTGACAGCACGTGAATGCTGTAAGTAATGGCTGCAAGTGTCTGACAGTTCACAGGGAGAGGGAATGAATGTCTGCAGTGAGCTGAAGCAGCCAGGAGGTAACCCTGACAGGGTGAGATATCTGTGAGGCTGAAGAGCCTGAGTACTGGACATTGTGTCCTTCCTCGCCATCTCCAACTTTCCTTCCTCGCCATCACCGAAACCTGGCTCACCCCTTCTGACACAGCCTCTCCTGCTGCACTTTCATATGGTGGCTTCCACCTTTCTCACACCCCCCCGCCCCACCAGCAAACATGGCGGAGGAGTTGGTCTTCTCCTGTCAGATACCTGCTCCTTCACCCCAATCCCACTGTCACCCTCTGTTACCCTCCCTCCCTTTGAGGTGCACTCTGTGCGCATCTACTCCCCCTCCAACCTCCAACTGGCTGTCATCTACCGGCCCCCAGGGCCTGCCACCACCTTCTTTGACCACTTCACCACCTGGCTACTTCATTTCCTTTCCGCGGACATCCCTACTATCATCATGGGCGACTTCAACATCCCCATTGACACTTCCCTCTCAGCTTCCACTAAACTTCTATCTCTCACTTCCTCCTTCGGCCTCACTCAATGGTCTTCCACAGCCACCCACAAAGATGGCCACACACTGGACCTCATCTTCACCCGCCTCTGCTCCCTATCTAACCTCTCTAACTCACCTGTTCCTCTCTCTGACCACAACCTTCTCACATTCTCTTCCCTCTCCACTCCATGTCTACAATCCCCACCCCACAAACTTTCACACCCTCGCAGAAATCTTAAACACCTTGACCTACACTCATTCTCTGAATCCCTCCTCCCTCTCACAGATATACACTCACTGGCCACTTTATTAGGTACACCATGCTAGTAAGGGGTTGGACCCCCTTTTGCCTTCAGAACTGCCTCAATTCTTCGTGGCAGAGATTCAACAAGGTGCTGGAAGCATTCCTCAGAGATTTTGGACCATATTGACATGATGGCATCACACAGTTGGCGCAGATTTGTCGGCTGCACATCCCTGATGCGATTCTCCCGTTCCACCTCATCCCAAAGATGCTCTATTGGATTGAGATCTGGTGACTGAGGAGGCCATTTGAGTACAGTGAACTCATTGTCATGTTCAAGAAACCAATCTGAGATGATTCGAGCTTTATGACATGGCGCATTATCCTGCTGAAAGTAGCCATCAGATGTTGGGTACATTGTGGTCATAAAGGGATGGACATGGTCAGCAACAATACTCAGGTAGGCTGTGGCGTTGCAACGATGCTCAATTGGTACCAAGGGGCCCAAAGAGTGCCAAGAAAAAATTCCCCACACCATGACACCACCACCACCAGCCTGAACCGTTGATACAAGGCAGGATGGATCCATGCTTTCATGTTGTTTACGCCAAATTCTGACCCTACCATCCGAATGTCGCAGCAGAAATCGAGACTCATCAGACCAGGCAACGTTTTTCCAATCTTCTACTGTCCAATTTCGATGAGCTTGTGCAAATTGTAGCCTCAGTTTCCTGTTCTTAGCTGAGAGGAGTGGTACCCAGTGTGGTCTTCTGCTGCTGTAGCCCATCTGCCTCAAAGTTCGACGCACTGTGCGTTCAGAGATGCTCTTCTGCCTACCTTGGTTGTAACGGGTGGCAATTTGAGTCACTGTTGCCTTTCTATCAGCTCGAACCAGTCTGCCCATTCTCCTCTGACCTCTGGCATCAACAAGGCATTTCCGGCCACAGAACTGCCGCTCACTGGTTTTTTTTTCTTTTTCGGACCATTCTCTGTAAACCCTAGAGATGGTTGTGCGTGAAAATCCCAGTAGATCAGCAGTTTCTGAAATTCTCAGACCAGCCCTTCTGGCACCAACAATCATGCCACGTTCAAAGGCACTCAAATCACCTTTCTTCCCCATACTGATGCTCAGTTTGAACTGCAGGAGATTGTCTTGACCATGTCTACATGCCTAAATGCACTGAGTTGCCGCCATGTGATTGGCTGATTAGAAATTAAGTCTTAACACACAGTTGGACAGGTGTACCTAATAAAGTGGCCAGTGAGTGTAAGTTCCTTACACAATGCGGATGACGCTGCTGCTCTATATAACACCACAATAGCTGTAGCTTTGGAATCTGCTGCCCCACTTACACCTACCAAAGCTCGCAAAATTAACAGACAGCCCTGGCACACCAGCCTGACCAAAGAACTGAGGCGAGCTTCCAGGGCTGCTGAGCGCAGATGGAAAAGATCCCACTCCAACGAGCACTTCATCGCATTCAAACAGTCTCTCACTACTTTCAAGACCACACTTGCCACAGCTAAACAAACCTACTTCTCATCGCTCATATCCGCCCTGTCTCACAACCCTAAACAGTTATTCAACACCTTCAATTCTCTCCTCTGTCCCCCAGCACCTCCTCCCTCCCCACTCATCTCAGCTGAAGACTTTGCCTCATTTTTCAAGCAGAAGATTGATAACATCAGAGACAGTTTTGGTCAACAACCCCCAGAGCCCCTTCTCCCGACTTCCCAGCCCTCCACCTCCAAAACCAACTTCTCCACCATTACAGAAGATCGACTCTCCACTCTAATCTCAAGATCACATCTCACCACTTGTGCACTTGACCCAATCCCTTCCCACTTCATCCCAAACCTCACCACAGTCTTCATCCCAACCCTAACCCATTTCTTCAACCTATCACTAACAACTGGTGTTTTCCCCTCAAGCTTTAAACATGCCTCAATCACACCTATCCTCAAAAAGTTCTCTCTTGACCCATCCTCTGTATCTAGCTATCGCCCTATATCACTTCTCCCCTACGCCTCCAAGCTACTGGAACAACACGTCTACCTTGAACTGTCCTCCCATCTCTCTTCTTGCTCCCTCTTCGACCGCTTACAATCTGGCTTCCGGTCACACCACTCCACCGAAACTGCCCTTACTAAGGTCACCAATGACCTCTTAACCGCCAAGAGCAAGCGACACTACTCTGTCCTCCTCCTCCTGGACCTGTCGGCTGCCTTTGACACAGTGGACCATTCCCTACTATTACAGACCCTCTCATGCCTTGGCATCACAGACTTGGCCTTGTCTTGGATCTCATCATACCTAACAGACCGGACATTCAGCGTCTCCCACTCACACACCACCTCCTTACCTCACCTCCTATCTGTCGGAGTCCCACAAGGTTCAGTCCTAGGACCCCTGCTCTTCTCCATTTACACCTTTGGCCTGGGACAGCTTATAGAATCTCATGGCTTTCAGTATCATCTCTATGCTGATGACACACAGATCTACATCTCTGGACCAGATATCACCTCCCTGCTAACCAGAATCCCTCAATGTCTGTCCACTATTTCATCCTTCTTCTCTACCAGATTTCTGCAACTTAACATGGACAAAACAGAATTCATCATCTTTCCCCCATCTCACGTGACCCCCCCAACGAACCTATCCATTAAGTAAATGGCTGCCCACTCTCCCCAGTCCCACAAGCTCGCTGCCTCGGGGTAATCCTTGATGCTGATCTCTCCTTCAAACCACATATCCAAGCCCTTTCCACTTCCTGCCGACTTCAACTCAAAAATATTTCACGAATCCGTTCATTCCTCAACCAAGAATCTGCAAAAACCCTAGTCCATGTCCTCATTATCTCTCGCCTTGACTACTGCAACCTCCTGCTCAGTGGCCTCCCCTCGAACACTCTCGCACCCCTCCAATCTATTCTAAACTCCGCTGCCCGACTAATACACCTGTCCCCCCGCTATTCCCCAGCTTCTCCCCTCTGTCAATCCCTTCACTGGCTCCCCATTGCCCAGAGACTCCAGTACAAAACCCTAACCATGACATACAAAGCCATCCACAACCTGTCTCCTCCATACATCTGTGACCTTGTCTCCCGATACTTTCCTGCACGCAACCTCCGATCCTCACAAGATCTCCTTCTCTACTCCCCTCTTATCTCCTCTTCCCACAATCGCATACAAGATTTCTCTCGCGCATCACCCCTACTCTGGAACTCTCTACCACAACATATCAGACTCTCACCTACCATCGAAACCTTCAAAAAGAGCCTGAAGACCCACCTCTTCCGACAAGCCTATAACCTGCAGTAACCACCGATCGACCAAACCGCTGCATGACCAGCTCTACCCTCGCCTACTGTATTTTCACCCATCCCTAGTAGATTGTGAGCCTTCGCGGGCAGGGTCCTCTCTCCTCCTGCACCAGTTATGACTTGTATTGTTCAACATTATTGTACTTGTTTTTATGTATACCCCTCCCTACATGTAAAGCGCCATGGAATAAATGGCGCTATAACAATAAATAATAATAATAATAATTGTGTAACCTGTGTGACCACAGGCTTAACAGAGGTAAGCTCTGTCATGAACGCTATGCTGATTATATGAACTTTATGTTGCTGCTGTGGGTTTATGATGCCGGAATAAACCGCATGTATTGTTATTGTTTTATGGAAAACCCCTGCCGGATCTGATTATTTGGCTGCCAAGCGAGTGTTCCCAACCTTGATTGACAGCGCTACCTTAAAATTGGTGGAGAATGCTATGGGCAGTGTTGTAGCCTTGTTGCTAGGAGCAACGGAAGAGGACTGCAAAATTCATTTGCTAAGGGCAACGGTTTCTAAAGGCACATGGTGCAGTGCTGGCAATGCCGAGCCAGGAGGGTTGACGGTCTTGAAAGCCGTGTGAGATATACTGACCGGGGTCAGCGGAAAAGACTTATAGGACACCTCTGCGGTAGAGGGGTTCGAGAACCTGCGTGGCCAGCAGGTGACGGTCGTGAAAGTCGTGTGGTATGCTGACCAGGGTCAGAGAAAGAGACTTTGGATTGCTATAGGGTGCCTCTGTGGATATGAGGTACCCGAGGACCTGTGTGGCTGACAGAGGTAACGGACAGGTATTCGTGTTGTACTGACTGGGGTCAGTGAGAGAGACTGTGTACCTGGAGGGTTCAGTGTGCAAAGATCCTGGAGGGTCAGTGTTGGGAGGTTCTGGGAGAAGAATCGGATCCCTGGAGCGCGTGTGACTTTGGACCTGGTGAGGCGTGAGTGTTGGGCAGTCTCAGGCAGAGACAGATGTCCTGAATAGCACCCGCTGAGCCCCTGGACCTGGTGAGGTCAGTGTGTTGGGAAACCCTGGGAGGAGGGTCGGCTCCCTGAATAGCTCCAGGGGCGCCCTGTGTGTTGGACGGTCTCAGGAGAGAAGACAGATGTCCTAAAGAGAACACAGACAGGACACATGAGTTTTGTGTTGCATGTGTGTTTTTTTTTCTTTTCCCTGTCAAGTCAGCCTGCGGTGGCTCAGTGGGGGTCAAGAAGGTCACAAGCGGCTTGCTGTAACTCAGTGGAGTTACGAAGGTGACAAGCGGCTTACTGTAACTAGGCGGGGTTGCGAAGGGGACAAGTGGCTTCCTGTAACTCGACGGGGTTACAAAGGTGACACCAGCAGTGGTGCCAGCAAGGACTTGTGTGGTATCGTAAAAGACACAAACAGTTTTGGTGTGAACTGTAGTCTAAGAAGACCTGTAGAATGGACATGGGGAAATCCTGAAAGGGGGCGGTGGCTCAAATAGGTGTGGTAGCCCAAAAGGGGGTGGAGTCCCAGAGGGGGCGGTGACCCAAATTGGGGAGGTAGCCCAAAAGGGGATGGAGTCCCAGAGGGGTCGGTGACCCAAACTGGGGTGGTAGCCCAAAAGGGGTGGAGTCCCAGAGGGGGGCAGTGACCCAAATTGGGTTGTTTCAGGAAATGGCAGCACTGGTTGCCTCAGTGGGTATGTCTGGGGAACCGCAGTGTGTGTGTATGACTTTTGAAGAATTGGGGACAGTCTTTCCAGATAATGACGGGCCGCTGGTGTGTACCGTGATATTGCACCGAGAAGGAATCTCTGGACGGTTTGACTCAAAGAGTCAGGTGACTCTGACAGGAACTCCTCTCACTTTCTCTCTGACTGAGAGAAACGTCAGGGTTCGCTGTAAGCACAGGGTCATGGAGGACTATGCAGTAGACAGAGTAATGTTTGAGGGGACCAAAGGTGGTGAGTGCCAAGGGGGCGGGATACCACGTTACTTAGTGCATGCCTTGGAGAGGGGCTGGGACTTTGTTTTGTTTGATGACGTATGGTCGGACGATGAAGATGTTTTGACTGTGGGGCCATCAGACACTGAGATGGTGACACCTCCTAAAGTGGACAGGTCAGAGGTAGAACTGACCGGAAGAAGAGGTACATCTGCCCAACTTACGGAACTAACGTCTCGTGACATGACGGATGGTGACATAACTGACGAGACAACTGGGGTAAAAACACAGCTAGACGGTAATGGGACGATCCACTCGACTGACGGGACTGACCCAGTGGTACCCTTTGACAATATAATTAAAGAGGTACTGGTGCGACACGTGCTGGCCAGAAGGGAACAAGATCATGAGATGCAGTTAATAAAAGAAACAGTGGAAGAACATCTCAAACGAGAAAGAGTCCTGAGACAAATCGCCGAACACAGGGTGGAGGGGCTCGAGAAAGAAGTCTTGGAGCTCAGAGGTCACCTGTCCACCTGGCAAAGCGTGAACAAGACCCTTAGGGAAGAGATGGAAGAACTCAGAGGAGTTTTAAAAGGTCTTCTGCGGGAGAAGAGCTTGGACGAAGATTTACAGCGGCTGGGCCCGAGTGATAACAAGACGGAACTGCCAGTATCCATCTTGGCAAAGGGTCGTGAAGAAATAAAATCTCATGAAGTTTGTAAGCTAAGAACTGAAGAAGACAGTCACCCGGTCGGGACAACTGTATTGAGGGAAGTGTCCGTGGTAAAGCCAGAGCCTTCAGTCCAGAAAGAGAGCAAGACCAGGAACTTCAAGTCTGTGACTAATGTACCAGAAGACAAGCAGGAAGCCTGTACTGAGGAAGGTGTGCATGAGTGTTATGATAAGTCACCGAAGGAGGAAAAAACAAAATACCAGCTAAGTCCAGAATAACCAGAGAGGTTGGCAGCTATCGGATTGCAGACCCCTGAACCTATCCACAACAACTAGCAGTAGCCGTGGGGGGTTCCTACGGTGCCCTAGACCCCTCGATCACAGCCGGAGAACTATATAGCCTAAAGACAGAAAGGGGAAAAACTAAACTGCCCCAGAGCAGACCCCAAAGCAATAGGCAGCCCCCAACATATAATGACGGTGAAGCAAGATGAAAACACTAACACAGATAGAAAGATAGGTTGAGCAAATGATGGGGCCCAAGCTAACTACATAGGACAGGATAGGAAAGCTGTTGTCTGCCATCCGCAAAAACCCTATAAAAATGAGCCAACCGACTGATAGGAAACACAGGCCCTGAAGTCGCTAGGCTTCAAAAGACTATATCAGCACTCAGGTATATTCTGAAGACAGAGCAAAAGATCAACAGATCATAGACAAAAATGGAATTCAGCTCACCCCCGGCCGGGGATGGCAGAACTCCCAAAAAACAAGACAAAACAAAAACAAACTGAAGAGTACAAAGCAGAGCAGAAAAACTTAGCTTTGAGATGCAGGAATCAGACTGGTCTCCAAGAATCCAGCAGGAAAATCACCAGCCAGGAAGAAGGGCATCGGCAGCCTTATATCCAGTCCTCAATTCCAGCCACCCAGTCATCATCTAGCTGCCCAGGTGTCTGATAATCAGCCTCACTACCTTCCTTCACCAGAGGAGGGAGTTCATCAGACCTCAATAGTGAAGGGAAAAATGAACTCACAACACATGAGGCTTTTAAAGAGGCGGTCAAGGTGTGTATGGTGCACTGGGCACCTGAGACTCAGCAGTTGGTGATAATATCAGCCAGGGAAGATACAGCAAACCGAGTAGCTGTCCTGAAAGAGATGCATTTGCAATGTCTCCACGCCAAACAGTTGGTCAGGCAGAGTAATATGAAAGTTGCTTGACACCTAGAGTTAGCAAGAGGGGCTATGGATCGGCTGGGTTTGTGGAAAGATGTAATTTTGATACCCAAAAGTCTGATTGTGAGAATCATTGGAAGACTCGGGAAGGTAATGCAAGACCTTGTAAATATCTCTGGTGTGGTGAGGGAGAGGATCCCTCCTGATGATGAAGACCAGGTATCCAGTGAAGAGGGTAGGATTCCTATCATAGTGGTTGGCTCCGTGGAAAGCCTGAGAAACTTTTGGATGCTCTTGGAGTATCGAGTGGGGTACCTGCAAGAGGTTGAGAAGTTGAGGCTGGACCGTCGGCGGATCAATAAAGAGGTACGGAACACCAGGTGGCGGCCGCCTTCAACCCAAGATGTAAGGACCTGAAGGGTTCCTCCAAGTAGTGACATGGCAGATGGCCAAAGAATGTAAGCAAGTGGCAGTTTGACAGGCCGTACGAGGCTGAGAGACCTTAGTTCCTGTGAGACGCTGAATGGGTCAGACTCAGGCCAGACAGTAGGCTCGATTAAGACTTATGACCGCACCAACCGGAAGAGCCGGTCAGTGAGAGAAAGGAGTGTGGTGACTAAACAGTGTCTGATGATGCAGACAGACTGTGACTGGAGGGGCCAAGATCAGGGCCGATATTCTGACCACTGGGGGCAGGGAGGCCTAACGTAAAGATGAGGCCGGATGACAGACGGAGACGGTTATCTCGACCTGTGGGGCAAGGTGTAATGAGTGCCCAGTCCAGCGATCCCGGGGTAATGTTGTGTGTTCAACCCCACAAGTTTGAACAGAGGGGGGAGGTATGTGCTGTAGTGACCACTGTGTCCGCTAGGGGGCACTGTGTGGGTGGTCCAGGACAGGCATATAAGTGTCCTGATAGGAGTAGAATGCTGAATGATCGTAATGTATCTCAAGGTGGGTGGCCTTGAGAGGAAGACTTGTGTATGTGTTGATCAGCAGTGATACTGCTGAGGTTCCATGTCAATGTCTTAGGGAAGTCTTCAGGTAGCTGGAGAGATGGGCGAGACCAGCTACCTACAAATCCACCCAGGGGTGTGTCTGAAAACACTGGTAGTAAAAGACTATGTGAATGTGAAGGACCTGTGATGAGGTCATAGCCATGTGACCCAGTGGGCGTGGCTACGGACCATATAAGGTGGCCAGGGCAGGTCACATGAGTGAATGCTTGGACTCGGTTGGTCCATTGTGGAAAGTCCCACTGGGGGATGGGGCCTCCTGCCTGACAGCATGTGAATGCTGTGAGTATTGGCTGCTAGTGTCTGACAGTTCCCAGGGAGAGGGAATGAACGTCTGCAGTGAGCTGAAGCAGCCAGGAGGTAACCCTGACGGGGTGAGATATTTGTGAGGCTGAAAAGCCTGAGTACAGGACATTGTGTAACCTGTGTGACCACAGGCTTAACAGAGGGAAGCTCTGTCATGAACGCTATGCTGATTATATGAACTTTATGTTGCTGCTGTGGGTTTATGATGCCTGAATAAACTGCATGGATTGTTATTGTTTTATGGAAAACCCGTGCCAGATCTGATTATTTGGCTGCCAAGCGAGTGTCCCCAATCTTGAATGACAGCGCTACCTTACAATATATATATAATATCATTTAACTGAGTGTCAGCTATGCGTTCCACAACTAGTTCTGAAACCCATAAAAACCTTTTTTATTTTTCCTGCGCTGTATGTTAACCTGTTCGGTCTGATCCGACGAGAGTTGTCTCTGTTTCAACTGAGGGCAAAGCTGAAAATCAGTAGTGTGCATGGCCACAAAATACTTCTGGGGCATAGGGAACAACTGCTTGTGCCGGGGGTTTCATAACTAGTTGTGGAACGCATAGCTGACAATCAATTAAATGATATTTTTACCTAGTAGGCCAAAAAAGTGCTTACAGGTTCCCTTTAAAGTTGCATACATGTGCCAGTTTTATGTTAACATCTGTAGAGTGGGAGGGAAGATGTCCACCTTATCTCCACCTGCAGAGCCGGCACTATCGTGTGCTGACAGGACTTGTGCAATGACACAGTCATATGGTCTAAGTTTAAATAGCTGGACATGCAAGGCAGTGAGTGGGTGTGTTGTGGTTTGGAGAGGAAAAACTCCAAACGATGGCTCCAGGTGGAGCTGAAGACACATGGTGGTCTGAGTGGGTGAATCCCTCAGACATAAGGCTTTGCAATACATCATCTTTTTTTGTTTTGGTATTATGCCAGAAAGGCCATGTTTACTTTGCTGAACCCTGCTATGGTTTATGCTATTCCACAATAAAACAGCAGTTGATTTACCACAAGAAGTGTTCCTGTGTCTACCTTTGGAAGTAGCTGAGTCAACCCCTCACAATATATGCTTACCAGGCATGGCAGTTGTGGTGAATGGGGTTCCATGGTCGCTGCTGGCGGAGGCAGGAGTGAGATGATGCTGCGGACCTCAGGCTAGGAAGAAAAGGTGATAGCAGGTGCGACACGGCAAGTGTTCAGTGAAGCAGGGGTTCAACAGACATTTTGTGAAAGCCCAGAGCCCCAGAACTTCCATGATTTACATTGCAGTGGACTCCAGGAAAATGGCCTCCAGGGTCGGGTTCATGCGCAGATGGAGAGCTAGGAGCCGAGATCTCATCTCCCAAAATCTTGGTCTCAAGATCTCCAACTGTGCATGTGCCACCCTTGGCAGCCTTTTCCATGAGTTCACTGCAACGTAGACGATGGAGGTTCCAGGCTTTCACAAACTGTTGATGCAACCCCTGCACCACCAAACACAGCATTGCACCTCTGAACACCCCCTCCAAACAGCTAGAGGCATGTAGCATCGCCCAACTCTTGTCTCCTCCAGCAGCGACTCTGGAACCGCACTCCACTGCAGCCAGTAAGGTATATTCAAATTATAAGATGCACCACATTTTCCTTCCCAAATTTTGGGGAAAAAGTATGTCTACTAATCCAAAAAATATGGTACTTTTCCGCTTACGTTGTTAGCAACTTGGCCACATCTTGATGGCCTGACATTTTAGTGCAGAAGAGGAATAGATGAATTGCGATGTGAGTATTAATTTTTTTTATCCCTTTCCCAACAGAAAAATTGTAACAAGCTAATAATCGGCATATAAATGCTGAAAGTAATGTTTTAATTTTAAACTTTGCCACCTAGTATAGCATTTCCTACTTGTTTAGTGTGACATTTAACTATACTATTGCTCTACTGGAAAATTATATGGTTAAATTTATCTACTTATTGCAGAAAATTAATTGCTTAGCAGGTCTAGCATTAAATTCTATCTGAAAATGTAAATTTTATTAGCATACTATACACAAATAATCCTTAAGTATTTACTGTAGAGATAGTCACAATGAGCATAAGAAGATTAATCATAATCCTGCAGTGTATTTGGAAATTTAAACATATCATGGAAAAACTCTTTGTTCTTCAATTGGATTTAAAGTATTTTTTTGCATAATAGATTTGTAATAAATTTCTACTCAGACAAAATCGAAAATTAGAAAAAGTTCCAATAATAGAAACAATTTAAGACAATTAGCCATTTTATTACAGAAATTCCAAAATTGTAATTTTTTACAAAAAAATGATGTAATGGAGAGTTTTTTATTTATTATGCTTTTCTTATATAGCGCTATCATCTTTACTTGACAAAGTGGGCCTCATTAACCGAAAATTAAAAAAAGTTATTTCCCCCATGGCAACCAATCTGATCTCGGTTTTGATTTCTGAACCTGATGTGTAATAAAATAAAGCTGTGCTGTTGTTGTTTAGACAACAAGGTAAAGACTAAAGGAAAAAACAGCCTTTGGTCACAATCATGAAGTTATGCAAGTTCCCAGAATTTCCTTTACATACATGTTCTCTAAAAGTGAAATCTGTGCTGCTATTGCAACAGTGATAGGAATAGAAAAGAAGTAGAAAGTAGTTAAAATAGAGTAAACATAATTACATAATATTTCAAAGTAATTTCCTCTTTTACTAGTAGGACACCAGTGATCATTGTCAGATTTCCCATAATGCCAACCTAGGGCGTAGTAGTCCGGGGGCATAAATACAGAAGCATTTTTTTCAGTATTATTTAAAAAAATTATGTTTTCTAAATTTACATCCATATGCGTTAAACAAATTGAGTTGTTCATTTACATTGCCCATTTCTACAGCTTGTCCTATCTTGTTCAGTCATAGGCAAAAAGCATTTGCTATTATGCTCTCAGTAAAAGTGTTAGGCCGGGGTCACACTAACCGACGCAAAATACGGTCAGTATTTTACATGCGTAATATGGATGAATGGCCCCTAAACAGTGCTCCGTATGTCATCCGTAATCAAGGTGTGGTCGCGTATTTTGCGCATGTAAGCATCCGTATGTAATCCGTATGGCATCCGTATAGCGAGATTTTCTCGCAGGCTTGCAAAATGGACATATAATGGAGCCGTATGACAGGGTTTCTAACAGAAACCAAAGAATAGATATAGACACATAGAATGCATATATATATATATATATATATATATATATATGTATTCTATGTGTCTATATCTATTCTTTCGTTTCTTTATTAAACCTGTCAGTGTGAGTTTACTGTATAGAGCACTGAATTGCCAGCTTTGCTAAAAGACACCGGGTGCGTATTTCTCGCAAGTCACATGTGTGGTCCGTGTGTAATCCGTATTTTGTGCGCACCCATAGACTTGCATTGGCGTACTACGGCCGTAGTACACTGAGAATCGCAGCATGCTGCGATTGGCACGGACCGTAGAATATGGATGAGAAATATACGGCTGGTGCGAGGGACCCCATAGAGAATCATTTGTCCGTGTCTAATGCGTGCTTTTAGCGCCTCTCACTCGGCTGTATTCCTCGCCAGTGTGACCCCGGCCTTAAAAGAAAATTCCAGATTTGGTGTCACAATAGTTTTTACATATCTACTGATCAGGGGCTGACAGGCAAACACAAAACGCTAGCTCAGGAATTGTGGCCAATCCTTAGGCTAAGCTCTCACAAACCATTCGTTGTGTGTAGTGCACATCCAAGCTGCAGTTTCTGGAAAATCACACATAAGGCCCTTTTACATTTAGCGATGCACCAGCGATCCGACCGGCGATCCAACCCGGTCAGGATCGCTGGTGCATTGCTAAATGATCGCTAGTGAGCTTTCACACAGAAAGATCTCACAGCGATGCAGCAGCAATGCAGCGCACGATACTCACCTTTCACACACAGCGATCCAGACGTCCTCCCGTCCGCGTCCAGCGTCGCTCGCCGTCACAGCAGGAAGTCTCAGCAGGAAGCACCCGACGAGAAATGGAGTCACCCAATCTCGCGCGATCAGCGATGGACAGCGGGGGAGCCGGTCGGAGGTAAGTATCACACATAGCGATATCGCTAGCAATATCGCTATAACGTCACAAAACCGGTGACGTTTTAGCGATATTGCTAGCGATATCGCTATGTGTAAAACCCCCTATAGTGTAAGACTGTGATACAACAATGACAATTGCCGTAAAAACTTCAGTGTTGTGAACTGAATCCACTTAGACCTTTAGGCCACAATTCATGCAAGTGTTTTACCATAATTCTGGCATAATACACTTTGAAAAGTCACAAAATGTTTTTGCAACTTGAAATTGTTTATCCTTTCTTGGCCAGATACACCAAATTGGGAAGAACATGGGTGGGATAGAGAATGGCAAAGCCCACCCACTAAATTCATCAAAGCTACTTGTCTTTAGTGGTCTAACTTACTCCAGAATCAATACATTTCTAATGACAGTTGACAATCTTATTAGATGAAAGATTTGGTGCTATTACAAAACTCTGATTGCTGTTGTCTTCTGAACTTAAAGAAAAGGGAAGAAACCTGCTTTTAATTTTCAAAGATGATCTGGAACCTACTCAATGCGATGAACTTGTCTATTTGAATCTCACATAACAGACTGCAGCTTTGGGACCAGAAACTTTGCAAGTGGCTAAGAGAAATAAGCCTACAAACAGTATACCAAATGTTGACATTTTATTAAGAATGACATCTACTCTCTAGTGATGAATTCCTTAGTGGAAAGGTCTTTTTCTTTTCTGAAAAAAATCGAGGATCATTTAAGATCTACAATGCAGCAAAATAAGCTGAATGCCCTTGCACTTCTTTGCTTTATAACAGATTTAACAAGATCTGTCGACTTCAATGAAACAAAGGAAGATTTTTCATGGACAAAAGCATGAAGCAAGATATTCTAGTAGGTATTTAAGATGACTTGAAGAAATTCATTGGAAAGGTTTTTTGTAGGTGTTAATGTGATGCAATTGCACAAGTAAGTAGTAGTGCAGCTTTAAATTAAAAATATGTGGTTCAAAGATTAAAATGATTGTATTAAGTGCTTATATGTTTTAAAAATAAACTATTACCTAGTAAATTAAAAATTATAAATCAATTTTTGAGAAGGGTGTAGAATTAAGTGCTTTGGCCTAAAGAGTAGAAATGTGGAAATCCGGTTCTGCCAGTGATGCTAATATTGAGAGGGCCAGATGTGATCACTAGATATAAGCAGATCTGGCAAGATTCAAATTCATCAAATTGCATGGATTTTACCTGAAAATTCTATGTACTGGGATTTTTTCTCAGCAAACTGAATATCCTTTACTATAGGGTCTAAGCTACAGTATATATTTTATTGATAGCTTTCATAGACTACAAGCACGTTTTAACCTTAGTGTCACCCCTATTTACATATATATTGTAAGATTCACTCATCTTGGTGGCCTCACAACATTATGACCTTATGACGTATTTGTGCAGAGACGTCCGGAAGTCCCAGCCTATCATGAACAGTTCTGAGGTTTCAGTGAATTGTATTTGTAAGAAGAGGCAACAAGCACCATATGGTGAAGCAGCAAATGAGGCCATAAAGGTAAACTGCAAGGTAAGTATAAGGTTTTTTTTACTATTTTTAACCTTTTAAAGGCCCTCCACATTTCTACAAAGTGGTTCCCAGCTGCCATTTTTCTGAATTCACGAGGGGCAAATTCCAAAACTAATTGTATTCAGAAGAATACAGATTTTTATGAAATTTTATTAGAATTCAATTCAATAACCTCGCCCATCTCTAGAGATCAACTTTATCTTTCTTCAAATGTCATTAAAGATTCATATTTCTCACTAAATAAATTAAATATTCTATTGCAAAATGATAGCAAAACCAAGCCTACAGTCCACATCTGGGTGGCGACATAATATAGACATCTCCATATGACGAGAATGTTATGTCTGTAAAGTTCCATGATTATTTCTATGGGACATTATTACATAATTACTAGTGATGGGCAAGCATACTCAGATAAGGTAGTATCTCGAGCATGCTGGTGTGCTTTCCAAGTATCTTCTGCGTGCTCGAATAACATATTCGAGGTCCCGCAGCTGCATGTCTCACAGCAGTTAGACAGCCACAACACATGCAGGGATTGCCTAACATACAGGATATCCCTGCAGGTTTTGCCACTGTTTAACAGCCATGAGGCATGCAGCTGCGGGAAATCGAACATATTATTCGAGCACACCGAAGACAATTGAACAGCACCCGAGCATTCTCAGATAATGCCTTATCCAAGCTCGTTCACTCATCACTAATATTTAGCACTGCTTAAGCTATTTAGCAGTGTGCACCAACCCACGGATATCCAGTGTTTCCAGTAAGAGGTAATTAAATAGACAGATTACTCAATTAATGGGTTGCATTATGAGATTGCAATAGCATAATGCTACAATATGAAAACTTCCTAGCAACACAAAATATTAGGAAACACAAAGCATCTATATATTGTAAATAAAAGAAACATATCTAAACAAGTAGATTCCTTATTTATCACTTTATGCCACAGCATTCTTTGATTGAATTAAGATCCATATGGTCAACTGAATAAAAAATAGGAAGATCTAAAGTGCATTCCACCAAGTCAACTCCAAAAGCTTTTTTAGCAACAGATGGTAAAACTGTGACTTACTTATTAATATAACATGATAACAAAAAGAAAGTGTCACCATCAGTAGCCAAAGAGCTTATTCAAAGTGACAATACAGCTGAAACTTAACAAAAAGGCAAACATGACAAAACCGAAAAATCAGAATTTCTCTGTAAGTGTAAACACAGAAATCCATAGCTGTTACATTGCAAGCCATAAGAAAGTGTCCTAAAATATGGCTGTTCTGCAAGCGTGAAAATAACTTTCTACTGATTTCATTATTCTCATGAACAATCTTAGTTATTCATCTATAAAAACGTTTGTCACTATATTACAGTTCTTTTATATTTCAGTGTATAATTTCATTTTATTGAAATGGAAAATGTTAAATTAACCCCCAGCCTGTGTTCACCTTCCTTATCTGACCAAATTTTACAATTCTGACCACTGTCAATTTACTTTTTGGCTTTTGTTAAAAAGTTAGAAGTAATAAAAGTTGATCAGCAATTTCACGTTTTTACAAAATTTACAGAACCAATTTTTTAGGGACCACATCCCATTTGAAGTAGCTTTGAGTGCCTATGTGACAGAAAGTAATCAAAAGTGAAACCATTTTAAAAACTGCACCCCTCAAAGTGCTTGAAAGCAAATTCATCAAGTTTATTAACCCTTCATGTGTTTAACAGGAATTAAAGCAATTTGGAAAAAAAAATAACATTACTTTTTCTCATAAAAAAGGTTGCTTCAGCCCCCAAATTTTTCCACTTTCACAAAAGCAGCAGGAGAAAATGAACCACAATGAACAACAGTTTGTTGTGCAATTTCTTCTGAGTACGCCGATACTCCATATGTGGTGGAAAACCATAACAGGAGAAAATGTTGTTGTCCAATTTCTCCTTAGTACATTGATACACCATGAGTAGTGGGAAACTATTGTTTGGGTGCACGGAAGGCCTTGGAGAGTAAAAAGCACCATTTTAATTTTGGAGTACCATTTTGGCTGGAATAGATTACGGATGCCATGTCACATTTGAAGAGCCCCTCACATGCCAAAACAGCAGAAACCAACAAAAGTGACCCCCGTTTTGGAAACTAAACCTCTCAAAAATTTCCGCTAATTGTGTAGTGAGTATTTTTACAGAATTAACATTGGGCTGAGCCATTGGAAAATACTATTTTTTCACTAATATGTTGTTTCAGGCCAAAGTTTTTAATTTTTGTAAGGGGTAATAGGGGACATTGAAAATTAAAATTTATTTTGCAATTTCTTCTCAGCATGCCAAAACCCCAATGTGGTTGAAAACTACTTTTGAGTCACAGTGCAAAGCTAAGAATGGAACAAGCACCATATATGAGTGCAAATTTTGCTGGAATGGATTGAAGATTCCATGTCACATTGGCAAAGTCCGTGGCATGCAAGAAAAGCAGTCATCAACATAAATGACCCCACTTTAAATGACCCTCTATTAATTCATCTAGAGGTGCAGTCAGCATATTGACACTATATGTCTCACAGAATTTTATACGATTAGGTGATAAAAAAAGGTTAAGTATATTTCTTTCTCTAAAATGTTGTTTTTGCCCAAGGTTTTTACCTTTTATAAGGACAAATATTAAAAATGGACCTCACAATTTGTTGTGCAGTTTTTTTCCTGAGTATGCCAGAAATCTACAGGTTATCAAGAAACACTTTTCAGGCACATTGCAAAGCTCAGAAGGGAAGGAAGGCTATAATATAGCACAGATTTTGTTGTTATGGCTTGCCAGTGATGTTTTATATTGGCAGAACCCCTAAAGGGCATGTCACACTAAGCGATATCGCTAGCAATATCGCTATAACTTGTGACGTTATAGCAATATTGCTAGCGATATCGCTATGTGTGATACTTACCTACAACCCGCTCCCCCG
The DNA here is from genome assembly GCF_039654945.1 of Dendrobates tinctorius. Classification (NCBI taxonomy): domain Eukaryota; kingdom Metazoa; phylum Chordata; class Amphibia; order Anura; family Dendrobatidae; genus Dendrobates; species Dendrobates tinctorius. The sequence continues at coordinate 12,102,879 of NW_027361775.1, read as the reverse complement.
CTGGTTATCGCTGTTCACGCGAGAACAGGCTGGACTGTTTCTCGTCGTCAGCTTCCTGCGGCACTTCCTGCTGTGACGACGAGCGCCTGGTGTGACAGGTAAGTAGCGACCCCCGACCCCAGCGATGTCGCTAGTGAGATCTGCCTGTGTGGCAGCTCACTAGCGACCACTTAGCGATGCACCAGCGATCCTGACCACGTCATATCGCTGGTCGGGATCGCTGGTGCATCGCTAAGGCCTCTTTCACACATCAGGTTTTCGCCGTCAGGCGCGATCCGGCGCTTTGACAGAAACCGGATCCGGCGAAATGCAATGCCGGATCCGGTTTCACCCCCATTGACTTGCATTTGCGCCGGATCGCGCCGGATGGCCATGCGTTTCATCCGGTTTTCGCCGGATCCGGCAATGTGTCGCAATGTGTCGCGATCCGGCGTCTGGAAAAAACGTCTACTGTAACGTTTTTTGTCTCCGGCGAAAAAGCCGGACACGCCGGATCCGGCGCGTCCGGCTTTTTCACACAATGAAAGCCTATGAGCGCCGCAATGCGCCGGATCCGGCGAAAGCCGGATCCGGCGGCCGGATCCGGTTTTTTGGTCTGAGCATGCTCAGTAGCTCTGCCCACAAGACATATATAAAAGCAAGACAGTGGGACCCACAGCCACACCCAACATGCCACCCAAGAAAGCAACCAAGCGAAGCAGGAGAAGGCAGGAGACCACTGCAGCACCATCAGCACCACCACCACCCCAAATGGAGCAGCAAATAGAACATGCTGAGGAGGGGAGGCCAGCAGCAGATGAGAGACGGTAATTATCAAATCCCCCATTCCTCCAAACTAGGGCCATGGAATATCAAGATATTCATTGGCCCTTTGTTTCTCTTTATTCAACAGCTGCCAAAGAGATGCAGCAGCAGCACCATCAGCACCACCCCAAATGGAGCAGCATGCTGAACGGGAGGGGAGTCCAGAAGCAGATGAGAGACGGTAATTATCAAATCCCCCATTCCTCCAAACTAGGGCCATGGAATATCAAGATATTCATTGGCCCTTTGTTTCTCTTTATTCAACAGCCGCCAAAGAGATGCAGCAGCAGCAGCAGCAGCAGAAATGGCATCACTGGCAGCAGCAATACCCACAGCCATGGAGTCTGGCCATCAACAGGACAGCACATCTTCTTCTGGGAGCCCTCCCTCGCATCGTCAGCGTTTGACGGTAAGTTTTTATTTCCAAAATCCATCATCTCTGTAATATATGTCTATTCATTGCCTTTTATTTCAAAACAGGAATCACAAGATGAAGAGGAGCTCCCAGAAGAAGAAGGAAGGGGTGGACAGACGCTTGGAGTGGGCTCACAATTCGTAAGTTTTTTGCATCAAACGCAGAAACACAACATCACACTACACACAACACATAGAAAACAATGTTCTGCAGACCACACACAGCAAACAAATGCCTACATCCAAACTCATAACATTTTTTGTTTTCTTCTCTAGTCTTCCCAATCTGGTGCTCGGCCAAGAGGTCCTCGCAGTGCCTCCCAGGGTCGTCGGAGACAGCAACGCGGCGGTCACCAGCGTGTAAGTATAAATATTTTTGCTTTGTTTTTTTGCACTTTTTATTTCATTTCTTTTGTGGAGGCTAATTATGTTATTTTTGTCTTTTTCTTTAACAGCCTTCACAGCGTGCTCCCGACTCTGACGGTGAGGATGGAGGGATTGATGTGGACCGCCTCATCGATCTCGTCAGAGAAAGGGAGCCGCTCTGGAATATGGCTGACCGCCGCCACGCTGACCTGATCATTACCCGACGACTCTGGGAGGAAATCTGTTCTCTCCTTGTGGGCCGCTGGGAGGACCTCGAAGCTCGGGACCAGATTAAAGAGCGTAAGTATATACAGTAACGGTTGCTTGATGTAAACCAGTGTTTCCCGAACTCCAGTCCTCGTGGTCCCCACGGATCATGTGTTCAGGATTTCTATTTACTATTGAAATCCTGAAAACATGACCCCTGGGGACCATGAGGACTGGAGTTTGTGAAACACTGATGTTGTATACTAACCACTCCTTTCTCATTTCAGGGAACAGAATTGTGAATCGGTGGCGGTCTGTGAGGGATCGTTTCAAGAAGGAGTTCAATAAAGAGATGCGGGCCCCGAGTGGATCTGGAGGACGCAGGAGCAAGTACAAGTACGCACAAGCCCTGTCGTTCCTCCGGGAAACAATGCTCACCAGAAGGTAAATATTACACACCACATGTGAAAAAAATGTTAGATGTAACTTTTTTTTTTCAGCCAGGGCCATACCATGTCAGTATTTTAATTGTTTTTTTTCTCTTTATTCCACAGCACGGTGAGCAGCACTCGGGAGCCTGCACGATTGGACCCTTCTGAGGCGATCCCTGAGGAGACCGGCACCGAGGGACACTTCGACCGCCCCGGTATATCTGCACCTTCCCTGCCTTCCCACACATTCGACCCATCTGTCCCATCCACCAGCACAGGAGCATCGTGGCCGCCTACATTACATGAAGCTGCTGGTGAGGAGATCGCTTTCCCTTTACCCCACCCTTCTGCCCCTGCCGCCTCTAGTACACCTGCGGGTACTGGGCGACAGCGGCAGAGGGGTCAGGAAAAGAGTTATGCGCAAGAGTTATTGCATCTGAATGCATCTTTCCAGAACTGTCTCAAAGTCTTGTCAGAGCAAATCTCTGCAGGCTTTCAGCAGATCAACTCCAGCATTCTGGAGGTGAAGACACTTCTGCAAACCATGCATTCAGAAGCAAGATCTTCGCCAAACCACACCTTTTTCAGGTCTGTTGTGGAGCGCATGGAAACGCTCTCTCCTGCCCAGCAGATGCATGTAATGCATTCGTGCCACGGTGCTCTACAGCAGGTTACCTCCCAACCTCCACCTCCCACCACTGTAGTTCCTCCACCTGCACCCCCTCCAGCCACTTTCCATCCTCCCCCTCCTATTACATCTGCACCCCCTCCAGCCACTTTTCATCCTCCCCCTCCTACTACATACCAGCAACCTGCCCAGTACCAGCAACCTCCCCAGTACCAGCAACCTCCCCAGTACCAGTCATCTCCCCACTTCCAGCAACCTGCCCCGTACCAAACTCCTTCCCCGTACCAAACTCCTTCCCCGTACCAAACTCCTTCCCCATACAACTTTCCATCAACATCATCTGCTCCTACAGTCCCTGCCCAACCCTCCACTCCACCACCCACCACCTCTTCTGCTTCCCACATGTCCACCCATTCTGTAGTTTTTTCCACACCTTCACCTCTAACTGTTCCTTCCCCACCAAGATCCCAGTCCTCTCTCCACACACCCAGTGTCGAAGTGTCCCGCAGCCCCTCCAGCAGTATTTCCACCCCACAGTACACAGAATTGTAATGTGTGTTTTTTGTAATAAAAATGCCCATTGGGTTTAAAACCTTTCTAAAAAAGTTTTTTTGCACTTTAAAAACATTCTACAAAAAAAAAAAATTTAAATAAAAGTTAAATTATCGTTTCACAATGGTTGTCTGTCATTTCTTTCTGCGGCGAACTATGTTTTAAAAAAAGGTTAAATACATGGTATTTCAAAGGTAAAAAGGTATTCAAAACCAGGTATAACTGTGGGTAAATTTTAGCTTTTTGCCACAGTTGTGTTCCTGGTTGTGTTTGAAGCAAAGTATTTCACTTAAAAAGTTGTGTTTATTGTTGGTGATTTCCTACCAATGTACACAACTTTTGTTAAAAGGTGAAATACTTTGCATAAAACACAACCAGGTACACACCTGTGGCCTAAAGGTAAAAATAGTAAGACCATGACAAGATAGCCAACTTTGGTTGGCAAAGGTATATACTGTTGGTCCAGAAGGTACACAAGTTTAGGGCAAAAATCTCTCACACTCTGTCATCCCAGTGTACTCTGCCTTGAGGTGACATAAAGTATAGTGGAAAATTGTCCCTGAAACCGTCACAGAACTTCTAGTGGTAATATTTCCAATGACAACATCCATCTTCGCCAGTAACTTGCTCTTCTCTCCAACCTGCACTTTCTTCTCTACAACCTGTCAAAGAAGGGCTGTAGGAACATGCTATATCTAGTTTTCCAGTAGCCAATCCCGTTCGGAAGGCCACAAGGGTCAATTTTAAAAACCGGATCCGGCGTAATCCGTCGAAAAACGGATAGAAAAACGGATGAACCGGATGAGACGGATCCGGTTTTGTCTGTCAAGAAAAAGACGGATCCGGCAGAAAACCGGATCCGTCACATCCGGTTTTACTAAACATTTGCCGGATCCGGCGTTCCGGCACGACGCCGGATCACGCCTGACGCCGAAAACCTGATGTGTGAAAGTAGCCTAAGTGTGACAGTATCATAAGGTGCTAGAATAGCTTAAACCACCGTAAGTGACCCCATTTTCTAAACTACACCTCTGAGTTAATTAATCTAAGGGTACAGTGATAATATTGACACCATGGGTGTGTCACAGCATTTATACCACTGGGCTGTGAAGAAAAAATAATTATACTTTCACCACCAAAAATACTTTCAACCCAACATTTTACATTTTCACATGGGAAAATTGGGAGAAATGGCACTTAAATTTGTCACACAATTTCTACTGAATGTAACAATACCCCATATGTGGTTGTACAGTAATGCTTAGCAACATGGCAAGACTCAGAAGGGAAGGAGCGCTATTTGACTCTTGGAAAACAAATTTTGGTAGAATAGTTTGCGGACTCCATATACATAGCCCATAATAGCAAGAAGAGCTGAATACCCCCTTCAAGTTACCACATTTTGGAAATTACACCTCTGTGGGAAATTATCTACAGGTGCAGTGACAGTTTTGACTCCATGGGTGTTTCCAGAAACTAGCAGCAATTGATGCTGTAGAGTAAAAATTGAAAATCTGCCATTGTTGTGCCCTTATATTGTAGTGCTCAGTATGTTATAGTGACCATACATTGAAGTCAGCTTGTGCTTCTGGAGACACAGACCCATAAATTAAGCTCATCACTACAGAAATGCCAAACGTGTATGCTAACTGGGGTATTTCACCATGTTTGGCTAAGAAGAGAGGGTATATTAGTATTTGGGATTGTACAACTCACTGGATTTCTTTTGGTGAAGTGAGCAGCCATGTTGCTCCTTGTATATCCATTCACAGATGATGGACCTGAGCGGGGACTTGCTCTTTTTTCTTTTTTATGGATTGACTTAAAGCTTTTATTGGGATTACTTTACCTAGCATTTTGGATCACATTTATCCTGTGCTCTACAGTGGCACTTATTTTGGGGTTTCCTTTTAAGTCTCCGAATGACGTGATTTGGATGAAAGCTCAGACAGGTCTATTCATTATGAAACAAAAGAGTTATTCTGAACTCTGTCTGCCCTCTATTTAGTGGTGTCCTTCTTTTCCAAGGTACCCAAAACTGAGGTCAACAGTGCTTTTGTGCATGCCTAAAAAGACAGACACTACCGGATCATAGGCCTGAATAGACCAGATGCCATTCACAGGGTCTCCATCTGCCACATTATAAGGAATCTTCCAAAGGTGGTAACGTCTGAATCACTTATTTGAGATTTACACAGAAACCCCAATTTAAGCGCTAAGCGTAGAGCACAGGGTAAATATTAGCTGAGCTTCATTGTGATTTACAAAAGGTAGAATAAACAGCAGATCAAGAAAAGTGTTAATTTATTTATTATGCCGTTCTTTGAACGGTGTAAGTTACTAGACGACTTTATTCTTCGGGTAGGTATGATTACTGTAATACCAGATATGTTTTATGCTTTTGCACAGTCATATTCTTAGAGCTATTTTTTATATTTCTGCCGACAGAGCCATGCTAGTGCTTGCATTTTTTAGGACAAGTTGACGTTTTTATTGGTACAATTCTCGGGCACATCACATTTTTTGATAGCTCTTTATTCCAATTTGTGGAAGGCAGAATGAACAAAAACCAACAATTGAGAAATACTTTTTCTGTGTGGTAGGTAAGTGATAAGACAGCTTTAGTCTTTGGGTCAGTACAATTACTAATATATACATTTATATCTTTTTTATGTTTTGGCACTTTTTCACAATCAAAGCCTTTTTTAGAATAAAGAATTGTTTTATCATCGCTATATTCTGAGAGCTAAAACTTTTTCATTTCTCTGATGGCGTAGCTGTATGGCAGCTTGTTTTTTGTGCGACAAAATGATGTTTTCAGCTATACCATTTTCCTTTAAGTTTTACTTTTTGATAGTGTTTTATTCCACTTTTCATTAAGTGGTATTATGAATAAGCATAGTTTTTTGTTTGGTTGTTTTATTTTTTATGGAATTCACTAAAGGGGCTAAGTAATCTGAAAGTTTTATAGGTCGGGCCGGATGAGGCAACACCAAATATGTGTACTTTTATGTTTATTTTTATATAAATATATGTGTTTATTGGTGTAATATTTATTTTTTATTTTTTTTAATTTTGTAACTTTTTTATATTTTTACACTTCTTTAAAACTATTCTTTTACTTTTTTACATAGTCCACTATGGGATTTTAAGTTTCATTATTTCGATTACTCGTATAATGCACTGCAATGCACCACATTGCAATGCTTTATGCTTATTAGTTTTGCACTAACAGAAGCTCCTGAACATGGTCTAGCAAGGCCACCGTTGCTGAGAGACCTGGAGGTGATGATCTTGTGTTGCGATAGCAATGATAGGGCCCTCATGCTGATGTTTCTGGGTCTCCGATCGGAAGGGTAATGGAGCCCCCTACATTGCTCTGTCGCTTAAATGTTGCAACCTATACCAATCACAACATTTAGGGGGTTAAAGGGCCTGGGGTACTGCGTGCACCACTCCTAGCAGCGTCAGCTGGGTCTCAGCTATTACTTACACTTAGCTCTCGGCTTTGATCGCTCGGGCACTGCTCCTGTGCCCGCACGATAGTTATGACGTAAGTTTGCATCATAGGTCGTGAACCCCTTCCTGGACATAATGTAAATATACATCAAATGTCATGAAGGGGTTAATGTTCATATGATAGTAATAAATTCCAACATTGTACATGTTTATTCAAATAGTTTTTATATTAATATTGTCCAAGAACAGCAATTAGTGTTGAATGGATTAAACAGCATTTGTTTTTAAATTGTATATTTTCTCTTCATTCGTGAATAATCTTTTATATGGAAAGGAAAAGCTCACAGAGTCTACAAATCTGCAGAAACTCAAGTCATCTGTAGCAAGTATTATGTAAAAAAAGTAATCAGCAGTTCCAAATATATACCAGAGGGAAAAATCAAATTGTGTTTGCACTGCCATTTTCATATATAACCATGGTAAGATAGAAGCAACAGCTGTTTTGAAATGAAAAATAACCTACTTGTGCTATGAGTAGGTTTGCCATGAAGAGTGTAAAAATAGTAACTTCATCTCTGAATCAGTTCATAATAACACCTGCAATATATTCAGCTGAAGAATATGCATCACTAGGTGAATAAAGGTCTGTAAAATGCAATGCAGTCATATTTAACCCTTTTGTGTCAAGTCGTAGTTATTTTAATGCCAGTTTATGTCATGTTATCGTATATATATATATATACAGTATATATATATATATATATATATATATACAGTTGTGGCCAAAAGTATTGACAACTCTGCAATTCTGTCAGATAATAATCAGTTTCTTCCTGGAAATTATTGCAAACGCAAATTCTTTGGTATCTTCATTTAAATTGGATATAATTCCACACAAGCATAAAAAAGAGGGTGGAAAAAAGTATTGGCACTGTTCGAAAAATCATGTGATGCTTCTCTAATTTGTGTAATTAACAGCACCTGTAACTTACCTGTGTCACCTAACAGGTGTTGGCAATAACTAAATCACACTTGCAGCAAGTTGACATGGATTAAAGTTGACTCAACCTCTGTCCTGTGTCCTTGTGTGTACCACATTGAGCATGGAGAAAAGAAAGAAGACCAAAGGACTGTCTGAGAACTTGAGAAACCAAATTGTGAGGAAGCATGAGCAATCTCAAGGCTACAAGTCCATCTCCAAAGACCAGAATGTTCCTGTGTCTGCCTTGCGCAGTGTCATCAAGAAGTTTAAAGCCCATGGCACTGTGGCTAACCTCCCTAGATGTGGACGGAAAAGAAAAATTGACAAGAGATCTTAACGCAAGATTTTGCGGATGTTGGATAAAGAACCTCGACTAACATCCAAACAAGTTCAAGCTGCCCTGCAGTCTGAGGGTACAACAGTGTCAACCTGTACTATCCGTCTGTGTCTGAATGAAAAGGGACTGTATGGTAGGAGACCCAGGAAGACCCCACTTCTTACCCCGAGACATAAAAAAGCCAGGCTGGAGTTTGCCAAAACTTATCTGAAAAAGCCTAAAACATTTTGGAAGAATGTTCTCTGGTCAGATGAGACAAAAGTAGAGCTTTTTGGGCAAAGGCATCAACATAGAGTTTACAGGAGAAAAAAAGAGGCATTCAAAGAAAAGAACACGGTCCCTACAGTCAAACATGGCAGAGGTTCCCTGATGTTTTAGGGTTGCTTTGCTGCCTCTGGCACTGGACTGATTGACTGTGTTCATGGCATTATGAAGTCTGAAGACTACCAACAAATTTTGCAGCATAATGTAGGGCCCAGTGTGAGAAAGCTGGGTCTCCCTCAGAGGTCATGGGTCTTCCAGCAGGACAATGACCCAAAACACACTTCAAAAAGCACTAGAAAATGGTTTGAGAGAAAGCACTGGAGACTTTTAAGGTGGCCAGCAATGAGTCCAGACCTGAATCCCATAGAACACCTGTGGAGAGATCTAAAAATGGCAGTTTGGAGAAGGCACCCTTCAAATATCAGGGACCTGGAGCAGTTTGCCAAAGAAGAATGGTCTAAAATTCCAGCAGAGCATTGTAAGAAACTCATTGATGATTACTGGAAGCAGTTGGTCGCAGTTATTTTGGCTAAAGGTTGTGCAACCAAGTATTAGGCTGAGGGTGCCAATACTTTTGTCTGGCCCATTTTTGGAGTTTTGTGTGAAATGATCAATGTTTTGCTTTTTGCTTCATTCTCTTTTGTGCTTTTTCATTTAAAACAAATTAAATGAAAATATAATACTAAAGAATTTGTGTTTGCAATCATTTTCAGGAAGAAACTGAGTATTATCTGACAGAATTGCAGGGGTGTCAATACTTTTGGCCACAACTGTGTATATGTGTATATATATATATATATATATATAATGTTATCATGGTAAGGGATATCATGCTTTATATATACTGTTGTGTGGTAGAATTCCAAAACAATTTAATTTTTCAGGTGCAACCATAAAAAATAATAATCAACAAATAAGCTATGCCATATGCAATAAAATTAATTATTAGAAATGAGCAAATTAACTTGAATTTAATTAGCCTCAAACAATGCAAAATTTGGAATCTCTTTAGACTGAAATTTTGCGATTTGCTTCTTGAGAATTCAGCAAAGCAGCAGTCAGCTGACATTTTTCTGAATTGTAGAGGGCAAAGAATTGGGTTAAAAAAAAATTATACCCACCTTGCCACTCCCATCTTGCTGCCACCACAGACTCCTGTCCAGTCCTGTGCTCCATGTCACCTCCACTTTCCTTTGGCTGACTGAGTCCTCTTTAAGCATCATCAATATGCGCCATGACATTCAGCACTAAGTCATGTTGCACATCATGACGTAACACACTTGAGGTTTAGTCATTGTCATGACATGTTATGTCACGACTAGAGTTGAGCGATACCAGCCGATACTTGAAAATATCGGATCGGAATGGATCGGCCGATCTTAAAAAAAAGTATCGGTATCGCCGATTCCGATACCGGGAACCAATGCAAGTCAATGGGGCCAAAATATCGGAATTAAAAAAAACCCTTTCTTTCCTTGTAGGTTAATTCTACATGAAGAAAAACAACTAAGAATAATGTAGAATGTATTGTGGGAGGTGGAGGAGACATTAAAGCCATAGAGGTTTAGCCCAATCAAATGGAATAGCAGGAATTAAACTTTTTTTTTTAAAGATGTTAGGAGTTACAAAGATATTGACTATGTTAGCCTCATTTATATTTTGCCAGACATGTATGTCTTCTTCTTCTACTTCCTTTTTTTACATTCTTCTTCTTCTTCTTCTACTTCCTTTTTTTACATTCTTCTTCTTCTTCTTCTACTTCCTTTTTTTACATTCTTCTTCTTATTCCTTTTTTTACATTCTTCTTCTTCTTCTACTTCCTTTTTTTACATTCTTCTTCTTCTTCTTCTTCTTCTTCTTCTTCTTCTTCTTCCTTTTCTTACATTCTTCATATTCTTCTTATTCAACAATTATTATTCTACATATTCAGCTTCTTCATCTTCTTCCTATTCTTCTTCATCATATTCTTGTTTGTGTCAGGCATTCCTGTAGTTGTTATCTAGAAAAGTTAGAAGTTTACACCTTCCGTTCTGCCTGTCACAAAAGATTTACAACAGGATTTGTCCGCGTTCAGTTTGGCCTGCAGAAGCAGGCCTTTTCCAGGGGCACCACGAGGAGGAACGGACTCACCCCCATACACTGCTTAGTCTTCTTCTGCTTATAAATAAGATAATATCATTTGCTCAGAGTATTAGTCTTATGCTTAATGTTCTTCTGCTTTGTTTTTTTTATGCTTCTTTGTCTTCTCTCTCTTGTTGTTCTGCATCTTGGTGGTTGTCTTCCTGTTCTTTGTCCTCTTGAACCAGCTGACGGTACTGGCACCCGGAGGGGCAGCAGAAGGAACAAGAGCCAATGGCACTACCGAGGACCAGCTGACGGTGCTGGAACCCGGTTACTAAGCAGGAGGTACCTGTGCTACAAAGCACTACCAAGGACCAGCAGACGTTGCCGGAACTCGGATACCGAGATGGAGGCACCTAGGCCAAAGGCTCTGACGAGAACCAGCTGACGGTGCTGGAACCCGGAGGGGTAGCATAAGCTGCAAGAGCAAATGGAAATAGCGAGGACCAGCTGACAGTGCTGGCACCCGGAGGGGCAGCAGAAGGAATAAGAGCCAATGGCACAACCGAGGACCAGCTGACGGTGCTGGAACCCGGTTACTAAGCAGGAGGTACCTGTGCTACAAAGCACTACCAAGGACCAGCAGACGTTGCCGGAACTCGGATACCGAGATGGAGGCACCTAGGCCAAAGGCTCTGACGAGAACCAGCTGACGGTGCTGGAACCCGGAGGGGTAGCATAAGCTGCAAGAGCAAATGGAAATAGCGAGGACCAGCTGACAGTGCTGGCACCCGGAGGGGCAGCAGAAGGAATAAGAGCCAATGGCACAACCGAGGACCAGCTGACGGTGCTGGAACCCGGTTACTAAGCAGGAGGTACCTGTGCTACAAAGCACTACCAAGGACCAGCAGACGTTGCTGGAACTCGGATACCGAGATGGAGGCACCTAGGCCAAAGGCTCTGATGAGAACCAGCTGACGGTGCTGGAACCCGGAGGGGTATCAGAAGTTACCCCTGAAAAGCAAAGTTGGCATGCCGCAAGCTGGCCGCAGTTACCGAATCACACAGTCCTACAGGGGGTGCTTGTCCTACTGGCACTATGGAACAAACCTTTCTTACCAGAACCCGCAGTCCACATAGGAAGCACCTAAACTGCTGGCACCCTAGCCTCGGCTAACCCAACCGCAACACGACATGGCAACTTGGGGTGGCAAACTGACATTGACACTTCCCGGAAACAGCAGGCAGGGCTGGAACCAAGCTGGGCAGGAGGGAGTACCCGTGCCAAAGTCAGTTATGAGCAGCAACTGGCGATGTTGGAGCCCAGGACAAGCACTTAGCAGGCTGAGGCCTGATGTGCTGTCAATTGGGAGGCAGCAGGACAGATTGCCATCAAAACAGCAGGGGAACAGCTGACGTTACTGAACCCCACAAACACAGGAGCTAGTGTTTTACTCTGTGAAGACGGCACTTCCGAGCAACAACTGGCTGTGTTGAAGCCCAGGGACAAGCACGGAGCAGGCTTAGGCTGCATTGAAGAAATTTTAAGATCGGTTGTAGACTACTAATTTGAACCAAGCTCCACTTAGGCCTGTGGATTCACTGATTTTCGTATTTCCCCTGTCCTCCAACCCCGCCAGTTACAGCTCCGAAGTGGCGTCTGCACAATCCACACTTGTTCCTGTGTTACAGGTGTTCAGTCCGGTCAGTTAATCCCCTGATGTGTGTCCGGCAATGTCGCCTGCTCTGTCCACATTCCGATAATGGGAATGTGGACAGAGCAGGCGACATTGCCGGACACACATCAGGGGATTAACTGATCGGACTGAACACCTGTAACACAGGAACAAGTGTGGATTGTGCAGACGCCACTTCGGAGCTGTAACTGGCAGGGTTGGAGGACAGGGGAAATACGAGAGACAGTGGAGCCACAGGCCTAATTGGAGCACGGTTAAAAATCAGTAGTGGTACGACTGTGTAGGCAGCAGGAGACTTTGCCATCCACACAGCAGGGGATCAGCTGACATTACTGAACCCCACTGAGACACGGGAGCAAGTATCTCTTTCCGTGTGGACGGCACTTCCGAACTACAACTGGCTGTGTTGAAGCCCAGGAAATAGGAGGGTGTAGGCAGAGGCCTACTGTATTTTGAATGAGTTTACAGCAGGAGAGACTGCCATCCACACAGCAGGGGATCAGCTGACGTTACTGAACCCCACTGAGACACGGGAGCAAGTATCTCTTTCCGTGTGGACGGCACTTCCGAACTACAACTGGCTGTGTTGAAGCCCAGGAAATAGGAGGGTGTAGGCAGAGGCCTACTGAATTTTGAATGAGGTGACAGCAGGAGAGACTGCCATCCACACAGCAGGGGATCAGCTGACGTTACTGAACCCCACTGAGACACGGGAGCAAGTATCTCTTTCCGTGTGGACGGCACTTCCGAACTACAACTGGCTGTGTTGAAGCCCAGGAAATAGGAGGGTGTAGGCAGAGGCCTACTGTATTTTGAATGAGTTTACAGCAGGAGAGACTGCCATCCACACAGCAGGGGATCAGCTGACGTTACTGAACCCCACTGAGACACGGGAGCAAGTATCTCTTTCCGTGTGGACGGCACTTCCGAACTACAACTGGCTGTGTTGAAGCCCAGGAAATAGGAGGGTGTAGGCAGAGGCCTACTGAATTTTGAATGAGGTGACAGCAGGAGAGACTGCCATCCACACAGCAGGGGATCAGCTGACGTTACTGAACCCCACTGAGACACGGGAGCAAGTATCTCTTTCCGTGTGGACGGCACTTCCGAACTACAACTGGCTGTGTTGAAGCCCAGGAAATAGGAGGGTGTAGGCAGAGGCCTACTGAATTTTGAATGAGGTGACAGCAGGAGAGACTGCCATCCACACAGCAGGGGATCAGCTGACGTTACTGAACCCCACTGAGACACGGGAGCAAGTATCTCTTTCCGTGTGGACGGCACTTCCGAACTACAACTGGCTGTGTTGAAGCCCAGGAAATAGGAGGGTGTAGGCAGAGGCCTACTGTATTTTGAATGAGTTTACAGCAGGAGAGACTGCCATCCACACAGCAGGGGATCAGCTGACGTTACTGAACCCCACTGAGACACGGGAGCAAGTATCTCTTTCCGTGTGGACGGCACTTCCGAACTACAACTGGCTGTGTTGAAGCCCAGGAAATAGGAGGGTGTAGGCAGAGGCCTACTGAATTTTGAATGAGGTGACAGCAGGAGAGACTGCCATCCACACAGCAGGGGATCAGCTGACGTTACTGAACCCCACTGAGACACGGGAGCAAGTGTCTCTTTCCGTGTGGACGGCACTTCCGAACTACAACTGGCTGTGTTGAAGCCCAGGAAATAGGAGGGTGTAGGCAGAGGCCTACTGTATTTTGAATGAGTTTACAGCAGGAGAGACTGCCATCCACACAGCAGGGGATCAGCTGACGTTACTGAACCCCACTGAGACACAGGAGCAAGTATCTCTTTCCGTGTGGACGGCACTTCCGAACTACAACTGGCTGTGTTGAAGCCCAGGAAATAGGAGGGTGTAGGCAGAGGCCTACTGAATTTTGAATGAGGTGACAGCAGGAGAGACTGCCATCCACACAGCAGGGGATCAGCTGACGTTACTGAACCCCACTGAGACACGGGAGCAAGTATCTCTTTCCGTGTGGACGGCACTTCCGAACTACAACTGGCTGTGTTGAAGCCCAGGAAATAGGAGGGTGTAGGCAGAGGCCTACTGAATTTTGAATGAGGTGACAGCAGGAGAGACTGCCATCCACACAGCAGGGGATCAGCTGACGTTACTGAACCCCACTGAGACACGGGAGCAAGTATCTCTTTCCGTGTGGACGGCACTTCCGAACTACAACTGGCTGTGTTGAAGCCCAGGAAATAGGAGGGTGTAGGCAGAGGCCTACTGAATTTTGAATGAGGTGACAGCAGGAGAGACTGCCATCCACACAGCAGGGGATCAGCTGACGTTACTGAACCCCACTGAGACACGGGAGCAAGTGTCTCTTTCCGTGTGGACGGCACTTCCGAACTACAACTGGCTGTGTTGAAGCCCAGGAAATAGGAGGGTGTAGGCAGAGGCCTACTGTATTTTGAATGAGTTTACAGCAGGAGAGACTGCCATCCACACAGCAGGGGATCAGCTGACGTTACTGAACCCCACTGAGACACGGGAGCAAGTATCTCTTTCCGTGTGGACGGCACTTCCGAACTACAACTGGCTGTGTTGAAGCCCAGGAAATAGGAGGGTGTAGGCAGAGGCCTACTGAATTTTGAATGAGGTGACAGCAGGAGAGACTGCCATCCACACAGCAGGGGATCAGCTGACGTTACTGAACCCCACTGAGACACGGGAGCAAGTATCTCTTTCCGTGTGGACGGCACTTCCGAACTACAACTGGCTGTGTTGAAGCCCAGGAAATAGGAGGGTGTAGGCAGAGGCCTACTGAATTTTGAATGAGGTGACAGCAGGAGAGACTGCCATCCACACAGCAGGGGATCAGCTGACGTTACTGAACCCCACTGAGACACGGGAGCAAGTGTCTCTTTCCGTGTGGACGGCACTTCCGAACTACAACTGGCTGTGTTGAAGCCCAGGAAATAGGAGGGTGTAGGCAGAGGCCTACTGTATTTTGAATGAGTTTACAGCAGGAGAGACTGCCATCCACACAGCAGGGGATCAGCTGACGTTACTGAACCCCACTGAGACACGGGAGCAAGTATCTCTTTCCGTGTGGACGGCACTTCCGAACTACAACTGGCTGTGTTGAAGCCCAGGAAATAGGAGGGTGTAGGCAGAGGCCTACTGTATTTTGAATGAGTTTACAGCAGGAGAGACTGCCATCCACACAGCAGGGGATCAGCTGACGTTACTGAACCCCACTGAGACACGGGAGCAAGTGTCTCTTTCCGTGTGGACGGCACTTCCGAACTACAACTGGCTGTGTTGAAGCCCAGGAAATAGGAGGGTGTAGGCAGAGGCCTACTGTCTTTGTAATGCGGAGACAGCAGGAGAGACTGCCATCTCCACAGCAGGGGAACAGCTGGCAGTGCTGAACCCCACTAACACTTGAACGAATGTGTTTGGCTCTGTGGAGACGACACTTCTGAACACCAACTGACGCTGTTGGAGCCCAGGATTAGGCGAGGAGCAGGCTGGGGCCTACTGGATTTTGGCAGGTGAAGGCAGCAGGAGACTTGCCATCTCCACAGCAGGGGAACAGCTGGCAGTGCTGAACCCCACTAACACTTGAACGAACGTGTTTGGTTCTGTGGAGACGACACTTCTGAACACCAACTGACGCTGTTGGAGCCCAGGATTAGGCGAGGAGCAGGCTGGGGCCTACTGGATTTTGGCAGGTGAAGGCAGCAGGAGACTTGCCATCTCCACAGCAGGGGAACAGCTGGCAGTGCTGAACCCCACTAACACTTGAACGAACGTGTTTGGTTCTGTGGAGACGACACTTCTGAACACCAACTGACGCTGTTGGAGCCCAGGATTAGGCGAGGAGCAGGCTGGGGCCTACTGGATTTTGGCAGGTGAAGGCAGCAGGAGACTTGCCATCTCCACAGCAGGGGAACAGCTGGCAGTGCTGAACCCCACTAACACTTGAACGAATGTGTTTGGTTCTGTGGAGACGACACTTCTGAACACCAACTGACGCTGTTGGAGCCCAGGATTAGGCGAGGAGCAGGCTGGGGCCTACTGGATTTTGGCAGGTGAAGGCAGCAGGAGACTTGCCATCTCCACAGCAGGGGAACAGCTGGCAGTGCTGAACCCCACTAACACTTGAACGAACGTGTTTGGTTCTGTGGAGACGACACTTCTGAACACCAACTGACGCTGTTGGAGCCCAGGATTAGGCGAGGAGCAGGCTGGGGCCTACTGGATTTTGGCAGGTGAATGCAGCAGGAGACTTGCCATCTCCACAGCAGGGGAACAGCTGGCAGTGCTGAACCCCAC
The DNA here is from genome assembly GCF_039654945.1 of Dendrobates tinctorius. Lineage (NCBI taxonomy): Eukaryota > Metazoa > Chordata > Amphibia > Anura > Dendrobatidae > Dendrobates > Dendrobates tinctorius. Next base: position 12,086,374 of record NW_027361775.1, on the reverse strand, counting down.
TAACACTTGAACGAATGTGTTTGGTTCTGTGGAGACGACACTTCTGAACACCAACTGACGCTGTTGGAGCCCAGGATTAGGCGAGGAGCAGGCTGGGGCCTACTGGATTTTGGCAGGTGAAGGCAGCAGGAGACTTGCCATCTCCACAGCAGGGGAACAGCTGGCAGTGCTGAACCCCACTAACACTTGAACGAATGTGTTTGGTTCTGTGGAGACGACACTTCTGAACACCAACTGACGCTGTTGGAGCCCAGGATTAGGCGAGGAGCAGGCTGGGGCCTACTGGATTTTGGCAGGTGAAGGCAGCAGGAGACTTGCCATCTCCACAGCAGGGGAACAGCTGGCAGTGCTGAACCCCACTAACACTTGAACGAATGTGTTTGGTTCTGTGGAGACGACACTTCTGAACACCAACTGACGCTGTTGGAGCCCAGGATTAGGCGAGGAGCAGGCTGGGGCCTACTGGATTTTGGCAGGTGAAGGCAGCAGGAGACTTGCCATCTCCACAGCAGGGGAACAGCTGGCAGTGCTGAACCCCACTAACACTTGAACGAACGTGTTTGGTTCTGTGGAGACGACACTTCTGAACACCAACTGACGCTGTTGGAGCCCAGGATTAGGCGAGGAGCAGGCTGGGGCCTACTGGATTTTGGCAGGTGAATGCAGCAGGAGACTTGCCATCTCCACAGCAGGGGAACAGCTGGCAGTGCTGAACCCCACTAACACTTGAACGAATGTGTTTGGTTCTGTGGAGACGACACTTCTGAACACCAACTGACGCTGTTGGAGCCCAGGATTAGGCGAGGAGCAGGCTGGGGCCTACTGGATTTTGGCAGGTGAATGCAGCAGGAGACTTGCCATCTCCACAGCAGGGGAACAGCTGGCAGTGCTGAACCCCACTAACACTTGAACGAACGTGTTTGGTTCTGTGGAGACGACACTTCTGAACACCAACTGACGCTGTTGGAGCCCAGGATTAGGCGAGGAGCAGGCTGGGGCCTACTGGATTTTGGCAGGTGAAGGCAGCAGGAGACTTGCCATCTCCACAGCAGGGGAACAGCTGGCAGTGCTGAACCCCACTAACACTTGAACGAACGTGTTTGGCTCTGTGGAGACGACACTTCTGAACACCAACTGACGCTGTTGGTGCCCAGGATTACGCATGCCGCATGCAGAGGCCAATGGGCAGCGGTTTTTATGGAGGTTGTGGACTACTACTGATTCTAACCATGCTCCACTTAGGCCTCTGGCTCCACTGTCTCTACTATTTACCCTGGCCTCCAACCCCGCCAGCTACATCTCTGAAGTGGCGTCAGCACAATCTACACTTGTTCCTGTGTTACTGGTGCTCAGTCCCATCAGTTGATCCCCTGATGTTTGTCCGGCAAGTTCGCCAGCTCTGTCCTCATTCCCACTACTGGTTATGGGAATGTGGACAGAGCAGGAGACCTTGCCGGACACACATCAGGGGATAAACTGATGGGACTGAGCCACAGGAACACAGGAACAAGTGTAGATTGTGCTGACGCCACTTCAGAGATGTAGATGGCGGGGTTGGAGGTCAGGGGAAATAGTAGAGACAGTGGAGCCAGAGACCTAAGTTGGGCACGGTTAAAAATCAGTAGTGGTTTGAATGTTGATGGAGCTGGTGACTCTGCCGTCCACACAGCAGGGGATCAGCTGGCATTACTGAACCCCAGTAACACAGGAGCTAGTGTGTTTCTCTGTGCAGACGACACATCTGAGCGACAACTGGCTGTGTTGAAGCACAGGGATTATAGTTCAGGTGGTAGAAAAATGAACACACCAGCAGACCTGGATACAGTTGCCAACCACTAATTTAGTCTGTAAGAGGAATGGCAAAGTCTTTGGAGATCCAGGCCTTGTTCATTTTCAGAAAAGTCAGCCGGTCAACATTATCGGAAGATAGTCGCGTGCGACGGTCTGTTAGTACACCACCTGCGGCACTAAAGACACGTTCCGATAATACACTGGCAGCAGGGCAAGCCAGCACCTCCAATGCATACTGGCTAAGCTCTGGCCATGTATCCAGCTTAGAGACCCAAAACTTGAAGGGGGAAGAGCCATCTGGGAGTACAGCGACAGGGCAAGACATGTAGTCTGACACCATCTGACGGAAGCGTTGCCTCCTGCTGACTCGAGGCGTCGCTGATGGTGTAGACAATTGTGGTGGACACACAAAACTTTGCCACATTTGGGCCATAGTGGTCTTGCCTTGTGCTGCGGCACTGCCTCTGCTCCCTCTTTGTGCAGAGTTTCCTCCACTGCCTCGACGCACAGAGCTGCTTTGTAAAGCACTTGCAACAATGCTGTCGGGTGGAATGGAAAACATTATGGACTGCACCAGTGACTCTTCGTACTCCCGCATTTTACGCTCCCGGTTCAACGTTGGTATGAGCCTTTGTACGCTGTCCCGGTAGCGAGGATCTAGGAGGGTGTACACCCAATAATCAGCCGAGACGAGAATGTGGGCGATGCGGCGGTCGTTTCTCAGGCACTGCAGCATGAAATCAACCATGTGCTGCAGACTCCCAACTGCCAAAGAACCGCTGTCCCCTGTTTGAGGCGTGACCTCGACCTGCTCTGCATCACCCCACCCTCGCTGTACATACTGAGTAGAGGTTTGTGTACCTCCCTCCTCTGGAGAGATGTCTTCCTCCTCCATCGACTCCTCCTCATCCTCCTCACAAAGTGTCCCCTGCCTAGGCCTTTGTGAGGAAACACGTAGCGCAGACTGTCCAGAAGCAGATGGCATTTGGGACTCCTCATCCTCCACCTCTTCTGAAACCTCATCCCTTAGTGCTTGCAGTGTTTGTTGAAGCAGGCAGATAAGGGGGACAGTCATGCTGACTAGTGCATCATCTGCACTCGCCATCCGCGTGGATTCATCGAAGGCACGCAAAACGAGGCAGATGTCCTTCATAGAGGCCCACTCAATGGTGCTGAAGTGTGAACGGCGCACAGTGCGACTTGTTTGCGCCTGATGCAGCTGGTACTCCATGACTGCTGCCTGCTGCTCACACAACCGCTCCAACATATGTAACGTTGAATTCCACCGGGTGGGTAGGTCACATATGATGCGATGTTCTGGAAGGCCAAATCGTCGCTGCAGAGCAGCGAGGCGCGATCTTGCCGTGCTGGAACGTCGCAAGTGAGCGCACTCTATGCGGACCTTGTGCAACAGTGCATCAAGATCCGGATAGTCCCTCAGAAAGCTCTGCACGACCAAGTTAAGAACATGTGCCAGACATGGGATGTGTGTGAGGTTGCCTAGGCCAAGAGCTGCCACCAGATTTCGGCCATTGTCACACACTACCAAGCCCGGCTGGAGATTCGCTGGCCCAAACCACACATCGCTCTCCAGCTTGATAGCATTCCAGAGCTCCTGCGCTGTGTGGCTTCGATTCCCCAAAGAAATTAATTTGAGTACAGCCTGTTGACGTTTGGCCACGGCTGTGCTCATATCGGTCGTAACAGGCTCCTGCTCTGCTGTTTCTGAGGAACTTGAGTAGGAGGAGGAGTCTATGTGTACAGACTGGAGTCCTGCAATCCGTGGCGTTGGAAGAACACGTACAGCGCCACTCTCCAGATCCGTACCCGGCTCCACAACATTGACCCAGTGGGCAGTGAGGGAAAGGTATCGTCCCTGTCCATGGTTACTGGTCCACGCATCGGTGGTCAGGTGGACCTTGCTACTAACGGCGTTTAGTAGCGCATGTTTTATTTTGCCCTCAACATGTTTCTGCAGGGCAGGGACGGCTCGCCTGCTGAAATAAAAGCGGCTGGGCACGTTGTATTGGGGGACTGCCAATGCCATTAAGTCCCGGAAGGTGTCAGTGTCCACCAGCCTGAATGACAGCATTTCAACTGCCAGAAGTTTGGCAATGCCAGCATTCAGAGACTGTGCTCGGGGATGGTTTGCCGAGTAAGGGCGCCTTTTATCCCATGCCTGTGCTACCGATGGCTGTGATGGATGGGAACGTGCTGTTATGGGTGGAATCTGACAGGGTCTCCGGACAACAGTGGCAGAGGTTCTTCCTTGGCGATCCTGTGAGGAAGCCGAACCAGCAGTGTGTGAGCTGGAGGAAGAGGGCCCAACACGAACTGAAGAGGTGGTAGGTGGTGCTGTACGTTGGCCTACGTCTTGAGGGTGTCTCTGCAACTCCAACTCGTGCTTGGTGCGCACATGTTTCCACATATTTGTGGTATTGAGGTTGCTGACATTTCTCCCTCTTTTGACTCTCTGATGACACAGCTTGCATTTGACAAAGCAAATGTCATCTGCAACTGTGTCAAAAAAGGACCACGCACTGCAACTCTTGTGAGCGCCCGGTTTGCCTTTGGAAGGAGGAATGCTCCTAACGGGTGCCGAAGTGGAGGGTACAGGCAACCAAGTCTTCCCCCTCCCTCTGCCTCCTGTTTTGGCCGGTAGGGGAATCTCTTCCTCCGAGCTGCTCCCACCACCTTCCTGTTGCTCACGCCATGATGGGTCAAGGACCTCATCATCTTCCCTCCCCTCTTCAAACAGCTGCTTCTCCGGGGTTGTCTCGCCAGCACCGTACGCACCAGAAAGTGGCAACTGAGTCTCGTCATCATCTGATGCGTACTGAGGTGTGCTGACCATAGGCACTGGCCCACTCGCCTCTTCAGATTCAGAGGGACAAAGAAGTTGCGCATCACTGCATACTCCCTCTTCTTCACATTCAGGAATGCTGCTTGGCTGGCCCCCTCTTTCCAAGCCAACAGATTCCGAGAACAGAAGTAGAGATTGTGATGGCTCCTGTCCATGTCTCTCTGACTGCCTGGGCACTTTGGCAGGTGGTGAAGAGACAGATGGTTGCTCTTCGGTGCTCTGACCCTGAGAGGATGCGGAAGTAATTGAAGTCGATGCGTTAGCTGCCATCCATCCGACAACGGCTTCAATTTGTTCCTCCCGCAGCAGTGGGGTACGTTGAGGTCCTACAAAGCTGCGCATAAAGGACTGTTGCCTGCTAAAACTGGGGGATGCTGATCCACTGGTGCCCGCAGCAGGCCCAGAATCCCCACGTCCTCTACCTGTAGAATCCCCACGTCCTCTCCCTGCAGAATCCCCACGTCCTCTCCCTGCTGAAACTCCACGCCCACGCCCACGCCCCCGCGCCTTACTCCCTGCCTTCTTCATCTTGCAAGACTGCTTAAGATAGGCAAAAAAGGACAAAGGGGGGCCTTAGTGTGCTTATTCCTGAACAGCTGGTTACAGGTACAAGAAACACTAATTTTATGAAGTGTGTGTGTGTGGACTAGACTTTAATAGGAGCTGATGTGGCCTACACAAGTTCAAAATGTAGTGTTTGGTGAACTTTTTATGTGGTTTCTTTGTTTGAAACAAACTCAAAGTATGAGAACAAAGAATTGAAACTGATAGTATCACCAACTTTTTGGAGCTATTACAATGCAGGCAGGTAACCTACAATGCAAAAGATGAGGCTCCAAAAAAATTGGGTAATACTAATCTGGCTGCGCCGGCAGGGCACAAGCCAGAAAAAAAGGCTCCTCTATCTACTCCTATATAGTGTTTGCAACCAACCAATGTTGATGGATACGGATGGATGCACACTAATAGGAGAAGAAAAAATGAGCTGCACTCAGAGACAAATATGTGTGAGGCAGTGACGCACGTTGAGCGTCCTACAACCAGACGTAGCTGCAGGACACTCTACTCAGCGTGAGCTGCACTCACACACAGTCAGAGACCTCTCAGACAGCCGTCAACAGTGCAGCTAAGTGGGCACTGGCACTGACAGGCTGCAGAAAGGCTCCGCTGTGTACTCCTATATAGTGTTTGCAACCACCGTAGATGGAGACGGATGGATGCACACTAATAGAAGAAAAAATGAGCTGCACTCAAATAAAAATATGTGTGAGGCAGTGACGCACGCTGAGCGTCCTACAGCCAGACGTAGCTGCAGGACACACTACTCAGCGTGAGCTGCACTCACACACAGTCAGAGACCTCTCAGACAGCCGTGAACAGTGCAGCAAAGTGGACACTAGCACTGAAAGGCTGCAGAAAGGCTCCGCTGTCTACTACTAGTGTTTGCAACCAACGTATATGGATACGGATGGAAGCACACTAGATTGAAATTATTTAAAAAATGCAGCTCAAAAAATAAAAGATGTATGAGGCAGCAGTGATCACACTGGGTGGCCTACAGCCTGACGTGGCTGCAGGACCCACTCCACAGCGTGAGCTGCACTCACACAGCCCTTGCAGACAGCTGTGAAAACAGCGCTGCTAGGGAAAAGCAAGCTACAGTGGTGGTTTATGTAGCCTGGATAAAGCACAATATTGTTTTTAGAATCGCTATTTCTAACTGTCCCTCACAGTCTTCTACAGCAGCCTGTCCCTAACTGAATTCACAGCAGAGTGACCAGAAATGGCGGCTGCGGTGGCTTTTATAGTGCATCATGACATCATTTCGGCAGCCAATCACAGCCATGCCAATAGTTAACATGCCTACATGCCTAACAGGATGTGCCCACACTTCGGAGGATTCCCATTGGCTTAATCAAAGCAAGCAGGCTCATAGCATGATGGGAACTTCCTATTCCGATTCCGATCCCGGAATCCGATATGAAAAAAGTATCGGAATTAAGTATCGGAATTCCGATACCGCTGATATCGGCCGATACCCGATACTTGCGGTATCGGAATGCTCAACACTAGTCACGACTAGAGATTAGTGAATTTGTCCAGATTTGGTTCCGAATACGATCGGAATCGAATTTTGTTTTTGCAATATTCGTTGAACCCAGCAGAATGTCATAAGAGTCAATGAAAGTAGAAATTTCCAAATATATTCGGAGCCAATCATAAGACAAACATTCGGCACGAATAGTGTTCAAATATGGCTTGAATATGTCAAAATCAGATTCGGGGACAAAATACGAACAATTTTGCTCATCTCTAGTCACGATTTGAAACTTGACATCAGAAGAATACTCTGTGTTGAAATATAGGAATAGACTACAGATGCCAAAAGAGAATGTAATATCACACCATGAAGGAAAAAGAGGCTGGACATATCAGAGGACCATATGAATAGCTGAGACTGTGGCTGCACAGGTAAGCTGCAAGACTATTAGTATTTTTCACTACAAGAAAGTGAACCAAATATATTGAATGCACATTGAATTTCCTTACTAAATTTGAGCAATCTGCTGATTTTAAATTTGAATTTAAATATCTGCAGATTTGGTCATAACTAGTATTAATACTTGGTCTTATTTTGTTAATGATTACACAATATTTTAAAGGCTAAATTAGCAATAAAGTAGAAGAGTATCAATGTTCATAGACATGGATATAGTCTGTAAATAAGCAAATGATCAGTTGTAATCAGAATTATTCAAACCACATTGCAAATTAGCTTTATTAGCAATATTTGCAAGGTTTCTGCTTTCTAACCCCTTAGTGACAGAGCCAATTTGGTACTTAATGATCAAGCCAATTTGTACAATTCTGACCACTGTCACTTTATGAGGTTATAGCTCTAGAATGCTTCAACACATCCCACTGATTCTGAGATTCTGTTTTTTCATGACATGTTGTACTTCATGTTAGTGGTAAAAATGTTTAGATATAACTTGCGCTTATTCATGAAAAAAATGTAAATTTGGCAAAAATTTGAAAAATTTTGCAATTTTTAAAATTTTATTTTTGTACCCTTAAATCAGAGAGTGCTGTCACGCAAAATAGTTAATAAATAACATTTCCCACATGTCAGCTTTATATCAGCACAATTTTGGAAATATAATTTTTTTTGTTAGGTCGCTATAAGGATTAAAAGTTGACAAGCGATTTACAAAATCTTTTTTTAGGGACCACCTATTAGGGTTCAAGGACCGTACCAAATATAAGGTATAAGAAGATGCAATTGCAACCCGGGGTCCACTGTGCGGTGATGGAGAACCGCAGCTAAAGAACAATGACGGAGCGGAGTGATGCAGTGTGCAAGTACCGTAAACACACGGAGTTAAAGGTCACTCCATGTGGACAGAGTGCAGAGTACCTGCTCGGTTGCTTCACAGTGCGGTACACTAACAGAGAGCACTCGGAGCTATACCCAGTTAGAAGTCACAGGAGTACAGCAAATAATGACACTAGTTGAGTGTTCCTATAGCTACCCCCAGAGAAATCTAGTCTGGTGGTTGTGATCGCTCTGACACTCAGCTGTGCTAACTGCACACATGACTTAGGACACCCGGAGTCAGATGCTGAGCCAAGCTGGAGTTCCCACTCTACACTGTCTGCCTAGGCACACAATCGCCGTGCTAGATGTATCAGAACATGCAGGACATCACAGCATGCAGAATATCATGTAGAAGTCTGCTCAGAGCCTGCAAAGCACATATGAGAGTTATATCTGTACTATGGGAGAACATGGAGCAATGAAAGAAAGTAACCTACGCTTCTAAATTATGTTTACTTTTACATGTTGTGGATGTCAGTGAATGTGCTCATTACTCACTTAAGGAAGAAATGGTTCCAGGATACACTATTGGAAGAAAGCAAACAGGCCAGAAGAACATGACTCTCTGGTCAATGTTCTATTAGGAAAATGTAGCATTTATATGGTTGACACTACCTATGTAAACATTATTCTAATTCAAGAATGACTCTTCATGCAAATAGTAATCCCAAATGACAGTAACAGTGTGTCAGAATTTTCCTGGATTAAAGTTATTCAGGAATGGTTTAAGGTACTTTTTATGGAATTTAATTTATTGGTGTGGCCTTAAAATTTTTCAAACAACTATCTTGTGTCTGGGTGGAAAAAATGTCCTAAACATGAAAACTCCTCTTTGCAACTTATAAGATCTAAAGAGGTTGTGTCACCTTCTATCTTCAGTAGTGCACTACTCGCATGTCTCCCAGCTTTCTGTTTGAGATAGGGAGGCAGGGAGGAATGAGAGTTAGAACCAGTATCATCATTGCGCATGCAGATTTGACTCAGCAGCATCACAGATGTCCAGGGGCAAAGGAGCTAGTCAGCTCCAAGAATCCATCGAGCTACAAAGCAGTATCTGCAGCTATAACGCAAAGAGTAAGCAACTGCTGTGCTCCTTGCTTAGGAGTTGGACCTCTGATGATAGATTGCAGAGTTTTCAGCTACCTAGGCAATGAACAGAAAATTTTCAATTAAAAATCCTATTTTGTTATAATGTAGAACATTTTTAATAGGAGGCCAATTGTGAATTTGCTTGTTCTTACACTTGGCAATTTTACCGATTTATAATGTTGAGAAAAGCCTTTTAAAGGATTTGCTGCTAACATTTCTGCATAAAATATCAAAGGACACCTTCACAGTTCTTATGGAGTCCAAGACTCAACTATTCAGAAATATTTAGGCTGTATGAAGGGGATCAAGACAATATTTTGCTGGTAGTTTTAATATTATGACTGATTGCTGTAAATATAATCTATAACAACTGATGATAAAAGTCTGTAACACGTTCCTTAAACACCTGTTCAAAAAATATTTTTTATTTTTGCAGTTTTAAAATAGCGCACATTGTATGCAGCACATTTTTAAGAAGTATGGCACTCCACATGAGTGGTTTTCAAGCTTTATGAAAAACACCTTTATGTTGATATTGACATTTTGACACAATGCATTGGAGAGGATGAAATGAAAGAAATCTGACATTCTGTGTAATAAGAGCAAGCTCAACATGTCGGGTTGATGGGCTATTTGTGTTACAAGAAATGAACAGTTACCGCTGATGCTTACTGAACATGAAAGTCAGACATAGAGCAATTTTGAAAGGGATGCCAGATGTATACCATAATTTCCTGGTTACATGTACCATAGCTTTAAAATGACTGAGCTGTGACATAAATATACTTGAAGCAATAAGCATATGCTTACTGTGAGAAGTCAAGAACTGGGACATTTTAGAAGCAAATGCACGACAAGCAGTTGTAGCCTAAGAATATTTAGAAAAGTAAAAAAAACTAACTAAAATGAAGATGATAAAATAAAGGAATAGATAGATAGAAGATAGATAGATAGAATAAAGAAAGATTTTGAAGCACCTCCCGCAATGATTCAGGGTGCAAAGCCTTCCAGTCAAGAAGCAAAACCTCAAAAGATGTTTTTAGAAAAGTAGAAATAAAGCTGACTTTAAGGCTGTGTGCCAACGTTGCGTTTTTAAGCGTTTCCGCAGGGCTTTTAGACGCGCGTTTCTGCTGCGGAAACGCTAAAGAAAAGCATCCCATGGAAACATAATGGAATCCGCACATGTTGTGCTAATGGTGCGTTTTTTTTCCGCTGCAGAAACGCTAAGCGGAAAAAGACGCAGCATGTTCATTAATTTTGCGAAAATGCACGCATTTCCGCATACATTCAATTGTATTGCAAAAACGCATAGGAAAACGCATGCTAAAACGCTTAACAAAAGCATCAAAAATGCTTACAAAAGCGCTTCATAAACCACATGCGTTTTCCCGAGAAGAGGGTGTGCGTTTCCACTCCACTTGCTGTTTATTGTTAGATTTTTTTTTACAGCAGAGTATTTTTTCACATTTGTTGTACTGTGTTTCTCTGTGTTTCAGTCTCTTGGTGGTATGAACACTGTCTAACCAACTTGTTCACTGTATGTGCATGGCCCATGCGTTTGTATTCAAGCACTATAGCTTGCCGAATAAGCAGGGAAGCGAAAATATTCGCCAAACTCAAATTACAACTTAGATAAAAAATGCAGCAACGTATGTGATAAAGGGTCATTTTGGGTAAACAAATAAGTCATGTGTGAAGCTCATAATTAGGCCTGGATGCAGTAAAAAATAAAATATATAAAAAAGAATCTTATTTGTGCAGTATATGCAATCCAACATATTAGTATATACACTATGTATGTATGTATACTGTATATATATATATATATATACACTGCTCAAAGAAATACGGGGAACACAAACAGCCTGTTGCAAATGGAAGTGTTCCCTTTATTTTTTTGGGCAGTATATTTATTTACATTTAGAAGCAAGAGAAAATGGCTCATTAATTTATAACTTTGCTTTATATTGCGGCACAGCATAAAACATTCAATATTAATTATTAATAGGCAGGAAAATCTATACTGTATTACAGTGAATGCTGAGCATAGCTAATTTCAGTGTAGTAAAGGCTGATGTTTTCATGAAACACGTGATGCTGGAATTGATAAAATGATAAGGCTTTATAAGAAAGCTGTCATGTCAATACTGAACAATAAATATCTTTTCTGCTAACAGTCTAGATTGTTACATGGGAAATTCAAAGTAGATATTGAAAAATGTTAACATGAAATGGAAATTTAAGATATAATGTAATTATATGACAACCCAACATGCACATGCAGTAGTATAAGGAGATCCTGAATCCTAAGCAAATACTAAAGTGTAAGTGATAGTGTCCATTCATTCTCGCAGTAGATATGGATTTCCTGACAATGGATTATTATAATTAACTTATCAAAAAACTGCTTCTTTGGAATAAGATGTACTTGTATAAGGATTGACTCAAACACATTTCTAATAGTTCAATACCTCAGGATTATTGATATTAATTACTAAAGTTCATCAATTAATCATTTTTTCATCCTTGTGTCATTTACTTTAATGGAATAAATCCCTCAGCTTATCTTAGCAGTCAATGAGGTACAACTTTATTCTAAGATATATTAAAAGAACTCGGCGACAGATGTAAATAAAAAGTTTGTCATCTAGTTTTTTATTTGTTCCATCTGTCAACCCATTAAATTTAATAGAAACAAATGTATTGGATGAGGTATATGTGACAGATGTTTTAATGTTTCACTGTCTGTGTGCCAGGACATCATTAGTATGAGCAAATCAACCAAAGTTCTAGTTTGGCAGTTTGCTCAAATTTAGCAAGGAGAATGACATTTATTCAATTCAAATTAAATGTACCTTATTATTCTCAAAGGTTGTCAGATGCAGAGTATAATAAGCATATGTAAAAACCATGTATATACTGTTTAGCGTCAACTGGCACTCAACTGTTCCACTGCGCAGCAATTCGGTCTGGTTGTTTTCTAGTCATCATTGCAGTCTAGACTGAAATATATTGATTATCTTACAGCATCTGGAATATTAAAGCGAACCTGTCAGCAGTTTTGGCTGATATAAGATATGGCCACTGACTTTCAGGGCTTATCTACAGCATTCTATAATGCTGTAGATATGCCCCTGGTTCGACCTGAAAGATAAGATAAATAAGTTTTATTATACTCACCCGGGGGCGGTCCGGTGCGGTCCAGTCTGATGGGTGGGTGTCACACGTCCGGGTCCAGCGATTGCTCCCCGGCATCACACTCCTGCGCAGGCTTATTATATGCCCTGTTGAGGGTAGAGTACTGCAGTGCGCAAGCGCTGGGGCTCTCTGACCTTTCCCAGTGACCTGTGCACTGCAGTACTTTGGTCTGCCCTCAACAAGGCAGATAAGTACACCTGTGCAGGAGCGCAATGTCGGGGAGCCATGATGCAACAAGCAGGGCATCGTCGCAAGAAGATGATAGATGGAGGATTCATACCTGCGACATGCATCAGACCGGACCGCCCCCGGGTGAGTATAACAAAACTTATTTTTCTTATCTTATCTAGGTCAAACCGGGGGCTTATCTACAACATTATACAGTAGAATGCTGTAGATAAGCCTTGAAAGGCAGTGGCCGCTTCGCATATCGGCCAAAACTGCTGACAGGTTCACTTTAAGTATTTCAGTGTCAGGTATTTTTAGAGTTTCTTTTATTGGCTACAGTGCAATTTTTGAATGCGCCAAAGATGAGGATTACCGGAAGAAACCTGCCAGATATTTTTGAATCCTGCACAGTAGAGATTAGCTATCAATTTTCGGGATTAGCACAAATCAAGTAAAAAAAATCAATTTTGGCAAATCTGATTTTATTTATAACCCAAAAAGAAATAAGAAAAATGCATCCTAAACCACTGTACAGTAGTTTTTGATACTTTTACCCACTTAAAACATGTGTGTGTTTTCTTGCATGTTTAATATAATAAAGGTTATTTGCTTTTTATTTTGTTCTGTATTTTTTTCTTTTTTTGTTACACCAGTGCCAAACTTGCTGGTAACTGACTTGTAGGATTTGTGAAATCCAAATTTTTTGTACAAGTAGAGATGATTTTGATTCATCTGGAGAGTGAGGTTTGCTCATCTCAATGCCAGCATGATATAAAAATAAAAAATGATAAGTATTAATAACAATATTAAATAGACTAATTATACACTTGGTTGTCCCCATTTGAATACAGTAATTAATGAACATTACAAATGTCTATTTGACTGATTGAGATAGTTGAGAAAAATATTCTGCTATGTCCATCAGTGCCATAGACTTTGAATTAAACTTCAGTGCTTATGGTCCACCACCCCTCCACTTAAATGGGGACTTGGGACCCCTGTTTTTCTGATTGATGAGGGGCTCATAGTAAGCCTCCCTTTTGATCAGCAACTTACTAACTCATTGCTTGTGTGCTACAAAAAATAGTAAAGATCAAGAGATTTTTAATCTTAAATTAATGAGGATGAAATGCCAGACATAAAATCTAACAATATTCTTGAATCTGCTTGCTTTAATAGTACAGCATATTTAGTTCCCTTGAACCAAGATGCCCCAGATGAAGCCTTAGCGAAACCCACGTCAGGTGTGTTTTCATTCAAATAGATATACGTAATTCATGTTGAATGGCTTAACTTCTGACGTTTATTTTTCATGTTGGGGTATACTTACCTTTGTTTATTTATATGTCATGCTTTTTTTGACAAGTTCTTGACTTTACAGTCCAGATATTTCTTCAGTGATGTCATAGCCGCTCTTCATATGTTTACACTCTATAAACATATTTTTCTGTCAATTATGTCTGTGATTTTTTTCCCCATTTTTCATTTATTATTCTATTTTTTATTAATCTCATTAATAAAAATGTACATTTATAATTGTGTCGGTAAAGGGTTTCCCCTTTTTCTGCCTTGAAACAAGGCTTCACTAAGGGAATTTGGTAAATCTACACTTTCAGTGTGATGGTTTAGATGATTGATATTTCTTCTTTTCATGGCAGAATTCAATTTGAAAATATACAATGTCTATATATATATAAATATATATATATATATATAAAAGCTTCAAATTGTTGTATGCATACTAATATAATAACAATAATAAAAGATTCAAGATGTATTCACTTTTAAATAATTGTAAAAAATGTGTCATCATATAAGCAATAAATATGTAGCACATATTTTTTTATAAAGGTTATCTTGTTAAATCTACCATAGACTAGGATGTATGGACATAATAGAGTGAGTCAGCAGACCTATGTGTTGCATGATCTGCAATTCCCTTGAAGTGCTGAATGTTATACTTTTCTCTTACAGCAGAAGACTTCCCCGAAGATCACAGCTCTATTTAATATATCTCTAGTTCCAGGAACCTCTAGAAATTGAATACATATTTGTGAATGATATTAGGGATTATTTTTAGAAGAAACACTTTTAGAAGTTGATGACATTAGGTGTAGTTGATTTCATGTTAATTCTGGCACCTTTAGCAAATGTTATTCACTGCCTTTTTGCTAATGCATATGTTTTGTCCTAGTTAGGTCAACTAGCAGACATTTGATTTGTTTCTCATGACAATTTAGTAATGGCACAGCGGTGCCATTTAATTGTAAAACAGCAGGTATAAATAATATATGTTGAGAATGTAATTGGATTAATTGACATGTGAATTTGAACTTCACCCATTGTTTGTAAGTCTCTTGTTTGGCCAGGTCCATCAAAGTTGATGAGTTGATGGGATGGAAGTGCACTATTACCCTCCTGTAGCGTATGTTTTAAATCTAAGGGAATGGGAAAGGAGCTCTGAAATGTCAAAATTCAGTAGAATGTCTTAATATTTAAAAAAAATAACTCATTATATAATGTATTATGGGTCATTTAATGTTTTCTTCTTTAACATGAGTTTATAATTTCTGAAGGGAGAGGGCATAAGCAGAGGAAGAGAGGGTATTGCATCTCGGCATTAATTGTGGAGATGCAGTATCCCAAACAAAAGGGTTTCCACTATAGCCACGGTTTCCATATTTTAACAAAGTTAGAGTGGGAATGGTTAACTTAGCTAGAGATTTAGTACATCCTGTACATGTGGGGAATTTTAATATTTATTTCTTGGATCATGGGAAGGTTTTGTTGTAGTGAATAGAGACAGATCAATAAATTGGTTGAGGCCAGCAGATTGGTTAGTTTATTGTCTTTGTATTGAGTGCAAGATGTGCAAAGGAGAGAATTCATTATTTTTCAATGACAGTTTACCCTTATCCTATATTCTATAGTGAATGTTTATCCACCAAAGATGTAATACATAACCTATATGCAAGTTTAATTTTCAACATTAATTACTTTCAGTTAATTTCAGATGTAGAGAAGTTCTGGCATTCTACACCATCTACCGTATTTTTCAGACACATTTTTTCCCCCAAAAAATTGAGAGGAAAATAAAGGGTGCATCTTATAGTCTGAACACAAGCTTACCAGGGGGTTGTGGCAGTGGTGTAGCAACATCCCTTCCTCAGGAAACTGGTAGCAGCAAGTGTGGCAATACTGAAGCTTGGTGTTGGTGGTGAGCAGTGTAGAGTGCATCATTGGTTTCCCTGCGGCCATCTTTCAGAAGCTGTGGGTCGCCTGAGGTGGCGTATGCACGTATTGAGATCTCAGCTGACCTCTCGCACTGCATTTTCCTTAGGCTGTGGGCTTCAGGAAAATGGCCGCTGGAGACCACGCATGCACAGAATGAGATCTCAGCAGCCCTCGGCTTCAGGAAAATGGCTGCCGAGAAACCAATGATGCACTCGGCTCTGCTCGCCATGGACACTGGGCCGCAGCTTCACCACATTTCTGCCACCGGTATCCTGTGGAAGGGACCCTGCTCCATGCAACGCACTCTGCTATGCCTCACCACTGACATTGGACCCGCAGCGTCCTACCACTGAGATATCCCGGGACTGCAGCTTTGCCCCACTTCTGCTGCTGATAGCTTCTTGAGGAAGGGACCATGCCTCTTGTGACCCTGCTCTATCACCGCCGGCCCTCAGGTAAGATACCTTAAGTTCGGACAATAAGGCGGACCCCCATCTTGTAAAAAAAAACTTTATTTGCTATTTTCCACCCCAAAATTTGGGGTGTGTCTTATGGTCCAGTGCATCCTATAGTTTGAAAAATATGGTATATAATAGTTTCAATATTTTTTTCTGTATTCATAGCAAACATGAGAATTTAGATGATCCTTTTCTGGTGTAGATCTAACAAAATCATTTAACTATTAATCTGCGTAGGTAGGTATACTAAAAAAGTTTGGATTATATTTTAGGAATTAGTTTGGGCCTTTTCAATCCAAGTGAGTTTACTATTGGCATTACATATTAAATTAGGAAGGCATTCCAGAGCTTTATAGTTTTGAGTGAATAAAGTTCAGTTATAGAAGGAATTTGTTAAACCCACCTGGCACATTCTTGTTTGGAAAGTTGACTTGGAAAGTATGGAAAGGAAAGAGTTGAACGTAAATAAAATTTATGATGGTTCTACTTAAAAGGTTTTATTAGCACAAAGGTGTCCACTAAAGTTAACTAATGGCATTTCAAATCAAACATTAGCACAAGTTATGGTACCTGGTAGTTCCAGAAGCAATGGAGAGATACATAATAAAATACTAAAGCTTTATTAATAATTATTAAAATCCAATCACAAGATTAAAAATAACAGAATGCCTCAAAGGGGATGACTACATACAAAAGCACATCAGTAAGCTCAATTGTTAGAGAAATAATTAGTCAAAAATTGGGGCAAATAAATATATGGCAGGGAAAACAGTGCCAAAGTGAACAAGGTGTAATTCAAAATAGAAGTGGGAAAAAGAGTAATTCCAATTATAAATCTTATCCAAAGATATCATATAATAGATCACAGTATCTAATATAAACCCCCTAAACAATGCACCACCATAACACTATAAATCGGACTGCCAGTGTACATAAACCCATAAGACAAGCTCCACAGCCTAAGGCATAGACCCAGCAATGGGGGGGGGGAAGATAGGATAAGACATACAAATCTCATAATAATACCTCAATTTTCCTACAAAACTGAGGTATTATGTGATTTTAATGTCTTAAGGGCATGTCACACTAAGCGATATCGCTAGCAATATCGCTATAACTTGTGACATTATAGCGATATTGCTAGCGATATCGCTGTGTCTGATACTTACCTATGACCGGCTCCCCCGCTGGTTATCGCTGATCGCGCGAGAACGTCCAGGACTGTTTCTCGTCGTCAGCTTCCTGCTGTGACGACGAGCGACGCATGGAGCCAGGCGGGAGGACGCAGGATCGCCTGGTGTGACAGGTAAGTAGCGACCCCCGTCCCCAGCGATGTCGCTGGTGAGATCTGCCTGTGTGGCAGCTCACTAGCGACCACTTAGCGATGTACCAGCGATCCTGACTGCGTCATATCGCTGGTCGGGATCGCTGGTACATCGCTAAGTGTGACAGTACCTTAAACCTATCTTTCTAGACACAGTGGCTCAACAGATAGAGACAACATATGGAGACTAATGTCAATAGTGTAGTCTGTTTTAAAAAGTTTGCTTCTCACAGAGTAACTGTGATATTAAGTATTTCAGGTTTTAAGTAATTTATTTTAAAATTTCATGTGAAACTTAAAAATTTTTTCATAAACTTTAGCTTTCAGTGCACACGTAAAGGACAATGAGTTTCTTTGAAACCCAATCTGTAGCAAAAGCAATCAGATAATCACAAGTACTGTGAAAAGTAAAAAAAAGTGAATAAACATGAAAGTTCAAATCACCTCCCTTTAGCCTTATTAAAAGTAGATATTAAAAAAATCATCATATGGTATCATCACATTCCGATAAGTCTCATCTATAAAATTTTAAAACTAATAAACCTGATTTTTAAACACAGTAAAAGAAAAAAATCAAGAACACTAACATTATATTTTTTTTGGTCACTGCAATTCCACAGTAAAGGCTGGAGTCACACACAACGAATAAAAAATCGGTCCCATTTTAACGGTACGAAATCGCAGAAAGAATTCTTGTCCAGGGATCCGTCTGTCATCCCATTTTCCGGCGATGAACCGATTTTATTCGCATCTAAGCATCAAATTGACATCCAATGCCAATGCCTGATGCTCTTTCCTGTTGACCTGGAGAAGTCTTGCGATTTAATCGCAAGTCACACGTGTGGTGCATTTTCAATGCAATTTTTAATCGCATCCATAGACTTGCATTGTCGAATCCGATCCGAAAATCGGTGACAATTGCAGCATGCTGAGATTATCTCGGTCCGAGGAATGGATCCGATAAAAAAACGCATGATGGGAGCAGCACCATAGAATAACATTGAGACGAATGCAATGCGATTTTTTATCGCATTGCATTCGTCCGATTTAATCGCTAGTGTGACTCTGGCCTAAATGCTTTAACAAGTGATGAAAATGTCATATCTATCCCAAAATGGTATCAGTAAAAACATCCCACCAAAAATAAGCTACCATATAGCTCCAACATCTGAAAAATAAAAAAGTTCCAGGTCTCAAAAAATGATGGCACAACCCAAAAAAAATACAAATTTGGATTTTTTTTCCATTGCTAAAACCTCAAAAATAATAAAATGGATGTTTGGTATTGTCGTAATCATACTCATGAGCAGAATCATATGCCAAAGTAATTTTTACCACAAAATTTACTGCACAAAAACAATTCCCAAAACACAAAGTCAATATGTTTTTTCACAATTTCATCACACTTGGATTTTTTTTCTTTTCTTCTAGTATACTCTTTGATAAATTAAATGGCCTCATACAAAATAAAACTCATCCCTAAAAAAACATACCCTCAGATGTCTATGTGGACAGAAAAGTAAAAGAGTTATTACTCTAGGAAAAGGGGAGGAAAAATGAAAATACAAAAACAAAAATTGACCCCATGGTGAAGGTGTTAATATCTGTCATATAATAATATAATAGTATTATATTATAATATTACATTATAGTACAGATATTACATACAGTATATGATGCATATGTAATATATGTATATTACATTAACTGTATAACCATATATTGCACTATAGTGTAATAACATCACCTATATATAAGAAGCTGAGTGTATGTATGTGTGTGTATGTATTAAGCCACACCCACTGTACACAGCCTAGCTCACTGGCAGAAGGAGAGCGGGGTTGCAGAGGGAAAGTGTGGGATGTGGATGGAGAGCGGAGCTGCGAGGGAGAGAGCCGGATACGAATGGAGAGCGGTGCTGCAGAGGGATAGAGTGGGATGGCGCATGGAGATCAGGCCTGTGGAGGGAGAGAGCAGGGCTGTGAAGGGAGAGAGCAGGGCTGTGGAGAGAGAGCAGGATATGGATGGAGATCAGGTCTGTGGAGGGATAGAATGGGATAGTGCATGGAGAGCAGGGCTGCAGAGGGAGAGAGCAGGATGGTGGATGGAAAGTGGGGCTGCGGAAGGAGAGAGTGGGATGGCCTGTGGAGACAGGGGCTGTGGAGGGAGAGAGCGGGACAGCAAGTGGAGAGCAGGATGGCGCATGGAGAACAGGGCTGTGGAGGGAGAGAGCGGGATGGCCAGTGGAGACAAGGGCTGCTGAGGGAGAGTGCGAGGCTGTGGAGGAAGAATGTGGGATGGCGATTGGAGAGTGGGGCTGCAGAAGGACAGAGTGTGACAGTGGATGGAGAGTTGGGCTGTGTAGGGAGACAGCGGGGCTGCGGAGCAAAAGCGAGGCTGATGAGGGAGAGAGTGGGATGGCCAGTGGAGTCAGGGACTATGGAGGGAGAGCGCGGGATGGTGAATGGAGAGCGGGGCTGCTGAGGGAGAATGTGGGATGGCAGGTGGAGAGCTGGGCTTCGGAGGGAGAGAGCGGGACGATGGATGGAGAATGGGCTGAGAGGGAGAATGCAGGATGGCGGGTGGAGAGCTGGGTTTCGGAGGGAGAGAGCGGGATGGCGAGTGGAGAGCGGGGTTGCAGAGGGAGAGAACAGGAAGGCAGTTAGTTACTATGCCCAGGCAACGCCGAGCTCTTCAGCTAGTAGTATAATAATTTCGACAACTACTGTATAACAAATTAGCAACTGTAGAGGAGAATTTGTAATGTAAGAAGCATTTCAGGCAAATCAGTTGCAAGCATCCACGGATCAGGTTGGGCAGGTTTTCATAAACTCATTTTTACTATGGGACCTTTCATACCTAGAATATGCCACTGGTAGTATTTATGAATTTAAGAAAATGTGTAAGATCGAGAAAAGCAATTTTTAAAGATGTGATTTTCATTCTACATGTTGACATGCATGATGCTGCAGAGCTCTGAATCTGAGTACTAGAATCATTGACATTATGTACCAAGGGTAATCTGTGTGTATAAAATCAAATTCACTTTCAGGTGAGAGAATGATATATGTTAAAATTACAATGTCAAAAGAGCAACACAACAGAAAGAATCCACTTATTAGGGACTTGCTGTATATAACGCCCAGTATTGTAGGTCAAGCACCTGAACCTATGTACTGAATACAGTGTATGAATACAATTAATATTTTATTTTTCTTATTAGCATAGCAGAGATATGTTATACATTTATATAACGTACTATGCATTATTCAGTAACCTTCTTGATGACAGGTAGCTGAGAAATGAAAAGCTAGGAACACTGATAATTAAAATGAAACATGAGTCCTAATACAAATCTCTTCTTATATTGTCTGCATGTTTTCACAAATAATATGTAAAGAACCAAATATACCAAAAAGGAGTAAAAAAAAAAATCTTTGTCTTTGGATTAGATATTGTAATATTTCCATGAATAATTTAATGCTTGGATGAAGGACAGTAGGCAAGGATGGTATTTGAGATTTCAGCATAATTTAGTGGTCTGCATGTGCAGACTAATAATTCATGTATAAAAGCAAAAACCACTACATCCTCTATCCTATTAGAAGAAAAATATAATCTGCTCTTTTAAAGAAAACAAAAATATTCATAATTTAATTTGTGAGTTTACACAAGTTTAATAAATGGTTCAATGTAATATATGTCAAGTAAACAGTGAGCCGGGTAGAAGAAAATACATAAATTGATAAGTAAATCTGCATATAAAATTGAGAAAATGTTTAAACTTCCTGATTTTCTAGTAGTTCAACACTTTAACCCCTTCATGATCGAAGATTTTTTCGGTTTTGCATCTTCATTTTTTGCTCTCATTCCCAGAGCCATAGCTTTTTATTTTTCCATCAATATGGCCATGTAAGGGCTTGTTTTTTGCTACACGAGCTATACTTTTGAATGAAACCATTGTTGTGTACTAAAAAAGGGGAAAAAAATTCCAAGTGGTGTGAAATTGCAAAGAAAGTGCGCTCCCTCACTGGTTTTTTGTTTGCCTTTTTTGCTTGGTTCACTAAATGCTAAAACTGACCTGCCAATATGATTCTCCAGGACATTGTGAGTTCATAGACACCAATCATGCCTAGGTTTTTTTTTATCTAAGTGGTGAAAAAAAATTCCAAACTTTGCTAAAATTCGGCACTGACAATCATATACGTCTCCAGGAGACCTCGGGTTGTCATGCCGACGGACCAGTGACCCGCAGGTCACTGACGAGCACATTTCTGGCCCGAAGGCCGGAAGCACAATTTAAATGCTGCTGTCAGTGCTTGTCAGCAGCACTTAACTAGTTAATAGCCGCGGGTGGATCGCGATTCCAAAATGTGGATCTGAAACATTGCCATGCCATTGGGCACTAAAGTTCACTTTTTTAACTTCATGTGCTGTTTCCCTGTTTTTTGCTGCTTATATATTATATATATATATACATACTTTATATATATATATAGAGAGAGTATATATATATATAAATATGTGTATTGTGACAAAGTCGCTGGTAAAGTGCAAGAGGGGATATATGTTTCACTGAGGCTATTAGCTTTAGTGATTTGAAACCCAGAAATTTTTGCCAGCACACTATGTGATGACAGGATTCAATGGGCTATTTTAAGAGCTTAGTTTTTGTGGACAACCATAGAATGGGGAGGAAGGTTGTCCACCTTACTTCCACCCTAGGATGTGGTCTTGGGCTTAAGGAGTTGGCCTCCAGAGACATTCAGTGTTCAGTAGAGCTGGAGAGAGAAACTACATTGCTTTGTTCTCCGAGAAGTAAATCTGAACCAGTGAGTGTTTATCCTGAACGGGCAGATCCCTGCAGATGGAGAGACTGTATACCATTTTGGTTTGCTTTCTTGTTTTTCCTGAAGGGCTGTCTTTATTTTCAATTCATATTCATTTATGCCACATGTATAATAAACCAACAGAAGATTTAAAGAGACAGTGTGCCTGTGTCTACCTCTGTGTGCATCCGAGTGAGCCAATCTACCACAATATATATGTATATATACAGTGCCTTGAAAAAGTATTCATACTCCATTAATTTTTCCAAATTTTTTCACATTACACACACAAACTTCAATGTATTTTATTGGGATTTTATGTGATATACGAACACTAAGTATTTGTGAAGTGTACTGGAAATAATACATGGTTTTCTAAATATTTTAAAAAATTTAATCTGAAAATTGTATTCAGCCCCACCTAGGTCAATATTTTGTAGGACCACATTTTGCTGCAACTACTGAAATATTTTAGGGTATTTCTCTAGTAGTCTTGGATATTTAGAGGCTAAAAAGTTTTCCTATTCTTCTATGTAAACCAGCTTTAGCTCTGTGAGATTGGATGAAGAGCATCTGTGAACAGCAATTTTCAAGTCTTGCCACAGATTCTCAATGGAATTTAGGTCTGGTCATTTATTGGGACATTAAAACACATGAATATGCTTTGATGTAAGCCATTCCATTACAGTGCTGGCAGTATGTTTAGGGTTGCTGTTCTATTGGAAAGTAAACCTATATAAATGTATATCGTGGTACAGCTGTGAAGGTGCTCAGTATCCAGTAAAAAAGATTGAGCTTTCTGTGTAAATGGAGTCAATATCTTCTCTAGGATGAAGGATGTTGGAGACAGGATGGACTCAGTTCATGTGACAATGGGTCGGTCCGGGGCACATTCTAGGCTCTTATGTATTTTAGGGAGCGTGTAAAACACCAGTATGATGGGATTTGTCTTTGTAAGGAATTCTTTAGTTTTGGAGTCAATGACTCATTGTTCAAGATAAGTGGTGAGAATGTCAGCTATGGAGTCTCTGATGTGCCTTGTGGGGTCATGTGTCAGTTTGGTGTAAACCGAACTATCATCAAGTTGAAGATTGGCCTCTTTGATGTAATCTGCTTTGTCCATGACCACTATGGCTCCGCCTTTGTTGGTCAGGTTTAATGATGATGTTACTATCACTGCATAAGGACTGTAAAGCTTGGAAATCTGTTCCTGTTAGGTTAGGAGAAAAATGTAATCTGCCATTCTCAGTGTCATGACGAAGTTTGGAGAAAGCCTTTTCCACCAACTCAATGAAGGATTCCACAGCATGGGATCCCTGTGGTGATCTATAGGAGCTTTTATTGCGGAGACCTAATTGGTTTATTGTGATTAGGGATTGATTGGTAAACCCATTAATTTGCGGATGTAACTTGTGGTTTACATGTACATTGGTCATTTTCATAGGTGTTGTTCACACAGACACCTCAGGAGCAGTTGGGTATGTCTTTGTATATATATTTTTCCCTTTTTCCTCTTTGCCCTTTTTTCCATTCCTAATCACCCATGCACTTTTTTGATATCGTTGTTTCTCAATTATATTCATGGATATAATTGTCATAGTTATTCATTGGCTGTCTCTATGTTATTAAATTATTGCAGTGTATTGAGGAAGGTCAGATGTATTGACCAAAACCTTTACCCATGACTGCTAATAAAAATCATCTATTTTTCAAGTTGAGTGCCAAAGATTTATTTTACTACTATTCTGGAAAGTAAACCTAGACCCCAGTCTCAAGTCTTTGGCAGCCTTTAGCAGGTTAGTCTCCAGGATTGCAAGTATTTAGAACCACCCATAAACTCTGACAACTTTCCTGTCCTTGCTGAAGAAAAGCATACTCACAACTAAAATTTCTACTTTGGAGTCATCTGATCAGAGCAGCTTCTTTCACATGCTAGCTGCGTCCCCTACATGGCATGTGGAAGAAGGTGCTCTGGCCAGATGAGGTCAAAACAGAGCTTTTTGGTCTACATACAAAATATTATGTGGCAGAAAACTAACACTATTCATCACCCTGAAAAACACCATTGACAGCATCAAACATGGTGGAGAAAGCATCATGCTGTATGACTTGATGCAGAGCTAGGAGGGATAGCTAACCCTAGAGAGGACATAAAAAGGATTCAGAAGGATCTAAGTTAGTCTTAAAAATGAGCAGCCACTAATAGAATGGTATTTAACAGGGAGACTGGGAGGAATAGAACTAAGCAAACAGCATATGGGAATAAGACTTGGGTATACTAATAGATCACAGACCACACGTGAGTCAACAGTGTGATGCAGTAGCAATAAAGGAAAACAGTTCTAGGATGTATTAAGAGAATCACAGAGTCTAGATCACGTGAAGTCATTATCCGACCTCTACTCTTTCTTGGTCAGGCCTCATCTGGAATACTGTGCTCAGTTCTGGGTACCAAACATTAAAAAAAGACATAAAAAAACTGGAGCAAGTTCAGAAAAGAGCTACCAGTATGGTAAGCGGACTGCCAAGTATTTCCTACGAGGAACAGTTAAAAGATCTGGGAATGTTTAGCTTGCAAAAAAGAAGGCTAAGAGGAGACTTAATAGCAAATGGAGTCTCAAGAAGAAATGAAATGAATCTGAAAGAGAGAAAATACAGATTAGATATTAGAAAAAAACTTTTTGATAGTGAGAGTGATCAATGAGTGGAACAGGCTGCCGTGATAGGTGGTGTGTTCTCCTTCTATGGAAGTCTTCAAACAGAGTATGGACAGACATCTGTCTGAGATAGCTTAGTAAATCCTGAATTGAGGAGAGGGTTGGACATGATGACACATGAGGTCTCTTCCAACTCTAATATTTTATAATTCTAGGATTCTAATTACTCAGGGAAGATAAATACAAACGCACATAACAATTTTCAGAATTATATTTTTATATTTAGAAAACCATGTATCACTTCCTTTACACTTCATAAATACTTGCTACTAAGTGTTGGTATAACACATAAAAGACCAATAAACACATTCAAGTTTGTCGGTGTAACATGGAAAAAAGTAGAGAAGTTCGCAGAGTATGAATACATTTTCAAAGCACTGTATATAAAGTGTGAGGCTTTAAATCACTAGGGCTGCTTGCAGAGGTAGATAGAAATGATTCTTGTAAAAATCACCAGCTGGTTTATTAGAGCACAGCATAAACCAAAGCAGGGCTCAATAAAATAACTGTGGCCTTTCTAGCATAATGGCAAAACAAAAAGATAAAGTGCAACACAGTCCTTATGTGTACAGGTTTCACCCACAGAGAACATCACACAATTTTTCAGCTCCACCTGGAGCCACCTTCTGGAGACCTTCCTCTCCAAACAAACAACACAGAGAAAAAAACAGTGGTTGCACATTTAACTCTCCATCCCCACTCTTGAGATGGAGATATGGTGAGTAGGCACCCCGCCCATTTCTTACCTACTCACAAAAAACTAGCCTCTTAGCATGGCTGGTTAACCCCTTCAGCACATAGCATGCTGAAGAAAAACTTATGGGTTTCAGATCATGGAAAAAAGCAATCTTCGTGACACATTTCTCCCCACACATACAGTGCCAGTGACAGTGATATCTAGTGATAAATAGACAGATATACTGGATAGATAGATATAAACATTTATATGTATTGATACACAGAAGCACAATTTTCACTCATATTTTTCTATTCTGTAGCTATCTTGTTGCAACAGAGGGTCTTGAGATTATGACTTATCATATGCAAAGGTCCCTGTTCATAAAAGAAAGAGGAGGTTCACTATTACACAATGGCATTGCTGTGATCATGTGCTATTTGTTTCTAGCCTTGTCATAGAGAATTTCCTGATAACTTGAAAATATAGCATCTGTAGAAGCTGGGACATGACCTCTATAAGGCAAGTGTCAGCTTATTATTGGGGTTCAAAGGTCAGTGTAAAAATGACAAGAATTCTGATTTTTTTTCTAGATGGTGGCATTAAAAATACTTTAAATTTAAATTTGTATTTGACATAAAGACATGGTTTAACTTCCATTAAAAATATTGCAAATAAATAATAGCTATGGAATATGTTTGCATAAGGAGATAATTTCTTAACACGTGATTTCAGAGATGTGAATTATGCACTATAGACATTTTTAGGGTTTTATTGCTATACATAATTTAACAATATAAAATATTTAAATATTATAGATAAGTGAATCCATTAGATGCACATAAAGTTCGTATTAATTCAATAAATTTAGCAGATCCTGGTAAATGCAAACAATTTGCAATTCAATTCAATGTGAATCGCCAATATAATGATTGCTGAATTTTTATAGATTGCAGAAGTAGGCATCATGTATATGAGAATCAAAACTATTTTCTCTCACTGGTCCTGTAAAATCCAATGTTTTTATTCAGGAAAACATGTTTAAAACTGGCTGCAGTGAGGGAAGGATCAAGCTCTGTACTCTAATCTCTACTCCTAGGCTGTAAAATCCTAAAATGGCACTGCTTGGCCAGTCCTCACTTTTCATAATGACTGAGATACCCCCTTTTAATTTACTGTGCTAGATCATGTGATATAATAGCTGCAATGCATTAAAGGGAACCCTGCGTGCTTGTGCTTAACCCCTTCCCGACCTGTGACACAGCGTATGCATCATGAAAGTCGGTGCCAATCCGACCCATGACGCATACCCTGTGTCATGATTTCAAAGCCCCCCTGTGGGTCGGGTGACCGGGCTCAATGAAAGGTCACCTGACCTGCAGATACAGGGGGTTTGTAATTCACCACAGGGGGTGTGGCTTTGCCTCCACGTGGTTACAATTGCTCTGATTGGTTGTTAAAAGTGAAACATCCAATCAGAGCGATAGTAATATTTCATCAATGAAAATTGATGAAATATTACAATCCAGCTATGGCAGATGCTGCAGTAGCATCGGACATGGCTGGTGACACCGATCTGACCCCCCCACCGATGATCGCCCCCTGCCACTGAATGACAGCGGCAATCTGCCACCGCTGTCATCATCTGCCCCCCTCCCCTTCCCTCTGCTCCCCGCCAGCGTCTGATCCCCCCCTCACCCCCCCAGTACCTTGAGTCCCCCTGTCTCTCCCGGTGTCCTGCAGGTCCGGATCATGGGCGCCACCATCTTGGAAAACGGCGGGCGCATGCACAGTGCACCCGCCCGAATCTGCCGGCTGCAGATTCCATTCTTTCATTTTGATCACTCTCACAGTGATCAAAATGAAATAAAAAGTAAATAACCCCCTGATTATCACCCCCATAGGTAGGCACAACTAATAAAATAAAGAAAATATTTGTACTTTTATTTTTCCATTAGGGTTAGGGTTAGAGTTAGAATTAGGGTTAGGGTTGGAATTAGGGTTAGGGTTGGAATTACAGTTAGGGTGGAATTAGGGCTAGGGTTCCAATTAGGGTTAGGGTGGAATTAGGGTTAGGGTTGCAGTTAGGGTTAGGGTGGAATTAGGGTTAGGGTTAGGATTAGGGTTAGGGTTGTAATTAGGGTTAAGATTAGGGTTAGGGGTGTGTTAGGGTTAGGGTTGGGATTAGGGTTAGGCTTGTGGTTAGGGTTGGAATTAGGGTTAGGGGTGAGTTGGGGTTAGGGTTGTGGTTAGGGATGTGTTGGGGTTTTGGTTGGAGATAGAATTGAGGGGTTTCCACTGTTTAGGCACATCCAGGGGTCTCCAAACGTGACATGGTGCCACCACTGATTCAGCCAATTTTGCGTTCAAAAAGTCAATTTGTGCTCCCTCCCTTCCAAGCCCCGACATGTGCCCAAACAGTGGTTTACCCCAACATATGGGGTATCAGCGTACGCAGGAAAAATTGCACAACAACTTTTGGGGACTAATTTTTCCTGTTACCCTTGGGAAAATAAAGAATTGGGGGCTAAAAAATTATTTTGGTGGAAAAAAAATGATTTTTTCATTTTCACATCTCTGCATTATAAACTTCTGTGAAGCACTTGGGGGTTCATGGTGCTCCCCACACATCTAGGCAAGTTCCTTATGGGGTCTAGTTTCCAAAATGGGGTCACTTTTGGGGGGTTTCCACAGTTTAGGTACATCAAGGGCTCTGCCAATGTAACATGATGCCTGCAGACCATTCCATCAAAGTCAGCATTTCAAAATGTCACTACTTCCCTGCCGAGCCCTGATGTGTGCCCATACAGTGGTCATCCCCCACATATGGGGTATCAACGTACTCAGGACAAACTGGACAACAACTTTTGGGGTCCAATTTATCCTATTACCTTTGTGAAAAATAAATTGCGGGCTAAAAATAATTTTTTTGAGGAAAAATTTTTTTATTTTCACGGCTCTACGTTATAATCTTCTGTGAAGCACTTGGGGGTTCAAGGTGCTCACCACATATCTAGGCAAGTTCTTTATGGGGTCTAGTTTCCAAAATGGGGTCACTTGTGGGGGGTTTCTACTGTTTAGGCACACAGGGGCTCTGCAAATGTAACATGACGCCCGCAGACCTTGCCATCAAAGTCAGCATTTCAATATGTCACTACTTCCCTTCTGAGCCCCGACGTGTGCCCAAACAGTGGCTCCCCCCACATATGGGGTACCAGCATACTCAGGACAAACTGTACAACATCTTTTGGGGTCCAATTTCTCCTGTTACCCTTTTGAAAATAAAAAATTGCAGACTAAAAAATATTTTTTTAGGAAAAAAATATATTTTTTATTTTCACGGCTCTGCGTTATAAACTTCTGTGAAGCACCTGGGGGTTCAAAGTGCTCACTTTGTATCTAGATAAGTTCCTTAGGGGGTATAGTTTCCAAAATGGGGTTATTTGTGGGGGAGATCCAAAGTTTAGACACACAGGGGCTCTCCAAACATGACATGGTGTCGGCTAACGATTGGAGCTAATTTTTATTTCAAAAAGTCAAATGGCGCTCCTTCCCTTCTGAGCCTTGCCATGTGCCCAAACAGTGGTTCCCCCACACATATGGGGTACCAGCGTACTCAGGACAAACTGGACAACAACTTTTGTGGTCCAATTTCTCCTGTTAGTCATGTGAAAATAAAATAATAGCATGCTAAAAAATCATTTTTGAGGAAAAAAAATTATTTTTTATTTTCACTGCTCTACATTATAAACTTTTGTGAAGCACTTGGGGGTTCAAAGTGCTCACTAAACATCTAGATAAGTTCCTTAAGGGGTCTAGCTTCCAAACTGGTGTCACTTGTAGGGGATTTTCACTGTTTAGGCACACAGGGGCTCTCCAAATGTGACATGGTGTCCAATAACGATTGGAGTTAATTTTTCATTCAAAAAGTTAAATGACGCTCCTTCCCTTCTGGGCCCTGCCGTGCGCCCAAACAGTGGTTTATGACCATATATGAGGTATCGGTGTACTCAGGAGAAATTGCCCAACAAATGTTAGGATCCATTTTATCCTGTTGCCCATGTGAAAATGAAAAAACTGAGGCTAAAAGATAATTTTTGTGAAAAAAGTACTTATTTTTTTGCAGATCAATTTGTGAAGCACCTGGGGGTTCAAAGTGATCACTATACATCTAGATAAGTTCCGTGGGGGGTTTAGTTTCCAAAATGGGGAAGCTCCAGTGTTTAGGCACATAGCAACTCTCCAAATGCGACATGGCAAGCGCTAAATATTAGGCAATGAGAAAAAACTTTGCCCAGCTCCACGATGTAGTGAAAAATATTCTTTATTCACTCAATAGAAATGAGGTTTAAAAGCCAGCATGAGTTACAAGGCATGCGATCGATCTACGCGTTTCGAGTGGCTAAGCACTCTTAATCATGATACGCAGCTTTGTCCATGGGTAGATCTTATATACTCTATCCAGTCTACACACCGGTTAAATAATTAATTAAAACAAATATAAAACAAATAGAGAGAAAACTAACAATCACAAATAAATATAACAATTTGATTCATTAAGGTACAATATTATCGCCTTCAGTAGTATTCTATCTTTTTTTTATTTCTTAATTTCTATTCATTATTCTCTTGTTATTATCCATGAAAAAATGAAGCAAACTTCTAAAATAGAAGAGAAACATAACAGATCTCAATGTTGCAACCATTCACAACAGTAAAATTCACATAGATACAATTTTTTCAAGAGATCTGTTATGTTTCTCTTCTATTTTAGAAGTTTGCTTCATTTTTTCATGAATAATAACAAGAGAATAATGAATAAAAATTAAGAAATAAAAAAAAGATAGAATACTACTGAAGGCGATAATATTGTATCTTAATGAATCAAATTGTTATATTTAATTGTGATTGCTAGTTTTCTCTCTATTTGTTTTATATTTGTTTTAATTAATTATTTAACCGGTGTGTAGACCGGATAGAGTATATAAGATCTACCCATGGACAAAGCTGCGTATCATGAATAAGAGTGCTTAGCCACTCGAAACACGTAGATCGATCGCATGCCTTGTAACTCATGCTGGCTTTTAAACCTCATTTCTATTGAATGAATAAAGAATATTTTTCACTACATCGTGGAGCTGGACAAAGTTTTTTCTCATTGCCTTGGATTGTGCGCTTTGACACAGCGGTCTCGTGCTCCGATGTTGGAATGCTTTGTCTGGTGAGCTGGATTTGTATCCTGATTTGAAGCGCTAAATATTCCAGCATATTTTCCATTCAAAAAGTCAAATGGTGCTCCTTCCCTTCTGAGCCCTGCCGTGCGCCCAAACAGTGGTTTATGACCACATATGAGGTATCGGTGTACTCAGAAGAAATTGCCCAACAAATTTTAGGATCCATTTTATCCTGTTGCCCATGTGAAAATGAAAAAAATTATGCTAAAAGAAAATTTGTGTTGGAAAAATTAAAATGTCCATTTTTTCCTTCCACGTTGCTTTAGTTCCTGTGAAGCACATGAAGGGTTAATAATCTTCTAGAATGTCGTTTTGAGTAGCTTGAGGGGTGCAGTTTTTAGAATGGAGTAACTTTTGGGTATTTTCTGCCATATAGACCCCTCAAAGTGACTTCAAATGTGAGGTGGTCCCCAAAAAAATGGTTTTGTAAATTTTGTTGTAAAAATTTGAAATCGCTGGTCAACTTTTAACCCTTATAACTTCCTAACAAAAAAAATTTGTTTCCAAAATTGTGTTGATGTAAAGTAGACATGTGGGAAACGCTATTTAGTAACTATTTTGTGTCACATAGCTCTCTGGTTTAACAGAATAAAAATTAAAAATTTGAAAATTGCAAAATTTTCTAAATTTTCACCAAATTTCTGATTTTTTCACAAATAAACGCAAAAATTATCGACATAAATTTACCACTACCATGAAGCCCAATATGTCATGAAAAAACAACCTCAGAATCGCTAGGATGCATTGAAGCGTTCCAGAGTTATTACCTCATAAAGGGACACTGGTCAGAATTGCAAAAAATGGCCAGGTCATTAAGGTCAAAATAGGCTGGGTCATGAAGAGGTTAATGTCATTAGCATGCTATTGGGCTGCTGAAAAATGACACTGGGTATTTTTTGGTGATTCTTATGAATTAAATTGCAAAACATTTGAATTTCATGACGAGCTATGAATTTGAGGAAATTGGACTCTAAGTTGATCCACACCGGATCACTCCACTCATCTCTAGCGCCCTCAGTGCTTGGATGTTTTGTATAGCTTACAGACTGCAATAATACTGTAAGATAAGCTTTTTTCTTTAAAAAAATATTGAGAAAATTCCTAGATTTACTTATACTTTTAGAGAGTATTGGAAATGTGTTTGCTAATAAAATATACAGCAGTCAATGCTTAATTACATTTTCTATACACCCAGAGTGGTGCATGAAATCCATACCTTGGGGACACTTTCGCAAGTTCTGAAGGATTTGTTCCACTAGGAATCAGTATGAACAAGTGGCATTGTCTGAGACAAAGATTTCTCAGATGTTGATACATTTTAAATTGTAGTAAACATGGCAACAGTTGTGAGAAATACACCAATAGATTCTTCCTGCAAGGGCTAACAGGTACATTATTCAATTGTAAATGGGATGCAAAGAAAGAAACTTCATTTTTGGCCTCTACTCATTACCGATCCTGCCTTGTGAATTTCTGTCTGTCAAAAAAGCTTATCGCTGCTTTGCATTCTAAAAACAACAGTAACAAAAGTACTATCATACGGCAGTTGTAAAATTTATCAGATCCTTCTCCCTTGAAAATATGAATGAATGGAAAGTCACACAATTTCGATAGCTCTTGGGCACTAGGCTATATTACATTCCCTTTCCAAGAAGTATGCGACAAATTGATTTCAAATTAGTTTGTGATTTATCAGAAAAGGATATTTTGAGATTTAACTACGAAAAAACTACCCCTTCATTAAAAGAGCAGTTTTCTTTATAACAGACTTGTCTTATTTTTTTTTCCTCTGTGTTGACTTCTGCATGTATTCTTATTAAATTTTATACTTCATGTTAATCAGGAGTTTAGGCCCTTCCCAATACTTACAATCCATTTTTGGCTGCTGGAAACAAGCTGGTAGTGAGCACGGGCATAAATCTATGTCATATTTTTTAATACAGGAAAAATATATCTAAATTATTTTTTGAAATAGGAGAAAAGTAATCCAGCTCACCCCCATCAGATAGCCTTGTAATTCGGAGCACAGGAGAGTTAAAAGTAAAAAAAAAATAGGCTTACAATTAAACTGCTTAAAACTATGGTCAAAACCGCTCAAAATATCATATTATGCTATTTGTAACAAAAAATGTTTTATAACCTTCTAAATATTTTTAACAAGAACCGCAGATAACTAGTCTTTTTTAAGGAAAACCTCTCTGTCTTTATAAATTATGTATGACTAGACAGATTTTTGTCATTGTTTTGCTATGTCTAAGCTTTAATAGCAAGAGGTAAAATATCTTATTAAGTTAAACAAAAGCGCACTTGATCTGATTTCCATGATGACAATTATATGCTGCTCGGTGTTATTGTTTTGAAGTACTGAAAGCAGCAATTCTATTTCTAGGTATGTCTCTAAACATCAATATCAAGTAAAATATGGAATTACATTATTAAAGGTGACAGATTAAAGTTAGAAGCAGCTTGAGATTTCTTTCATCTTACAGTTTAATAGGCAATGCAAGCTTTAGAAGTAATCAGGATTCCAAACTATAAAACATTGGCAAGCAGAAGATTAATAACGTGAAATATACAGTGGCGTAATAGAATTTCAAATCTCTGTCCATAAACACGATTATACAGAAAGTTGAGTATGGAACGTAAAGTACATAAATGAGCTCCTTATAACATATTTGTTTCCCGTAAAAGATAATAATTACCTATATGATATTTTGCAGAAAATATCACACACAGCCCGG
Source organism: Dendrobates tinctorius (assembly GCF_039654945.1). NCBI lineage: Eukaryota > Metazoa > Chordata > Amphibia > Anura > Dendrobatidae > Dendrobates > Dendrobates tinctorius. The sequence goes on along the minus strand of NW_027361775.1, from coordinate 12,052,673 downwards.
TGCTTAGAAACCCTGCTTTTACCTTAGTTACCAGCGCGCTGCTCGCTGATCGCTGGTCTCCGCCTGTCACACACAGCGATGTGTGCTGGCCAGTGGGAGACCAGCGATCAAAAAAATGTCCTGGCTATTCCAGGACGATCAGCGATAACCGGCAGGGGGGCCGGTCGTTGGTCAGTGTCACACACAGCAATATCGCTGGTGAGATCGCTGTTGCATCACAAAACTTGTGAATCAGCAGCGATCTCGCTAGCGAGATTGCTATGTGTGACTGGGGCTTTACTCTTCTCTGCAGTCACATTGATGACCACCAGTTCAACATGAAAAAATAATGAAAAGTCCTCTATATCTGTAACACAATTCATTTGTAAATTTCTTGTGATTATTCATCTGAAACCCTTCTGATTATACTTTGCATATGTATCTACCAAATTGACACCCAAAGTTTCATAGAAGCTAGCCATACATATTATGCTGATTTCACTGCAATAATTTAGCTAAGAACATGCAGGTGTTTTGGAGGGTATACAGAACAAGCAGAGAAGCTTTTATTATGGTAGCTATATCTTTTAATAAGATATATGGAGAAGGGTTGTTTAGATGGTTGTTTAGTTCTTCTATGTAGATCAACCTGTGGCTAAGCTTCATGGCAGAATTAAAATGGCAGTTATGGGGTCTTCAGCAAACCCACAGTTGCTATGGTTACTCATTAGTGGCCTTTATTTAAATGCTACTATCAGCAATTGCCAGTAAGGTTTAAGTGGTTTATTTACAGCAACAGCAGTGGACATTGCTGGCATCTGCCTAGTACGGTGTAGGTTCATCTCCTAAGCCCACTCCACACATAGGATATACAATTATGTCCTATGCTGGGAAAGTGTTAAGCTATATTTTAACATCAGGCTGACTTCTTTATTTATGGGACGCTGACTGTACTAAACAATACTATTCCTAAACGTTACAAGCACACAAGGATTTTCACAACACAGATTGTGTGAAAAATGGACCATTATATGCAAGAAAAGGATGGAAAAGGCATTAATTCATGTAGTTTTGAAACTTCCCACACAAATGAATAAATAAATACAATGCAAAATATAAAAATGTCATGTTTTTACAAACTGTATTTGTTATGTCATTCAGTGGCCACAGGCTCAAAAGGCTTCCTCAGACATATTTGCACAAGCCACACCATCTGGCAGATTTCAGAGTAACCCTGACCTTCAACCTTTAACCCCTGTACAGGGATCTAGTCTTATAATGGGGTCCAATGGAAAGGAAGTGTTGCCAAGCAGGGTTAAAGCCAAGAAATTAGATCAATGACACAGTCCGGAGACAAGCTGGTAGTCAAATTTAAAGCCAGAGTCAGAACATGAGAAATACAAATGAGCACGTAGGAGTCAAGTCAGAGAGCCTAGTGCTAGCTAAGTAAACTAATAACTGGAAGCTAGAGACTATCCAGTGGGGTTAATATAAAAGGGAGCCCAGTCCATGGTTCCCATTAGTTAGCTAATTACCTACCACTGCGGCAAAATGCAAGTGAATAGCAAAGGAGAGTAGTTTCAGCAATTTAAACCTAAACAACCAAACATTGCCGGCATTCAGCAGTAATTGTAGTGTTAGTACAGCACCACTTAGAGTCCAGGGCTGGAGTTACAGTGGTATATTCAGAAACTAATGTGGCAGTATATAAATCTTGAAAGAGTTACCGTATTTTTTGGACTATAAGACGCACCGGAACAAAAGACGCACCTAGGATTTAGAGGCGGAAACTTTGGGGAAGAAAATTGAAGCAAAAAATGTGCTCAATTCTGTACTTAATATCCCCTATCCTTGTATATATGGTCCCCTCATCCCCATCCTTGTATGCATGGCCTCCTCATCCCTACCATGGTATGCATGGCCCGCCACATCCCTACCCTGGTATGCTTGGCCCCCTTATCCCTATCTTGGTATGCATGGCTTCATCATTACTATCATGATGTGAATGGCCCCCTTACCCCTTCCCTGGTGTGCATGGCCCTCATCCTCATCCCTGGTAGCATACCTCCTCATCCCTAGCCTGGTTTGCATGCCCCCTTATCCCTATCCTGGTAGGAATGGTCCTCCTCATCCCTATCCTGGCAGGAATGATCACCCTCATCCCTATCCTGTTATGTAGGGCCCCATCTCATCCTAGCATGAATGGCCGCATCCCTATCCTGGTATGCAGGGCCCCATCTTTAACCTGGTATGATTGGCCCCATCCCAGTCCTGGTATGCATGGTCCCATCCTTTTCCCACCATGTGCACTTGCAAGCATTAAGCAGCTGCTGGAATCAGAGCAGGATGCTGTGAGGGAGCACTGGGAAGGTAAGTGTAATGGCTTGTTTTTTTAATGTTTTCTGATGGGGCCATTCATACCAGGATGGGAGTGTGGACCAATCATACCAGGATAAGGAAAGGATGAGACCATGCATACCAAGAAGGGGATGGAGGCCCATCATACCAGGATGCTATAAAAGAGAAATGAATATTCATAGCCCTCCATGCCCATGGGTGTGGAATGCAGTGAATATTCATTTCTCATTAGCAGCAAACACAAGAGTTAGCCGCAGAAGCCAACTCCTGCCTCTGTGGCCCGCTGCTCCACCGAAACCGCTCCCCCACCTCCCCAGCACAGATGGTACATCTGGACTATAATATGCACACCTTATTTTCCTCCACATTTGAGGAGGAAAAATGTGCATCTTATGGTAGGAAAAAAATGGTAAATTTTCATCACAGTGAATGATTACAAAGAAATGTAACTAACATTTGTAGCTGAGCACAGGTAGCAAAGTATCATTGATACTTACAACCAGTGGTAGAAGCCGGCTCCTCCTGTTTCTTCCTTTGCTCAACACATTGATCTCATATAACATGGAGCATTCCCCTACACTTTCCCATTAAGAGTGGGTTTTTGCCTAAAATGCATGCACATAGGGACATTGTAAAGGTTGTTGTGTTTAAATAGACTGTAGAGATCAGGCTAGGAAGCAATTTGTTTATTCATATTAAATGTGGATACAAATGACTAAATCTTCATACTAGGATTCTACGACAAAAATATTAGATATAGAATAAATCAAGATTTACTATATTTTCTTGATTGAAAAATTACATAAAACATTTCATAGTTTGTCTATGTTCAATCCAAGTAATTAATCTGAATTTTCATATTCAATCAGAGCTGCACTTCATGTTAAGCACAAAAGAAAAGCTAGGACTATGTGAAGATGCTTTGTCTGATCACTAATTTTCCTTTGTGAACAGCCGTCACAAGAGCTATTATATTGCATTACAGGAACAAAATTGCAGCAGTGGGTTACATACGTAGCTGTACACTTTATGATGAGTAATACACATCTCAGTTTGATAAATTAGTATGTCTTTAGGCATCAACTCCACACACAAATAGCTGCTAACATGCTTGATCCTGAATTCTCCAAAGATGGACAGTGCAATCTACAATACCCAACATCTCATTGAAACCTAGGAAATGTCACTTCAAATAAAAAGAAAGGAGGAAATAATTTTGCACAAACTGCTGAGAGTAATACTTTTATATAACATAATAGATGCCAGAGAGGAGGTTCAGGGAATGGTGATGTCTTTGCCACCGAGAGAAATCATGGTGAATAAACTTTAGATTGCTTTTAGATAAAAATTGTTTTATTCAAACTGATAAAAACTATATACAACGCTTTTAGATTGTTTTCAGCCTTTTTCAGTTGCATCGGAAGTAGGTGCCAGAGAGGAGGACCAGGAAATGGCGCTGTCTTTGCCATTGAGAGAAATCAAGGTGCAGAAATGTCAGGTTGCTTGTAGTTAAAAAAAAAAATTATTCAAACTGATAAAAACTATATAGACAATGCGTTTCAACTGTTTGCAGCCTTCTTCATTGTGATTCAACTTCTCAAATATACTTGCCTGCTGCTTGTAAAATCTGACAGGGAGAAACCTGTTATAAGCAGGAATGAGGAAGGCTAGAAAGTATCATAATGTTAAACATACTGAGACATTGCATCTATCTATCTATCTACTTTAATTTTAGCCTACACTGTATTTTAAGAGCAAAAAACTTGAAGTGATGTTTTAATACATTTCATTTACTGCAACCTCATTAAAATGAATGTTAATATTATGAAGTAGCAGGCAAAATATAATTACTACATGTGCTGTATTTAGTGCATACACTGCTTTATAGTATTTTTCCTTAATAGCCATTCAATATGGTTCCCGATTTTTTTAATGCAAAATGTGTATACTCTCATTACCAATCATTACCACAAACCTAGACATAAACATATTATAAAACCAAGATCTGGAGCTGTTGCAGATTTTTGTAGTGTCTAATTTGTCAGGCATTGCCATTGTGGTGATTTATCTATCGTATGCCCTTTAGTAACAGATGTGTATTAGCATCATAGCACAGTAGAAGCTGCCAAAAAGATTGTTAGAAATGTTGATTGTCTCATTTATCATGTATTATGAACTACATCACATAGAGGTCTACCCCCAAGTCTTTCATAACTGGAAGGCTTTAGGAATCCTCCTAACATTGCTTTTATATTGAAGCTACAGTATTGCACATGTTGTATGCAAATGCTTATGCATATCCCCAGGTCATTTCTGCACAGTGTGACGAGCTAAAACAAATGACACAAGATGTGTAATTAATTATGAAATGTGAAAATGCCTGAGTTACCTGAACCAATTAAGCTATGATTCCTTCAGGAGCAGAAATTACTTTTGTACAAATCTGTTTCATGTAATTAAACACTTTTTATCCAAGAAGGTCAAACCTTTGCATCTATTTTCCAATTTATCTTTTAATTTTTATATAAAAAAAAGTTTATGCTTCTTCTTCTAGTAGCAAATAAGCAAAGTTACATTTACAAGACCAATCATTTGGTGGTTTAGAGATGTTACAAACAATGTAAAGTTTAATGATTACAATAAATCTGCTCAATAAATTTAAGGCTTCTGCTTTCTGCTTTAGATTATGCTTTTTTACCATGAACAATTAAAATAGAAAGCTGAAGATCTCTTTGCCAAAAAACTCTGTGATGTCCCTGTAGGCAGATTAGCTTAGCAATAGAAAGGCAGTATACACATATTAATTTTCTCTACCCACTAATAACAATTCTATTTATAGAAATTCTGTGGTTTATACATCCGAATAAAATAATATTTGATGGAAATTCACTTTCTTAAATTGCAATGGCAAAAATCATGTTGTGTCATTTTCAGATAAATATAGAACATTACATTATGCAATATTAATACTGTTGGGTTGACTTGAAAAATTCTGTAGGTCCAGGAAACAAAGCCTTATATGTTATACTTAAAGGCGTTAGCTACTACTTTACAAGTCTTTTTCATAAGAACTATTATGGGCTCTTTGGCTGACAAACATCTAACTTCTTATTAAGTCACATCAAACTCTCCATGAGTTCCTGGCTCGGGAATTTGACAGGTGGGTGGGGCTTGCATAGGCAGAAAATCATTTGTAAGATGTCACACTGATCCTGTTCTTGCTGCTGCAGACACAGCTCTCCCTCAAAAGCTTTTCCTTATGTCTGGTTGCATGCAGTAGACCCTTTATTTCAATAAGCTCCAGAAATAATTGGACAGTAATTTGGCCTCTGCATTCCACTATTTTACATTTAAAGCAAAACAACTGATATGCAATTGAATTGCAGACTTTCAGGTTTAATTAAAGGCACTGAATAAAAATATAGTGTGAAACATTTAAGAATTTAAATCATTTTTCTACAAATCCTCCTTATTTCAGGGGCTCAAAAGTAATTGGACGAATTAACTTTGATATAAATAATATATTCATTTTTAATACTTTGTAGAGAATCTTTTGCAGGCAATAACTGCCTGAAGTCTAGAAGCAATGGATGTCACCAAACATTGGTGTTCCTCCTTTGTGATGTTTTTCCAGGCCTTCACTTCTTCTGTCTTCAGTGGAGCTTTGGCTTAAGCTTTGTCTTAAGCATTTGAATTTCAGGCTAGATGGGGTTGAGACAGGGTGATTTACTTGGCCATTGCAGGATATTTCAATTCTTTGCCTTAAAATACTACTGGGTTGCTTTCACACTATGTTTTAAGTCATTGTCCATCTACAGTATAATGTCAATTGCTGACTAAACAACCTTGTTGCATTTGGCTGAATGTAAGCTGAAAATATCACCTTGTACACCTCAGAATTCATCTGGCTGCTTCTGTCTTCAGTCCCATCATCAATAAACACTAGTGACTCAGTGGCATTGGAAGCCATGCATGATGCATGTCATCACACTGCCTCCAGCATGTTTTACAGATAATGTGGTGTTCTTTGGATCAATAGTTCTCCATACTTTCTTCTTCCCGTTATTCTGGTGCATGATAATTTTAGTGTAATCTGTCCAAAGAATGCTTTTACAGAACTGGGCTAATGTTTTTAGAATTTTTTGGTAAAGTCTTAGCTGGCCTTATTATTTTTAAGATTGGTTAATGGTTTGCACCTTGTAGTGAACATTCTGTATTTGAACTCACAAAGTCTTCTCATTATGGCAGACTTAGATACTTAAACACTAACTTCCTGGAGAGTGTTTTTCACTTGGGTGGATGTTATGAAGGGGTTTTTCTTCACAATGGAAAGAATTCTGTGATCATCCACCACCGTTGTCTTCTGTGGACCTCCAGGCCTTTTTGAGTTCTCAAGTTCACCATTGCACTCTTTTTTTGCTGAATGTGCCAAAGTATTGATTTGCCACACCAAATATTTCTGCTTTCTCTCTTTTTTCAGATTAATGATGGTCTGTTCCAATGAGAGCTTCTTTCATTTCCATTGAAAGCTCCTTTCATCCTGGATTCACGGTAATAGCTTCTAAATGCAAATGCCACACCTAGAATCAGATCAAGACCTTTTATCTGCTTAATTGATGATTTATTAACAAGGGAAAAACCCATTCAGCCCTTTAATGAGCTTTTGAGATGAATGTCCAATTACCTTTGGTCTTTTTAAAAAGAGACAGCTGCATATAAAAAGCAGTAATTCCTAAACCTTTAGGGCCCCATCACACATAACGACGCACCAGTGATCCCGACAATGATATGACCTTGTCAGGATCGCTGGTGTGTTACTACATGATCACTGGTGAGCTGCCAAACAGGCAGCTTCACCAGCGATCAGCACCAGCGACACGCGGGTAGCAAAAGCACACGTCGCTTAGTTACCCACTGTGTACCTTAGTTACCAGCGCCCTGCACCAGCGTGCTGGTAACTAAGTACACATTAGGTTTCTAAGTGCTGCACACTGCTTAGGCTGGTTTCACATTTGCGTTTTTTTTCGCGGTAATTTAGCGCTAAATAGCGCATGCGTTTTTTTTTCCTATACTTTGCATGGGATGCGCTTATGTGCGCATACACATGCGTTTGTACGCGTTTTACCGCGCATGCGTTTTTTTGCGGTATGCGCTTGGGCGCACAAAATGCAACTTGTTGCATTTTTTGTGCGTCCGATTTGCCTCAAAAAAACGCATGCGCGCGCAATGCGTTTTTTTACAGCAAGACACCCATTATAAGTCTATGGTGAGCATATGTGCGCATTGGCATGCTTATGTATGCGTTTTTTTGCACATGCGTTTTTTTTTTACCATTAGTTTAGACAATGGAATTTAGGGGTTTGGGTAAAGTTAGGGTTAGTTAAGGGGGTTTAGGGTTAGGGTTAGGGTCAGGGTTAGGGTTAGGGTTAGGCTCAGGGTTAGGGTTAGGGTCAGGGTTAGGGTTAAGTATGGTTTGGTTAAGGGTTAGGGTCAGGGTTAGGGTTAGGGTTAGGGTTAGGGTCAGGGTTAGGGTCAGGGTTAGGGTTAAGTATGGTTTGGTTAAGGGTTAGGGTCAGGGTTAGGGTTAGGGTTAGGGTTAGGGTCACGGTTAGGGTTAAGTATGGTTTGGTTAAGGGTTAGGGTTAGGGTTAGGGTTAGGGTTAGGGTCAGGGTTAGGGTTAAGTATGGTTTGGTTAAGGGTTAGGGTCAGGGTTAGGGTTAGGGTTAGGGTTAGGGTCAGGGTTAGGGTTAGGGTTAAGTATGGTTTGGTTAAGGGTTAGGGTCAGGGTTAGGGTTAGGGTTAGGGTTAGGGTCAGGGTTAGGGTCAGGGTTAGGGTTAAGTATGGTTTGGTTAAGGGTTAGGGTCAGGGTTAGGGTTAGGGTTAGGGTCAGGGTTAGGGTTAGGGTTAGGTATGGTTTGGTTAAGGGTTAGGGTCAGGGTTAGGGTTAGGGTTAGGGTTAGGGTCAGGGTTAGGGTCAGGGTTAGGGTTAAGTATGGTTTGGTTAAGGGTTAGGGTCAGGGTTAGGGTTAGGGTTAGGGTTAGGGTCAGGGTTAGGGTTAGAGTGAAGTATGGTTTGGTTAAGGGTTAGGGTCAGGGTTAGGGTTAGGGTTAGGGTCAGGGTTAGGGTCAGGGTTAGGGTTAAGTATGGTTTGGTTAAGGGTTAGGGTCAGGGTTAGGGTTAGGGTCAGGGTTAGGGTTAGGGTCAGGGTTAGGGTTAGGGTTAGGGTTAGGGTCAGGGTTAGGGTTAAGTATGGTTTGGTTAAGGGTTAGGGTTAGGGTTAGGGTTAGGGTCAGGGTTAGGGTTAGGGTTAGGGTTAGGGTCAGGGTTAGGGTTAGTAAAGTCATGGTTTGGGTTAGTGTGAGTGGCCACCTAATGTTGGAAAAAAACGCAAACGCGGTAAAAACGCACTAAAAACGCATACAAACGCTTAAAAACCCTGCGTTTTTTTCATGCATGCTTATAAAAATGCTTGAAAAAAACGCAGCAGTTGTATGCTTTTGTATGCGTTTTTCAATGCGTTTTTTTGCGGGAAAAACGCGCTGCAAAAAAAAGCAAGTGTGAAACAGGCCTAAGAAACCCAATATTTATCTTAGTTACCAGTGGCAGCTCGCTGATCGCTGGTCTCCCGTCTGTCACACGTAATGATGAGTGCTGGCCTACGGGAGACCAGAGATCAAAAAAATGTGCTGGCCATTCTAGGATGATCAGCGATACCCGGCAGTGGGGCCGGTTGCTGGTAAGTGTCACACACAGTGATCTTGCTGGTGAGATCGCTGTTGCGTCACAAAATTTGTGACTCAGCAGCGATCTCGCTAGCGAGATCGCTATGTGTGATGGGGCTTTACTCAAATTAGGATGTGAATACCCTCAAATTAAGGCTGAGAGTCTGAATTTTAAGCCCATATTGATTGAATAACTGTATCTAACTCCTTAGTGACAGCCAATTTTGTTCTTAATGACCAAGCATATTTTTACAATTCTGACCACTGTAACTTTATGACGTTATAGGTTAAGAAATCTTCAACATATCCCACTTATTCTGAGATTGCTTTTTCATGACATATTGTAATTCATGTCAGTGGTAAAATTTCTTTAATATGACTTGCATTTATTTATGAAAAAATGGAACTTTGGCAAAAATTTTGAAAATTTTGCAATTTTCAAATTTTTAATTTTTGGACACTTAAATCAGAAAGTGGTGACACACAAAATAGTTAATAAATAACATTAACATTTTCCACATGTCTACATCAGCACAATTTTGAAAACATAATTTTTTTTGTTAGGACGTTATAAGGTTAAAAGTTGACCAGCGATTTCTTATTTTTCCAACAGAATTTACAAAACCATTTTATTAGGGACCACCTCACATTTGAAGTGAGTTTGGGGGGTCAATATAACAGTAAATACTCAGAAGTGACACCATTCTAAAAACTTTACCCCTCAAGGTGCGCAAAACCATATTCAAGAAGTTTATTAACCCTTCAAGTGCTTCACGAGAACTAAAGCACTGTGGAGGAAAAAATTAACATTTTACTTTTTTCACAAAAAATAAACTTTGGAGCCAATTTTGTTATTTTTACAAGGGTACCAGTAGAAAATGGACCACAACATTTGTTGTGCAATTTCTCTTGAGTATACCGATAACCCATATGTAGGGAAAAGCCACTGTTTAGGTGCATGGCAGGGCTCAGAAGGGAGGGAGCATCATTTGACATTTTGAACGCAAAATTGGCTGGTGCCAATTGGTGGTGCCATGTCATGTTTGGAGACCCCTGATGTGCCTAAACAGTGGAAATCACCCAATTCTAACTCCAACCCTAACCTCAACACACCCCTAACCCTAAACCCAACCCTAACCATAGCCCGAACCCCAACACACCCCTAACCCAACCCTAACCACAACCCAAACCCCAACACACATCCCTAACCCTAATCCCAAGCCTAACCATAAGCCTAACCACAAACTTAATCCTAACACACTGCTAACCCTAATCCCAACCCTAACTTTAATCCCAACCCCAACTGTGCATGCGCCCACCATTTTCTCCTAGAACAAGACACTGGCGGCACAGAGGCCTTCATGGGGGGGTTGCAGGGACAATGGAGGTTCTGGTCGGGATCAGGGGACCCTATTTCTCTCTTCTCTGATGTGCGATGGTTGAAAAGCAATGTCTGACTTTAATTTGTTCATTTTCATAGATTTTTGATTTATTATTACTTTTGTCAGATTCAAGTTATTTCTGTCACTATTGTGGGTTATTCTGTCATTAAACGAGGGGTACCAGCAATTTTGACCATGTTTGTATATTCCCTTAATGACCAGGCCAAATTTTTCAAAACTGACATGTGTTACTTCATATGGCAATAACTCTGGAATGTTTCAAAATATTCCAGTGATTGAGTGTTTCTTGTGACACATTATATTTTATGATAATGGTAAACTTAGGTCTATATGTTTTGTGTTTATTTATAAAAATGTCAGAAATTTTACAAACATTTCTAACAATTTTTTTAGGGACCTATTCATTTTCGGAGTGAGTTTGTGGGACCAATATATTGGAAAAACCCCCAAAGTGACACTATTTTAAAAATAGCACTCCTCAGCATTTTCAAAACTGCTGTTAAATAATTTATTAATCCTTCAGGTGCTTTTCTGGATTTTAAGTGGCATGACATGAAAGAAAAATGTTATTTTTTACCACCTAAATGCTGCTAACTTCTTATCAGGTTGCTATAGATGAAAGACTCTAAGGGTCCCATTTCACTTAGCGACACACCAGCAATCCCGACAATGACACGACCTGGTAGGGATCGCTGGTGCGTCGCTAAATGACTGTTAGTAAGCTGCCAAACAGGCAGATCTCTTCAGCAATGCAGCAACGATCCAGCGATCAAACACAGCAATGCGCACTGGCCAGCGGGACACCGACGATGGAAAATGGCCCAGAACATTCCTGTAGGATCAGCGATATACAGCGGGGGGCCCCGTCACTGCTGCATGTCACATGTAGCGAGATCGCAGGCAAGATCGCTGTTGCATCATAAAATCGGTGACGCATTAGCGATCTCGCTATGTGAGATGGGGCCTTAAGGCTATTATTTAGCAGTGAATTGCCATGACAAACAAAAGGACCACATGATCATGATCTCAGGTGGTGCTATAGAGTTCTAGTACTCTTCCTTTCTGAAAAGGCAATTTGAATATTTAATTTCTCAGACAAACATTGCATAGTGAATAAGCTTCCTTACATTGCCATGCCAGGGCTGGTATGCCACTCTCCACAAGGAGAAATGTTACCCCTTAGACCTCAGTCCAAAGCAGCTGACCTAGCTAAATTTGATCTCTTATTTTCCACTGGAAAGGAGCAATACCCCAAAACATTGTGACTGCAAATTGAGATTTTCATTTGGTATTTATCCTAAGTCAAATCGCAAGGCTCAATTAAGAGTTGATAATGACTTGTAGGATCACTGCTTCCAACAGGTGTTGCTGTAGAATTCTTGTCCTCGTTCTCTCTGAAAAGTAAGTTTGCATAACAGGTACTCTGGTCTCCAACTGATTCTAATATTGAGATTCAATTTGTATTGATTTATTTTTTTGATGGAAAGAATTTCATGCTCCTTGTATAGTAAGAAAAAAAGATAATCAGCCTAAAAACTACAAAAGAATAACACTGTATATATTACTTGCACATAGTGGTTTTCTATTTATATATGGGAAATTGTGAGTGGAGCACAGCCTCAGATTGAGGAAAATGTCTTCCTTCTGGAAGTGGAGGATATACAACTATTGGGGTTATGTGCGCTAAAAGGAAATAATCCTTTAATGTGGCAGTCAACCACTTGTGAGTTAAGGTGAGTGGATCAAGTAAAATTCAAAATCATCTATTAGCGCTGATTTTCTTGAAAAAGTTTATTTAACGGCTTTCGGCTTGATCTTGAGTCATGATGATTTAATGTATGAACGATCTGAAGGAAGACTGAACTTTTGAGTGCCTAGATAGGTCCACCTGAGGCTTCTCCTACTATTAAGCCATCAATTTTTCTTTCTTCTAACCAAGATGTCCTTTTCCAGTAATTGATGCATGATGAGTCCAAAGTAGGAAAGCCAAAGCTTGATGATTCTTGCTTTGAGTGATACGTCTGGTTTGATTTTTTTCCAAAATTGATTTATTTTGTCCTTCTTGCCATCCATGGTATTGATAACATCCTTCTCAAGCACCTAATTTCGAAGGCATTGATTCTTCGCCTGTCTTATTTATTTATAGCTCATTTTTTGCATCCATATGCTATCACAGAAAAGACTAAACAATTTACGAGCCATGACTTTGTTGCAAGTGAAATGTTCCTTGATTTGGAGACCTTGTTCAGTGACTTCATTTTTTATTTGCCCATAGCTCTTCTATTAACTTCTGGTGTCGTTATTTGATCTTGAGTGATCATTGATCCGATTAGGGTGAAGTCATTTGCAACTTCCAGTTCGTCGCCGTCCATCTTAAATGTGTCCCGGTCATACCTGGCAGTAGTCAATATCTTTGTCTCTTATGTGTTGAGTACCAGTCCCATGTTTGAGCTTTAAATCTTAACACTCCATAATAAGTTCTTCATTCCATCTGCGCCTGTGATTATGAACTTTGTGTTGGCTGTATTGGCTGCGTATTTAAGATTATTGATTCGTCCAGCAATTTTGAATTTGATTTACAGCAGTTATACTCTAAGAACTGAATGTCACTTGTTATGCTTTGGAGTTTATCTATACCCCAGAGAAAAATTTATGTAATATATGAAAACAATTAAAAAATACTTATAATCACCCTACCTCTTGCCTCTTCGGCCCTTTTGCTCCTCACTATAACCTGTCCAGTCCATGGTGCAATCTTTTCTTATTACTGGCAAGAGCAATGAAATGTCTGGTTCTCTTATGCTAGACTGTGACTTTCAGTGTTGATGAGGCCCAGGAGAGATCTGTGCAAGTGTGAGAAAGGTCACAATAACATGTCATCATGATATGCGCCGAGAACCATGCGCAAAACTGTGTGCTCGTGGTGGTGTTAAGAAGACGCAATGAGAAATAGACAGGTGATTATGAAGAGATATGATGATAAGTAGATGTCTTTTGCTGAATCCACATGCTAGCAAATTTAAAAAAAAATCACATTATGGCGAATGGATATTTTTTAATATTTGAGTAAAATTAAATGTCAATTGCTCATCTCTACTTTTGAAAGCAGAAAGTATTTTAGTATGTCACTATTATCCAACCCACTATAGTTACTGAGTCCTGGTTTATTTAAGTGGAAATTGTTATATGCTGTAATCTTTGCCATGGTGGCAAAGGATAAAATTTAAGGAATTTATCTGTATATTTTAAGGAGCTTACCAGTAATTGTAAGCAAATGTCCCTTCATAAACACAACATCAGAGAGACCTAGTTTACTGAACTCCCATGAAATTTTCAAGCTATTGGAAATGTTTAGGGGTATGTTACCACTTATGGTTTCTTGTACCATATAATGATGACACAAAGCTAGGAAGGATAGTTAATACTAGAGAAGAGAGAGAGGATTCAAAAAGATATAAATAAACAGGAGCAGTGGGCAGCAACTAACAGAATGGTTTTTAACAGGGAAAAATGCAAAGTACTACATCTGGACAATAAAAATGAAAAAAGCATATACAGAATGGGAGGAATAGGGCTAAGCAACAGCACATGTGAAAAAAGACTTGGGTATACTAATAGATCACAGACTGAATATGAGTCAACAGTGTGATGCAGCAGCAAAAAAGGCAAATGCAATTCTATGATGTATTAAGGCTGGTTTCACATTATCGCATTTTACATGCAGCGCATGGTGCCGCTAAGCCCCGCCCCCTGCCCGCCCCATCCGGTCATCGCCTCCTACTATCGCACATGGCTGCATGTGATCTGCGCACCCTATCTTTAGCATAGTAGGATTTTGGCGTGCGCTGCGCACTTTTGAAGGTGCACCGAGCACTCCAAAATGCAACACGGTGCGTTCAGCGCACACCGGTGCACCTTCAAAAGTGCGCAGCGCACGCCAAAATCCTACTAGCTCATGGCCAGCGCACGGTCTGCGCACCCTATGCTAAAGATAGGCTGCGCAGATCGCATGCAGCCATGTGTGATAGTAGGAGGCGATGACCGGATGGGGCGGGCAGGGAGCAGGCAGGGGGTGGGGCTTAGCGGCACCGTGTGCTGCATGTCAAATGCACTAAGGTGAAACCAGCCTAACAGAAGCATAAAGTCTAGATCACGTGAAGTCATTATTGCCCTCTACTCCTCTTTGGTAAGACCGCATCTGGAATTCTGTGTCCAGTTTTGGGCGCCACATTTTAAAAAAGACATCAACAAACTGGAGCAAGTTCAGAAAAAACCTACCAGAATGGTGACCGGTCTGCAAACCCTGTCTTATGAGGAAAGGTTGCAGGATTTGGGAATGTTTAACTTGCAGAAGAGAAGACTGAGAGGAGACTTAATAGCTGTCTACAAATATCTCAAGGGCTGTCACATTGTACAAGGATCATCTTTATTCTCATTTGCACAAGGAAAGATTAGAAGCAATGGGATGAAACTGAATGGGAGGAGACACAGATTAGAAATTAGAACAACCTTTTTGACAGTTAGAGTGATCAATGAGTGGAACAGGCTGCCACGAGAGGTGGTGAATTCTCCTTCAATAGAAGTCTTCAAACAGAGGCTGGACAGACATCTGTCTGGGATGATTTAGCGAATCCTGCTTTGAGCAGTAGGTTGGACCAGAAAGCCCAGGAGGTCCCTTCCAACTCTACGATTCTATGATTCTATGATAATAACACTTAGACTTCTATATTTTTCTCTATTTAGATTATGGTTTATGTCACAGACCTGATTCCTCATGTGTATGATGTCAGGGAGAAATGTCTTTCTCATTATAGCGTGTACATAGTCTTTTTTGGGATATGTCATGTGATTAGGATAGATTGTCATTATTGTCATTATTGAGTTTATTAATGCAAATGTACAGACACAAAGTGAGGTGATGTATATACATTGTCTCCAGAATGATCATTGCTGAATCTTGCTTAACCAATGGCTACTGCTAAAGAGACGATTCCAGTTACTCTGCAGCTGCCTTAGTGCCACTGTATAGCAGTATAGCTACCAATCTCTGTGCTTCACTAATGCAGTGTATCTGCTAAGTTTATATTGTCTCTTGTGTAACTGGTGTCTTCGAGGTATTCTATGACCATAAGATAGTGCTTTCATTTAGAGATTGTAATTGCTTTCCAGTATCATGCTAAGATAAGCAGTTCAAGTTATCTACAGTATGTCTCTTCTTGAGCTACGTTTACAGTCAAGGGACACTCACAAGTTCTAACCCTAAGGCTTCATTCACAAGGCCATTTTTTATGTACATGTTCCATCAGAGATACTCATGGATAGAACATGTGCTCATTACAATCTAAGGAGCTTTTCAAACATTTGTGCTTTATTGAGGACTATGTGTTTGCAAAATAATCATGGAGACATTTCCATTTTTGATCTGATCATGGATCAAACACTGATAAATGTCTCCAAAACAATAATGAAAATCTGATCTAAAACTGTTAAAAAGCAGTCAGTTTTTGATGACAAAAAAAAACTGATGTCTAAATGAGGACTAAAGAATACCACAGGCTCCTAACTATGAATCCCCTTTATGATTTGCTTGCCTAGTAGCCAAATGGCATAATAATGTTTCTCAATGACTCTCAAAACACTACACAGTGTATAAAATAAGCTTTGAACACTTCACCAGTATTATAAGTAAATATATTTTAAATAGTGTTATTGGCAAGAAATTCTCAATAGATATCAGTAATGACCCACCCAATCCTCACAGGCAACAAAATCAAACCATAGATGTCCATAAATTAAGTTATGGGTAATAATGAGAAATAAAGGAATAATTTGTGGATTCCTTCCTTGCTTCTGTGTATAGAAGATGTCAATTCCCAGAGATTTATTCAAAATTGTGGTTTTTATTCAACTTGTTTCAAAGTGTCAAGCACTTCTTGACGAAATTACCAGATACCTGTGGTCATTTCCTGAAAAGAAGTGCTTGACACTTTGAAGCGCGTTGAACAAAAAACATGTTATTTAATCAATCCCTGCTTATTGACAACTCCCATACACAGCAGTGCGGGAGGTATAGTCAAATTGTTTCTATCTTCATGCTTGTCGGTTTTGCAACTGTACAATAGTTTAAAAACACTTTTTAAGTCTTAAGGGTATGTCACACTAAGAGATATCGCTAGCAATATCGCTATAACTAGTGACGTTATAGCGATATTGCTAGCGATATCGCTGTGTCTGATACTTACCTATGACCGGCTCCCCCGCTGCTTATCGCTGATCGCGCGAGAACGTTCAGGACTGTTTCTCATCGTCAGCTTTCTGTGGCGCTTCCTGCTGTGAAGACGAGCGACGCGTGGAGCCGGGCGGGAGGACGCAGGATCGCCTGGTGTGACAGGTAAGTAGCGATCCCCGTCCCCAGCGATGTCACTAGTGAGATCTGCCTATGTGGCAGCTCACTAGCGACCACTTAGCGTTGTACCAGCGATCCTGACCGCGTCATATCGCTGGTCGGGATCGCTGGTACATCGCTAAGTGTGACAGTACCTTTAACCCCTTCACCCCCAAGGGTGCTTTGCACGTTCATGACCGGGCCAATTTTTACAATTCTGACCACTGTACCTTTATGAGGTCATAACTCTGGAACACTTCCATTGATCCCAGTGATTCTGACATTGTTTTCTCGTGACATATTGTAATTCATGTTAGTGGTAAAATTTCATTCAAATAACTTGCGTTTATTTGTGAAAAAAATGGAAATTTGGCAAAAATTTTGAAAATTTCGCAATTTTCCAACTTTGAATTTTTATGCCCTTAAATCACAGAGATACGGCACACAAAAAACTTGATAAGTAACATTTCCCACATGTTTACTTTACATCAGCACAATTTTGGAACCAAAATTTTTTTTTGTTAGGAAGTTATAAGGGTTAAAAGTTGACCAGCGATTTCTCATTTTTACAACACCATTTTATTTTTAGGACCACATCACATTTGAAGCCACTTTGAGGGGTCTATATGATAGAAAATACCCAAAAGTGACACCATTCTAAAAACTGAACCCTTTAAGGTGCTCAAAACCACATTCAAGAAGTTTATTAACCCATTAGGTGCGTCACAGGAATTTTTTTGAATATTTAAAAAGAAATGAACATCTAACTTTTTTTCACAAAAAAAATACTTCAGGTTCAATTTTTTTTATTTTACCAAGGGTAACAGGAGAAATTAGACTGCAAAAGTTATTGTGCAATTTGTCCTGAGTACGCTGATACCCCACATGTGGGGGTAAACCACTATTTGGGCGCTTGGCAGAGCTTGGAAGGGAAGCAATGCCATTTGACGTTTTTGGCTGGAATTGAGATCGGACACCATGTCGCGTTTGGAAAACCCCTGATGTACCAAAACAGTGGAAACCCCCCACAAATGACACCATTTTGGAAACTAGACCCCCTAAGGAACTTATCTAGATGTGTGGTGAGAATTTTGAACCCCCATGGGCTTCACAGAAGTTTATAACATACAGCCATACAATTAAAAAATCATATTTTTTCCACAAAAATGATCTTTTCACCCTCAATTCTTATTTTTCCAAGGGTAACAGGACCCTAAAAGTTATTGTGCAATTTGTCCTGAGTACGCTGATACCCCACATGTGGGGGTAAACCACTATTTGGGCGCATGGCAGAGCTCGGAAGGGAAGCAATGCCATTTGACGTTTTTGGCTGGAATTGAGATCGGACACCATGTCGCGTTTGGAAAACCCCTGATGTACCAAAACAGTGGAAACCCCCCACAAATGACACCATTTTGGAAACTAGACCCCCTAAGGAACTTATCTAGATGTGTGGTGAGAACTTTGAACCCCCATGGGCTTCACAGAAGTTTATAACATAAAACCATACAGTTAAAAAATCATATTTTTTCCACAAAAATGATCTTTTCACCCTCAATTCTTATTTTTCCAAGGGTAACAGGACCGTAAAATTATTGTGCAATTTGTTCTGAGTACGGTGATACCCCACATGTGGGGGTAAACCACTATTTGGGCGCATGGCAGAGCTCGGAAGGGAAGCAGCGCCATTTGACGTTTTTGGATCGGACACCATGTCGCGTTTGGAAAACTCCTGATGTACCAAAACAGTGGAAACCCCCCACAAATGACACCATTTTGGAAACTAGACCCCCTAAGGAACTTATCTAGATGTGTGTTGAGCACTTTGACCCCCCCAGTGCTTCACAGAAGTTTATAATGCCCGGGCGTGAAAATAAATAATTCGTATTTTTTCCACAAACATGATCTTTTAGTCACCATTTTTTTATTTTCCCAAGGGTACCAGGAGAAATTGGACCCCAAAAGTTGTTGTCCAATTTGTCCTGAGTATGCTGATACCCCATATGTGGGAGAAAACTACTGTATGGGCACACGTCGGGGCTCGGAAGGGAAGTAGTGACGTTTTGGAATGCAGACTTTGATGGAATGGTCTGCGGGTGTCATGTTGCCTTTGGAGAGCCCCTAATGTACCTAAACAGTGGAAACCCCCCACAAATGACACCATTTTGTAAACTAGACCCCCCAAGGAACTTATCTAGATGTGTGGTGAGCACTTTGACCCCCCCAGTGCTTCACAGAAGTTTATAACGCTCGGGCGTGAAAATAAAAAATTCGTATTTTTTCCACAAACATGATCTTTTAGTCACCATTTTTTTATTTTCCCAAGGGTACCAGGAGAAATTGAACCCCAAAAGTTGTTGTCCAATTTGTCCTGAGTATGCTGATACCCCATATGTGGGTGAAAACTACTGTATGGGCACACGTCGGGGCTCGGAAGGGAAGTAGTGACGTTTTGGTATGCAGACTTTGATGGAATGGTCTGCGGGTGTCATGTTGCCTTTGGAGAGCCCCTAATGTACCTAAACAGTGGAAACCCCCCACAAATGACCCCATTTTGAAAACTAGACCCACTAAGGAACTTATCTAGATGTGAGGTGAGCACTTTGAACCCCCAAGGTCTTCACAGAAGTTTATAATGCCAGGGCATGAAAATAAAAAAATCGTATTTTTTCCAGAAACATGATCAATTAGTCTGCAATTTTTTCATTTTCCCAAGGGTAACAGGAGAAATTGGACCCCAAAAGTTGTTGTCCAATTTGGCCTGAGTACGCTGACACCCCATATGTGGGAGAAAACTACTGTATGGACACACGTCGGGGCTCGGAAGGGAAGCAGTGACGTTTTGGAATGCAGACTTTGATGGAATGGTCTGCGGGTGTCATGTGCGTTTGGAGAGCCCCTGATGTACCTAAACTATTGAAACTCCCCACAAGTGACCCCATTTTGGACACTAGACCCCTCACGGAACTTATCTAGATGTGTGGTGAGCACTTTGAACCCCCAAGTGCTTCACAGAAGTTTATAACACTCGGACGTGAAAATAAAAAAATAATTTTTTTCCACAAAAATGATATTTTTGCCCCCAATTTTTTATTTTCCTAAGGGTAACAGGAGAAATTGGACCCCAAAAATTGTTTTGCAATTTGTCCTGAGTAGGCTGATACCCTACATGTGGGGGTAAAACACTGTTTGGGCGCATGGCAGAGCTTGGAAGGGAAGGAGCACCATTTGACTTTTTCAACTCAGAATTGGCTGGAATTGAGATCAGACGCCATGTTGCATTTGGAGAGCCCCTGATGTGCCCAAACAGTGGAAACCCCCAATTATAACTCCAACCCTAACCCCAACACACCCCTAACCCTAATCTGAGCCCTAACCCTAGCCCTAGCCCTAACCCTAACCCTAACCCTAGCCCTAACCCTAGCCCTAACCCTAACCCTAGCCCTAACCCTAGCCCTAACCCTAGCCCTAACCCTAGCCCTAACCCTAGCCCTAACCCTAAGGCTGTGTGCACACGCTGCGGATTTTGCTGCGGTTCCGCAGTGGTTTTGGCTGCTGCGGACCCCAGTACCATGATTCCCTATGGGAATCAAAAACCGCAGACGGTGCAGAATTTTCCGCGCGGATTATCTGCGGTTTTCAATCCGCAGAAAGAATTGACATGTCAATTCTTTCTGCGGATTCTCCTGCGGTTTGCCATCTCCTCTATTGAGGAGATGAAAAACCGCAGGACAAAACCGCAGAGCAATCTGCAGGTAAAACCGCAGGTCTTTTGACCTGCGGTTTCACCTGCGGATTTTACAAAATCCGCGCGGATGAATCCGCACCTAATCCGCAGCGTGTGCACACAGCCTTACCCTAACGGGAAAATGGAGATAAATACTTTTTTTTAGTTTTATTATTTTTCCCTAACTAAGGGGGTGATAACGGGGGGTTGATTTACTATTTATGGCGGTTTTTATTTTTGGCGGCTGTCACACGCTAAAAGACGCTTTTTATTGTAAAAATAGTTTTTGCATCACCACATTTTGAGAGCTATAATTTTTCCGTATTTTGACCCACTGAGTCATGTGAGGTCTTATTTTTTGCGGGACGAGTTGACGTTTTTATTGGTACCATTTTCGGGCACGTGACATTTTTTGATCGCTTTTTATTCCTATTTTTGGGACGCAGAATGAACAAAAACCAGCGTTTCATGAATTTCTTTTGGGGGTTGCGTTTACACCGTTCCGCGTGCGGTAAAATTGATAAGGCGGTTTTATTCTTCGGGTCAGTACGGTTACAGCGATACCTCATTTAGGTCGTTTTTTTATGTTTTTGTCGGTTTTATGCAATGAAAACTATTTTATATAAAAAATAATTATTTTTGCATCGCTTTATTCTGTGAGCTATAACTTTTTTATTTTTTCGCTGATAATGCTGTGTGGTGGCTCGTTTTTTGCAGGACAAGATGACGTTTTCAGCGGTACCATGAATATTTATATGCGTCTTTTTGATCGCGCGTTATTACACTTTTTGTTTGGCGGTATGATAATAAATCATTATTTTTTGCTTCGTTTTTTATTTTTATTTTTTAAGGGGTTCACTAAAAGGGTTAACTAATGGGACAGTTTTATAGGGCGGGTCATTACGGACGCGGCGATACCTAATATGTGTACTTTTATTGGGTGTTTTTTTATTATTTTCAAAAAATGAATTTATTGGGGAATATTTTTTTTTTTTTTTACTAATTTATTTGGCGATTTTTTTTTATTTATTTTTACATTTTTTTTTAATTTTTTTTTTACTTTATTACATAGTCCCAGGTGGGACATCACTGTCCTGTGACAGATCGCTGATCTGTCACATCACAGATCACTGTGACAGATCAGCAATCTGTCACAGGCATTGAAGCAGACTTCCTCTTGCCTGCGCTTTGCAGGCACTGAGGAAGCCAGCTTCCTCAGGTCCCCGAAGGCCCCCGTCGCCATCTTGGATTCGGTGGCCTGGAGGATAGGAGCCCCCCGCAGCAGCGCTGCACATTGCGCTGCCGTGGGGGGCTCAGGGAAGCATGGAGGGAGCCCCCTCCCTGCCGATGCTTCCCTTTAACTCCCGGTACACCGCGATCATGTTTGATCGCGGTGTGCAAGGGGTTAACGTGTCGGGGGCGGTCCGTGACCGCCCCTGACACATAGTGCCGGGTGTCAGCTGTGATAATCAGCTGACACCCGGCCGCGATCAGCGGCGCTCACCACGTGGGCGCCGCTGATCGCGGTAGACGTACTATCCCGTCCACGGTCATACGGGCCCGGGTACCGTGGACGGGATAGTACGTCGGATGTCAGGAAGGGGTTAAATCAGGTTAGTACAATCTGAAAAATAACTTCAATTGTAAGTCAGACAAGATCCTGTTAGTGCTATTTTCTCCAAAGTGTTTTATCTAATAATGAGAAAAGACACATGTAAAAAGTATTGAACACTTGACGAAAGAGAGGAGCAAAAAGCCATGGAAAGTCATGACACCAGCTGAAATCTATCAGTAATTAGAAAGCAATCCTGCCACTTAGTAAAAAATAATATCAGCTGGTTCAGCTGATGACCTGTAAAAAGGTGTCTCATTACTGAGATGCCACACAATAAACATTGCATGATGAGTAAAACAATTGAACTGTCTCAAAACCTACAAATCTTTATTGCTTCAAAACATATTGATGGTGTTGATTACAGAAGAATTTCTAAAGTACCAAATGTTTCAGTGAGTACTGTTGGGAGTCATAATAGGGAAGTGAAAAGAAAATCTTTTTATCAAAAAGCTGCCACGACAAAGTGCTCCCTGTATCAGGAGTGAAAAGAAATATTAAGAGTTGTCCAAGAGCCAAGGAGACCTACAGGAAGACATGGAATCAGCACGTAGATTTGATTTGAAGAAAACTGAAAGCAATACACTAAGCCTCCATTGCCTCTATGCACTGTCACCAAGCAAGACTTCATTGCTGACCAAAAAGCATGTTCATGTGCATTTAAAGTTTGCTGATCAACATTTCTACAAGCTTATGAAATTCTGGGAGAATACAGTCTGTTCCGGTGGGACCAAATTGAACACTTTAGATGCCATAATACACACCATGTTTGTAGGCTAAAAGGCACAGCATATCATTGTCAAGCTGGGTGAGGTAGAAGCAAGGTGCACAGCAACACAACAACGGGGAGAGGGAGGGCAAGCCCAAACACTAGGGAAGGGAGAGTTGAGACCCCTAGACAGATTTAACAATACCCTGCCTGCCCTAAACATCCCT
Organism: Dendrobates tinctorius; assembly: GCF_039654945.1. Classification (NCBI taxonomy): domain Eukaryota; kingdom Metazoa; phylum Chordata; class Amphibia; order Anura; family Dendrobatidae; genus Dendrobates; species Dendrobates tinctorius. Next base: position 12,029,548 of record NW_027361775.1, on the reverse strand, counting down.
AAATAGATTCTGCACCTATCACCGAGCAGGAACCTAATCCCTGCCTGACCCTAGTGATAAGCCCTCACTAGGAGCGGGACAGGGTTGGCACTAGTCAGCCCATACAACAACTAAAGAGAGAGAGAGTGAACAAATGAAGTGATACACTTAGCTTGAGAAGACCACCGAGATATCATGCCAGCAATCCTCCAAGAGTACTCCAAGGAGACGCTAGCCAACTGCTAGTATTTCCAACTAGACATAGGGAAATTGAGCTAACACCCACACCCTACTGCAGAAGCTGAATGTATTTAAACCTTACCCAAAGGTCTGTTAATTAGCAGCAGAAGGTGGAGGTGACTGCTGGATCCTTAGGGATAAGGATATCAGTCCATAATAAAGGGGCAAAAATCAAACAGGTGCTTGTAGAGCTAGACATAATGACCTTCTATAGCCCAATCCAGTATGACTGTCTGTCACACCTGACACACCAGTGAAAATCACCCCCTAAAACATCATACCAACAGTGAAGTTTGGAGGTGTGAACATCATAGTGTGGGGATATTTTTCAGCATGCAGTGCTGACAAACTTCATATAATTGAAGGAAGGAAGAATGAACAAATGTAAGAAGACATTCTTGATAAAAACCTGCTGCCACCTAGCAGGATGATGAAGATGGAAAGAGGGTAGATTTTTCAGAAAGACAATGGTTCTAAACACACAGCAAAGGAAACTCTCAATTGGTTTCAGAGAAAGAAAATAAAGCTGCTAGAATGGCCCAGCCAATCACCTGACCTGAACCTTCAGAATTTAAAAAGTGTTTGTGTGGAACAATGGGCCAAAATTACACCTGAGCAGTGCATGTGACTTGTTTCACTATACATGAAGGATTTGTAAGCTATGATCACCAATAAATGTTTGTGTATAATGCATTAAATAAATGTCAGTAAGTGTATTAAATACATTTTCCATGTATCATTTTTCATTATTACTCATAATAATGTAATTTATGGACATCTATGGTTTGATTTCTTTTCCTGCGTGGATTGGATGGGTTTTTACCGACATATGGAGAAAATTTCAAGGCAATAACACCTTTAGAAATATATTTACATGTAAAAATTGGTGACCTGTTCAATACTTAGTTCACCTACTGTATAGTATTTTGAGAGTCATTGAGAAACATTATAATGCCATTTGGCTACTAGACAAGCATATCATACAGGGGGATTCTCAGTTAGGAGCCTGCCATATTCTTATGTTCTCATTCAGATATCAGTGATTTTTTTTTAATCACGAACAAACTGATTTTCCTTTATGCTTTTTATGTTTTTTTGTTTTGTATTTAAACACTAAAACATATTATACATAAAATTAAAAATTGTCCTGGTGACCAAAATGTCTACATGTTTCAGAAATTACTACTAATTTATTACAAAATTGATCTATTACCTTAGGCAATGCAAGCCAATGAAGTCCAATTGAGGATGAATATGAGCCACCACAATTCCCTCTACTACTATATATTAATTAGAGTTGAGCAAAACGGGTCGGTCAAATTAAAAAACAGCAGACTTTAGCTAAAGTCGAGTTTCGCCAATCGAAACCCGACGATAGCGTGAGGTCGGCCATGAGGTCGCCGATCAGAGCGCCAAAGTAGCATTTCAAATAATACTTCCAGCACCTTTTCTCAGCCAGTGGAGGTGGAAGCACACTGTGGGCAACGCGATGATATAGACAGCGGCCACCACCATCTTAGAGAAGGGCATTGAAGTGATTGGCTGGCTTTGTGTTGTGTCACAGTGGGTATAAAAGGCTGTGGCCGCCGACCGCTATCTTACTTCTGCCGATCTTAGAATAGGGAGAGGTACTGCTGCTGATTCTGAACAGGGAGAGCGTTAGGCAGGGAAGAAGAAAAAAAACTGCTTCTGCTGATAGCGCTTTTCACTGTACAGTTAGTGTGCAGTGAAAGGGGAGGATTTTTGTTGTGTGCAGCAGCGCTGGTGGTGATTAGGCTGCCTTTTAAGGCTACCACACACTACCGTGTACCGGCTGGTATCACAGACAAATAGAAGCTATCTGGGTTTGACTCTGGAAGAAAAAGCCAAGGAGTTTTCCATTTTTCCAGACATACACCTTAGAGTGCTGTCCGCTTTTCAAACAGTTTCGTATATCTGCTGTTTGACTATGGTCAAAACTAGACAGAGACAGCGTGTGTCAGTCCCTATACAAATAGACGGAGATTGACAATTTTTCATACAGACACCATATAGCGGTGTACGCTTCTCACACACTACCGTGTACCGGCTGGTATCACGGACAAAAAGAAGCTATCTGGGTGTGACTCTGGAAGAAAAAGCTGAGGTTTTTTTCCATTTTTCCAGACCTTCACCTTTGAGTGCTGTCTGCTTTTCAAACAGTTTCGTATATCTGCTGTTTGACTATGGTCAAAACTAGACAGAGATAGCGTGTGTCAGTCCCTATACAAATAGAAGGAGATTGACAATTTTCCATACAGACACCGTATAGCGGTGTACGCTCCTCACACACTACCGTGTACCGCCTAGTATCACGGACAAACAGAAGCTATCTGTGTGTGACTCTGGAAAAAAAAAGCCTAGGAGTTTTTCCGTTTTTCCAGACCTACACCTTAGAGTGAGTGCTGTCCGCTTTTCAAACAGTTTCGTATATCTGCTGTTTGATTACGGTCAAAACTAGACAGAAACAGCGTGTGTCAGTCCCTATACAAATAGATGGAGATTGACAATTTTCCATACAGACACCGTATAGAGCTGTCCGATTCTCAATCAGTATTGCATATCTGTCGTTCGCACTACAGTCACATCTATACAGAGTCAGCGTGTGTGTGTGACACTCCGTAAATACATAAGCGGAGATTGTTAGTTACACAAAAAACGTATACAGCTGTACACTTCTGATACAGTTCCGTATATCTGCTTGTTGGATTACGGTCCAATACATACTGTGAGAGCGTCTGTGACTAACAAAATATATATGTAGATTTAATTTTTTTAATACACCTTTCACAGCTGGACACTCCTCATACAGTACCATCTCTCTGCTGTTATTTTTGGTACATTTTCCCAAACATGAGGAAGTATGGTGGAAGAGTCCGCGGACGTGGGCAGGGGGGCGCAGCTGGTACTGATGGTGGTGGTGATTTGGCTGGTTCTGGCAAAAGCACAACAGCAACTAAGGCAGGAGGTGTTGAGACTGCGTCATCATCTGGCCCAAGAAGGCCTGTAAGGTTGCCTTTTCTTGGAGTAGGAAAACCGCTTTTAAAGCCGGAGCATCAGGAACAGATTTTAGTGTACATTGCTGAAACAGCCACCAGCTCTATTGCCTCCTCTTATGAACGTTCAAAACCTGCAAGCACGGAGTCGTCAGTGCAGGGTTCTGGTCAGGAAAAACACCTTTCCTTGTGTTCTTCACCCCCACCAAAAGTTAAGGATGTGACAGCCCACACTTCAGATTACTCTATGGAGCGCTTTTCACATACCATCCCTGGGTTATCCAGTCAAATCCAGAATTCCCCAGTCCAAGATAAATCTGACGTGGAGTGCACTGATGCACAGCCACTGCTAGATGATTCTGCTGGTACATAGACACAGAGCACTACATTGCCCTCGCAGTCTATTGTGCCAGAATCTGACCCTCATGAAACTCAGGTGCCCCTTCCCGCATACTATACCACCTTACACGGTGACACAGAGAAAGGTAAAGAAGAAGATGCAGATGACTTTGAAGAGGAGGTGATGAATGACCCAGTTCTAGACCCAGATTGGCATCCATTGGGGGAGGAGGGTGGCGCTGGCAATAGTTCAAATAAGGAGAATGATCCGCAGCAGGCATTGACATTACAGCAGCGGTTATCTGCCAGGCCCGTAGCTGTCAAAAAACATGGAACAAAAACTAAAAGAGTTGCAGGACAGCTTGGCCAGACAGTCAACTTAGCACAGCGTGCAAGGCCAGAAAATGAATACCATAGTAGGAAGAGTGGCACTTCTTTGTCCAAAATCCTACTGATGAGGCAAAGGTTACCTGTAAGAAGTGCGGAAGGACCTTAAGCCGAGGTAAACAACTCAGAAATTTGAATACCAGTTGCATGCTTAGACATTTAATCAACATGCACTTGCAAGCGTGGATGGACTACAAAACCTCAAGTAGCACATGTGTACCTGCTCCGACTGAAGGCAGCCAGCAACGCTCCATCGCTTCCCCCACTGTAAGACCACTGCCACAGTTAAGCACACGACCAGCATTAAATGTGGAGGTGTCGTCGCAAGGCCAAAGCACTCAGGGAATCACAATGGTTTTGCAACACAACACTGAATCTCGGCCATCACCACCAATACCATCACCAACCCCCTCTCACTCCATCCGGTCCACCGCTACTTCCCCCATATGCAGCTCTCCAGTCCAGCTCACCCTACCAGACACTCTAAGTAGGACAAGAAAGTGCTCATCCTCTCATCTGCGTACACTTTGTTTGAACGCCTACATTGACAAACTAATCTCATTAGAAATGATGCCCTACCGTTTGGTTAAAAGCGAAGCTTTTCGTGACCTCATGGCCTATGCTGTCCCATGCTATGACCTACCCAGTCGGCAATTCTTTTCTCGAAAAGCCATCCCTGCCCTCCACCAGCATGTGAAAGACCGCATTGTCCATGCACTAAAACAGTCAGTGAGTGGAAAGGTGCACCTCACAACAGATGCATGGACCAGTAGGAATGGCCAGGGCTGTTACATGTCCATCACTGTGCACTGGGTTAATGTGGTAGATGTAGGCTCTACTGGGGACAGCGGCGGTGGAACAGTGTTGCCTAGCCCATGGTATAGGAAACAGTTGGCTGTAGGCTTTCGATCCTTCTCCTCCTCTATCAGCAAAAGTTCATCCACAGAGCGCAGGCGCACGAGTACTCCATCCGCAGCTGGCAGTGTTGCACACGAGGTGTCCCACTATCGAACAGTTAGTGGTAAGTGTCAGCAGGCTGTGTTAAAGATGATGTCATTGGGCGACAACAGACACACCACGGAGGTACTGGCCCACTACTTGCAGCGACAGAGTCATGGCTGGGCAGTCTACATCTTGAGGCAGGCAAGGTAGTCAGTGATAATGGCAGTAATTTTGTGGCAGCCATAGCCCATGCAAAACTCACACACATACCTTGCCTGGCTCACACTTTGAACCTGGTGGTGCAGTGCTTCCTTAAAAATTATCTGGAGTTAACATCCCTGCTCCATAAGGTGCGAAGACAGTGCTCGCGCATCCATCGCTCAAACGTCCACTCCACTCATATGCAGAAGCTGCAGCGATTGATCCACCTCCCCAAGCACTGCCTAATCATAGACGCTGCAACAAGGTGGAACTCCACCCTGCAGATGGTTGAGAGGCTGTGCGAACAGAGTCAGGCTGTAATGCATTTGTGGGAGGATACACGGGCAGGCAGTTTGAGGGAATTGTCGGGCGTGCAGTGGTCAAAGCTGAAAGACCTCTGTAAAGTCCTTCAGTGTTTTTAGGAATGCACACGGCTGGTAAGCGCAGGTGACGCCATCATAAGCATGAGCATCCCACTTATGTGTCTGCTCATGCAAAGTTTGATGCACATTAAGGATCATGCATCTGCAGCGGAGGAGGAGGGAAGCCTTGATGACAGTCAGTCATTGTCTGGTCAGGGAACTGTCCTGGATGAGGTGGAGGAAGAAGAGGAAGAGGAGGAGGTTGAGGGGGATGATTATTTTGGGCAGGAGGATGTGGATTTGCCAGAAAGTGCTCCTCCACCCACCACTGGCAGTGCATAATTGACACCTGGAACATTGGCCCACATGTGCGATTATGCCTTGCGGATACTAAAAAGGGACCAAATGATGAGGGATGACGACTACTGGCTGGCCAGCATCCTCGATCCATGCTACAAAGGCAAATTACACAACATCATGCCACAGGAGAACTTAGAGATATTATTGGCTAACAAAGAAGCAACCGTGGTAAACCATTTGTTTGAGGCTTTCCCAGTACACAGCAGTACTGGTTCTCCCACGAGCAATAGTGGGCACAATGGAAGAGGTGTTCGTGTTGCACACAGCCGAAGTGGCATTGGAGACAGGGGTTTAATGACCATGTTGTGGAATGATTTCTCAAGTACCGCTCACACGACTGCTAATACTGCATCGATTAAAAGTGACAGGAGAAAGCAATTGTCAACTATGGTTACAAACTACTTCTCCCATATCGATGTACTCCCTCACAGGTCATTTCCCTATGACTATTGCACAGGTCATTTCCCTATGACTATTGGGCCTCTAAACTGGACGCCTGGCCTGAATTGGCACAATATGCCGTACAGGAGCTCGCTTGCCCTGCTGCTAGTGTGTTATCTGAAAGAGTCTTCAGTGCTGCTGGATCAATCCTGACAGAAAAAAGGACCCATCTGTCTACCCAAAATGTTGATGATCTAACCTTCATTAAAATGAACCATGCATGAGTTTCAAAGGATTTTGTCCCACTTTCCCCTGATGACACATAGGTTGCCAGAAAACTGCCTTGCTTTTGTTCTCCTCTTCCTCGGACTTGCCCAATTCCGCCCTTTGCAGCAGCTGAATGTCCAGCCAACACCTCAACATATGCCATTTTTTAAACCTCCCTAAGTGGGCTGCCCCCCAATGGCTGGGGTCAACAACTGGCGCACCCGGGCAAGTGCCGTTGCTCTGAACAGGTGGATGGGCCCACAGATGGCCGACGGCACTGGCACTGGGCCCCTCATAGTACAATACAGTGTCTATGATGGTGGGGGGCCCACTCGCCGTTGACACACCAGCATACTATGAAGTGCCCTGTGTCAGTACTATCGACCACGAGTGTGCCCCCCTGCTTGGTCATGGCCACAGCACTTGCAAGTTGCAATACTTACCTCTCCCTGCTCCACCGCTGTGTAGTCTGGGCAGTTAAATCCTTCACAGGGATGGCCACTAGAAATTTGGTTTATTGATCGATGATGGGTAAGATGTAGGTATGGCCTTTCCTGCTGGCCTCTGCCTTCAGATGATCAATGGCTACCATTTGTAATGAACGTCAACTTACAAGCGGATGCAGTGGTGCTTTATGATCACCTTTCACAGTTCCTGTGACAATTTTTCAATGTCTCCTCTCATGCCAATCCAATAGAATCGCCTATGGTCTGTGGCTTCTGTCTTTTGCACTCCAAAATGACCAGGCACATCATGATAGGCAGTGAGGACCATGTCTACATCTCTCCCTGTGATCACAGTTTGATGGAGATGAGTAACGGTGATGTGATCCACGCTACTGCGATAAAGCAATCCTTTCTTCACAAAGAACCGTTTTTGCTGTCTCCACAGATACAGTATTTGAGGGTTTGCATCGCCTCTGCAACATCAACCAGGAGGTTTTCCCCTGATGAGTAATTCCCAAATTTCTGCTAACACTCGACTTTCCGACTGTACTTCTATCCATGTAGTTTACAGTAGCGGAAAATCTGGACTGGCTTACTGAGATTGAAATATATACGAAGATTTAAAAGTACCACAACACTGTTTACTGTTGTACTCTTTGACTACCTTTCCCTTTTTCTACTTGTTAAATTCTGGTGTAATATATACTGAGCCTGTGAGTGTCTGTGTCTGACTCCGGAAGTATAGACGGAAATTTACAATTACCCCTAGACTGGATAAACCTGGCATGTGCTGATACAGTAGCTTTGTTCAAAATTTTGTATTACTGTATCATCCATAGTGAGTGAGCATGTGTGGTTTACGCCTTCTAAATATACGGTGAATCGGAGATACCAATTTTTACCCTATACTTGATACAGCTTGTATCTTGTTATACAGTACCTTTGTTTGACATTTAGTATTATGGTCAAATCCATAATGAGTAAGCATCTGCGACTGACTACGGGACTATGTATACGGAGATTTCAATTGTACCCTATAATACATATACTTGCTATCTTGCTATCCAGTACCTTTTTTACAACATTTTTTATTATGGTCAAACCCAGACTGAGTGAGCGTTTGAGGGTGACTCCGGAAATATATACCGAGATTTCAAATTTGGCCAACACTGTATACAGCTGTACGCTTGTGTTACATTACCCATTTACAGCTTTTCGTATTTTTGTGTAATCCATACTGGGCCTGAAAGCGTTTTTGTCTGCCTCCTGAAATGTATACGGAGATTCAGAATGTTTACACTATACTATATATACCTTGTATCTGGTGATACTGTACCCTTTTTCGCCTTTTGATTTTATTGCGTAATCCATACTGAGCCTGTGAGCGTCTGGGTATGACTCATGAAATATATATGGAGATTTACTGTTATCCCTAGACTGTATAGAGCTGTACGCTTCTGATACAGTACCATATAGCTGCTGGTATTTTGGGTCAATTTTCTAAAACATGAGGAAGCATGGTGGAAGAGGACGAGGACGTGGGCATGGGGGGGCCACCTGGTACTGATGGTGGTGGTGGTGCATCTGCTGGTAGTGCCAAAAACACAATAGCAGCTAAGACAGGAGGTGTTGAGCCTCCATCATGGTGTAGCTCTGGAAGGCCTGGAAGGCTCCGTTTTCTGGGAGTAGGTAGACTGCTTTTAAAGCCGGAGCATCAGGAACTATTCTTCCTCTTGTGAAGTTTAAAAAAATGCAAGCACTGTGTCATAAGTGATGGCTTCTGGCACTGGAGCATCATCCATGAGGCCCACTGTATGCTGGAGCATTCTAAATGGGGCAAATCAGATACTGGAGCAGCATCTATGGGGCACATGATACACTGGAGCATTAGAAATAGGGCCCATTATATATGGAGCATTATTAGGGCCCATAAGACACTGGAGTGTCATCCATGAGGCCCATGATATACTGGAGCACACCAAATGGGGCAGATCAGACACTGGAGCAGCATCTATGGGGCCCATTATACACTGGAGCATTAGAAATGGAGCCCATTATATGTGAAGCATTATTTGGGCCCATAACACACTGGAGCATCATCCATGGGGACCATCATATACTGTAGCATTATGTGGAGCTCATCATATACTGTATGAAATATTATATGTGGCCAAATATTCTGTATGGAGAACTATATGGGGCTCATTAATCTGTATGGCGCACAATGTGATGGCCATAATACTGTTTGGAGTAATATACTGTCTTTTTTTAAAGTAAATTAAGGTTGACAAGCTTCAGTAATAAGAATTGATGTTTTTGGCATTGAAATGGGCACTGTAGGTGTGTTTACTGTCCTCCACTCCCTGTCGACTTTGCTTCCCCATTGACTTGCATTAGGTTTCGTGCTTCAGTCGGCCTCTGACTTTTCCCTATTGTCGGCCGATTTCGTTCGACCCGACTTTTGAGAAAGTCGGGTTTCATGAAACCCGACTCGACCATAAAAAAGGCAAAGTCGCTCACCTCTAATATACCCATCATATATATCCATGATCCCATAGTCCCATGCCCATATACCCATCACACATATTCTCCATCCCGTAGTCCCATGCCCATATACCCATCACACATCCTTCATGCCATAGTCCCATGCGCATATACCCATCATACATATTCGCCATCCCATAGTCGAGTGCCCATATACCCATCACACATCCTTCATCTCATAGTCCCATGCCCATATACCCATCATACATATCCTCCATCCCATAGTCCCGTGCCCCTATACCCATCATACATATCCACCATCCCATAGTCCAGTGCCCATATACCCATCACACATCCTCCATCCCATAGTCCCATGCCCATATACCCATCACACATATTCTCCATCCCATAGTCCCATGCCCATATACCCATCATACATATCCTCCATCTCATAGGCCCGTGTCCATATACCTATCATACATATCCACCATCCCATAGTCCCATGCCCATATACCCGTCATACATATCCTCCATCCCATAGTCCAGTGCCCATATACCCATCACACATCCTCCATCCCATAGTCCCGTGCCTATATACCATCATACATATCCTCCATCCCATAGTCCAGTGCCCATATACCTATCACACATCCTCCATTATGACATCATAATGAGCGGTGGGGCTTGCAACCTATGATGACATCAGCGTCGCCATTGCAACCATTATGACATCATAATGAGGGGCGGGGCTTGATATACACACACATACATACACACACTTGAGCTTTATATATTAGATATATATATATATATATATATACACAGTACAATCAGGTGTGTCTAATTTGTTCAAGTTTGCTGGAAGAAAATATTAAGATTACTGCTATTTTCAAGTATTTTCTTGTGAGAAGAGCTGCATTTCCTTCCCAACTTCAGAGCAGTAAAAAGTAGAGTACGCAGGTTTTTGTTGGTACTGGCAGTGTGTGGGTGGCTGTGTGTGTGGGTGTCTGACAACTGAAAGCATAATGTCTATTGTTGCATCATTAAAAAGATGACATTAGGTAGCACTACCAAGCTTTTCGGATTCTCTGATGTGATAGAAATCAAGCAGTTTGTGATTGTGCTTTTGTGTACCTTTGTTTTCATTTTTTTTCACGTTGATTGATAACCCCCAGGTTAAATATTTATAGGTTCTATATAAATAGCTGTTATTTTTTCTTCTGTGTGATATCTAAAAATTCTGCAGACGAGTGGTACCAATAAGACAGATGTTACATTAGTCATGTCTAGGGAAACTTTAGGAAAACTTGAAATACTTTGTGGCAGGTTCGGATGGGTCCATAGGGGAACAGGGCAATCCCCCGGTGGACCCCTGTGCAGATCTGGGCCCCAACCCTACTATACGGGCAGTACCTAGCATAATTCACTCTGTACAGAAAAAAAGCAGCATCTCATCATTCAATAACCAAACTACCCAGTTTATTATTATTTAGAGAAAAATGAAAACTTGGCCCTCCCAAAGTCAATGTTACTGGTGGGCCCTTGGCATCCCAGTCTGACACTGCTTGGTGGTATGATGCTGCCAATCAGAGAATGCATTGTTTTAGTTAGACCATTTAACTAGGTGTGTTTTTTCACATTTCTTTGTATCAGGAAAGTAGAAATGACTATGATTTACACTTGAGAATTTCCCATATCTCTGCATAAATTTCACCTAAAAATACATCAGATTTTTACAGAAATATTAAAAATAGCTAAAGAAAACCTATCAAACAAATTATGTCATGCATAGGATTACAATTAGATGTGAGTGAGCAACCTGTTTTATTACAAAAACAGGAGTCTATCAAAGTGTAATCTTTATGACACATATTTGTGGGAGTGTCTCATATCATGAACAAAGAGATTTTTGTGGACCTGAGAAGAGTTGTTAACCCTTTAACAACCAGAGGTATTTTTGGTTTTGCATTTTCATTTTTTGCACCCCTTATTCCCAAAGCCATAACTTTTTATTTTTTGGTCAAAATGGCCGTGTGATGGCTTGTTTTTTGCAGGACTAGTTGTACTATTGAATGATACTATTGGTTTTACCATATTATGTACTCGAAAATGGAAAAAATATTCCAAGTGCGGTGAAATTGCAAAAAAGTGCAATCTCACAGTTGTTTTTTGTTTTTTTTCACCATGTTCACTAAAACTGACCTGCCATTATTATTCCCCAGATCATTATGAGTTCATAAACACCAAATATGTATAGGTTCATTTTTATTTAAGTGGTGAAAAAAATGCCAAAGTTTGTAAGAAAAAATTGTGTCATTTTCTGAAACCCGTAGCATCTTTTCTTCGTGACCTTGGGTTGAGTGAGAGTTAATTTTTGTACACCAAGCTAATGTTTTTAATGACACAATTTTGGTGCAGATACAATCTTTTGATCACCTATTATTGTATTTTATGCACTACCTGCATAACAAGGCATCTGAATTCCAAGGATGAGGTGCAGTGGAGAACACACCTTAAAAAGCATGACAGATCTGAGCCTCCTCCTGCTCCCTCTTCTGCTGCAGACTGAGCTGGAAATTAAGACCTCAGGAGGCAGGAAGGAAATCACCAGCAGGGATATAGGGAGTCGGCTGTCTTAAATCCCAGTCTGAAACCCCAGATCTCCAATCGTCGTCCTCATTATCAGGTGGCAAGCCTCTGTTAATCAGATCAGCTCCATTACCTCCAGTAACCACCAGAGGGAACCCAGAAAGAGAACTTGCAACCCCTCTGTCAATTTGACCAGCTCCACTACCTTCAGTAGTAACCAGAGGTACTGTAAGCCAGAAAGCGAATTCACAGCAAGGGATAGTATCAGATGATGGTGCTGGATTTTGCATGTCTGCCATGCTAGCCATCCTTTCCAAGGTGGTGACAGGGCCCCAGCTTTGTTGGCGACTTCATTCTCCTCTGCTCTTAACTTACACTGAGCCACTGCTGTCAGGTGAGGACGCCGTCAATAGTGCATCTACCAGCGTGTGCTTGAATTCCTGCATTTTCCAAACTTTCTCTAGCGATGGAAGCAAGAACAGCACATTGCCATTGTGCTTGTATTGGGAATCAAGCAGGGTGAATACCCAGTAATCAGCAATTCGAACAATTCGGACAACTTGGCAGTCATTGAGCAGGCACAGCAGCATGTGTTGCCTCTTGTGTGCCAGGCTGCCCAGAGGCAATGACAAGCTGTGCTCGGTGGGATGTATATCATCTGTATTCCTCCAGCCATGCTACAGTGATGCCTGTGAGCTTCTTTGAGTGCCACCCTGCAGTGAACATGGCTGTTTCTCATCTTCCAAAACTGTCACCTAGCTGGACATTTGTGTTGGAACAGGAACCCACTCTCCAAGACATCTATGGATGCCTGGCCTCATAATAGTGAGAATGTTCTCTATTCTTCCTACTCTTCCTCTTGTGCCACCATCTCATCTATCATTGACTGAAGCTTTTTTTTCTAGGAGGCATATGTGGGATAGTAATGAATGCTGATGATGATGTCATCTGTGCTGGTCATGTTCGTGGAGTATTCAACATCCCATATGGAGGCCCAGTCCTTGGTTGTGAAGTGACATTGTTCCTGAGCGTGCCTTATCCGTGCATGCTGCAGCTCAAACTCCAGTATTGGCTGCTGCTTGCACAGACTCTACAACATGTGCAAAGTAGAGTTCCACCTTGTTGGTACATTACATATGAGGTGGGGAGCAGAAAGGCAGAAGTGATGCTGCATTGCAAACAGGCGACCAGTAGTAGGGTGAGAATGCCAAAAGTGCCTTCAGATGGCCCGCATTTTCTAACCAGATGAGGAGACAGTGGATGAAGAGAAGTACAAACAGGGGAAAACATGGACAGAGAAAAGGCTAGGAGCCTATCGCAGTGCACAATAGCAACCAACTTAATGGAAAGGTGTCGGCCTCAATGCTGTTGCACCCTGCTCTCTTTTTTGCTATGCAGCTGGGATAGCATGACCACTACCTCTGCCTCTGAACTGCCCACTCCGCTCATATGGTCTTGACTCCAAGAGTATAGTTGTGGAAGATTAAAGAAATACAGAGCACTACTTAAGGGTATATATAAAATAGAATCTAATACGTACAGGGGTGCTGCACAATGCACAAAGAGTAGCATGCAATGAAGAAGAGAAAAAGATCCATGCATATAAAGGCGCACACCCAAAAATAGACATATATGCAGTACATACAAATATGTGTATAGATATATTGAAATTTTATTGGTAGACAAAAATACCACGATAAAATCATTTAAAAAAGGACAAAACACATCACTATAAGTCCCATGGAACAACAATATGTCAAAATACAATACCACATAGAAAAGGTATATACATGTGGGAAAACAATCCCTAGAAAATAGCAGTGTATATAAACAGTCTCCTAATGCATGAGTATAATGCCGAACTGGGCGTCCCCAGGGGGCTGTGAGGAGAGGAACCCTGTACGAAGCATCAGAAAGCCCATAGACTGCTATTGGAAAGAATATGTATGTTTGTAAAGATGTCCCTAAAGCAAAGGGAGGTCTCCCTAATGTGCAGAGACAAAAGTAAACTGCAATAGAGATAACACCAATAGATAAATGAAGGCTCAATTAGCCAGCTAGTCACCAAACAGAGCAATCCATGTCACAGCATCAGGGATGTCAGGACAAAAGGAGCAATGGTCCCGGGACAAAAGTGATGTGGGGAGCCCCACGCGTATCGCTGCTAGCCGCAGCTTCGTCAGGGGAATCCCTCAACCAAACCAAGATCAGGAAAAATGGAGATGCTATGAGTATCTGAACATAGCGGAATTTTTTTTTAACAAAATTTGGAAATTTTTTCACCACTTTAATAAAAAAGAACCTAGACATATTTGGTGTCTATGAACTCGTAATGACCTGGAGAATCATACTGTTAAGAAACATCAGTGGGATTGCACATTTTTTGCAATTTCGCCACACAATTTGTTACTATTTTCGAGTACATGACATGGTAAAACCAATTGTGTCATTCAAAATTACAACTTGTCCTGCAAAAAACAAGCCCTCACATGGCCATTTTAATAAAAAAAATTTAAAAAAAAGTTATTGCCCTGCGAAGAATCGGAGCAAAAAATGAAAATGCAAAACCAAAAATAGCTCTGGTTGTTTAGGGGTTAAATGGTACACTCCATTTCCAATGGTGAGGTCACTTTGACATTACTAAGGCTAGGTTCACATTGCGTTGTGGGCAATGGGTGCTTTAACATATCCGTTACATAGCGTTAGTGCTTCTATGTAACGGATGCCGTCAGCGCATTCCCACAATGCAATGTGAACCCAGCCTAAGACTGGTTTTTTGTTAAAGAGCTTGAAGGGGGTAAGAATTAGTTCCAGGAAACCTCAGAGCGTTACACATTTTTTTCAAGATAATTTGAGGCTTTGCAGTTTTGTGATTCATGTTGATTAGTTACATAGTTACAGTTATGACTTTAACTATGATGAGCAACTTTATTGTTGCATAACTTCACTTTCAAAACATGGATGGCTAACTCTCACTTACAAAATAGGTTTTGCAGAAATTGAATCAAAAGTACAAATTTTCTTTACTAATCAATAGTAACCGTATTTAAAATCACCTCAGAGCTCCATGACTGTTAAAAAAAAGTTGTGGCTTAAAAAGAATAATCACAAAGCATTTTTTATAGAACAAACTGTGTCAGGAGTTGACTACACAAGAGAAGAGCACTGGCGCTATAGTGGTAAGGTAAGATTTTTTAACTAGCTGTCTATGTCTCCTAATGACAGAGGCCATGACATACAATCAGCTAAGTTCCATTATGGGGCTTCATAAATTCCAAAACAAAGGGATCCAATACATCATAGAATGACACAACACAATATGTCATATTCTAGAGATTCCTATAGGAATAGACAATGACCAGCCGGGGATTAAATTTAGCACTGAGTGTCTCATAAAATTACCAATCAAAATTTTCAGTGCCAAGACACAAAGAATGATAAGATGTCTTGGGAGAAAATAATCACAAGTTGGTAAACTGTAAGAACTGTAGGTCAAGTCTCATAATGTAGCATTCATCAAATTGTGGCAGTTTTAGGTCAAGGTGCTTCTTTGCAGAATATAACAAGAGGACAACCGCTTCTCTGCAATAGTAGCTACTGTATATTCAGAAACAGAGAACACCTATATGAGAAATCCTCTATTAGAACGACATCTGTGCTGAGGTAAGGAGGAAATTTAATTACACCTACTTTTGCACTTAAAAATAGGCTCAAAATGAATCTTCTGCCGAACAAGAAGAATATATACAGTTTAGGAAATGGTATCATACATAGTAACCTATTATGAAGAACCTCTTGACAGTCATGCTAATAATTCTTGCTGCTATGTTGTCTGGGCAACTAATAGCAGAAAAAAATCAGTGATGCCTTTTATTAAGGATAATTGAATGTAACATCATCAGTATTATACATGTTTTTTGTGAAAAGGTATATCCTACAGCCAATCTCTCATTAAATGGATTACAGCACTTTCTATGTCTTATTCATCTTTTTTTCTTTGACGACAGCAGAAGTATCTTGGCAGAAGTTAACAGAACAATGTACCATAAGCTGGACCAATGCCTGAAATACGGTACATATCACAAGCTGCTAGTTCTCTGATGTCTGTAGATGTAGCAGAGAAAAACTTGTTGCTTAACCATACCTTTTTTTTTTGCTATGACAACTCAGCCAGATAAGATGTTTTGGAAGCCTAAGACACAGAATCTCAATCAGGGCAGGTGCAGATGACAGTTTTCTCCACATCCAAGAAAATTGGTCCGATTGTGCTAATCACACACTGATCAGACTCTGATTGGAACTTGATCATGTCTTGATCAGAGTGGGATACGATTTTTTCAGAGGTGGAGAGAAAAAATAATGTTTCTTCACCTATAATGTCAGTCCGTTTAACTTGGACTGTTCTTGAATGTCACCTGAATGTGGTCCGATGTTTTTCTACAAACCCATACACCTGTATGGGTGAGTGCCATCTGATTCTCGGAAGCAAATTGTGCATGCTTTTATTTTTTCCTATGACTGACTTGAACATGTGTCCAGCCCCCTAGAATAACATGAGGATGAGTGCTGTCCATGAAAATGACAGATAGCACTGGTCCAAGCTATACAGTTCTCTGCACAAGCTATTATATTAAACAGAACTTGTCGTGCATGTTGTACATTGTAAGATGGCCACCGGATGAGTCCTTGAGGGGAGATATGTGTCATTGCAGCTATTAGCTGTGGTGATATGAGCTCAAAAGTATGCTCCAGCACGTATTGTGCTGAGAGAGTTATTTGGCCATTTCAGGGCAGGGTTTTATGAGCGGTAGCGGTCATAAGAGATGGGTGGGAATGACCGTTCACATATCCCAACCCCAGGGGTGTGGTTTGGGTAATAAAATGGAGGCCAAATGCCTCATTCAGTGTCAGTTGATGGAGGTGAGGACACCTTCAGTGTGTGTCTGTGCTAAAGACACTGACCTGAGCAGGCGGACATGCAGTACTATATGGACTGTTGATTTTTCTTTTTGCTTTTCATTTTGTGTTGGAAAAGTTTGTTTGTTTGCTTTGGCTGTCCAGAGCGGCTTATGCAGTTTTAATAAACTTACTTGGACATTTCAACAACACTGCTCCTGTGCCTACCTCAACTGCAGTCGAGTGAGTATAGACTCTTACAATATGCAGTCCAATCTTTTGGCCAGTATGGTATAGAGAAAAAGTAGCTGCACAAAATGATATACAAGTTTGTTGGAAAAAATTCAAAATAACTAGCATTTTATCCACTAAAATCACTGGGGTCTGTATGCATATGAATTCAGTGATTGACAGCTATGTCTTCATGCACAGTCATACAGAGGAGACTGTCATTCAATGAGTAGGATCACCCACTGGGCTAACATGCATAAAAACTCCAGGGATTTCAATGAATAAAATGGAAGTGTGATGAGACAGAATTTGTTTTAATTATACCAGGACTATCACTTCAGTAGGCCAAGGGACATGAGCTATTGGTCATATGAGAACATATGAGATTGAACATTAACTCTTGTTGATTGGAACTGATGTTTGTTAATTGTTGAATGGCTGCTGTTTACCAATTGAATCAGTACTTGCAGCTTATTGTCATACTTTCCTTGGAAACAAAAGCACAGAATAATTGAACAATCGATGTTTGTTAATATGTTGATTATCTATTGTAGCAGTCCATATAGCTTGTTCTGCAAATGTTGCAGGACAAACTGTGCAAATTGATTGAATACATGAACAATGAGAGTTGACCTCATCCCACCTTCCCCCTGACCTGTAGATGATGGCCTAAAGGACAGATGTAAGTTTAAAAAGGAACCCTATCCTTCTGCAGAGAAAGTAGCCAAGACACCATGGTTCCAACTAGAGTAATAGATATTTTAGACACTCTACAGGACACCAGATTAAGGGATCACTGTCCCAGCTGGAGGAATATAGATCTGCTCCATTAACCATCATGGAAACCTCAGCAATGTTTGGAGAATCCAGGTTTGGAACAAGTCACCTGGCCACATACCTACAATGGACTCTGCCCACCAAAAGCAGGGTGCCACTGTTTGGGGTAATTGGCCCTTTAAGCCTTCGAAGTTGCAGATGTTCTATTTCCCGGCGAGTCAGAGGAAGGGTGAGACTATAATTTGCACCATCTTGTGTATTTGCTGAGACTTTAATACATATCATTGTCTCTTGGTGGTTCAATAATGTATTTCTTCACTGTTTTAACCTCACCCTGTGTTGTCTGAGTGTAATTCCGCCCTTTCTAGAGACAGCTGGCAACTAGACCAGCAGACAAAAGTAGTCACTGACCATTGTGTCTACTGGAAGCTTTAATGAAACTTTTCAGATAAAATGTGCATTACTCTGATCAGCTTCTCATATGCCTGAAGAACATGTATCATTTGAAACATGAAAGGTTACCTTTAATCAAGCCTTTCATGATGAACTTGTCTTCAAACTATATATGACCTTCATGCATTTACCTAGAAGAGGACATATTAGGACATATTTATATAAGTAATACTGTATTAGTATACTTATCGCCCTCCATGGCTGTTTCCTCTTAGAATTCAATTATTGCAAATGGTCCTTTATACACATGGGGGTGTTTTTGAGCTTCACAGTGCTGGCAGAACATGTTTTTTTCATGTGGTGAACCCAGAGCTGCATATGTAAAAACATTTTACGCTATCTTATATCAGCTTTAATGCAGCCAAAGGAGAGATTTTAAAGACAAGAGCTCACAACAGTTACTGAAATATTTGCAACAGTTAAAGATAAAAATGAAAGTTGCTAAGCAACACTATTAAGTCAGCATGGTATGCTGGCAGAACAAGTGTGCTCTCATGATAAAGTATACTATTGAAATTGGGAGGCATTGTAGAAAGAAACTTACAGAAGGATCATGATGAACAGTTAAAAAGCTGCATTGAAATTTTGATTCAAGTTCAAAAAACTCTATTGCTGAAAAGTAAACCGAAGCCTCAATTTAAAAAATTTAAGAATTCAACATTGTACAATTCCAACATTATATGTGTAAGTCTAAGTTCACACTGGCATGATGCTTTTATATCTTTTTTGAGTGGTTTAATAATGTACTATGTGGTGTTTTTGCATCTGATGGACAGACATAGGTAGAAGAGGGACCCTGTGAAAGAACAGTACCTGATATCTTTTCAGATCCTTAACCCATCATAATGCATCTGTGATAAAAGCTGTTTGCTGTTTTGGAGCTAAAAAAGGACCCCATTACTGCTTGAGCCCATGTGTGGCTGTAAAGGTTGCACCAATGGTGGGACCTGCTTGACTTCTTATAAGCCAATAGCATCAACCACAATAAAAATTGGGCAAATTTATTTGGGTGGAATTTAATTTTACTAAAATTTTATAAAAAAAATTGCATACTCCAGATTATCAATTTTTTTGTAACTCGCAGCAGAGAGACAACATTTAGCTAATCTGTGAAGGACGGAAAAATGATTAAAAAATAATCTAATACCTCACTGCTCAGCTCTCCTGTCACCTATACTGGTCTCTACCATATAGTAATTAGCACCACCGTGACCCAAAATCTTGAGCATCTTCATGCTAGGCCGGGACACCATGAGCTGAAACAAAATTACATGTTCTTCAGGCTAGGACTTCTGGCCATAAAGTGGCCCAGGACATCCCTGTGCATGTGTGTTGTAAGGATACATCATTGTGATGACAGTATGTGTGGCACAACTTTATAAAGTTCCGGGTGTAGCCAGAACTGGGAATCCCTTAAGATGCCAAAGGTTTTAACGCACAGTGATGGCAAGAAGAGTCACTGAGCACTGTATGGGGAAGAATCAAAGTGGAGATTGACAGAGAGGTGAGTAGTGAGGTGAGCATTTTTTTAATCCTTAGACCAATCTCTAAATTTCAGCAAAATGGCAACCAGTAGGTAAGTATGGCTGATGACCACACATTGTTTTCCTCTACATCTTATACCTATTATACTTTGGAGTCACTTGAGACTCCAGAGCATAATGAAGGACATTTAATTCACGGAGAATGAATTTCATGCAAATTGAATTTCCTTGTAATATTTAGGCTATTTGGGAAATTTGAATGTTTTCTAATTCTAATTTGTGTGAAAAGTTATTGCTACCTGCCCACCTTAAAGAACAGGAAGAAATTTTGAAACAAAGAAGAAGCAAAGTAATTGAGATCTATCAGTTAGGAAAAGTTATTAAGCCATTTTTAAAGCTTTGAGACTACAGCGAACCACAGTGAGAGTCATTATTCACAATTGGTGAAAACATGGAACAGTGGTGAACCTTCCCAAGAGTGGCCGGCCAAAAATAACCCAAGGGCACAGAGACAACACATCCAAGAGGTCACAAAATACCCCACAACAACATCCAAAGAACTGCAGGCCTCACTTGCCTCAGTTAAGGTCAATATTCATTACTCTACCATAAGAAAGAGACTGTGCAAAAATAGCAGAGTTTCAAGATGAAAACCAATACTGAGCAATAAGACCATAAATGCTCTTTTCAGTTTTACCAGAAACATCTTGATAATCCTCAAGATTTTTGTGATAATACTTGGTGGACTTACAAGACAAAAGCTTAACTTTTTGGCAAGTGCATGTCCTATTACATCTGGCATAAAAGCAACACAGCATTTCAGAAAAGGAACATCATGCAAACAGTAAAACATGGTGGCAATGTGATGTCCTTGGCTGTTTTGCTCCTTCTGGACCAGGAAAACTGGCTGTATTAAATGGAATCATGAATTCTGCTGTCTACCAAAAAATCCTGTTGGAGAATGTCTGGCCAGCTGTTGGGGTATGCAGCAAGACAATGATCCAAAACACACCAGCAAGACCACCTCTGAATGCCTTAAGAAAAACAAAATTAAGACTTTGGAGTGGCCTAGTAAAAGTCTTGGCTTTAATCTGATTGAGATGCTGAGGCATGATCTTAAAAAGGTGGCTCATCCTGCAAAGATGAGTGGGCAAAAATTCCTCCAGAGCATTTTAAAAGACTTATTGCCAGTTGTTGCTGCTAAGGATTGCCCAATCAGTTATTAGGTTTTGGGGGCAATCACTTTTTCACACAGGGCCCATTAGGTTTGGATTTCTTTTTCCCTTAATAATAAAGACCTTCATTTAGAAACTGTATTTTGTGTTTTCTTGTATCTTTGTGTAATATTTAAATTTGTTTGGTGATCTGAAACATTTAAGTGTGATAAACAAGCAAAAGAATAGGAAATCAGGAAGGCGGCAAATACTTTTTCATATATACATATATATATATATATATATATATATATACAGTATATATGTAGCTCAGCTTAATAAAAGCTACTTAGAGTATTATAACATGTGGAACTACTCTTTTTTCACAGCAACACAGTTTACCTGAATGTTTATTTCCTACATCTTCTCAAGTTTCCCAACAGAGCACAAATGATTACTGGGGACTTTAATACAAGTGAATACTTTGCTATCAGCCTTTTTATCAAGGGGCATTTCTAGCAAGCAAAATTTGTCCTAAATGGTGAACTCACATAATAACAAGTTGTTCATGTCCACAGCACAGAAGAATAATGGTACATTCACATGAAGAAGTAATGGTGCAGTAAAAGCCACACATATTGGTTTTATAATTTTCACCATGAATTTTTTCTCTAGCAAGAACACTTCTCTGATTGGAATTGGAATAGAAATTGAAATTGCTCACAGAAACTCTCAGTGTAGGAATATACCCTAAAAGACTATTCAATTTTTTTTATAATTTCAGCTAAACCTTACAGTAAATGAATTCAATGTCTTTTTGAATTTTATCAATGTTTAGCATTTAACAGAACTCTACTGTAATTACAGTACACGTACAAATGGAAAATGACAAATGCTCACTAAGAAACATGAAGTGTTTTTCAGTGTTAAGTCTAAGGGAACAGAAAGAAAATAACCTTTTAAATGCGCAACATTTTTTTTGTATTTTTTTATTAATACAATGCATGCACTTGTGCAACTGGTTGTCCCTTTTAATTTGGCTGTGCCCACAGATTTGTAGCAATCATTCATTTTACAAAAAACATCTGCACACTAAACACAAATTTCAGCATGCCCTTATATAACTGAACATACCTGTATGTGAGAGAAAATCCCTGCATTTAAATGTCCATGATGCGGGAGTGTAAACAGAAGTAGCAAATAAACATCTGATCACAGTAGTTTAAGGCCCCGTCACACACAGCGAGATCGCTAGCGAGATCGCTAGCGAGATCGCTGATTTTGTGACTTCACAGTGATCTCGCCAGCGACATCGCTGTGTGTGACACACATCAGTGACTGGCCCCCCTGCCGGGTATCGCAGATCATGCAATATCGTCCTGGGCGACACTGCACGCGGGTATCTAAGGTAAACAGCGGGTTTCTAAGAGCCGCGCAGCACTCGGATACCCGCTGTTTACCCTGGAAGCCAGCATGCACGCTGATATCTAAGGTAAACAGCAGGTATCCAAGAGGCGCGTGGCTCTTAGAAACCTGCTGTTTACCTTAGATACCATCGTGCACGCTGGTTTCAGGGTAAACAGCGGGTATCCAAGAGCCACACGGCTCCTAGAGACCCGCTGTTAACCTTAGATACCAGCTTGCTCGCTGATCCTGATCGCTGGAGGGGCTGTCTATGTGATAGCTCACCAGTAGAGTTGAGCGACTTTGGTCGGATCGGGATTCATGAAACAAAATTAGTTTCAGATGAAACTGGTCCGACTAGGGCAAAAAAAGTCGGAGTTTCATCCGAAACCTGACCCCAATGCAAGTCAATGGGAAATAAAAGTCGGCATTGAGCAGATGACATTCATCCACTCAATGCCAACTTTTATTCCCCATTGACTTGCATTGGGGTCGGGTTTTGGATGAAACTCTGACTTTTTTTGCCCTGGTCGCATCAGTTTCATTTGAAACAAATTTTGTTTCATGAAACTCGAACCGACCAAAGTCGCTCAACTCTACTCACCAGTGATCAGCCTAATGATGTCCCAGCAATCGCATCCATGTCGGATCATTGGTGGGATCACTGGGACATCGTTATGTGTAACGGGGCCTTTAGTCTCTAAAACTGTGAATAAGGCTGAGTTCACATAAGCATATTTCAAAGTTATATACAGATTTCAATGCTGATATGAGGCTGTAAGTTTCCGGTCAGAAGACCCTCTGCCATACCAGCATTGTCATTTGTATACAGACAATGAAATAAGTTGAACTCGGCATAAAGCTGATTAGACTTTGTAAGACATTATAGCTTTCATCCATGTTTATGTCATTGATTACCTATGCTTATGTCATCATTATAAAATTGATGGTGGTACCCCTACTGATCAGCCATTTTCAGCTCAGTTTCTGCTGAAAGTGAAAAAGAGATGAGCTGCAGCTTTACAAAATGACAGCTACACAATGAACAGAGAGGCTCAGTTCCACTACTGTCCTCCATTTATGTATTTCTGCCACCCGAGTTGAATTAAAACCAATAATCGAGAGCCTATCAATCCTATTTTGACCAATATAGAAAATGAAACATGATTTTTCATTAACTCTAATAGAAAACATAACGTGCATGTCATTTAAGCGCACAATTAAAAACACACAATACCCCTAATAGGTAATATCATTGTAGAGAATAATTGATTTGCCAATAAGTATACACAGCTAAATTCCCAACAAGTAACACAGTTGAAATGTTATTCTTGTTTATTATTTTGCCTGATTATCCTTTAACAAAAACTGCTACACCAAGGATATTTTTCAAGTACAACTGAATTGGCTTTGAACTTCCCTCCCAGAACTGTGAAGGTTGTGAGTTCATTTTCTTGGATTTATTGTTGCTACAGTATCTGGCCATTTACAATGTTCTCAGAGTAAACATTTAATGTTGCACTAAAGAAATCTGAAGGAGAATTGTATATGAAAACCTTGAAATTTGAAAGAATAGAGTACTGCTCATTTTTCTGCAAAATATAATTTTTTTTGTTTCTCATAGAAGTTGTTTGAAGGCCAAGGACAATTTTTCTTTTGTTCACTTTCTTACTAAATTATTATAAGTTCTAATTGGTCTACATTAAAAATTCCCTACCATTTTGTTGCTGTGGACTGTGGAGTTAGTCTGTGCAATGCCTCTGTCTAGCTCATAGTGTTGCTGCTACTGTCATTCTATTGGGGACAAAGTCATTTGTTCTTTCTGCTCTTCCATTCCTTCTCTCTAGATTGCAGTAGGGAGAAGTAGAAGGTAGTAAACAGAAAAACAGAGTATGGATTGCAGACATAAAAATAAAAAAGAGAAGATAAGAATAAAAGGAGGCAAAGACAATTAAAAAGAAAAGGAAGCAAAGATCACAAACTGCAGGATATGCAATTAGACAGCAGAATGGCAGATTGCAGTGGAAAGGGAAAGTATAACATTCCTCAACTTCCGTGTCTGTCTACACAAGGAAAATAGATCCTTTACTGGAGGGTTAAAAGGTAAATCAGTACAGAAATGAAGCTGTTCTGATTCATGAGACCTACTGAATATTCTGTACGCACAGAGTATACTCATAGCGTGTACTGTTTTACTGGGAGAGACATGTTTTCATGCAAAAAGGCTATTGCAAATTAAGGAGTGTAATAATGAATGAAACAATTAAGATTGCAGGCTATAACTTTCCAGGTTTAAGATAAAACTAAAATATGTTAAAAGATCTTTACCAAATAGTTAACTTTTACACTTAATTATCTGTAAATATGAAATGGACTTGTAACATGGACAGTTTTATGTGTGCCAGTGGAAAAAGCTGGTACAATTCACATTATTTTGCATATTTTCATATAATTATGTTATGTAGCAGCACTGAAAATGTACACAGCCACAAAGGGAGGATTTAAGGCATTTTCCAGGCCGTAGGCTGAA
The DNA here is from genome assembly GCF_039654945.1 of Dendrobates tinctorius. Lineage (NCBI taxonomy): Eukaryota > Metazoa > Chordata > Amphibia > Anura > Dendrobatidae > Dendrobates > Dendrobates tinctorius. The sequence goes on along the minus strand of NW_027361775.1, from coordinate 12,004,628 downwards.
CTAGAAAATAATTTAACATAATTATAGATGAAATGAGAAGGTTGCCAATTATGCTTGAAGGATGCCTCCTAGAGAAACTAGCGTACACACAGAGACATGTTGAAGTGGAGCAGTCTCGGCACATACGCTTATGAAATTAAGTACAAACATGGCTAAAGTCACTACATCTCTATGCTGGAAATGAGCTTGGAGCAAGCATGTATTTGGTTGCTTGAAAAGAAACGGGCTTAACAAGATTACACTGTGAATTGGAACCAAATTAAATTTCAACATAACTCTCATCGAACTATGAAACTAGCTCACAAGTATATATGTACATTATAAAAATTAAAATGCTGTCTAATTTGCATATTTTTAAGCATGTGACTCAGATTGAAAATATTTTTATGAAGTAAAAAGATCAATTACCTAAATCACATTGCTGTCTGAGTTCTACAGATAATTGAGAAGCAGAACACATAAATGCATATTTTTACCTTAATATATACAGGGTGGGCCATTTATATGGATACACCTAAATAAAATGGGAATGGTGATAGTTTTCTTGCATAGAGTGTCTTGCATTGAAATTTGCTGCAATGACCTTGGCACTGCATTCAACAGACATCAACACAATTTCTATCCGCTCCTCATGTGCTAACCTCTTCGACAAGTCAATGGCTGTAAACAAAGAGAAACTTGTAAATAGGTCATGAAAGAATAAAGTTATGTTAAAACCTATGTTAAATTCTCAATAAGTTTGATGTGTCACATCACACTCTTCTCATTGAAAAAAATAAAGTTGGATCCAAAGAGGCCAACTTCAAAATGGCCACCATGGTCACCACCCATCTTTTCCTCCTCCCATATACTAATGTGCCACAAACAGGAAGTTGATATAACCAACCATTCCCATTTATTTAGGTGTATCCATATAAATGGCCACCCTGTAAATATAGACTACTGCAGTCTCAGAATTATTCTCTTCATGACAAGTTCATTTAGTAGAGAAGCCTTGGGATGCTATGACCTGTTGCTGAGACATCTGTATTATTGGTGATTGTCTTTGTCTCTGCTTCTGTTTCTGGGAAGTGGTGCATTCTCATTGCGGGTGACATGGGGCAACTCTTCTAGTTTTGTGTCTTCATCTATTTTTTGTTCTGTCCAGCATGAGAGATATTGAGTTAACTTCTGTCAGTGTTTGCTCCTTTATTGTGGTTTTGGGTGGGACTGCAAGCTATTTAAGCTCCTGAAACAATGCTAACAATTGCCAGTTATAATATGACTAGCTTCTGTATAAATTTGTTTGAGAGTCCAGCTCACCCACGTCTGACCTCACCGCACCTCAGACTCGGATCCGGCCCTGCCCTGGCTGCACAGCAATAATAAAAGAAGAAATGATCCAGCTGAGTGCTCTGGTGATTTATTGAGTGCTGTTCAGACAACAGAACGTTGTTAACGCGCTTCTGGCTAGACGCCCTTAATCATATAATCTCAACTTTTGGCTGTCTTCCTGAAGGATCTTAGCCAATGTCTCATAAACTATCCCCAATTCACTAATATTCTTAGGTTTGTGTGCTCAAACCGCCTTCTTCATATCCCACCAAAGATTTTTTTAGGTCAAGTCAGGTGACTATGACAGTCACTCCAGATACTTGCAGACACTTCTTCAGAAACCAAGAATTAGTAGACTTTAAGGTATGCATGGAATAATTACAGCGGAAGGTCAGATGTAACTTTTTCACAAAAGTTATGACATTTTCACATAGGATTTCTTTATACTTTAATCTTTTCTGTCATCCATATGTTGCAGGCTTTCAGTGCAAGAGAAAGCAAAGCAGCCACAGAACATTATTAATATTATTATTATGTATTATCATAGTGCCATTTATTCCATGGAGCTTTATATGTGAAGAGGGGTATACATAATAAAAACAAGTACAGTAATCTTAAACAATACAAGTCACGACTGGTACAGGAGGAGAGAGGACCCTGCCCATGAGGGCTCACAATTTAAAGGGATAGGTGTGGATACAAAAGGTGAGGTCGTGCAGTGGTTTGGTCAATTGGTGATTACTGCAGGTTGTAGGCTTGTCAAAAGAGGTAGGTCTTCAGGTTATTTTTGAAGGTTTCCATAGTAGGAAAGAGTTTAATATGTTGTGGTAAAAAGATCCAGAGTAGGGGTGATGCGCGGGAGAAATCTTGTATGCAATTGTGGGAAGAGGAGATAAGAGGGGAGTAGAGGAGATCTTGGAAAGATCGGAGATTGCGTGCAGGTAAGTACCAGGAGACAAGGTTACAGATGTATGGATGACACAGGTTGTGGATAGCTTTGTATGCCATGGTTAGGGTTTTAAACTGGAGTCTTTGGTTAATGGGAAACCAGTGCAAGGATTGACAGATGGGAGAGGCCAGGGAAGAGCAAGGGGACTGGGGAACTAGTCAAGCAGCAGAATATAGAATAGATTGGAGTGGTGCGAGAGTGTTAAAGGGGAGGCCACAGAGCAGGAGGTTGCAGTAGTCAAGGCGGGAGATGCTGAGGGCATGGACTAAGGTTTTTGCAGATACTTGGTTGAGGAATGTATGGATCCGGGAAATATTTTTGTCAGCAAGAAGCAGAAAGGGCTTGGATATGTGGTTTGAAGGACAGATCAGTGTCAAGGATAACCCCGATACAGTGAGCTTGAGGAACTGGGGAAAGTGAGCAGCCATTTACTGTCCGTTTGGGGGGTCGAGTGAGATGGGGAAAGATGATGAATTCTGTTTTGTCCATATTAAATTTTAGAAATCTAGTGGAGAAGAATGATTAAATAGCAGATAGACATTGTGGAATTCTGGTTAATAGGGAGGTATCTGGTCCAGAGATGTACATCTGTTTGTCATCAGCATAGAGGTTATACTGAAAGCCGTGAGATTCTATGAGCTGTTTAAGGCAAAAGGTGTAAATGGAGAAGAGCAGGGGTCTGAGGACTGAACTTTGTGGGACTCCGACAGATAGAGGGTGAGGTGAGAGGTGGTGTATGAGTGGGAGACGCTGAACATCCAGTCTGTTAGGTATGACGAGATCCAAGATGGGGCCAAATCAGTGATGCCAAGAGATGAAGGTCTGTAGTAAAAGGGAATGGTCCACTGTACCAAAGGCAGAGGACAGGTCCAGGAGGAGGAGGACAGAGTAGTGTCGCTTGGCTTTTGCATTCAGTAGGTCATTGGGGACTTTAGTTAGGGCAGTTTCAGTGGAGTGATGCGGCCAGAAGCCAGATTGCAAGTGGTCAAAGGGAGAGCAAGAAGGGAGATGGGAGGACAATTCAAGATGGATGTGTTGTTCCAGTATTTTTGAGGCATAGGGGAGAAGTGATATGGGGCAATAGCTAGATACAGAGGATAGGTCAAGAGAGGGCTTTTTGATAATAGGTGTGATTGAGGCATGTTTAAAGCATGATGGGAAAACACCAGTTGTTAGTGATAGGTTGAAAAGATGGGTTAGAGTTGGGATGAAGACTGTGGTGAGGTTTGGGATGAAGTAGAATGGGATCGGGTCAAGTGCACAGGTGGTGAGATGTAATCTTGAGAGTAGAGTGAAGAGTCAATCTTCTGTAATGGTGGAGAAGTTGGTTTTGGAGGAGGAGGGATGAGCAGTTAGGAGAAAGGGCTCTGGGGGTTGTTGACCAAAACTGTCTCTGATTTTATCAATCTGCTGCTTGAAAAATGAGGCAAAATCTTCAGCTGAGATGAGTGGAGAGGGAGGAGGTGCTGGGGGATAGAGGAAAGAATTGAAAGTATTGAATAACTGTTGAGGGTTTTGAGTCATGAAGGATATGAGAGATGAGAAGTATGCTTGTATGGCTGCAGTGTGTGGCCTTGAAAGTAGTGAGGGACTGTTTGAATGCACTGAAGTGCTCACTGAAGTGGGATCTTTTCCATCTCCACTCAGCAACCCTGGTAGCCTGTCTCAGTTCTTTGGTCAGGCTGGTGTGCCAGGGCTGTCTGTTGATTTTGCGAGCTTTTGTATGTCTGAGGGGGCAACCAATTCCAGAGCTACAGCTATTGTGGTGTTATACAAAGTGGCAGTGGCATTCTCATTGTGTAGCGAACTTATGTCTGTAAGAGGGAGAAGGGATTCAGACAGTGAGTCTAGATTGAGGTGTCTAAGATTTCTGCGAGGGTGTGCAAGTTTGTGGAGTGGGGATTGTGGACAAGGAGAGGAGAGGGAAGAGAATGTAAGTAGGTTGTGATCAAAAAGAGGTAGAGGTGAGTTTGAGAGGTTAGATGGGGAGCAGAGGCAGGTGAAGATGAGGTCCAATGTGTGGCCATCTTTGTGAGTGGCTGCAAAAGACCATTGATTGAGGCTGAAGGTGGAAGTGAGAGATAGAAGTTTAGTGACAGCAAAGTGGGATGTGTCAATGGGGATGTTGAATTCGCCCAAGATGATAGTGGGGATGTCAGTGGAAAGGAAATGAACTAGCCAGGTGGTGAAGTGGTTGAAGAAGGTGGTGGCTGGCCCTGGGGGGCGGTAAAAGACAGCCAGTTGGAGATTGGAGGGAGAATTGATGTGCACAGAATGCACCTCAAAGGAAGGGAGGGTAACAGAGGGTGGAAGTGGGATTGGGGTGAAGGAGCAGTTATCTTACAGGAGAAAACCAACTCCTCCACCATGCTTGCTGATGACATGGGGTGTGTGGGAAAGGTGGAATTCACCATACAAAAGTGCAGCAGGAAAGGCTGTATCAGAGGGGGTGAGCCAGGTTTCGGTGATGACGAGGAAGGAAAGTTTGCTAGTAATTAAAAGATCATAGATGTAGGAAAGGTTGTTGCAGACAGAGCGAGCGTTCCATAGAGCTCCAGTTAGTGGGACTGGGGAAGTGGGAGCTGAATGAATGGGTATAAGCTTAGCGAGGTTATGAAAGTTTTGATAGAGTTTGGACGGGAGGTAGAAATGACTGTGGGGATGTGGTGAGGATGGCTAGAATTTGGAGAAATATCACCGGTAGTGAGGAGGAGCATGGAAAGTGATAGCTGGTGGAAGCAAGAGAGGGCTTGAGAGGGCTGTCTGTGTTTGGATACACAGGATTGTATGTTGAGGAATGTGAGATGGATGGGGAGAATGGAGGGAGAGATAATCAGTTCCTTACTTGGTGTAGGGATTAAGGGAAGTGAAGGATTATAGGTTTTAGAGTGAAAACAAACAGAAACATTGTTTACCGTTACTTTCCATTTACCTTCAGATCCCTTCTGGTTCAATTCTGGATTAATTCTTTCATTACTCCGCACATTGAATGATACACTTATGTGATGCACTGGGCAGACAGATGTCTTGCCAGCCGTATGATTTGTGATATATTTGCTAGAAAGTGCATTCAGGTGTGACGTTGTGGGGAGTGAGCAAGATGCATATGATCAAGGCAGAGTAAACAAGGTCATAAATAACATTGGGAGTATTTTAGGGGTTAGTAGAAAAACGTACTGAGTGGATGCAAGGAGCAAAGGTAAGGAAAGCCTGTGGAAAGTTGGGTCACATACCGAGTGGATGCAAGGAGCAGGGGTAAGGAAAGTCTGTGTGGAAAGTTGGGCCCTGTACCGAGTGGATGCAAGGAGCAGAGGTAAGGAAAGTCTGAGGAATGTTGGGTCACGTGCCGAGTAGATGTAAGGAGAAGAGGTAAGGAAAGTCTGTGTGGAAAGTTGGGTCACGTACCAAACATCACCATGTCACTTTATGTTAGTGTGTTCTTTTCAGTGTATGCTTCATTCTTCCTCTTCCAGACATATCACTTTCCAAAGACCTAAAACATCTAGTTTTGTTTTATCACTCCATGGAATAGAATCTCAAAGCTTCTTCGGCTTATATGACTTTAAGCATATTGTAGCCAACTTTCTTTTGTTTGTTTTTTTGCTCTGTAAAGGAGTAAATCTTGGAGTTGGAGGACATGGAGATAATCAGCGTTTATTATGTACCTTACTGAGCAAACTGAAACCTCAGTGTTTTCTGCCATAAGCATTGCTGCAAACTTTTTGCAGTTACTCAATATGTTTTTTTTTATTTAAAGTTAGTTTTATCTTGTTCTAAGGGCAAAGATAAGGAAAGGCACATTTTCTTTAGGTCTTTGTTGTGAAAAAATACTGTTGTCTCAACTAAACAACCCTTTTTATAAACATGAATCTGGTTGGAATCTGGTTGGAATCATCTGATCACAGCTAGTCTGGAAACTGAAACCCCCTCTATCAGCTGTGTTTGTTGGGACAGGCTGTGGAGTAGACCTCCTAATCGACAACCTATAATTTGGCTCCCACCGGTCCAGAAATTCTAAGAATTTGATGATTTCTCAAAAATTTAATTCATACTTATTTGCAAAAGGCTGTGAAGTTTCAAGGATCTAAACAGAAATAATTGTATGGCATCAGGATTGACGTTAAATTGCTTTTAAGGCGTTGGAGATGAGAAGACAAATTTCCTAGTAGACCATGATTGTGTGTAACATCACTCCAACTATTTTCCAGTGATGTTATTAGCCATATAATTCTAGATTTTAAACTATTATACAGAATCACATGCCATATAAAAGCCTCATGATGACAAAACCTTATTTTATTCTGAGCTTCACTAGTTATTAGACACTAACAATAGACTAAAGTGTCCACTGAAATCAATTTACTTTGCCATGCCTGTAATTTACTACTATGGGCAAAACAGTATCAAATGTGTGACAAAACAAAGAAAATTGTTGTCTTACCAAAAAAGTAAAGATGATCTGACTTGATCAAATTCTATTTTGCTCTATGAGAAATTTGATCAAATCAAATCAGGAATTGGGATATTCCCTATTAGGCTCTTTGGTCTCTTCAGAAATATATATATAAAAAACTAGAACACTATAGAACAGGATTTCTGGATGAAACTAGGTCTCAAAGGCCATACCAGAGATGGCTGTCATTTTGCTGGATTTCCGAGGAGCAATTTACAAAGAAATCTATAATCTAGAAAATGTAGATTTTTGCAAAATTTGATAAAAATTTAATTCCACTTGAATAAATTTGCCCATATTTACAAATAAGCATACCTGTTTTCACTTCCTTCTATCTTCTATACAGTGCTTCCTATGTATGCATCTACATTCATTGTTTTCTCCTCAGAAGCAATCTTCACTTCAGCTTGAGAGAACATGAGCAAGTGAGCCTAATCAGTCATTTGAAAAGATAAATTAGATTTGGATGGAGAGTTAAAATGCTACCCTGCTTAAGTAGCTATAATTAAAATAAAATGCTGGTCTCAGTGCATTTGTAACCCTTTAGCTGGGAGATATGCCATTTTTCAGTTGTTCAGCAGTGGGGCTTCCCTACTTTTCCATCAGCATTTGGATTCCAACTTATGGACCCAACTTAAGTACTATGCTACATTGGTCAGGTATACATACAGGTGCTTCTCACAAAATTAGAATAACATCACAAAGTTAATTTATTTCAGTTCTTCAATACAAACAGTGAAACTCACATATTATATAGAGTCGTTACAAACAGAGTGATCTATTTCATGTGTTTATTTCTGTTAATGTTGATGATTATGGCTTACAGCCAATTAAAACCCAAAAGTCATTAACTCAGTAAATTAGAATAATTAACTAAAACACCTGCAGAGGCTTCATAAGCTTTAAATAATAATAATCTTTATTTTTATATAGCGCTAACATATTCCGCAGCGCTTTACAGTTTGGAGTTGGAGGACATGGAGATAATCAGCGTTTATTATGTGCCTTACTGAGCAAACTGAAACCTCAGTGTTTTCTGCCATAAGCATTGCTGCACACTTTTTGCAGTTACTCAATATGTTTTTTTTTTATTTAAAGTTAGTTTTATCTTGTTCTAAGGGCAAAGATAAGGAAAGGCACATTTTCTTTAGGTCTTTGTTGTGAAAAAATACTGTTGTCTCAACTGAACAACCCTTTTTATAAACATGAATCTGGTTGGAATCTGGTTGGAATCATCTGATCACAGCTAGTCTGGAAACTGAAACCCCCTCTATCAGCTGTGTTTGTTGGGACAGGCTGTGGAGTAGACCTCCTAATCGACAACCTATAATTTGGCTCCCACCGGTCCAGAAATTCTAAGAATTTGATGATTTCTCAAAAATTTAATTCATACTTATTTGCAAAAGGCTGTGAAGTTTCAAGGATCTAAACAGAAATAATTGTGTGGCATCAGGATTGACGTTAAATTGCTTTTAAGGCGTTGGAGATGAGAAGACAAATTTCCTAGTAGACCATGATTGTGTGTAACATCACTCCAACTATTTTCCAGTGATGTTATTAGCCGTATAATTCTAGATTTTAAACTATTATACAGAATCACATGCCATATAAAAGCCTCATGATGACAAAACCTTATTTTATTCTGAGCTTCACTAGTTATTAGACACTAACAATAGACTAAAGTGTCCACTGAAATCAATTTACTTTGCCATGCCTGTAATTTACTACTATGGGCAAAACAGTATCAAATGTGTGACAAAACAAAGAAAATTGTTGTCTTACCAAAAAAGTAAAGATGATCTGACTTGATCAAATTCTATTTTGCTCTATGAGAAATTTGATCAAATCAAATCAGGAATTGGGATATTCCCTATTAGGCTCTTTGGTCTCTTCAGAAATATATATATAAAAAACTAGAACACTATAGAACAGGATTTCTGGATGAAACTAGGTCTCAAAGGCCATACCAGAGATGGCTGTCATTTTGCTGGATTTCCGAGGAGCAATTTACAAAGAAATCTATAATCTAGAAAATGTAGATTTTTGCAAAATTTGATAAAAATTTAATTCCACTTGAAAAAATTTGCCCATATTTACAAATAAGCATACCTGTTTTCACTTCCTTCTATCTTCTATACAGTGCTTCCTATGTATGCATCTACATTCATTGTTTTCTCCTCAGAAGCAATCTTCACTTCAGCTTGAGAGAACATGAGCAAGTGAGCCTAATCAGTCATTTGAAAAGATAAATTAGATTTGGATGGAGAGTTAAAATGCTACCCTGCTTAAGTAGCTATAATAAAAATAAAATGCTGGTCTCAGTGCATTTGTAACCCTTTAGCTGGGAGATATGCCATTTTTCAGTTGTTCAGCACTGGGGCTTCCCTACTTTTCCATCAGCATTTGGATTCCAACTTATGGACCCAACTTAAGTTCTATGCTACATTGGTCAGGTATACATACAGGTGCTCCTCACAAAATTAGAATAACATCACAAAGTTAATTTATTTCAGTTCTTCAATACAAACAGTGAAACTCACATATTATATAGAGTCGTTACAAACAGAGTGATCTATTTCATGTGTTTATTTCTGTTAATGTTGATGATTATGGCTTACAGCCAATTAAAACCCAAAAGTCATTAACTCAGTAAATTAGAATAATTAACTAAAACACCTGCAGAGGCTTCATAAGCTTTAAATAATAATAATCTTTATTTTTATATAGCGCTAACATATTCCGCAGCGCTTTACAGTTTGCACACATTATTGTAAAAAGGCTCCTTAGTCTGTTTCAGTAGGCTCCACAATCATGGGGAAGACTGCTGACTTGACAGATGTCCAGAAGGCAGTCATGGACATACTCCACAAGGAGAGTAAGCCACAAAAGGTCATTGCTAAAGAAGCTGGCTGTTCACAAAGTGCTGTATCCAAGCATATTAATGGAAAGTTGAGTCGAAGTAAAAAGTGTGGCAGAAAAAGGTGCACAAGCAACCGGGATAATCGCAGCCTTGAAAGGATTGTTAATAAAAGGCCATTTAAAAATTTGGTGGAGATTCACAAGGAGTGGACTGCTGCTGGAGTCATTGCTTCAAAAGCCACCACACACAGACATATCCAGGACATGAGTTACAAGTGTCACATTCCTTGTAACAAGCCACTCCTGACCAATAGATAATGCCATGTGTCTTACCTGGGCAAAGGAGAAAAAAAACTGGACTGTTGTTGAGTGATCCAAAGTGTTGTTTTCAGATGAAAGTCTATTTTGCATTTCATTTGGAAATCAAGGTCCCTGGAGGAAGAGTGGAGAGGCACACAATCCAAGCTACTTGAGGTCTAGTGTGAAGTTTTCACAATCAGTGATGGTTTGGGGAACCATGTCATCTGCTGGTGTAGGTCCACTGTGTTTATCAAGAACAAAGTCAACGCAGCTGTGTAGGAAATATTAGAGCACTTCACGCTTCCCTCTGCCAACAAGCTTTTTGGAGATGAAAATTTCATTCTCCAGCAGGCCTTGGCACCTGTCCACACTGCCAAAAGTACCAATACCTGGATTAAAAACAACACTATCATTGTGCTTGATTGGCCAGCAAACTTGCCTGACCTTAACCCCATAGAGAATCTATGGGATATTGTCAAGAGAAAGATGAGAAACACCAGACCCAATAATGCCGGCGAGCTGAAGGCTGCTATCAAAGCAACCTAGTCTTCCATAATGCATCAGAAGTGCCACAGGTTGATTGTCTCCATGCCATGCCACATTGATGCAGTATTTGATACAAAAGGAGCCCCAACCAAGTATTGAGTACATTTACTGAACATCCATTTCAGTAGGCCAATATTTTGGATTTTAAAATTAATTTTCAAGCTAGTATTATAAAGTATTCTAAATTACTGAGATAATGATGACTTTTGGGTTTTCATTGGCTGTAAGCCATAATCTTCAGCATTAGTAATAAATAAAACTTGGCACTCAACTTAGATGAATAGAATGATGTTTTAATATACAGTCAGTGGTACAGAATTCAGACTTTTCGGTCTTGATTGATCTTCATGAGTGTACTGACAGAAGACCAAGTATGCAGAAAATAAGTGTACAGAAAATAATCATTATAGAGGCCAACAAAGTCTAATATATCATGAAAATTATATACAAATCCTTGTAAAGCATGGTATAATAACACACTATATACAAGTGATCTGATAACACATGTTATCCCAGATAATGAGTGCAAGAAAAAAGAAAAAGTAGGTAAAAGGGATTTTTAGGATTGAGGTAACCTACCCAACTGCTATGATAGATATGTAGAGAATAACCGAGAACAAGGCACGTAATCCCTAAGACCCTATATGTGAGATGGAACAGTATAAATAGTGTATACTAAAGGTGGAGATGGTGGCTTAAATAGCGTCACCTACTTAATATTTCATGTTTGGTAAATCAGGTCCCTTACCAGAGGATACCTGTAAGGGTGGTTTCACATTAGCGTTTCAGGCCGCAGCGTCGTCCTGCGCACGGCCGCCGCTAAGCCCTGCCTCCTGCCGTGCCTCCGCGGTAGCTCCGCCTACGGGTGCATGAGGCAGCATGCGTCCTGCGTCCCCTATCTTCAGCACTGGGGATGCAGGCCGTGTGCAGGTATGCATTTGGCGGCGCATGCGTCCTTTTGACGGGTGCGCCGACCAGCGCCAAACGCAACCTGTTGCAATTTGGTGCCCTCGGCGCACCGTCAAAAGGATGCATGCGCCACCAAACGCATACCTGTGCACGGCCTGCATCCCCAGTGCTAAAGATAGGGAACGCAGGACGCATGCAGCATCATGCACCCGTAGGCAGAGCTACCGGCAGAGGCGCGACAGGGGGCAGGGCTTAGCGGCGGCCGTGCACAGGACGACGCTGTGGCCTGAAACGCTAATGTGAAACCAGCCTAAATTAGACTGGTGCTAATAAGTGGGGAAGTGGATGGTAATAATTTGAAGTAAAATGAGATGAGGAAAAAATCCATACCTTATATTAGTAATGGTGCTGTTCATGCACCAGAGTATATCTTGCGAGATACAGTCTAAAGGATATATAGTAATACACACTGTAAGTGATAAGTGAGGGTAGTCCCTTAGTAACTATAATAAAGGGTTAATATACCATTAATGTTTAGAATGACTGCTCAGGTCAGATCTATCTCACTCTGGACAGCGATATGTGCTCTAAACTAGCCCTGGAACGCAAACACGGGCACTTCCGGTCTCATGGAACGCAAATGCGGAAACACTTCTGGTTTCCTGAAATGCAAACACGGGCACTTCCGGTCTAGTGGAACGCACAGTGCACTTCCTATTCTTGGAGCGCACGGACACCAGCACATCACGTCACATCCAGCATTGCACTGAGATACGAGATTGGTCAGACCTGCTTATTGTCCCACGCCTTCCTTATATATCACTCTAGTGAAATGTCACATTGGTCGGCAACTAGCAGTGGACACCACGTTTGATCTGAGCAGTCGTTCTACCCATTAACGGTATGTTAACCCATTATTGTAGTTATTAAGGGACTACCCTCACTTATCCCTTATAGTGTGTATTACTATATATCCTTTAGGCTGTATCTCACAAGATATACTCTGGTGCATGAACAGCACCATTACTAATATAAGGTATGGATTTTTTCCTCATCTTATTTTACTTCAAATTATTACCATCCATATCCCCACTTATTAGCCCCGGTCTAACTTACAGGTATCCTCTGGTATGGGACCTGATTTACCAAACATGGAATATTAAGTAGGTGACTCTATTTAAACCACCATCTCCACCTTTAGTATGTACTATTTATACTGTTTCATCTCATATAGGCTCTTAGGGATTATGTGCCTTGCGCTCCCTTATCCTCTACTTATCTACCATAGCAGTCAGGTATGTTACCTGAATCCTAAAAATCCCTTTTACCTACTTTTTCTTTTTTCTTGCACTCATTATCTGGGATAACATGCGTTATCAGATCACTTGTATATAGTGTGTTATTATACCATGCTTCACAGTGATTTGTTTATAATTTTCAAGATATATTAGGCCTTGTTGGCTTCTATAGTGATTATTTTCTGTACACTTATTTTCTGCATACTTGTTCTTCTGTCAGACTCTGATGAAGGTCAATCGAGACCAAAACGTCTGAATTCTGTACTACTGACTGTACATTAATACATCATTCTATTCATCTATCTAAGTTGAGTGCCAAGTTTTGCTTATTATTACTATTGGTTTGGGACCCTACTTGACCACAGCATCCGTAGTGCCACATCACTTCTCTAATTAATAATCTTCAACATTAACAGAAATAAAAACTTGAAATAAAGCACTCTGTTTTTGTCTGTAATGATGCTATATAATATATGAGTTTCACTTTTTGTATTGAAGAACTGAAACAAATTAACTTTTTAATGATATTCTAATTTTGTGAGAAGCACCTGTATATATGTATCATTCTCTTTCCAATGTCTGTGGTCTTGTCATCTTGCTATTTATGCAATATATTGTTTTACTTTATATTATGCATTTGCCCTTCAGTTGTTAATTATGAAATGATTTTTTGATGCTCTCCATGATATTACTACTATATGCTACGTACAGACTATATGTACTGACCATGGGTTCATTTTTTTGTCTGTATACCATTGAGTATTCTTACACTGAACACAAGTATAAACACACCACTTTTGTGTACAAGAAAAAGTTTTAGATATTTGAATTCAGCTCAGTGTCACATTATATTTTTGTTCAGTGTACTAATTATGATTACCATCGTATCCTAGTTTGGGATTCCATTTTGTGGGTTGGGTATGGTTATTTATTGGATGCAATTGTTGTGGTCAATTTTGTATTTGTGATTGTTTTTAATATGACACTTTATACCTAATAACATGTGTTACATTTATATGGAGGTGTGCTTATCGCCATTGTTGACCCCTTTTCTTTTCTATTTGTTAGTTTTCAGTATTCTGACATTATTTGTTGCTTGTTATGAAAGTGTTTAACTAAAGCATATAAAAAGTTTTACAATCGCTACTTTTTCTTTCCTAAGCCACCTGACCGATCCTCAACTATCTCTTCCAACTCCTCCAGAAACAGTAAATAAGAACTCATGTATTCTCTATGAGAAAACAAGCTGCCAAATTCCTTGTAGTGGCTTATTTCCCAGAGAACAAAAGGATTGATCTTTTGGAAATCCAACATGTTGGATTGCCAGGTATCATCCGTCAGGGAAGAGTCAGCACACAGTAATATTGGTGGGTTTGGCAAGCATTAAACTAATGTATTTGGGGGCCCTAAATGTTGGATTCAGATTCATGGGTGGAAAAAGTATAATAGTTGGGTAACATAAATGTACACTAGAAAGTCTTTTGATGCACAGAATTTATCACAGTTTATATTGCCCTCGCCACTTTTCAAAGTCATTATCTATGCAAATGAATTTATAGCCAGATTTATGACTTTTTTTTACAAAGCTGTAATCTCACTTTCATAAAAGGGTGGCTTGAAAACTGAAATAACATTTACACAAAGTAGTGTAATGCACAAAATTGATCAAACGTCTTGTGATACTGATATGTTGTGTGCAAATAGCGGCAACACAGTCAAAAGTCTCTTTAAAAAGACTCCCCATCAAATTTCCCCCCCACTATATTTCCCTTACACCTGCCTACAAGCTCTCTTTATTTTCAATGTGTTCATAAAATGTTTTAATAAATTAATACTGCAAGGTAAATATATTTTGAGACTCAATTTGTTTACATTATATTTATATAAAAATGAATCACCCATATATTTCAAGGCAACATAAATACACAAACAATATAACATATTCTCATGTAAGAGGAGAAAAAGCTGCAAATAAAATAGCACCATATTATCCTGGCTTCTTTTTATTTGACATGGAAAGTGATATTTGACACGCAATGTAAACATTATTCTTCACACTGACCTCAGTGGCACATTAATATAAGCTGGAGGTACTTGAGTTAACCCCTTAGTGACCAGACAAAAATTTGAAATCTGTCATTTTTAAATGTGTTACTTTATGTCGCAATAACGCTAAAGATTTCAATATTCCCCAGTGATTTTGAGACCTTTTTTCGTGACACATTATATTTTGTGCTAATTGTAGATTTAGGTCGATACGTTTTGCATTTATATGTAAAAATATCAGAAATTAGACAAAAAATAAAAAAACTATCAATTTATAAATTGATAATCCAGATAGTCATACTTCACAAAATAGTTTATGAAGATGATATAGAAGAGTTAATGGTTTGCTTTTATATCTCTTTAAATGCTGTTAAGACTTCAATTGCCTTTTGCCTAATATTGCTAGAATTATTCTTATGTAGACTATTAGTCTCTGTTTTCAAGGAAACTATACTTGTTATCATATTTGTTCTCCACAGTCAGTAACAACATGTTCTGGGTACATTGTAAACATGGTTTAACCCTGAAGGTGATGGTGGGTGATGATGGGGGCTACATGAGCTCCATAGAATTACATATTGTTGTAAATGGAATAAATGATTGCCTTGTATTTCATTACATCAGATAAAGTGATTTGACCACGACTCGTGTGTTGAGTCTCTTTGCCTCCAAGCGCTTGTCATCAGAAGGGCGAAAGCCTCATAATCCGGCCTCACTGGTGATCTGGCATACCTGACTGTTGGTCAGAACAAAAAGCAGCTACAACAGTTTTTGACGCCCAACGGGGACCGTGGAAACCAGCCTATTCGGAATCCGTATGTGGGAGCTTCCTGGGAGGTTTAATATGCAGAATCCAGGCTGCAGCAGGTGAGAACATTTATTCTTACATTGATTCTGCATCTGCAGCCTCTCTAAGGATGCCTACATATCTCTGGGTAAGACTGTACAACACGGTTCAAAAGAACCCACATAACCAGTGAGTGGTGAATATGTCCGTATGAGAGTTGAATAATAGAGTAATAAGATAATAATTGTCATCTGTATTATCTGTTAATCTGTTCTGGCAATATACTAATATACTAACTGGTTGTGTACTGGTGTACTGTGTAGCACAAAGCCTGGGATAGACTCTGTGCAGTGTGATTTTGGATTGGCAGTAAATCATATGAGGCTGTATTTTGTATAGGGCTATGGTTTTTGGCTGGTTTGGTTTTCATTGATTCTTGTTGTTTAAGAAGTTGGCTTTGGTGTTCTCAGAGTTCTCAGAGTGTCAGTGGACACTGCTGTAGGGGTTAAGGTGTCAAATCCAAAGCGCAAGATAGGCGGGCTGTGTGAATCCTTGTATGTATGTCTATGAGAACCTCTGAATGAGATGAGAGAGGAGTAATTGAGTATAAGGGATTTTTGTTATCTTCTCTTTGTAAAATCAAATGACCACTGGAAAGTGAAAGGAAAAAATCCCTGAATGAGCACGTATGAATGAATCATCACACATCATTTTGTGTCAAAGTCAAGAGATTGTTACCTTTCTAGGTTTGTGGGAGATCCCGGACAGATGCATTATAGATATTTCAAATCTACATCTGAGACTGAATGAATTGAGTAATGATATAGCTCGTGTTATATCTGACATTACATTGTAAAGTTTCCTAAATGCATTTGGCCAGAAAAAGGGCAAGACTCGGTTAATCACATTATACAGTTATCTGCTCTTACAGTGAAATCCTGTGATTTTGAGTTTTCCTTGTAGAAAATGATTTTGATTAAGTCTAAAGAGCTATGGCATTCTGTTACTTTATGGAGGACACTACATTCTGATGGGAGGGGGAATGATGCCGCTGCGCGATGCGATTTCTCTTCTCCTCTGCTGAGTGTCTAATAGGAGGAGGCACGGAGAGGCGTTCAAGATTCTCTGTGGGTGTCCTTGGTGAAATACTTGCTATTAGATTTGTGCATTTTAAAGCAACAGTACTTAATTGAAGTGGAATGAAATTTGTAAGTTGAAGATGAAAGTAAAATATGGTGCCTAATTTAGAAGGAAATCATAAGTGATTGTTTGGACACTGTAAGTGATTGTTTGGTCATAAATGTGTTTGAACCTGCTTCTAGTTGTGCGATTGATTTGTATAGCAAATTGTGGATCAACAGAGGAGGTAACTGACTATATGACTGATAAAGTAGGTTAGAGGCCTATCACACCTGGGCCTTCTTACTTTAGTCAGGGAGTTTTTTTTGTTGTGGGTGAGAGGCGAAGGCAAGGAGCCTTCTGGATACTCATTGACAGGCTCACTCTGACATGCTATGTGTGGGCTGTAGGACAGAGGTCCAGACAGACAGAAGGGCATTTCAGAAGAGAGATGAGCTGTCTAAGTTGAAGCAGACTTCCCACAATCCATGGAGCTGGGCTGGAAGGAAAAAGGCCTATTCCTATTCTAGCCAGCTGATCTAATGGGTGAGAGGCAGAGAGCCTTCTCGTTACATCCTGTAGGTCTACCGGGTGAGAGGCAAGGAGCCTTCCCGCTACACCTTGGCAGGCTCGCTCTGAGTTGCTACGTGTGGCCGCCCGTAGATAAGGTTAGGCACACTAGAAGGGCATTTCAGAATAAAGGTGAGCTGTTGGGAGAAAAAGGTTGAAGCCATGGGCAACTTTTTCTGTATACGGTCGGTGCCCACAATGTGATCCAAGACAGCTATGCAGATTGTAAAAGAAAGAGAAGAAAGGAAGCAGTAAAATAAGTGGGACCAATATTGAAAAAGGCAAAAATACCAGAGTGTGAATGTTTGGATGTACAAAAAGGCACAGACAAGGGAAGAAAATAGCAAGTGAATAAATGGTGTCTGAGAATGTGCAGCAGTATGGAAGGTGTATTATGAATGTTTTGATTGACAAAATTTAACCAGAGACCCAGACAAAACAGATGGACTTGTAAACACTGTGATCAGACTCAGACAAACCCAGACTGAATAGCTACTTGTGTGACCTGTGCTACTGACCTAAGCGAGTTGCACTAAATCCTGTCCAGACAAGATCATATGAAGTGACATAATAGTGTGTTTAGTGGGTAGTGGGGACATTTACCTTTGAGGAGTAAGCTGACAGTAGACATCAGATGACCAACCGCATCAGGACCTAGAAGGGCGACTAGAATAAGAAAGATGCAGGTGTATTATCCCTGGAGCCCCTCTGACCAGCTAGCTTTGTTGAAGCAGTTGCCTGACTCTGAAGACCAACCATTCCCGTTTTGCATAAACATAAAGGAAGTACAGCAGACATATAAGTGTACCTGGGCAGACCTAGAGAGGTTGGTGAGTTTAAAGGCAGGTGACGTACTAGGACATATAATTAAGACACATACAGATGTGGCAAGGAATCTGGCTTGGGGCATGGATGATAAATCTGCACAGTCTGGGGAGACATACTGTGAGTCACTAAAACAGTGGGCTACAATGGAACAATCAGAGAAGTCTGGACTCCTGACTAATGTGACACAGCAAAGAGGAGGGAGTGTAGAGATGTACTTTGGACAGTTACAGCTGAAATGGGCAGACATGGGGTACATTTGCATAATCCCACTTGATGTTAGAATGCTGGTGAATGCATTCATTGACAGTATGAACAAAGACTTAGGAGACGCAGTTCAGGCAGCCAGACCTGAATGGAGATATGTAGATCCGAAAGACCTCCTTAAGGTAGCTAAAGAAGTTGAGCAAACAAGGACAATAAGACTTCCTGTCATGTATGCTGGAACACAAGGAAAATAGTGGAGATGTAGCAAGGGACCTAGGGACATAGAAACAGTGAGGTGCTGGAATTGTGGTGCGAATGGGCACTACGCCAGCCATTGCAAAAACCCTATAAAGGAGAGTAAGCAGACCAATCTTCCTCCTCCTCCACATACAGACTAGGAAACTGGCAACCCAGTGACAAATGTGTGCCCTGTTCTTGTCCCCTCCGGACCTGGTCCTGCCTTGATGACCACCATAACAATGCCGGGAGAGAAAGAGGCAGAATTTTTGATAGACACTGGGGCAGCTGGGACTGTGGTACACAAAGATTTGATATGATTACTAATGAGACAGTGGAATGTGTGGGGGTAGAGGGGCAAGTGACAGAAGCCCTTATGACTAAACAAATAAGACTAAAATTACAAGATAGCCAAGAGGTGCTTACAAAACTTATTGTTAATGACAATACCCCTATGAATTTACTGGGAGCAGATGTGCTGAGTGCGATCCAGGCCACCGTACAGTACTTTCCTGAGGGTATTACAGTCACAAGTCCTCTTTCAGATAAACATTTGTGTAAGATTGCGGCAATGATGTATATGACAAAAGCGGTGAAACAAACACCTGACACCAAAATGCCTGAGGATGAGGAAATGGGACAGGTGCCAGACACTGTTTGGGCAAGGGGAAAAACTGATGTGGGTCGGCTGCCCATTCCCCCGTTATCATTAAATTGGAAAAAGGAACCACTCCTCCTTGTTTAAAGCAATACCCCTTGAGCCTAGCCAAATCAATGGCCCCAAGCAGAGATATTAGAGAGTATGTTAAGGCAGGGGTTCTAGTGCATAGATCATCCTCCTGCAACACCCCTTTGTATCCCATTAAGGAAAAGGGACGCAAGGGTTTGCTGACACTTACAGAAAGGTTCATGACTTAAGGGCTATTAATGATGTTACAGAGAGTGTGACCTCAATCGTCCCTGATCCACACACAATACTGTGACAGATCCCAGTGATGTCAAAATGTTTTATAGTCAGTGATATAGCAGGTGCATTTTTCTCTGTACCCCTGCACTCTGACTGTCAGTATCTTTTTCCTTTACTCATAAAGGTAAACAATATTGTTGGACAGTCCTCCCACAAAGGGGGAAAGAAATCCCCTGACATCTATTGAGCAGTAATGGCAGGGATCCTTGAGTAGTGGCAATCATCTCATCCGCAGATTGTTCTATTACAGTACGTGGATGACCTTTTGCTGTTCTGCCTTGACCAGAGGTCCTGCAGGGAAGCTCCAGTTTCCTTGCTATGCTTTTTTTTTTATCAGAAAAGGGTTGCAAGGTCTCACGTGACAAATTACAGTATTGCAAACAAAAGGTGACATTTTTGGGACATTATATTGCCGAAGGTACCAGACACCTGACTGAAGACAGGAAACAGGCAATTCAAAATCTCCCTCTGCACATGTCACATCAGCATCTACGCACTTTCCTAGGCTTAGTGACCTACTGTAGGCCTTGGATAAAGCCTGTTTCACAAATGTTGCAACCACTTTATGACTGTTTGTCACCAGACCCTTATGATCTCACTCCTTTGACAATTTATTCCCCATATGACATCCATTCCATACTCGTACAAGTTCAACCAAAACATCTGTCTATGGCCAGACAGCTCTGACTTGCATGTGCTCTACTAATTCCTGAGTATGCCACCCTCAAAAGATGTAACATTCTGAATCCAGCCACACTCTTGCCTGTGGATTCAGAAAAGGGGGAATTGGTGACCGTATTAGCAAGTGAGGAAGTATACTTTGACACGACGCATGATCATGACTGCATAGAACTGTTCCTAATGCAGATTTTGAGTTTTTTTGTAGCTGGCTACAGATACCACCAGGATGAATGATTCTACACTGGATATGCAGTAGTATCCTCACATGAGGTAATCTGAGCTGAACCACTCCCTCCTCAAATGTCGGCACAGGAGCCTGAGTTGAAGGCACTCACTGAGGCATGTAGAGCCGCTGCAGGTAAAGTCACTAATATTTTCACAGATTCGAAGCCCATTAAAAATGCAGAGCTGGTGAAACAATTAATGGAGGCATTGATGTTACCAGTCTAGGTTGGCATTGTCAAGGTAAAAGCACACACAAAAGGTGACTCCGTGGAGGTAGAGGGCAACAGAAGGGCAGACAAGGCTGCTAAAGTAGCAGCAAGGCGGCCTAGAGAGCAGTTGATGGTGGCGGGGAGTCAGCGTATTCCAGCCACACTGAGCCTAGATGTCCTGAAATCTCTCCAGCAACAGGCTGCCAAAACAGAGAAGGTACACCGGGGGAGACTGGGAGCTGAGCTGAACTCGAACGGAGTATGGGAGAATAAGGATAAGTTGTGCCTACCAAAGTCCCTGTTTCCGATTATGGCGCAAGCAACACGTGTCCCTACTCACACCTCAAAAAGTCACATGTGTGCCATGGTGGATGCCTTCTGGATAGCTCCTGGTTTCAGTTACACAGCCGCAAAACTTGCACAATCATGCCTCATCTGTGCACAGCACAACCCAGGTAAAACAGTAAAAGTCCCTAAGAAAGCGACACCTAGGCCTCTCTACCCGTTTCAGAGACTGCAGAATGACTACATACAGTTACCTAAGGTAGGAGTGTATGCAAATATCCTAGTATGTGTAGATCTCTTCTCTGGTTGGCCGGAAGCCTATCCGGTAAAATATGCAAATGCTAAAACAACTGCAGACAAACTGATGAAAGAACTGATCTGCAGGTATGGTGTTCCAGAAACCATAGAAAGCGTTAGGGGTACACATTTCACAGGAGAAATAATGAGGGAAGTCATGCAGGCCCTGGGTGTACAGCAAGCATTTCATACACCATATAGGCCACAAAGTAGTGGGAAAGTGGAAAGACTAAATGGGACACTTAAACTGAAAAAATCAAAAGGCCATGGCAGACACAGGAAAGAGCTGGGTAGAGTGCTTGCCTCTTGCACTCTTTTCAGTCAGACATACTCCAAATATAAAGACAGGCTTGTCTCCCTTTGAAGTCCTGTTTGGTAGTGCACCAAAGACTGGTCTTTATTTCCCACAGGTGCTACAAATGCAACACGGCTCTATGACAGCCTACGTCCAGGCCTTGCAGGAAAGACTTAATGTGGTGCATAAACATGTGTTCTCATCCTTTCCAGATCCTAATGCCAGTGCAGATGTGCATCAGCTGAATCCAGGTGATTGGGTGGTTATACGCAGACACGTAAGAAGGAGCCTGGACCCACGAGTTGACGGCCCCTTCCAAGTCCAGCTGACTGTCATGTCGGACGCTGTTCACACCACAGCATCCGGCAGGCAGAGGTAGTTCCACCTCCAGCCACTATAGCCTCAGTGGCGCCGGCCTGATCTTCAGGCTCTCGGGGGTTAATCCTGCTGGAGACCAGGTTGGATGGTTAGTCACGCCCACGGTCTTTAAATAGTCATACTGGCATATGGGCGTCGCCGATTATAGCTTGTGTTTCATACCAAGTGGTTCCGGTCTGGAGTGGAGGTGTTCAAGAGAGAGAGATTCATATCTGGTGTCGTATGATCCGTCGTTATCCTTTCTCCTTCCCATATTTGTGTTTAGTTGTGCCCTGTTCACATTACTGTTTATTCCTGTGTGTGTGCGGCGCAGTGCAGTTTAAGTTCTCCCTGTCTGTCATTATTTGTGTGGGAGCTTTGGTGGTGACTTCTCACTGGGTGGAGGGTGGAGGGTTAAGTGCAGGGCTGAGCAGGAGATAAGGAAAGGTCGGAGGCTCAGGCATTTGCACCTTCAGCAAAAACCCTGGGTTGAGGGTCAGACAGGGTTTCCCCTAGTAAAGGGACACCACAGGGGCCCCGGGTATTTCAGCCTTAGTTGAACTAAGCCCCCGTGACATTATAATCGGCCCACATTTTTTCAGGAGTCCATGGATCCATTAGATTCCATAACCCGCCAGTTGGCGGCGCTGTCCATACAGGTCTCTGAGTTGAATGGGGCAGTTCAGCAGCAGGGACTGGTAGCAGCAAAGGTGCAAACGGCATCTGCAGGTATCGGTGCAGAGCCGAAGTTTCCGCTGCCAGAACGATTTTCAGGCGTTCGCAGCAAATTTGTCGTATTTCGGGAGGCCTGCAAATTATACTTCCGCATGCGGCCAATATCCTCAGGTAATGAGGCCCAGCGAGTAGGGCTGGTGTTGTCATTACTGAGTGGTGACCCCCAAGCATGGGCATTTTCCTTACCACCTGACTCTGCTACATTTCATTCGGTCGATAATGTTTTTTCTGCCCTCGGGCTCATTTACGATGACCCTGACCGACTGGCTCTAGCGGAATCTAGAATCCGCGCCCTCCGCCAGGGGGAGCGCTTGGCAGAAGACTATTGTTCGGAATTTCGCCTCTGGGCTGTAGACACACAGTGGAATGACCCAGCACTGCGGAGCCAGTTTATTCATGGGGTATCAGGGAGGGTGAAACAAGCCCTCCTGATGTATGAGACTCCGGCATCATTGGAGTCTGCCATGAGTTTGGTGATACGTATTGATCGCCGTTTTCGTCAGGGGGCACAGGAGACGCTACCTCTGGGGGAAAACAGAGGTGCAGGTGTGGTTGAAGTAGATGAGTCCCATGAACCTATGCAGATTGCTGGCGTGGCACAGGTTCAGCCTCGCGCTCCGGGAGTCCGGAAGTCCGGAGCATGTTTCTACTGTGGTAAAGGAGGTCATTATGTTAACGTTTGCCCGGTACTACCTAAGAGGGTCACACCGGCGGAAAACTGTTAAGCTCAGAGGGTATGGAGGAGACCCAACTGAGCGTATGCATATCCTCCATGATGGTATCTCAATGTATGCTCCCTGCCAAGGTTATTGTCGCCGGCAGAGAGCTACCTATATCAGTGTTTGTGGATAGCGGTTCCGCCACCAATCTCATAGATGAGGAGTTTGCACACACCGCCGGGTTTAAGATTGAAAAACTTCCTCACCCCATACAGGTGGTGACCATTAATGCTGTTCCCCTCCCTCAAGGGGAGATTACTGAGTTTGTGGCAGAGGTGAAACTCCACATTGGGGTCCTACATTCTGAGTCGGTTACATGTAGGGTCCTCCGTAATCTCCCAGCTCAAATGGTCCTGGGTTTTCCATGGCTGTCCAGGCACAACCCGGTAATTGATTGGAAAACTCAGGACATAGTACAATGGAGTGGTTTCTGCCAAGACAATTGCTTGGCCACATGTGTGTCCGCCGTGACGCCCAGCCTGCCAGAGGCTTTGCAGGATTTCGCGGATGTTTTCTCTGAGAAGGGTTGCTCAGAACTGCCTCCACATAGAGCCTATGACTGTGCTATTAGGTTAAAACCCGGGGCCAAATTACCTAAGGCCAGGATGTTTAATATTTCTGGTCCTGAGAGACAAGCTCTGAAAGACTACATCGCGGAGAGTCTGAGCAAAGGTCACATCCGGCCTTCATCCTCGCCTGTAGCCGCGGGGTTTTTCTTCATTAAGAAGAAAGATGGGGGGTTACGCCCGTGTCTGGATTTCCGAGAGTTAAACCAGATTACTATCCGTGATCCCTACCCAATGCCGTTGATCCCGGATTTGTTCAACCAGGTAGCGGGGGCAAAATGGTTTTCCAAGCTGGACCTCAGGGGGGCGTAAAACCTCATAAGGGTCCATCAGGGGGATGAGTGGAAGACGGCGTTTAACACTCCTGAGGGTCATTTTGAGAGTCTGGTTATGCCGTTTGGGTTGACCACCGCGCCTGCCGTTTTCCAACATTTTATTAATGATGTCTTTGCTCATGTCCTGGGGAGATTTGTGATTGTATACCTGGATGATATCCTCATTTATTCTAGCGATCGGGACACTCATTTAGAGCATGTCAGGCAGGTGTTACAGCTGCTCCGTGAGAATAAGCTCTATGCTAAGCTGGAAAAATGTTTATTTTTTGTCCAGGAGTTGCCCTTTTTGGGATATATTGTGTCCGCAGCTGGTTTTAAAATGGACACCGCTAAGGTGCAAGCGGTGTTGCAATGGGAGAGGCCGGAGAGTCTGAAAGCACTCCAGCGGTTCCTTGGGTTTGCGAATTATTATAGGAAATTTATAAAACACTTTTCGACTGTCGCCAAACCGCTCACGGACATGACAAAAAAGGGTGCCGATCTGGCCTGAGGTGGCTATACGTGCATTTGAGCGTCTGAAGAATAGTTTTGCTTCAGCCCCCATTCTGGTGCAACCAGACGTGTCTAAACCTTTTGTGGTAGAGGTTGATGCGTCGGAGGTGGGAGTGGGGGCAGTACTGTCTCAAGGCTCGTCCTTGAGCGAGATGCATCCATGCGCCTACTTCTCCAAGAAGTTGTCGCCGGCCGAACGGAATTATGATATCGGCAACAGGGAGTTGTTGGCCATCAAACTGGCTTTTGAGGAATGGTGACACTTCTTGGAGGGGGCGGCTCACCAGGTCACAGTTATCACCGACCATAAGAATCTGCTCTACCTGGAGTCGGCCAAGCGTCTGTCTCCTAGGCAGGCTCGCTGGGCATTGTTTTTTACTCGTTTCAATTTTCTTGTGACGTACCGTCCCGGGGCTAAAAACACCAAGGCGGATGCTTTGTCTAGGTGTTTTCCGGGGGGAGAACCTCGGGAAGAGCCGGTACCCATCCTCCAGAAAGGGGTAGTGGTCTCGGCTCTCACGACTGAGGTAGAGGCGGAGATTGCCGAGGCCCAAGAGGAGGTACCACCAGCACTTCCCGCCAACAAATCATTTGTACCCCTGCATCTTCGGCCTAAGGTGTTGAAGGAACACCACGATTCGGTACTGGCTGGTCACCCAGGGGTGAAGGGCACCTTAGAGCTGGTATCGCGTCATTTCTGGTGGCCCAAAATCCGGCAGGACGTGGTCTCGTACGTGGCAGCTTGCATCACGTGCGCTAGGGCTAAGTCACCCCAAACCCGTCCTGCTGGCACGCTACAGCCTCTGGGGGTACCCAATAGGCCATGGACAGAAATCTCCATGGATTTTATCACTGACTTGCCAGCCTCGGCAGGGAACACGGTCATCCTGGTGGTGGTTGACCGTTTTTCAAAGATGGCGCATTTTGTGGCGTTGTCCTCTTTGCCCAATGCTAAGACGTTGGCTCAGGTATTTGTGAAGGAGGTGGTCAGACTCCACGGAGTACCGTCTGACATAGTATCTGATAGGGGTACGCAATTTGTGGCGAGGTTTTGGAAAGCTTTTTGCTCAAGGTTGGGGATCAAGTTGTCACATTCATCGGCGTTTCATCCACAGTCTAATGGACAAACTGAGCGCATGAACCAAAATCTAGAACAGTATTTACGATGCTTTGTGTCCGACAACCAGGAGGAGTGGTCTACTTTCCTTCCTCTGGCCGAATTCGCATTAAATAATCACCGCCAAGAGTCATCAGGAGAGTCTCCATTCTTTTGTGTGTACGGTCAACATCCTCAGTTTTGTACCTTACGTCAGGGTGACTCCGG
Organism: Dendrobates tinctorius; assembly: GCF_039654945.1. Taxonomy (NCBI): domain Eukaryota; kingdom Metazoa; phylum Chordata; class Amphibia; order Anura; family Dendrobatidae; genus Dendrobates; species Dendrobates tinctorius. The sequence continues at coordinate 11,978,722 of NW_027361775.1, read as the reverse complement.
GGGTGTCCCGGAGGAGGATCAGCTAGGAGCCCAATTGTCATCAGTCTGGAGGCGGGTGAAACAGCGTTTGTTGAGCATGAGTGCCAGGTACAAACGGGTGGCTGACAGTAGACGCGTGCCAGGTCCGGACCTGTGTGTGGGTGAATGGGTGTGGTTAGCTACTAAGAACATAAAACTCAAAATCCCTTCTTTAAAACTGGGTCCAAGGTTTATTGGGCCTTTTAGGATTTCTGCCATCATTAACCCAGTAGCTTATCGGTTGGAACTTCCCGCGGTGTACAAGATACACAACGTGTTTCACAGGGCTTTATTGAAAAAGGTGGTAGGCTTGGTGGACACGACGCCGATGCCACCTCCAGTCATGGTGGATGGCGAGTTAGAGTTCGAGGTCGCCAAGGTAGTGGACTCTCGAGTAGTACGCCGTACTCTTCAGTATTTGGTGCACTGGCGGGGGTATGGTCCAGAGGAGAGGTCTTGGGTTCCAGCCTCAGACATACATGCGGATCGGCTGGTCAGTTCTTTTCACCGTCGTCATCCGGACAAGCCGGGTCCTATGAGTCTTGAGGGCCCTGGGGTCCCTCGTAGAAGACGGGGTACTGTCATGTCGGACGCTGTTCACACCACAGCATCCGGCAGGCAGAGGTAGTTCTACCTCCAGCCACTATAGCCTCAGTGGTGCCGGCCTGATCTTCAGGCTCTCGGGGGTTAATCCTGCTGGAGACCAGGTTGGATGGTTAGTCACGCCCACGGTCTTTAAATAGTCATACTGGCATATGGGCGTCGCCGATTATAGCTTGTGTTTCATACCAAGTGGTTCCGGTCTGGAGTGGAGGTGTTCAAGAGAGAGAGATTCATATCTGGTGTCGTATGATCCGTCGTTATCCTTTCTCCTTCCCATATTTGTGTTTAGTTGTGCCCTGTTCACATTACTGTTTATTCCTGTGTGTGTGCGGCGCAGTGCAGTTTAAGTTCTCCCTGTCTGTCATTATTTGTGTGGGAGCTTTGGTGGTGACTTCTCACTGGGTGGAGGGTGGAGGGTTAAGTGCAGGGCTGAGCAGGAGATAAGGAAAGGTCGGAGGCTCAGGCATTTCCACCTTCAGCAAAAACCCTGGGTTGAGGGTCAGACAGGGTTTCCCCTAGTAAAGGGACACCACAGGGGCCCCGGGTATTTCAGCCTTAGTTGAACTAAGCCCCCGTGACACTGACCACATCCACCTCAGTAGAACTTGAGGGAAAGTCCACCTGGAACCACGCCAGTCACTGCAAGAAGGTCTTTTTAACAACAGAATGACTGTTCTATTCATCACCTTGCTGGCAGTGACAGGGTTACTGTGCACTGCAGAGACAGGATAAACTCTTAAATGCTGACTGGGACAACAAACTTATTCGGCATCATGCTCTACTTATAAAGGACATGGAAGGACAGAAACCGAAAGACTGTTGGATCTGTACACACAGCCCAGTATCTGCGAGGACCATGCCGTACTTAGCCTTACCTCTGGAGCCATGGAGGTATTAACCCCACACTACATACACCATGAGACTTGGACTCAATCTAGGTTTTGGGGAAAAGATGTGCCCCGTGATATATCTGCCTCATTGGCTATAATCGGATGGGCTGCTAATCCCTGGTTTCAGTTTAATATAACGCGGCCTAAGGTACAAATGTGGTGGCGGGAATATAATTCAGATGCCGGAAATATGGTCGCCAGGAGGAGGACTGAAATTACTAACTCAGACCCCATTCCCAGTGATGGACTGTGGTTCAGTCTTCAACACACTGGAGCAAACACCTGTGGTAAGGACAATAATTGCTTCCGTATATACACTCATGATCAAACACAGGTTAAAGAGACTGTGTACCAGGATGGTGTTGAAGGCTGTAAAGCATCTATGAGTAAAATAATGAAAGAAAGGGGTAAATGCACATCTGGTATAAGTGGAAAACAAATGAATAATACATGGTGTGCCCATAAGCCTATGTCAGGACTTTTGAGTTTGTACCAATGTATACAGACCCCTGGTCACGTTTGTGTTCTCCCTGAAGGAGTATTCTTGGTTTGCGGATGTCGTGCCTACAGGTGGGTGAGCCAGACATAAGAGGGGTTTACACTCTTGCCAAACTGACACCAGTCACTTTCATAGTTCCTCATAGTAAAATAGACACAGCAGCAGTTCCAATTCACACCTTGCATAGAAGGGCTGCAGACAATAAGCCCCGGCCAAATGGTAGGCCACATCTAGTAGAAATGGGGATAACAAATAAAATATTCAATAGTATGCTATTATACCCCTTCATAACACAAATGTGGGATAAATTAGTGGAAGCTACCGACTACCTGGGCAATCAGATTTTCCAGATTCTTGAAGTTCTAAATGAAACTAATACAATACAAAGATAATTAATCATAGTTACTATCCAACATACTTTAATACTAGATTACCTGACAGCAAAAGAAGGAGGAATATGTCAAATAATTGGTCCCACCTGTTGTAAATATATCGACCCTGCTGGCAATCTCCAGATCAGGGCCAGTATAGACAAGATAGGTGTACTTAGAGACCAATTGTCAAAACAACACAGTGCAAACAGAGACTCCTGGTGAGGTAACACATTCTCTTTCCTAAATCCAGCAAATTGGTTTAATGGCCTTGCAGGATGGATTTTTGGCATTGTACAGACTTGTATGCAAATTTTGTTGTTTTGCTTATTGTTTTATGTAGCCGTAAAAGTGCTAATATATGTATTACTTAAGCTACTGAATAATGTATGCATAAAAAAAGAATCTAAGGCTGAACCTTCTGTAGTGTATCATAGACCCCAGGTGGCCATTGCAGATGGGGAAAGTGAGTGTTCACACTGAGGGTGGATGGGCGAAGCAAGTAGGAAGCCCCCTTATGGGTACTAGACCCATGAGGCAGTAGCTCCTTTGTGGACATCAGCTGACCCTGTGGCAAAGGTTATACCATTTACAAAAGGGGGAAATTGATATAGAAGAGTTAATAGTTTGCTTTTATATCCCTTTAAATGCCTTTAAGACTTCAATTGCCTTTTGCCTAATATTTCTAGAATTATTCTTATGTAGACAATTAGTCTCTGTTTTCAAGGAAACTATACTTGTTATCATATTTCTTCTCCATAGTCAGTAACACCATGTTCTGGGTACATTGTAAACATGGTATAACCCTGAAGGTGATGGTGGGTGATGGTGGGGGCTACATGAGCTCCATAGAATCACATATTGTTGTAAATGGTATAAAAGATTGCCTTGTATTTCATTACGTCAGATAAAGTGATTTGACCACGGCTCGTGTGTGTTGAGTCTCTTTGTCTCCAAGCACTTGTCATCAGAAGGGCGAAAACCTCATAATCCGGCCTCACTGGTAATCTGGCATACCTGACTGTTGGTCAGAACGAAAAGCAGCTACAACAAAGAACATTTAGCTTATATCTGATTTACATCAACATCTGTTGTAAAATGTTTTTTTATTTTGTAAGGATGATAGAAATGTTAAACATTTTGCAGTAATTTTTCATTTTTTCAAGGAAATTTATAAAACTTATTTTTCTTTAGACTATTCAGTTTGGAAGTGACTTTGGTGGACCAATATTTTGGAAAACCCTCAAAAATAAACCAATTAAAAACAGCACCCCTTAACAAATTGAATACTACTATCAGGCAGTTTATTAACCCTTCAGGTGTTTTTCAGAAATCAATGCATAGAGGCATGACAGAAATGAAAAATTGTTTTTACTGCCTAAATGTTGCTAAATTATGAAAATTCTGATCACTCAGCAGAACAGTTATAAAATATATGATTATGGAAATGATGCAGAGAGAACAAAAATATAAAAATTAAGATATACAGTTGTGCTCAAAAGTTTACATACCCCAACAGAATTTTTGTTTTCTTTGCCTTTTTTCATAGAATATGAATGATAACACCAAAATGTTTTCTCCACTCATGGTTAGTGGTTGGGTGAAGCCATTTATTGTCAAACTACTGCGTTTTCTCTTTTTAATCATAATGACAATCTAAAACATCGACATGACCCTAATCAAAAGTTCACATACCCCATTTCTTAATACCATGTATTGACTCCTCTAACATCAATGACAGCTTGAAGTCTTTTGTAATAGTTGTGGTTGAGGTTCTTTATTTTCTCAGATCATAAAGCTGCCCACTCTTCTTGGCAAAAAGCCTCCAGTTCCAGCAAATTCCTGGGCTGTCTAGCATGAACTGCACGCTTGAGATCTCTCCAGAGTGGCTCAATGATATTGAGATCAGGATATTGAGATATCCACTCCAGAACCTTCACCTTGTTCTGCTGTAGCCAATGACAGGTCGACTTGGCCTTGTGATTTGGATCTTTGCCATGGTGGAACATCCAAGTATGTCCCATGCACAGCTTCCAGGCTGATAATTGCATATTTGCCTCCAGTATTTGCTGATAACGTGCTGTGCCTTTGTAGCTCACACATCCCCAAAATACCATCAATCCACCTCTGCACTTTACAGTAGGAATGATGGTTCTTTTATCATAGGCCTTGACTTCTCTCCAACTGTAACGCTTTTGGTTGTGGCCAAATAGTTCAATTTTGGTCTGATCACTCCAATTTACCTTGTTCCAGAAGTTTTGAGGCTCACCCCTGTGCTGTTTTGTGTATTGTAGGTAAGATACTTTGTGGCATTTGCGTAGTAATGGCTTTCTTCTGGCGACTCGATTATGCAGCCAAATTTTCTTCAAGTGCCTCTTCATTATGCATCTTGTAACAGCCACACTGCTAGTTTTCAGAGAGTCCGGTATTTCAGCTGATGATATTTGTGGGGTTTTTTTTGCATCATGAACAATTTTCCTGTCAGTTGTGGATTAAATTTTTGTTGGTCTACCTGACCGTGGTTTAGTTTTTACAGAACCCCTGATTTTCCATTTGTTAATCACAGTTTGAATGCTGCTGACTGGCATTATCAATTCCTTGGATATCATTTTACAGTATATCCCTTTCCCATTTTATACAGTTCAACTACCTTTTCCCATAAAGCCATTGATAACTCTTTTGCTTTCCCTGTGACTCACAATCCAGAAACATCAGTGGCTGGATGAAAAATGCAAGAGTCTGTCTGGATCCCAGAAACTCACTCAGCTATTATGCACACACACTGATTGGAAGCAAACAGGTCACAAGTGAGGATGTTACCTTTAGTAGCAATTCAAGCCCATTTGTGTCAACTTCTGTGCATGTTATCAGGCCAAAATCACCAGGGTATGTCAACTTTTGATCAGGTCTATTTGGATGTTTTGGGTTGTCATTATGTTTCAAAATGAGAAAACACAGTAGATTGACAATAAATGGCTTCACCCAACCACTAACCATGAGTGGAGAAAAAGTTTGGGTGTTATCATTCATATTCTCTGAAAAAAAGCCAAGAAAGCAAAAATTCTGCACAACTGTATATATGTATGGCTGCAGTACATAAATTACCCATCTGTAATGTCTAAAGGGTGACAGAACAATAGTTATTTTGAAAGAGTGCGAAAAATATATAAAAGTCTACATGTTTTTCAACATAACAATATCAAACTGCTTGATGCTTGTGCTAATCTGAGTGACCTAAATGTACTACAATGGCCCGCAGCATCCCCTATCATCAACATTAATTGCAAAAGGAGCTGCCAGCAGTACATCTTGAGGATTTGTTTACCCAAGTTCCTTCAGCATGGCAGAACATTCCTCAGATAACCATTAATAACTTCACTGATAGCATGCCAAGGCATGTAAGTGAGTGAGTAGCTTGTATTTCTGCATGTGGCACTCATACATGAAACTGAATAAATCAAGATGTTTTGAAAATCCTGTTTCCATTTTATGTCCCAGTAATGGAGAAATGCATTTGTTTTGTTCATGACCTGTATTTTTGTCTTCTCATTTATCGACAAGAGAGAGGTAATTTGGAGAATGTAATACAAATAGCTATGGCATTCTGTATTAAAAGAAAAGTAAAAAATCTGCACATCATGTGATATTTGGGTTATATATAAACTTACATCACCTTTAAGTAAACTCATATTAAAATAGCAAAACATGAAGAATTATCAACACTTGATAGCTAATTAGAAAGTAAAAAAAAATTGACATTCTTATGTTGGAACAAAAAAATAATGGCCTAAACAATAAATCAGATTCTAAAATATGCATATTATTAAATAGTCCATAATGTGAAATAAACATCCTTAAAGTAATTCTGTTTTAATATTTTGAGTTAGAATTTTGAACTGTAAAAAATGGCAGAAAGAAGAAAATAATAATTAATCAACAACCATAAAAAAGCAGAGTTTCTAAAATCTGTGCAATACCAGAATTTGTACATTTATTTGCTATATAAACTTAGCCTTGGGAAGGCAATTAATAATTTCTGCTTCTTCATCCGGAGTAGACTCAGATAATTAAAGGGGAGGGAAGATACTAATACAAAAGTGCTCCATCTACACTCATTATTAAAACCTTAATTATTCTATGAATTTACTTCTGAACATGCTCAATTTTACACATTGATATTCCATATCTTCTTGTCAGGAATTGTCTAATCAAAGTATTTAATTTAAAATCATCAAAATTGTTACACTTTAACTGAATACATTATTGTCTAAAAGCGCATAAATTATGACATGGCGAAGAACAAGTTTTTTTTTTTTGCTTGAATAGAGAAATAGATATATTCTCTAGGGTGTGCCCACACAAAACAGATGAGCTGCAGAAATTTCTGTCACTGATAACCCGTTCCAATTACAGAAATTTCTGCGACAACTTTTCACCGAGTGTTAGTATAACATTAATTCTAAGTTAAATCTTATTATCATATTGAGAAAAATGTTGCTCATAAAAAACATTAATATTCTGAGTATTGGGTTATGTCACTTGCATATTTTACTATGTACGGTAACACACACAGAACTGTTAAACTACTGTTAACAAATCTCATTAACTATTGGACCATTTGGGGTAGACATTAGGAAAACATCCTGAGGCTATATTTGTTAAAGCGGTTTTTAACTTTTAGAAAAGTGATCCCAAATGATTCCACATAATGTAAAATAACAAAGCCTAATAGCACTTACCCTCCACTGCTCCAGCGATGCTGCTCAAGTTCAGTGTTTTTGCGGCAGCATTGACGCCACATTAACAGCTCAAATAACTGCTGCAGCAAATCATTGATCATTTTACCGCCACTTTTTTTTATTAATTCATCATAATTACTTAGATAATAAGATGTAATGAAAAACTTCAGCAGAAAAAAGGGCAGTACTACTTACCTGAACAAATGCATTACAGGACATTACAGGATGCAGCCAGCCCATGTAGCAAAGATGTTGGCAACACAGGTGCAAAATACTAAATGGACAACCACTCTCGGCCTACCAATTAATGGAGGGGGTGACTGCTTAGTATATGTTTGCACAATAGAGCCCTGTATAGCGTGCTGTTCACATGCAAGTAATGCATAGTGTCTGGTTCACAGCCTATTAGTCACACTCAAACTATTCTGGCCAGCACTCTCTTAATGCATCCCATGTGAACATCCCTGTATAAAAGACCCAAATTGCTGGGCTTGGCTGCACCCTGAAAAATAAAGTGCATAAAATACATATAAATATGTGAGGTATTGGTTGATATTTTGGCCTAGATATGCAACCTCGCAACCCAACATCAAGGGTCCTCACGCTTGCGAGTCCTATCACTAAACTGGTAGCAAAGCCACAAAAGAGGACTGAAAATCCTTAAAAAATTCAAAAATACAGCAGAAAAGGGGGCAGCACTGCTTACCTGCCCATGTCTCTGAACAAATGCACAACAGGATGTAGCAAGCCCTTGTAGCAAAGATGTTGGCAGCACAGATGCAAAATACTAAATAGATAGCCACTCACGGCCTGCCAATTAATGGAGGAGGTGACGGCTTAGTACAACCCCTGGCAAAAATTATGTAATCACCGGCCTTGGAGGATGTTCATTCAGTTATTTAATTTTGCAGAAAAAAGCAGATCACAGACATGGCACAAAACTAAAGTAATTTCAAATGGCAACTTTCTGGCTTTAAGAAACACTAAAAGAAATCAAAACAAAAAATGTGGTAGTCAGTAATGGTTAATTTTTTAAACCGAGCATAGGGGAAAAATTATGGAATCACTCAATTCTGAGGGAAAAAATTATGGAATCATCCTGTAAATTTTCTTTCCCAAAACTAACACCTGCATCAAATTAGATCTGCTCATTAGTCTGCATCTAAAAAGGAGTGAGCACACCTTGGAGAGCTGTTGAACCAAGTGGACTGACGTGAACTATGGCTCCAACACGAGAAATGTCAATTGAAACAAAGGAGAGGATTTTCAAACTCTAAAAAGTTGTTCACAGTCAGCTGTGTCTAAAATCTGGACCAAATGCAAACAACATGGGAAGGTTGTTAAAGGCAAACATACTGGTAGACCAAGGAAGACATCAAAGTCTCAAGACTGGAAACTTAAAGCAATATGTCTCCAAAACAGGAAATGCACAACAAAACAAATGAGAAACGAATGGGAGGAAAATGGCGTCAACGTCTGGGACCGAACTGTAAGAAACCGCCTAAATGAAATGGGATTTACATACAGAAAAGCTAAACGAAAGCCATCATTAACACCTAAACAGAAAAAAACAAGGTTACAATGGGCTAAGGAAAAGCAATCATGTATTGTGGATGACTGGATGAAAGTCATATTCAGTGATGAATCGCGAATCTGCATTGGGCAAGGTGATGATGCTGGAACTTTTGTTTGGTGCCATTCCAAAGAGATTTATAAAGATGACTGCATGAAGAGAACATGCAAATTTCCACAGTCATTGATGATATGAGGCTGCATGTCAGGTAAAGGCAATGGAGAGATGACTGTCATTACATATTCAATAAATGCACAAGTTTATGTTGCTATTTTGGACACTTTTCTTATCCCATCAATTGAAAGAATGTTTGGGGATGATGAAATCACTTTTCAAAATGATAATGCATCCTCCCATAGAGCAAAAACTGTGAAAACATTCCTTGAGCAAAGAAACATAAGGTCAATGTCATGGCCTGCAAATAGTCTGGATCTCAATCCAATTTAAGTTGAAGAAAATGGTCGATGACGAGGCTCCAACCTGCAAAGCTGATCTGGCAACAGCAATCAGAGAAAGGTGGAGCCAGATTGATGAAGAGTACTGTTTGACACTCATTAAGTCCATGCGTCAGAGACTGCAAGCTGTTATAATAATACTAATAATAATCTTTATTTATATAGCGCCAACATATTCCGCAGTGCTTTACAGTTTAACAATTTCAAAACACAAGTCTTAAGTAACAATGTTAACAATACAATAATTAAAGCAAAATAAGACAACCCTGCTCGTGAGATTACAATCTACAATGAAGGTGGTGGAGATACAGAGTACTGGTGTGTATTTACAGTGATGTATTTACAATGATGGTCCAGTCATCTTGAGGGAGTGGGGGATAGATGGAGCTGGTGAATGGGCTACACATGCACACTTACTGTACACATAAAATGACTTTGATTAGCGAACGTGTTAGACCGCTCTGACCAGATGCGCTTTGAGGGTGCTCCTAAAACAGTGCAAATTGTGGATAGTCCTAATTCCTTTGGGTGGAGCATTCCAGAGGATTGCTGCAGCACGGAAGAAGACTGTTATAAAAGATAAAGGTGGTGCAACAAAATGCTAGTGATGTGTTGGAGTGCTTTTTTGTTTGTTTTTCATGATTCGTAATTTTTTCACTCAGAATTGAGTGACTCCATAACTTTCCCCTATGCTTGTTTTAAAAAAGTAACCATTACTGACTACCACTTTTTTTGTTCTTGATTTCTTTTAGTGTTTCTAAAAGCCAGAAAGTTGCAATTTGAAAAGACTTAAGTTTTGTGCCATGTCTGTGATCTGCTTTTTTTCTACAAAATTAAACAACTGAATGAACATCCTCCAAGGCCGGTGATAACATAATTTTTGCCAGGGGTTGTATATGCTTGCACAATAGAGGCCTGTATATAGGGCGCTGATCACATGCAGGAAAGTGAGAAACACCATCTGTTGTGAATATTAGAGTTTTTGTCCTAATGGAAACAAAAATTCACTTTCTCATACATGCAAAATTGTCTTATTAGTGAATGGAAAGTTCTGACAAATATCTCAGAAATTCCTAGGATGTCCACTTGATTGGACACAAAATCTAGATGTGTAGCTTTTCTATTTTTTTGCTGAAAAAAAATAATTCAGATACGCTTGCTATCCGTTACAGTTAAGATTTAATGCTAAATTTTAAGTAATGTGTAAAAAACATAAAAAAGAATAATGACATTTTGTTTGAGGGAGAGCTTCTACTACTATCTACTTAGTTCGCCCTACTCTTTGTCCTAAAATTAAATTGGATGGTTAACATATGTTTAACCTCGGGTCATGACTGGGCCATTTTCCATTTTTATTTTTTCCTCCCCTTCTTTCAAGAGCCATGACTTTTTTATTTTTCCATCAATGTAGCCATGTGAAGGCTTGTTTTTGTGGGATGAGTTGTACTTTTGAATGACATCATTCATTTTATCATTTGATGTACTGGAAGGTGGGAAACAATTCCAAGTGCGTTGAAATTACAAAGTACAATTCCATAGTTGTTTTTTAGGTTACTTCTTTACCCTGGTCACTATATGATAAAAAATGTTTGTGCTATGGGGATGTATGAAGACTTAGTTTTTGCACTCTGAGCTGTCATTTTTACTGATATAATTTTGGGGTAAGTATAATGTTTTGATGGCCTGTATTTGAATGTTATTGCAATGTTGTTGCAGTGGAAAAAATGTAATTATGACATTTCAGTTTGTTTCTTATTACATTGTTTATCATTGATTTATTTTATATTTTGATAGATCAGACTTTTATGAATGCATACCAAATGTGTATTTTTTATTTTTTTAATTGCAATGGGGCAAAATTGAGTGATTTCAACTTCAAATTTTTTTTTCTTTTTTCATATTTATCAAAACCTTATATTTTCAATTTCAACTTTGTTAGATGAAGCTGTGATCAGTTGGTTGCTTGCATTATAGCATTCCTGTATTTCACAGGAGAATGATCATGACAAGCACAGAGGTCTCCAGCAGACCACCGGCTATAAGGGCAACCCATTGTCACCCCCAATTATGTCACAGCAAGGCTTTGGGTGTGTGAAATGACATGGTCCCCTTGCCAGCACAAATTAAATGCTGCTATCAGAGATGGACAGTGACATTTAACAGGTTAAAATTTGCCTCATTCTATTCACAGCTGTTAGAGGCAGATGATGGCTAAATAATTGCTTGCAGTTACTTGGATAAGAAAGCAGAATTCCTTGTAAGATTTCCCATCTATTACCTGCCAGATATGCCTTAGTACAAGACAAGATAGTGGTTGTCTAAAGGTACTGTCACACTTAGCGATGCACCAGTGATCCCGACCAGCGATATGACGCTGTCAGGATCGCTGGTGCATTGCTAAGTGGTCGCTAGTGATCTGCCACACAGGCAGATCTCACCAGCGACATAGCAGCGGTCGGGGATCGTTACTTACCTGTCAGACGAGGAGATGAAGACATCCTCCTGCCCGCGTACACGCGTCGCTCGTCGGCACCACAGGAAGCCCAGCAGGAAGCTGACGGCGAGAAACGGTCCAGGACGTTCTCGCGCGATCAGCGATGAGCAGCGGGGGAGCCGGTCGGAGGTAAGTATCAGACATAGTGATATCGCTAGCAATATCGCTATAACGTCACAAAACCAGTGACGTTATAGCGATATTGCTAGCGATATCGCTTAGTGTGACAGGCCCTTAAGACACACACTTTTATTTACAGAAATCAATACAGAAGTCAGCCTGGAACATAACTATATGAAAAGCAATGTAAAAAATGGGATTTTAGCAAACTGCTGTAGCAGCTGTATTTTACATGCTGCAGAGATGAACATTCTGGAAACCAACTTTAGACCTTTATATAATACAGAAAGGCTTACAGAATGAATGTCAGTCATGTAATTCTGAACCTCTTTTCCCTACTTTTCACTGTATGAACACAATTTTTATTTATTTATTCTGTCTGAAAATTATGTTTGGACCCCGCTGTGTGTAACCTACCTTGTACGCACATAGATAAGTAATGAGATTATGCATCAGCTGAAAATCCTGAATCACCAGAATGAAATCTCACATTGTATGGAGGATATTAAAAAGAAATACAAAGCTTGAAGGTAGAGAATAATTGCAGTCTAACGTTTGTAAACATTTATGCAGCTCTTTATTAACACACCATTGTGTCACTATTTGCTTCTCCAGTTTTTTCAGTGACTTTTATTTGCTCTTTCTAGGCATTTAAAGTACACCAAAAATGAGCCTTTTAGAGCAACATACACTAAAAACTCCTTGGGAGATCACTTATTAATTTCCCATAAATATTGGTCATCTCTATATATTTTCTTCTCTTTGTTTCGTACAATAGCAGCAAAAAACAACCTATAATATTTATAAGGCTTCTGTTATATATTCTGCTAATAGTCCTAAAGGAAATGTAGCAGCAGGTATCAGCTAATTAATGGTGTGATCAAAATCGAGTCAACGGCCAGAATGTTTAACACCTCATTCTCTCGGCAAACATCCACAGGCAGATTGTATGTGATTTTAGATAGGAGTGCTTTTCCAGACCATTTAATGTACAGAAAGTACAGCTTTTTTTCTTGGAGCTCCTCATCTTCTAGGAGTAAGTACTTACTCTCCTCTTGAGCCTGATTTTTACTGTGAAGAGTAGACTGCAAGGACTACTAACCCTGCCTCAGAAAGGCTGGCTCCATCAAACCAAATCTATCTATATCAATGTACATGAAACCGAATGCCACAACCAAGTAGCGGGAATTGTACACAGGAACATCTGTGCAGCATATGGGTTTAGTCCCGCTAAGTCCAGGTGAGAGATCCAAGAGAACGTGGTGGAGAGTGAAAGGGCAAAATCCTTTGGGACTTCAAGGTCCAGATGGATAAGAAGGTGTTGGCTAACCAACCAGACATTGTGATAGCAGACAAGGATCAGAGCACAGCAATGATAATAGATGTGGCTGTGCCAAGTGACAACATCAGAAAGAAGGAATATGAGAAGCTGGAAAAATACCAGGGCCTCAAAGGAGAACTGGAGAAGATGAGGAAGGTGACGGCAATAGTGATTTCAGTGGTGTTAGAAGTACTGGAGCAGTGACCCCTAAGTTGGAAGAATGCCTACAACAGATCCCAGGAGCAACATCTCAGCTCTCTGTCCAGAAAAGCACAATGCTCGGAAGAAATAAGTTCCTGTTCAGAACCGTCAAACTCCCAGGCCTCTGGTAGAGGATCCGAGAATGAGAAAGGACAACAAAGACCACTCGCAGTGGGGGGTGAGAAGGAAGTTTTCTATATATATATCTACACACGTGGTCAAAATTGTTGGTACCCCTCATTTAATGACAGAGAAACCCACATTAGTGACAGAAATAACTTGAATTTGACAAAAGTAATTATAAATCGAAAATCTATGAAAATGAACCAATGAAAGTCCACAGAATTTTTTGAAAAATAAAACTCATGAAATAGACCTGGACAGAAATGATGGTACCACTGAAAATAATGTGACAAAGGGGACATGTTAAATCATGGTGTGTCCACTAATTAGCATCACAGGTGTCTACAATATTGAAATCAGTGAGTGGGCCTGTATAAAGGGCTACAGATACTCACTTTGCTGTTTGATGACATTGTGTATATCACACTCAACATGGACCAGAGGTAGTGAAGTAAAAAGTAGTCTCATGACATTAGAAAGAAAATTATAGATAAACATGTTAAAGGTAAAAGTTATAATACCATCTCCAAGCAGCTTGATGCTCCTGTGACTACAGTTGCACATATTACTCAGAAATTTAAGCTCCATGGGACAGTACCCAACCTCCCTGGACGTGGCCTCAGGAGAAAATTGATGACAAATAAAAAGATGGATAATATGAATGGTAACAAAAGAGCCCAGAAAAACTTCTAAACAGATTAAAAGTGAACTTCAATCTCAAGGAACATCAGTGCTAGATTGCACCATCCATAATTGTATGAGCCAAAGTGGACTTCATGGAAGACGACCAAGGAGGACACCATTGTTGGAAAAAAAACATATAATGGCCAGACTTCAACTTGCCAAACTACATGTTGACAATTCACAATGCTCCTGGGAGAATGTCCTATTGAGAGATGAGACAAAAATAGATCTTTTTGGCAAGGCACATCAGCTCTATGTTCACAGGTGGAAAAATGAAGCATATCAAGAAAAGAACACTGTCTCTACTGTGAAACATAGGAGAGGCTTTGTTACTTTCTGGGGCTGCTTTGCTGCATCTGGCACAGGGTGTCTCAAAATCTGTGCAGGGTACAATGAAATCTTTAAGACAATCAAAAGATTCTAAAGCGAAATGTGCTGCCCAGTGTCAGAAAGCTTGGTCTCAGTGGTAGGTCACTGTTACGCCGTCATCTGCCCTCCAGCTCTGGGATACTTACCTTGCTCCTCGGTGTGCCACTTGCCGGGCTACTCCGGGATTCTCTCCTCCACTTCCAGCTTGGCAGGCAAGTTGAGGGTCCCATTTGTTGGGCACGTGCACCTGGCTGCTTAAGCCGCGGCCACACGCCTCCTCTGTTTACTATGCAGCCTGACCAGGAAGTACTCTCCTCTGCATGGCTGCAACAGGTATATCAGGTATATCATATATGTTTAAGGAAGTGCCTGATTATTACCTTTGCATCTGTGCTGGACCTGTCTTGGTTCCAGCACGGGTGCTCCTCTCCTATTCTAGTGCACTCTGCTCTCCTATTTCCAGTGTGCCTCCCAGCACGCGATCTGCACTCTCCTGTATCCAGTGTGCTTCCCAATGCACGCTCAGAACTCTCCTGTATCCAGCATGCTTCCCAGAGTGTGTTCTGCACTCTCCTGTATCCAGCGTGCTTCCCAGTGCGCGCTTTGTGCTCCCCTGAATACAAAATGCTTCCCAGTGCACGCCCTGTGCTCTCCTGTACCCGGCATGCTTCCTAGTGCGTACTCCATGCTCTCCCATATGCACTCTGCATGCTTCTGTACTCTGCGTGCTTTCTCCAGAACCCAGTGTGCTTCTCTGCACTCACCCTGCTGACGTCAGCCGCTCATTTGCCTTCTTCCCTAGCCTCCTTTGAGCCGGCCTCCTGGTACCAGCAGTCATGGTACTTTACCCCCCTGGGAATGCCCCTGATACTCCATGTATAGGGGGTGGTCCTCATTAGGTCAGCTCACCCAGGGCAGGGTGGGTTGGTATCAAAGCCCAGAGGGTCCACTCCAGGAGACATAACAGTCATGGGCCTTGCAACAGGATAATGACCCAAAACTCACAGCTAAAAATACCCAAGAATGGCTAAGTGGAAAATATTGGACTATTCTGAAGTGGCCTTCTATGAGCCCTGCCCTAAATCATATTGAGCATCTTTGGAAAAAGCTGAAACATGCCATCTGGAAAAGGCAACCTTTAAAGACGAGACATCTGGAGCAGTTTGCTCTTGAGGAGTGGGCCAAAATACCTGTCGGGAAGTGCAGAAGTCTCATTGACAGTTACAGGAATCATTTGATTGCAGTGATTGACTCAAAAGGTTGTGCAACAAAATACTGAGTTATGGGTAGCATCATTTCTGTCCAGGCCTATTTCATGAGTTTTATTATTTTTTCTTCTGTGGAAGCATGGTTGAAAATCAATGCCTGGCTTTCCTTTATTCATTTTCATATATTTTTGATTTATTAATACTTTTGTCAGATTCAAGTTATTTCTGTGACCATTGTGGGTTTTTCTGCCATTAAACGAGGGGAACCAACAATTTTGACGACGTTTGTGTGTGTATCTAATATATAAAGCTCAAGTGTGTGTATGTATGTATGTGTGTATGTGTGTGTGTATGTCCAGGATTGGCATCCGCACCGTCGCAGCTACAGCCACAAAATTTGGCACAGTCACACGTCTGGACCCCGAGAGTGTCCTAGGCTATGTTGTGAGGCAGAATTTTAACCCCGCGCATTCCAATTCACCAAACAATATTGCCCCTATCTACATAATGGGGAAAAAGTGTGTGTATCAAGCCCCGCCCCTCATTATGATGTCATAATGGTTGCCATGGCGACGCTGATGTCATCATAGGTTGCAAGCCCCGCCGCTCATTATGATGTCATAATGGTTGACTATGGGATGGAGGATGTGTGATGGGTATATGGGCACTGGACTATGGGATGGAGGATATGTATGATGGGTATATGGGCACGGGACTATGAGATGGAGGATGTGTGATGGGTATATGGGCACTGGACTATGGGATGGAGGATATGTATGACGGGTAAATGGGCACGGGACTATGGGATGGCGGATATGTATGATGGGTATATGGGCACGGGACTATGGGATGGAGGATACGTATGATGGGTATATGGGCATGGGACTATGAGATGAAGGATGTGTGATGGGTATATGGGCACTCGACTATGGGATGGCAAATATGTATGATGGGTATATGGGCACTCGACTATGGGATGGCAAATATGTATGATGGGTATATGGGCATGGGACTATGGGATGGAGAATATGTGTGATGGGTATATGGGCATGGGACTATGGGATGGAGGATGTGTGATGGGTGTATAAGCACTCGACTATGGGATGGAGGATATGTATGATGAGTATATGGGCACGGGCCTATGGGATGGTGGATTTGTATGATGGGTATATGGGCACGAGACTATGGGATGGAGGATAATTATAATTTGTTATAACTAACCACAGTTAGTTACTATGCCCAGGCAGTGCCGGGCTCTTCAGCTAATATATATATATATATATATATATATATATATTTAAGCTTCCTCGCAGCCGCTTGTATATGCACAGGCAGGAGTTTTATATCAAAACAGAATCAAGTTTATTGTCCTTCAAAAATGTTACAGCTCCAAAATGAAACAGCCTTTCTTCAGCACAAATAAATAACAAGCAGCCCTATCTCTGAGTAAGGCAAAGTATATCAAACGGTCTCACCAACTTGGTATTAACGGACCTCTCAGGCTGCAACACAGACTATCCTATAGCTCTGACTTTCTTCAGTCTCTGCATACTACCATATAAAATATATCAGATGCATTTTTTTAGGCCAGTAAGACCTGCACTGGAATATGAGAATGGCTTTTCCCATCCAGACTCTATAGGTTGATCCTAAATTCTGGACCCTAAATCCAGTCAGAATAAGAACCATCTCATTAACAGATACCTTCCATCCAAGACCTTACCTCCTGCCTTCTTACAATGTATCCATATACATATACAATATATATCTGTTTATATATAAACAGATATAGATATCTATATATATACAGGGTGGGCCATTTATATGGATACACCTGGGTGTGCATTATTTATGGATACACCTAAATAAAATGTTAATGGTTGGTGATATCAACCTACTGTTTGTGGCACATTAGTATATGGGAAGGGGAAAACTTATGTGCCACAAACAGGAAGTTGATATCCCCAACCATTCCCATTTTATTTAGGTGTATCCATATAAATGGCTCACTCTGTGTATATATATATATATATATATATATATATATATATATATATAAATATATATATATGAGCCTTTAAATATTGGAATATGGTCTCCATCCTATTATGTGCGGCTTCCATCCAGCGCCCTAATTTTGTCATGTGCTGCTGCAATCTTTCACCCCCTTTCTGTCATATGCTGCTCCCATCCTGCACCCTCTTCCTGTCATGTGTAGCCCCATTCTGCACCCTCATCTTGTTTTGTGTGCCTCCATCTTGTCATGTGCTACTCTCTTCCTGCGCCCTCATCCTGTCATGTGCTCCCATCCTGCGTCCCAATCCCTTCATGTGCTCCCATCCTGAGTGCCAATCCTGTCATATGGTGTTCCCATCCTGCACCCCATCCTGTCATGTGGTGCTCCCATCCTGCACCCCAATGCTGTCATGTGTTGCTCCCATCCTGGTATGTGCTACTCCAGTTCTGCATCCCCATCCTGTCATGTGGTGCTCTCATCCTGCGCCCCCACCCTGTCATGTGGTGACATCCTGTGGTCACATCCTGTCATGTGCTACTCCAATCCTGCACCCCATCTTGTCATGTGCTGCTCCCATCCTGTGCCCCCATTCTGTCATGTGCTGCTCCCATCCTGCGCTACCATTCTGTAATGTGCTACACCCATTCTGCACCCCCATTCTGTCAAGTGCTGCTCCAATCCTGCACCCCATTCTGTAATGTGCTGCTCCCATCCTGCGTCCCCATCCTGTCATGTGGTGCTCTCATCCTGCGTCCCCATCCTGTCATGTGGTGCTCACATCCTGTCATGTGCTGCGCTCATCCTGTGCCCCCATCCTGTCATGTGCTGATGGAGGAGTCATGTCCCGCCATCCGGCCCGAAGAGAACCCGTGGCAATACCGGATAGGTACATTGTTGTGCCGGAGATCACGGTATGCGTTCAGTGGTTACGCATACCGCGATCACCTGGGCAACAACCCTCATCCCCGGATGCGTAACTCAGTGGGGTCCAGACTGCTCAGGCGCGTCGCGCTTGTGTAGTCTACAAAGGCTTCGGACAGAGTCACTCTTCTAGCATTATATATATATATATATATATATATATATATATATATTTATCTACAGCTCTGGCAAAAATTAAGAGACCACTGCAAAATTTTCAGTTTGTCTGATTTTTTATTCTATTAACTACTGACAACATGTCTTCGAATTTCTAAGCACTACATTTTGTATTTATTTTCAGAAAATGAGAAATTATCAAAATAACAAAAAAATGCAGTGCTTGCAGACCTCAAATAATGAATAATGCTAAGAGAACAAGTTCATAATCATTTAGAAATTACAATACCAAATGTTTTAACTCAGGAAGAGTTCAGAAATCAATATTTTGTGGAATAACCATGATTTTTAATCACAGCTTTCATGCATCTTGGCATGCTTTCCACCAGTCTTTCACACTGATTTTGGGTGACCTTATGCCACTCCTGGTACAAAAATTTAAGCAGCTCTTCTTTGTTTGATGGCTTGTAACTATCCATTGTCCTATTGATTAAATTCCAGAGGTTTTCAATGGGGTTCATGTCTGGAGATTGGGCTGAACATGACAGCAATTTAATGTGGTGGTCCTTCATCCACACATCGATTGACCTAGCTGTGTGGCATGGCTCATTTTCCTGTTGGAAAAAGCAGTCCTCAGAGTTGAGGAGCATTGCCTGAGCAGAAGGAATCTATTGTTTTTCCAGGATAATCTGGTATGCAGCTTGATTCGTACATCCTTCGCAAAGATTAACCTGCCCAATTCCAGCCTTGCTGAAGCATCTCCATATCATCACCAATCCTCCACCAAATTTCATAGTGAGTGCAAGATACTGTGGCTTATATGCTTCTACAGGTCTCCGTCTAACCATTTGATGACCAGGTGTTGGGCAAAGCTGAAAATTAGACCAGATAAGAGTACCTTACTCCAGTCATCTTTGGTCTAATCCCTATGGCCTTTGTCAAACTTCAGCCTGGCTCTCCTTTGCTTCTCATTGATGGAAGGCTTTTTTCTACCTTTACATGACTTGAGCCCTGCCTCTAGGAGCCTGTTACCAACTGTTCTTGCCATGTCCTTCACCTCAGCTGCCATTTGCCATTCCTTTTGTAGGTGACTTGATGTCATCATGCGGTTGCTGAGTGACATTCGAATGATTATGGTCATCCCGGTCAGTGGAGAGTCGTTTTTGCCCTCTGTCAGTCTGTAGCTTTGTTGTCACCAATGTCTGCTGCTTGTCCTTCTTGTAATGGTCTGTCGTCTTAGAAATTGGAGGCAACATGATGCTCACTGTATCCCTCTGCTAGTAAAGCCAGAATTGAGCCCTTCTTTTCCTCACTCAAGACTTTTCTTTTCAACTCCTTTGGGATGGTTAATAGTTATTTTTCATTCCAATTACTTTTGGGATATTACTAGCACTTGTTTTGCCACCCAACTTGTCCTATTGCAACATGATTGTGAACACCACAGCAGGGTTTTATATACTTTCCTTCATTAAACAAGATTTGGCTCAGGTGATCAACTAATCAGAAGCACATTAAGTAGAATGAGGAGTACTCTGGTTGGAATTCAACTGACACTGGAATGGAATGGCTGTCAGACATGTAGAGAAGCTGATTTTGTGCAGTGGTCTCTTAATTTTTTCCAGAGCTGAATATTTATATAGAGGCACTAAATATCATGCAAATATTTCATTATTTAAGTTTGTCAATATTCATAATTTTACACAGGAGTGCAAGAGACCTGAGTTATAGTGCAGTGCAGTTGAATATTATATAAGAAAATCAGCTCTTTTATATTCTTAAACAATTAGAAAAAATAATTAAAAACATGTTTCCTCTTTATTTTCATATAGTAACATGCTAACAATGTCATATAACTATTCCAAAAGTTGCCTTGGTTTTCATACTAATTTCTCCTGTACATAAGGTTTTCATTCTGGAAATTTTCATCTGCGTGCAGAAAATGACGACTTTTTTTGTTGGATAAAACAAAAGCCTGGCGATATTTTATAAGTACACAGTGACACTTCCACTTGTTAATTCAATTGGTTGCCAAGGAAATAAAAAGTGGTATAATTTCAGAAACATATTGCTTGTTTAAAATGCCTAAAAATCATTTCAATTTTTCCTTGGGAATTGTTTCCAGTTTGACTTGAAAAGACATACAATTAATGATGGTGAAGTGTCAAAAGCACCGGAAAGACTTTGTGTATCGTATTGTAGTTCAAATTTGTGAATTATTATAGACTTCCTCGGCACAGCTGGACATATCGCGGATGATGAGAGCTCAACTGTCTGCCTTGTATGGAGTTCAGAGCCTCCACCATGTGCGTAGATGAGATAAACACAGCTGCCTCTTCACTGACTTTCCTGCATCCCTCAATAAGATGAATGCTGGAGCGAAACACTTTTCTATGCAGATGAGCAGCTTATACTTCATTTTCACTTTTTTCTTCAAACTGAGGATTATTGGCTGAATGACTGAATCTGCAGCTTTTTTTGCAGCATATTTATTCTTGTTATAGGATTTATTTAAAAGTATATGAGCACATTTATACACATTTGCAAGTTTGCTTCTTGTGTCGAATATATAAAGATATCATGAAAGGTGGAAAACTTTAATTCATCTGAATCGATTTTTGCATAAATTTAAAATGGGCGGCACGGTGGCTCAGTGGTTAGCACTGCAGCCTTGCAGCGCTGGGGTCCTGGGTTCAAATCCCACCAAGGACAACATCTGCAAGGAGTTTGTATGTTCTCCCTGTGTTTGCGTGGGTTTCCTCCGGGTCCTCCGGTTTCCTCCCACATTCTAAAGACATACTGATAGGGATTTTAGATTGTGAGCCCCATCGGGGACAGTGATGATAATGTGTGCAAACTGTAAAGCGCTGTGGAATATGTTAGCGCTATATAAAGATTATTATTATTAAAATGAAGAATTTGAGCTAACATATAATATCCCTACATTAAATCCTAATTTTAAAGTTTGGTGGAAAACTAAATTCCTTAAAAGTTTCAAAACCAACAATCAAAATACAAATTGGTTGTTAAAAATGTCTCTGAGGACTCAATAGTGGTGTCATAACAGCAATTGCAGAAGCCAGAATTACTCTGTGACTCAATTTGCTGCGTGAAAATCATATATTGAATGTACAGTGCCTTGCAAAAGTATGAGGCCCCCTGGAACTTTTCAACCTTATCCCACATAGGCGTTTTGCATAAATTGCAAACAGTATATATAAAGTGCAAACATGCTGAACAAAAACTGCATCTATTAAGATACTAAAATAAAGTTCAAGTGCTGAAATCGTTTGTAACACTTACATGGAATGTGAGACACTGCTCCACAGCCTGCCACCCCTACGCGCATTACGCCACAGCTTCTATTTTAGTATCTTAATAGATGCAGTTTTTGTTCAGCATGTTTGCACTTTAAATATACTGTTTGCAATTTATGCAAAACGCCTATTTGGCATAGTAATATAGGGCACGAAAGCACTTTATAAACAGCATTCCATCCTGTTTAGTGATTAGAGGTTACACCTTACTTTGGTATTGCACACTATTTAAACAGGTTTGAGCTTTTTAATTATCTTATATTAGCTAACTGCAGAAATTAATGAGGCACTTTTACTTATTTTTTACTATTGTTTCAATGTGCTATTTGAAATATTATTATATTACTGTCAGCTGCAACCTGCATTAGTATTTATGCTCTGTTTATAATTACTTCAATAAAATACACTATGCTTGAAAAACTCTATTTGATCTCAAATTGTGCTTAATAGTTTACATATGAGATTTGTTGTTGTTGGATTATATTTAAGTTGAGTTTCTTATTCACTTTGCTTCCTGGTGTATGGGAAACCTTTGTATTTGATGCTGCCTATGCAGCATCAGTAGTAAAAGATAGGATGTAAAAAATAATTTAAAAAATAAAAAATATTGTTATTCTCACCTTCCGATGTCCCGCGCAGCCTTCCTGCCTCTCTCCACGCTCCCGGCATCTTCTGGTTCCAGTAATCCTTGGCGCGAATGACCGCGAGACGTCGCGCTCCCGCGTCATCATCGTGAATGACTGCGAGACGTTGCGCTCCTGTGAGACCGCGACATCATTGCGGTCATTCTCGCAAAGGATTAATGGGACCGGAAGATACCGAGAGTGTGGAGAGAGGCGGGAAGGCTGCGTGGGATGCTGGAAGGTGAGAATAAACAATATTTTTTATTTTAATTCTTCTATATTTTACAGGGATATGGTACCCACAGCCTTGAGGACAGTCTCCTCTCCTCTGGACCGTGGGTACCATCCGCAAATGTTCTGCTTACTTTTCGCATGGTGGGCACAGCCACATGCGGAAAGTAAGCAGAACAATGCATTCCTATGTGGGCGGAATCGCCGTGATTCCGCTAAATTAATGCGCATGCTGCGTTTTTTACCACGAAGCGATTCCGCTGTGGAAAAAAACGCATTAGCACAGTATTGCGGAATCCAATAGGATTGCATGGGATGCTTATTTTTCGCGTTTTCGCAGCAAAATTGCGCGTTTAAACCGCCGCGAAAATGCGAAAAAACTACGACGTGTGAACGCAGCCTTATACCACAGTATAGCTGTATATAGTTAAAATCAGTGTTTGTGTATTACACTAGCCTGGCCTGTATATGAAAATCACAGTAGAAATGTCATGACAGGCCATTGACTGTCATATCAAACCGTAAGCTCCCTATGATGCGATTGCATTGGAAATGGGAGAGCATATGGGCACCTGCATAGTGATTAACAGTAGAATTTTGTAGGTTAACAGCAATGACGCTATGTAGTATAGCCGACATCTGCTCAACACAAGCTCTGCTCGAGAGCCCACTCAAAACATTCTGCCATGCCCCATGATGTAATCGTATGCTATGGGGTGCTAAGTGACTAAATATATCTACTATATTTACAATATGCACTATCCCAAAATTTTCCTCTCACCTAGTTGATCTTCCACTGTTATCTCAAAACACTCTATGCTTATGTCAGTAATGTAAACATTTATAAATATTCTTAATGATTTAGAGAACTCATTATGCAAATGATGTTCACTGATAAATTAAGTTAGTTGTAGTATTTATACCAAGAGCCCTTAGTATAATTTCAAATCAAGTGCCACTTCTTCACATTCTCAGTACTCATGAAAATATTTACTTAATACTTTACTTAATTATTTTCATTATTGTGAGTATTTGCACACTATATAGTTTTTTAACTTAAAAAGTAAAACTAATTTTGAAATATTAAAAAGTGATTGCTGAACATGTTTATAAGTTTAGGCTTTGAAATTCTAATTATTATATAAAAATATGATGAACATAAATATTTTTACTCCAATGCAGTAGGTAAGAAAAGTATTCAGACCCCTTTAAATTTTTCACTCTTTGTTTCATTGCAGCCATTTGGTAAATTCAAAAAAGTTCATTTTTTTCGCATTAACGTACACTCTGCACCCTATTTTGACTGAAAAAAACAGTAATGTAGAAATTTTTGCAAATTTATTAAAAATAAAAAACTGAAATATCACATAATGCTCAGTATTGAGTAGAAGCACCCTTTTGAGCTAGTACAGCCATGAGTCTTTTTGGGAATGATGCAGCAAGTTTTTCACGCCTGGATTTGGGGATCCTCTGCCATTCTTCCTTACAGACCCTCTCAAGTTCCATCAGGTTGGATGGTGAATGTTGTTGGACAACCATTTTCAGGTTGTCTCTCCAGAGATGCTCAATTGGGTTTAGGTCAGTGCTCTGGCTGGGTCAGTCAAGAATGGTCACAGAGCTGTTCTGAAGCCACTCATGTTATTTTAGTTATTTTAGCTTGTGTTTAGTTTTATTGTCTTGTTGGAAGGTGAACCTTTGGCCAAGACTGATGTCCAGAGCACTCTGGAAGAGGTTTTCATTCAGGATCTCTCTGTACTTGGCCACATTCATGTTTCCTTCAATTGCAACCAGTCATCCTGTCCCTGCAGCTGAAAAACACCCCCACAGCAGGATGCTGCTACCACCTTGTTTCACTGTTGGGATTGTATTGGACAGGTGATGAGCAGTGCCTAGTTTTCTCCACACATACCACTTAGAATTATCACCAAAAAATTCTATCCTCATCTCATCTGACAAGAGAATCTTATTTCTCATAGTCTGGGAGTCCTTCATGTGTTTTATAACAATCTTTATGAGGGCTTTCATATGTCTTGCACTGAGGAGAGGCTTCTGTCGGGCCACTCTGCCATAAAGGCCCGACTGGTGGAAGGCTGAAGTGATAGTTGACTCTATGGAACTTTCTCCCATCTCCAAACTGCATCTGTGGTGCTCAGCCACAGTGATCTTGGGGTTCTTCTTTACCTCTCTCACCAAGGCTCTTCTCCCAAAATTACTCAGTTTGGCTGGACGGCCAGGTCTAGGAAGACTTCTGGAGGTCCAAAATTTCTTCCGTTTAAGGATTATGGAGGCCACTGTTCTCTTAAGAACCTTGAGTACTGCAGAAATTCTTTTGTAACCTTGTCCAGATGTGTGCCTTGCCACAATTCTGTCGCTGAGCTCCTTGGCCAGTTCCTTTGGCCTCATGATTTTCTTTTGGTCTGACATGCACTCTGAGCTGTGAGGTCTTATATAGACAGGTGTGTGTCTTTACTAATCAAGTCCTATCAGTTTAATTAAACACAGCTGGACTCCAATAAAGGAGTAGAACCATCTCAAGGAGGTTCACAAGGAAATGTACAGCATGTGACTTAAATATGAGTGTCTGAGCAAAGGGTCTGAAAACTTACTCAAAAAGGTGCTTCTACTCAATATTGAGCAAAAGGACTGAATACTTATGGCCATGTGATATTTCAGTTTTTCCCTCATAATAAATTTGTAAAAATTTCTACATTTCTGTTTTTTTTCAGTCAAGATGGGGTGCAGAGTGTATATTAATGAGAAAAAAAATGAAATTTTGGATTTTATCAAGTGGCTGCAATGAACCAATGAAAAAATGTAAAGGGGTCTGAATACTTTCCATACCCACTGTACTTTTATTAAATATTCATAGAACTTTGTGATGACAGAATCTCATTTTAGCAATATTTACACACAAAAAATATATTGTCTTACCCCCTAAAAAGCTTTCCAAAGTGCAGGGTACCAGGTGGCTCCCCTTTGTCCAACTTATGGTCCACTGTCTGTTCTCAAATGTAATCCACAACTAACAGCAAAGATGTTGAGATATGATTACAGTAAGTGCATGAGGGTCTCTGTGAATGTGCTCCTGCTTTTTACATATCACAATGCAGAGATTTCAGTTAAGAGCTGATCTATTGGACAATGATATTCCAGAATCTTTAGTTTTGACATAAGGCTAATAAAGTGGAATTTACCACTGTAAAACAGTATATAGCAAGTTACACAAAATGAGATTTATGACTGTTCCTAGGCACATTAGACTGGCAAGTGTACCAAAAGCAATGACCAAAGTAATTAGTCTGAAATGCATTTCCTAGCAATAGTTGGTTAAAGAGTTGCAACTTTTTAATTATTTATATTAAAGAGTATATTCATGAAGATTTTGATACTGGAATTCCTTTCCTTCTCTGAAGGCTATTGTAACATCTTGTGTAGGATGAGGAGAAAGTTCAGCTTTTATGAGTTTGGTTGAAGAATACGAATAGCCTTAAAATGGATAACATTTAAATCAGGGTCATGACAGCTGAGATTATGTTCTGATGCGAGCAGAGTCAAGTAACTTTAAGCTGTTAATTTTTGATGAATATAATACTTATAAATGGAACCATAAATAGATAAGTTTGTGTTGCATTAATTAATTTGCACAAGATGAGAGAGAGGGAGAATCCCCTGACCATAAGAATTTGTACTTCACAGGAGAAAAAGAGAGAGGACCCTATTGACAATAATCACTTAAGGGCCTTTCACACATAGCGAGATCGCTAGCGATGTCGCTAAAGCGTCACCGATTTTGTGACGCAACAGCGATATCGCTAGCGATCTCGCTTTGTGTGACACATACCTGGGACTGCCCCCCCGCTAGATATCGCTGATTGTGCTGGAATGGCCTGGGCCATTTTTTCATCATTGGCGTTCTACTGGCGCCGACTAGCGATGCATGGATGCAGGCCTAAGTCGTCATCATCGCTGCGGTGTGACAGGTAAGAGCAACCGCTGACGGATCGCTTGTCGCTGCTGCGTTGCCTGTTTGGCAGCTCACTAGCGACCATTTAGCGATGCACCAGCGATCCTGACCAGGTCGTATCCTAGTCGGGATCGCTAGTGCATCGCTAAATGTAACAGGACCCTTACACACTATAGAAGAGAGGAAGAGAGAGGACCATGTTGATCATAAGAGCTTACACTCTACAGTAGGAGAGGTTTCCACTGATCATAAGAGATTACACTCCACAGGAGAGAAAGAGAGAATGCTGCTGACCTTAAGAGCGTACACTCTACAGAAGATGCAGAGACAACCCGGCTGTTGAAAAAGCTTACACTCTACTGCAAAGAGAGGAGCCCCACTGATCATAAGAGCTTACAATCTACATAAGGGAGAGACTTTCCAAGTGAATGTGCTCAAACCCCACAATTTGCTATCTCTGACCGGTCATCTGACACCAAGTAGCATCAATTTTGATAGTGTCTTAATTTGGTCTGAGCAGTCTTTACTTGCTCAGCATGTCTGTTGAATACTGACTCAACTCAATTACCAGCCAGGATTACAACAGCTGCAGAAGTAAGCTTTGATGAGCGGAGAAACACTGCTGCCCAGTTGTGCAAAAGAAGGAATGGTAGGCAAATGGGAATTGAAAGAAAGCAAGTAGTCTAAGGCTCTGACAGGCAGCCTTAGCTGCTCCTTCTTAGAACATCTGATAATTGGCAAGAAGAATATCTATATGGCCCTGACTGTGACTCAAGCAGCTTCCACCCATACAGAACATAATGATGCTGTTGCTGGCCTTAGCATCACTATTTTCTGTGCAGGTGGACACTACCTGAGTGATATATCACAGGAAGTATCCTAATTGGCTAGTTGGCTGGAATCAGGAGCAGGAAGATTGTGAAATACCTCAACTCGCTTCATGGCAGATGTGGTTCTGTTCTCAAGAATATGTATGAATACTGGAGAAAGGAGAGCCAGGAATGGTGTGTGAAACTTGCAGATTTTTAGTCATTTTACTGCCGTCTCACTGAAACACATAACTTGCAGCTAAACATTAATTCATCTTTTAATATTGAAATTCACCAGTTTTGACTTTCTTTACCAAAATTTGACTTGCTGTGCCTCAAAATTAATGCAAAGCCTTCAGTTACCCTGAAAAGATCTGTATTAGATCTGCAAGAACTACAGGGTGGGCCATTTATATGTATACACCTGGGTGGGCCATGTACAGTGCCTTGCAAAAGTATTCGGCCCCCTGGAACTTTTCAACCTTTTTCCACATATCATGCTTCAAACATAAAGATACCAAATGTAAATTTTTGGTGAAGAATCAACAACAAGTGGGACACAATTGTGAAGTTGAACGAAATTTATTGGTTATTTTAAATTTGTGTGGAAATTCAAAAACTGAAAAGTGGAGCGTGCAGTTGGTCAAATTTGGTTTGAATTGGATTTATATCAAAACAATTTGCTCATATGTAATTGAAGCTCTTCCTCCCTGCTCCCTTTCCAGAGTTTCCTTTTTTACAGTTCACACACTTTGTGAAGAATAAGGAGATTAATGACCAATGATAAAACGTCTGTAAGCAGGAAAAGACATGTACAGACTGCTAGGAGGCACAGACATTGACAATTTTCCATAGTAAAATATATTACACAATATATAAATATTATATGATTTATGCAAAAGCGTTATAATAGGTATCATTTTATAAGTTTTGAGAGGTGTTCTAATAGGATTTAGTATTGCAATGTGACAAATTTAAGTTTTCTGTCATGCTGCCACCAATTACATGACTTTATCCTGACTTATGTCATGCATACTATTGTACTGATATTGAAATCCCAGATTATCCCCTATTTACATGTAAACATCTTCAGTTAACAGCCAAGCATTTTTGTGTTTGTCCTCATTCAAAAAATATGGCTTAGCTAAACTTAGATAATGTCCTGAAAAACACCTATAATTTTGAAGAGTGTCTAATCATATTTAAATTGGCCATTATAATTTTTTTTATTAGCTATGTCAATTACTGTAAAAACATTGCGGGTAGATAGTGTTAGCCTCAGGCAGTTCGAAGTAAGGTTACATTCTAAAAATAAGTACTAGTGTGCAATGTGTCTTTCGTATTAGATAATATATGTAATGAAACATCCACTAAATTCTAATACCTTGAGGGAAATATGGATGGGATTAATATAAGTCATAATTTGTTTCTGCGGGATAATGCATCATGATGTCTCATGGTTTACAGGTTATATAGGATAATACCATTTTTATTCAAAATATTTAAGTGGTACTGTCAAATCCCTTTTGTACAAGACAAGTAAACCACTATGGTTACAACAATTCTTTATTTTAGGCCTCCTTCACACATCATGTGTTTCCAGCACATGTAGTATCCGTTTTTTTCACGAATATTACCCGTACCCATTATAACTAATGCTGCTATGCACTTGTCCGTGTTCTTACACAAACTGTGTGCCTGTGCAAAACACATGGAGACGTATGTTTTTTTCTGACAGCATGAATGACAAGCGCCAATGCAAGTCTATGGGTCAGTGAAAAACACGTATAACACGCAGATGGAATCTGTGTGTCGTCTGTGTGCTGTCCATGTTTAACACTGCAAAGTGTAAGAGAAGCTTTCTAAATTATTTTTTTTATTATCCATTCTGGAAAAACAGGGATGATCACACTGATGGTAAAAATGGACACACAGATGACACACTGATAAAACACTGATAACACACTGATCAAAAACTGGCGTCACTGGTACCGTTTTTTTCATGTAAATGTTTTATCCTGTCTCTTGAACATTTTTGAACTACAATTAAAACCGAAGCATAAGCATGCAAACTGAAGGACTTAGGAATAGTAGAGTTGTGGATGTAACAATATTTTTGCCATATAACAATCCCTACCAAACTAACATCAGAAGCACAAAGAGGCAAATATAATCTAGGAAGGGCTGAATAGAAAATTCAAGTGCTTTATTAAAGAAATTGTCTCATCTTCTTAACTGGATAAAATGGGAAAGTGCTTGTAAAAGCAAACAACTTTGCAATTTACCTGTTATTAAAAATCCTATTCATTCTCAAAAATGGAGGGATTTTTAAAGTGCACTTATTGGCTCAATAGTGCAAAACCATGCCACAGGTACACACTTTGGATAAACAGGAGCGCACTGCCTCCATCAATCACGAGGCTAGGAGGATATGGAGCGATGTACTTCAGAAAACACAACTTGAGAAGACATTTTTATCTTATCCAGCGTGTTTTTTTCTCTTAGGCCGGCGTCACACACAACGTAGAAAAATACAGACCATATTGTACGGCCGTAATACGCATAAATGGTCCCTAAATGGTGATCCGTATGTCAGCCGTTGTCAGGGTGTGGCCGCGTATTTTTCTCATGTTAGCATCCGTATGTAATCTGTATGGCATCCGTGTGCCAAGAATTTCTCGCAGGCTTGCAAAATGGACATATAATGGAGCCCTATGACAGGTTTTCAAACACAAACCAAAGAATAGATATATACACATACAATGCATATATATATATATATATTC
Organism: Dendrobates tinctorius; assembly: GCF_039654945.1. NCBI lineage: Eukaryota > Metazoa > Chordata > Amphibia > Anura > Dendrobatidae > Dendrobates > Dendrobates tinctorius. The sequence continues at coordinate 11,948,272 of NW_027361775.1, read as the reverse complement.
TATGTGTATATATCTATTCTTCCATTTCTTTATTAAACCTGTCATTTACTGTATCTCACACTGAATTGCCGGCTTTTCTAAAGGACACCGGGTGCGTATTTCTAGCAAGTCTCACATCTGGTCCGTGTGTAATGCATTTTTTTTGCGCACCCATAGACTTGCATTGGCTTACTACGGTCATAGTACGCTGATAATCGCAGCATGCTGCGATTGGCTCGGCCCATAAGAAATACGCTGATGGGAACTACCCCATAGAGAATCATTGGTCCATGTGCAATGTGTTTTTTTAACGCCTCTCACTCGTCCGTATTTCTCTCTAGTGTGGCGCCGGCCTTAGATTAAATGTTTATTCCCATATTTTACAACTATGACAATTCCACAGAAAATGCCATAAACATACAGGATGTCAAAAAAGTGAGTCTACTCCTCACATCTTTGTAAATATCTTATTATATGTTTTTGTGGGGCAACAATGAAGATTTGGCACTTAGATACAATGTAAAATAGTGTAGCAGTGTAAATTTGGCATGCTTCTAAATAATTCAACACACAGCCATTAATATTTAGACCACTGATAACAAAAGTGAGTACACCACTAAGTGAAAATGGCCAAATTATGCCCAATGTGTCAATATTTTGTGTGGCCATAGTTTCAAGCACTGACTTAATTCTTATGGGCATGCAGTTACCTAGAACTTTGCAAGTTGCCACTGGAATCCTCTTCCACTCCTCCATGATGGCTTCATGGAGCTGGTGGATATTAGAGATCTTGGGCTCTTCCACCTTCCATTTCAGGATGCTCCACAGATGATCAATAGGGTTTACATCTGGAGACATGTTTGACCAGTCCAGCACCTTTACCCTCAGTTTATTTAGCAAGACATTGGTAGTCTTGGAGGTGTGTTTAGGGTTACTAGCATGTTGGAATACTGTCCTGCAGCCCAGTTTCCAAAGGGAGTGCATCATGCTCTGCTTCAGTGGATCACATTACATGTTGGCAATAAGAGTTCTCTCAATGAACTATAGCTCCTCATAGGCGGCAGCACTCATGCAGCCCCAAGCCATGACAATCCAACCACCATGCTTGACTGTAGGCAAGACACAGTTGTCTTTGTACTCCTCACCTTTTTGCCATCACACATGCTTGACACCATCTGAGCCAAATAAGTTTATCTTGGTCTCTTCAGACCTCAGGACATGGTTTCAGTAATCCATGTTCTTAGTCTGCTTGTCTTCAGCAAAGTGTTTGTCGGCTTTCTTATGCATAATCTTTAGAAGAGGCATCCTTCTGGGATGACAGCCATGGAGACCAATTTGATGCATTTTAAGTTGTATGGTCTGAGCACTGAAAGACTGACCCCCCACCCCTTTAACTTCTGAGGCAATGGTGGTAGCATTCACATGTGTATTTTGAAAAGATAACTTCTAGATATGATGCTGAGCATGTGCACTTAACTATGCCATGAGGTGCCATGTTGAACTTCCAGTGACCAGTATGAGAGGGTGAGAGCAATTACATACCTGTTCACTATTCACACCTGAGACATTATAAGATTAATGAGTCACATGACACTGGGGAGGGAAAATGGCTAATTGTGCACAAATTGGCAATTTTCACTTAAGGGCACACTCACTTTTGTTGATAGTTGTTTAGACATTAATGGCTTTGTGTTTAGTTATTTAGAGTGCACACCAAATTTACACTGTTATACAAGCTGTACACTGACTACTTTAAATTGTATTAAAGTGCCATATTCTCACTGTCATTCCATGAAAAGATATAATAAAATATTTACAAATATATGAGGAGTGGACTCACTTTTGTGACATACTGTAAGATGTGCGTCCGAAACCTGGGATGATGCCCATCATGTTCTGCTGTTAATAGATAGATGGCTTTACATGACTCTCTTCATTTCTTTGAAAGCATCGAATGATCAGGTCCCTCATTCTTGATGCAATAAGATGAATAACAAAAATTTATGGCATATCCTGTCATATGCCATGAGTTTAAAAACTGGGAAAAACCATTTTAATTAGCTATTGAGCGAAAGAAAATACACAGTTATGTAGCAAAATACCACTTGTGATATATTTTTTAGCTAGTATAAAAGCAAACTAGATTTATATTTACAAATTTTAATGTAGCTTGAGAGGATATCTGTATCTTTATCTGTAAGATAATGTAAGGAACAGCAATTCCATATAGCTGCATTCTACATTGATTAAATATGCAACTGTGTGAAATCATTACTTTAATGGACTATTTAGATATATTTACAATCAATAGTTATCAACAAAATAAGATTTTATGAGCATATTAATCAGTCAGCATAGTAGTTGTGGAAAATAGGAAACTAATTTACTTGTATGATATCACAGTATATTGACTGGTTGCATAGATAAACAATCAGTGATGTAATTGCATAAGACAATCATTAAGTTGATGAATATGAGAGCTTTTCTAGAGAAAAAAAATTGCAGCTAGCCAACAGTAAAAATTAAGTAAGGACTGAGAAAAAAAAAACAAAATTAAACAAGAGCTGTAAATGTAAAGTGTTGTGCAAAAGTTTTAGGCCGGTGTGGAAATAATGTTGCAAAGTAAGAATGCTCTGAAAATAAAAGTGTTGATATTTTATTTTAACCCCTTTGTGACAGAGCCAATTTGGTACCAAGCCAATTTTTACTATTCTGACCACTGTCACGTAATGAAGCTATAGCTTTGGAATGCTTCAATGTATCCCACTGATTCTGAGACTTTTTGTAGCATATTGCACTTCATGTTATTGGTAAAATTTCTTTGACATAACTTGCATTCATTTATGAAAAAAAGGAAATTTTGAAAATTTTGTAATTTTCAAACTTTTAATTTTTGTGCCCTTAAATCAGAGAGTGGTACATTTCCCACATGTCAACTTTACATTAGCACAATTTTGGAAACTTATTTTTTTTTGTTAGGACATTATATGGGTAAAACGTTGACCAGCGATTTCTCATTTTTCCAACAAAATTTACAGAACCATTTATTTATTTGTTTGGGGGGGTCAATATGACAGAAAATACCCAAAAGTGACACCATTCTAATATCTGCACCCCTCAAGGTGAGCAAAACCACATTCAATAAGTTTATTAACTCTTAAAGTACTTCACTAGAGCTAAAACAATGTGGAAGGAAAAAATGAACATTTTACTTTTTTTTACAAAAAAATTACTTTGGAGCCAAACATTTTTATTTTCACAATGGTAACCGGAGAAAATGGACCACAAAATTTGCTGTTCAATTTGTCTTGAGTACACCATTACCCTGTATGTGGGGAAAAGCCACTGTTTGGGGGCATGGCAGAGCTCAGAAGGGAAGGAGCACTGTTTGTTTTTTTGATTGCAAAATTGGCTGAAATCAATGGTGGGCGCCATATCGCATTTGGAGGCCCCCTGTTGTACCTAAACAGTGGAACCCACACAATTTACCCCTAAGACAACCCAAACCGCAACACACCCCTAACCCTAATCCCAACCCAAACATAATCCCAACCATAACACAACCACAACCCTAACTCCACCACAACCTTAACCCAAACACAACCCTAAACCCAACCCTGGCCCAAATACTAACCTTAGCCCCAACCCTAACCCAAGCCCCAACCCTAGCCCAACCCTAACTCTAGCTCTAACCCTAGCCCCAACCCTAATCCTAGCCCCAACCCTAACCCTAGCCCCAACCCTAACCCTAGACCTAACCTAACCCAAGCTCTAACACTAACCCTAATGGAAAAATGGAAATAGATACATTTTTTATTATTTTTACCTAACTAGGGGGTGATAAAGGGGGTTTGATTTATTTTTTTTATTTTGATCACTGTGATAGAGTCTATAACAGTGATCAAAATGAACCAATAGGAAAAATCTTCTATAGTTGCTGGGTGCCAGCTAGCAGATCACTGCGGGTGCACTGATCATGCGTCAGCCATTTTCTTCCCAAAAGAACGCGACGAGGGTCAAAAGACAGAGCCGGAGAGACTGCGGGACATCAGAGGTAGCGGGGGGACTCGGGGGACCCCATTTTCTCTCCTCTGATGTGATAGATGACATCAGAGGAGAGAGAAAAATGGGATACCGGACTCGCCGGTATTTGGTGAAAAACCGACTCGAATCATGTTCTCCAGGGTCTCAGCTACCCACGGAAGCTAAAACCCTGGAGATTTTCTGATGCTGGGGGATGCTAAACACTTATTTCTCAATTTTTAAAAAGCAGCACTGAGGAATAAGTACCTTTAACTGCTAACGTTTAAAGGCATATCAGCGTTCGTTAAGGGGTTAAACAATTATCAAAATGAAAATTAGCTACCCTTTGCTTTCAAAACAGCATTAATTCTTCTAGATACACTTGCACACAGTTTTCTAAGCAACACTCATGGATTTCTGCGGATCAGGGAGTATATTGGTTGTTTGTTATTTTAATATTTTTTACAGATGACACTGGCTTCGGGGATCAAAGTGACAAGTGATGGTGAGCATGTACTCTATGTTATATGTACTGTATGTCTATATGTATGTATTGCATGACTGTATGAATGTATTGTATGTAGTATGTAGTATGTAGTATGTATGTTGTATGTATGTTGTATATATGTAGCATGTTGTATGTATGTTGTATGTATGTAGTATGTATGTAGTATGTAGTATGTATGTATGTATGTTGTATGAATGTAATATATACAGTTGTGGCCAAAAGTATTGACACCCCTGCAATTCTGTCAGATAATACTCAGTTTCTTCCTGAAAATGATTGCAAACACAAATTCTTTGGTATTATTATCTTTGTTTAATTTGTCTTAAATGAAAAAACACAAAAGAGAATGAAGCAAAAAGCAAAACATTAATCATTTTACCCAAAACTCCAAAAATGGGCCAGACAAACGTATTGTCACCCTCAGGCTAATACTTGGTTGCACAACCTTTAGCCAAAATAACTGCGACCAACCGCTTCCGGTAACCATCAATGAGTTTCTTACAATGCTCTGCTGGAATTTTAGACCATTCTTCTTTGGCAAACTGCTCCAGGTCCCTGATATTTGAAGGGTGCCTTCTCCAAACTGCCATTTTTAGATCTCTCCACAGGTGTTCTATGGGATTCAGGTCTGGACTCATTGCTGGCCACTTTAGAAGTCTGCAGTGCTTTCTCTCAAACCATTTTCTAGTGCTTTTTGAAGTGTGTTTTGGGTCATTGTCCTGCTGGAAGACCCATGACCTCTGAGGGAGACCCAGCTTTCTCACACTGGGCCCTACATTATGCTGCAAAATTTGTTGGTAGTCTTCTGACTTCAAAATGCCATGCACACGGTCAAGCAGTCCAGCGCCAGAGGCAGCAAAGCAACCCCAAAACATCAGGGAACCTCCGCCATGTTTGACTGTAGGGACCATGTTCTTTTCTTTGAATGCCTCTTTTTTCTCCTGTAAATTCTATGTTGATGCCTTTGCCCAAAAAGCTCTACTTTTGTCTCATCTGACCAGAGAACATTCTTCCAAAACATTTTAGGCTTTTTCAGGTAAGTTTTGGCAAACTCCAGCCTGGCTTTTTTATGCCTCGGGGTAAGAAGTGGGGTCTTTCTGGGTCTCCTACCATACAGTCCCTTTTCATTCAGATGCTGACGGATAGTACGGGTTGACACTGTTGTACCCTTGGACTGCAGGGCAGCATGAACTTGTTTGGATGTTAGTTGAGGTTCTTTATCCAACATCCACACAATCTTGCATTGAAATCAATTATTCTTTTCCGTCCACATCTAGGGAGGTTAGCCACAGTGCCATGGGCTTTAAACTTCTTGATGACACTGCGCACGGTAGACACAGGAACATTCAGGTCTTTGGAGATGGACTTGGAGTCTTGAGAATGCTCATGCTTCCTCATAATTTGGTTTCTCAAGTCTTCAGACAATTCTTTGGTCTTCTTTCTTTTCTCCATGCTCAATGTGGTACACACAAGGACACACAGCAGAGGTTGAGTCAACTTTAATCCATGTCAACTGGCTGCAAGTGTGATTTAGTTATTGCCAACACCTGTTAGGTGCCACAGTTAAGTTACAGGTGCTGTTAATTGCACAAATTAGAGAAGCATCACATGATTTTTCGAACACAGCCAATACTTTGGTCCACCCTCTTTCTTATGTTTGGTGTGGAATTATATCCGATTTGGCTTTAGGACAATTCTTTTTGTGTCTTTTCATTTAACACAAATTAAATGAAGATAATAATACCAAAGAATTTGTGTTTGCAATCATTTTCAGGAAGAAACTGAGTATTATCTGACAGAATTGCAGGGGTGTCAATACTTTTGGCCACAACTGTATGTAGTATGTATGTATTATGTAGTATGTATGTATGTTGTATGAATGGAGTATATATGTAGTATGTATGTATGTTGTATGAATGTAGTATATATGTAGTATGCATGTAGTATGTATGTATGTATGTATGTATGTATGAATGTAGTATATATGTAGTATGTATGTATTATGTAGTATGTATGCATGTTGTATGAAAGTAGTATATATGTAGTATGTATGTATGTTGTATGAATGTAGTATATATGTAGTATGTATGTAGTATGTATGTATGTATGTTGTATGAATGTAGTAAATATGTAGTATGTATGTATTATGTAGTATGTATGTATGTTGTATGAATGTAGTATATATGTAGTATGTATGTATTATGTATGTATGTTGTGTGAATGTAGTATATATGAAGTATGTGTGTAGTATGTAGTATGTATGTATGTTGTATATGTAGTATGTAAGTAGTATGTATGTAGTATGTATGTTTTTTTTTTACATTCAACACATTAGCCGGATGATGGGACTACTACTGTCCCATCATTCGGCTAATGTGTTGAATGTAAAAAAAAAAAACATACATATTACATACATACTACTTACATACTACATATACAACATACATACATACTACATACTACACACATACTTCATATATACTACATTCATACAACATACATACATAATACATACATACTACATCATCATTGACTAATGTGTCAATCACTGTCATTGTAGCAGGAATAGCCCGTTGGGACTTGTAGTCCCATCGGACGATGCCTGCATACACACAACCCCTGGCAGGCCCGCACTGACCCCCGGCAGGCCCACACAGACCCCCGGCAGCCTGCACAGACCCCCGGCAGGCCTGCACAGAGCCCCGGCAGCCCACACAGACCCCCGGCAGGCCTGTACAGACCCCCGGCAGGCCCGCACAGACCCCCGGCAGCCCGCACAGACCCCTGGCAGGCCCGCACAGACCCCCGGCAGGCCCGCACAGACCCCCGGCAGCCTGCACAGACCCCCGGCAGGCCCGCACAGACCCCCGGCAGCTTGCACAGACCCCCGGCAGGCCCGCACAGACCGCGCATCATGATGACATCATTTCAGCAGCCAATCACAGCCATGCCATTAGTTAACATGGCTAAGACAACTGGCTCATTGCATTATGGGAACTTCCGATTCTGGTATTCGATATTGTAAAAATATCGGAACTCAGTATCGGAACACCGATACAGCGAATATCGGCTGATACCCGATATTTGCAGGATCGGAATGCTCAACACTATTCATACATGTTTAGTAGAGATTATAAAATCTTTTGAATTTTGAAATCTACATATATGGCAATTTTTTTTCCAAAAAATCAATTTATATAAAATATAAAAACAACAATAATCACTTGCTTGGTATTATTAATTTATCCTATATCTGACTATATTCCTACAAATCTTTGGCTTTAACTTCACTACTTACATTTTAATTGCTAAATTAAAATGTAATCTTTATTAGATATTTTCTAAAGCATACGAGCAAATGATAAACATTTTTTATATAGATACAAAAATATACTAAGGACATTTGTCAAGACAAATGTATCTTCTTAACTCTGATTCTTTCCATGTATCAAATAGACAGGAAGAGCAAACAGACTGTAGTAGAAATTAATCCTCATGGGCTCCTACACCAATCTCCCACTATATGGTTAATCTATCTCCTATATCTAGTCAATGTCATATTAACTACAATTATAAATTGCACTTTTGTAGCTAAATATTGTACTCATATATTGCACATCTCCAAGCCAATCATCTAAACATCCAACAGCAAAAATAGTTATGTAAAAATGCTACCAGAATTCAAATAATACCTCAAGTATAACAATAAGTACTTGTATATGACATCTCTATATTGCACATCTAAAAATATATACACATATATTTTCTGATCTAAATAGTGACATTATTCACAAATAGATTCTGTTGCAACTCAAAATATGAAAAAATGAAGAATAGAAAAAAACCCTGTGGGGGGCCACAATTATTAGTTTGATAATCTACATTTCCAAACCAGGCAACCATCTGGCACCCACTTTAAAGGTAAACTTGTCATGTTAAATAATGCTATTAACCTGCAGATATGGAGTTGAAGTGCTGCAATCTTTCATGAATAAGATAAGATGGTCAGGTATAGCAATGACAATTCCCACATATTCTCCACCCATTATGTAGAAACTTGCCAGAACTGGTGTCAGAAGTTGCTCAATTTTTGCACAATTTCTGAGCTGTGCAAAAATGCTGTAGCCATTTAAGGTGTTTGATGGCAACATTTTGGTATAACACCTTCATGAATTGAGCTCTTAATCCTTTAGTCTATCCTTGATCACTGGTTATTGATCCTCTCAACGTAAAATTCTAAGAGGATATACCTTAATCAGTTGGCAGAAGTAAGAAGCCATTGGAGCCATACAAGTCTGAGCATAGGCTACAGGAGAGTAGTCCATGATGACGTACTGTCATTTTGTTTGCCCTTTGTGCTGTGTGATCAATGTTACTGCCTCAGCAATCATGGAAATGCTTGGCCATACAACCAGCAAGAACAACAGAAGTATGTGCCCCCTTGGAAAAGGAGACTGGGGACACAGATCAAGGTGAAACAAAGGAGCTCAGCCAACTAACAGAATTACAGAAGGGTGTAAAGATCAAGAATAAGACCAATCTGGAAAAGTACAAAGGCCAGAACCCAACTGGAGCCCCTGCTAAACAAAGGCTAACAGCACTCGCTGTAAGACGAGGGAGATACACTAGAGAAGCTGAGGCCAAGAAGATAAATGCCCTGTTCTCCAAAGAACCATCCAAGATGTACTCCTGACTGCAGAGTAACAGCACAAAGGCAGCAACTCCATCAATAGCAGAGACTGAGCAATGCTGGAGGAATATATGGGAGAAGGAAAAATCACACAACACCAGGGCAATGTGGCTGCAAGATCTGTGAATGAAACATAGCAACCACCTAGAGCAAGAACCAGTCACCATTACAGAAGCAGACATCCAACAGTGGGACAAGAATATGAAGAGCTGGACAGCACCTGGCCCAGACATGAGCCACACTTACTGGCTGAAGAAATTAACAGTGGTAGATGAATGCTTGGCAAAGCAGATGAACCAACTGCTAGAAGAAGGCCACCACCCAGCTTCACTAACACAAGGACAAACAATGCTGATCATGCAGGATCCTCACAAAGGAATAGTTCCATCCAACTACCACACAATTACTTGTCTTACAACAACATGTAAACTCCTGTCAGGTATCATAGCCACCAAGCTCTACAGAACCATATGAACCAGTACATGAAACCAGCTCAGAAAGTTACTGGGACCAACACCAGATGCTCTAAGCACCAGCTCCTAGTAGATAGAGCAGTTGCTCAAGACACAAGATCCAGACAGACCAATCTCAGCACAGTCTAGATTGACTACAGGAAAGCCTGTGACTCAATGCCACACACATGGAACTGTGAATGTTTGGCTCTCTACAATGTAAACAGGGATTTAAGAACCTTCCACAGAAACTCAATGGGGCTATGGAGAGCAACATTGGAAGTCAACTCAAAACAAGTAGCACAAGTGACCATAAGATGCAGCATATACCAAGGTGATGCACTGTCCCCATTGCTGTTCTGCATAGGCTTGAACCCCCTCAGTCTGATAATCACAGAGTCTGGCAATGGATACAAGTTCAAGAGTGGAAGCACCATCAGCCACCTCCTCTACATGGATGACATCAAGCCACATATGAAAATCAAACGAGACATCAATTCACAGAACAACCTGACAAGGATCTACATTGAAGGCATTGTGATGTTCTTCAGACTGGAGAAGTGAGGCCGGTTGGTAATAAAGAGAGACAAGGTAGTCAAGACTGATGGAGTGGAATTACCAGCAGGGCACATAACAGATGTACATACATGCTGCAAGTACCTCGGCATCCCACAGGGAAATGGTAATCATGATGAGGCAAGGAAAGCAGCAACATCCAAATACCATCAAAGGGTAAGACAGGTCCTGAAGAGCCAGCTCAATTGGAAGAATAAAATCAGCACCATCAATACGTATACCCTGCCAGTTATCAGATACCCAGCTTGCCAGTAGTGTGCTGGCCAAAAGAAGAGATGGATGCTGCAGATTTGAAGACACAAAACCTCCTCACAATACATTTAGGTCTCCACACTAAGTCTAGCACACAGATTGTATACCAACAGAAAGGAGGGTGGTCGAGGCTTGATAAGCCTCCAAGCCACCATAACGGATGAAACAAGGAATATCCAGGAATACATTAGAAAAATGGCACCAAAAGAAGACATGCTGAAAGTATAAGGCAGCAGCAACAACAGATCTGGAAGGAAGAACAGGAACATGAATCTCCATGGCAAGACTAGCCGCTGCATGGGATGTACCATAGACAGAAAATGGAGGTGGCTGCCATTGAGAAATCCTGGAGAAAGCTGGACTCCGAGACAGCACAGAGGCACTAATCATAGCAGCACAAGAGAAAGCACTAAGTACCAGATTCATAGAAGCAGGAATCTACCACACAAGACAAGACCCAAGGTGAAGACTATGCAAAGAAACCTCAGAATCAGTCCAATACATAGTAGCAGGATGCAAAATGCAAGCAGGAACAGTATATACTGAACACCACAACCAAGTAGCGGGAATTGTACTGTATGCAGGAAGATCTGTGCAGCATATGGGCTAAGTCCCCTTAAATCCAGGTGGGAGACCCCAGAGAAAGTGGTGGAGATACTAAAGGCTAAAATCATGTGAGACTTCAAGATCCAGATAGATAAGCAGGTGTTGGCTAACTAACCTGACACTGTGATAATAGAGAAGGATCAGAAGACAGCAATGATAATAGATGTGGCAGTTCCAAATGACAGCAACATCAGAAAGAAGGAATATGAGAAGCTGGAGATATATCAGGGCCTCAAAGGAGAACTGTCGAAGATGTGGAAGATGAAAACAATAGTGATTCTAGTGGTGATAGGAGTCCTTGGAGCAGTGACCCCTAAGTTGTGAAAATGGCTAAAACAGATCCCAGGAGAAAGATCTGTCCAGAAAAGCACTATATATATATATATATATATATATATATATATATATATATATATATATATACAGTTAGGTCCATATATATTTGGACAGAGACAACATTTTTCTAATTTTGGTTCTAGACATTACTACAATGATTTTTAAACAAAACAATTCAGATGCAGTTGAAGTTCAGACTTTCAGCTTTCATTTGAGGATATCCACATTAACATTTTATGAAGGGTTTAGGAGTTTCAGCTCCTTAACATGTGCCACCCTGTTTTTAAAGGGACCAAAAGTAATTGGACAGATTAAATAATTGTAAATAAAATGTTCATTTCTAGTACTTGGTTGAAAACCCTTTGCTGGCAATGACTGCCTGAAGTCTTGAACTCATGGACATCACCAGACACTGTGTTTCCTCCTTTTTGATGCTCTGCCAGGCCTTCACTGTGGTGGTTTTCAGTTGCTGTTTGTTTGTGGGCCTTTCTGTCTGAAGTTTAGTCTTTAACAAGTGAAATGCATGCTCAATTGGGTTGAGATCAGATGACTGACTTGGCTATTCAAGAATATTCCACTTCTTTGCTTTAATAAACTCCTGGGTTGCTTTGGCTTTATGTTTTGAGTCATTGTCCATCTGTAGTATGAAACAACGACCAATCAGTTTGTCTGCATTTGGCTGGATCTGAGCACACAGTATGGCTCTGAATACCTCAGAATTCATTCAGCTGCTTCTGTCCTGTGTCACATCATCAATAAACACTAGTGACCCAATGCCACTGGCAGCCATGCATGCCGAACCCATCACACTGCCTCCGCCGTGTTTTACAGATGATGTGGTATGCTTTGGATCATGAGCTGTACCACGCCTTTGACATACTTTTCGCTTTCCATCATTCTGGTAGAGGCTGATCTTGGTTTCATGTGTCCAAAGAATGTTCTTCCAGAACTGTGCTGGCTTTTTTAGATGTTGTTTAGCAAAGTCCAGTCTAGCCTTTTTATTCTTGATGCTTATGAGTGGATGAATGGCTTGCACCATGCAGTGAACCCTCTGAATTTACTTTCATGCAGTCTTCTCTTTATAGTAGATTTGGATATTGATACACCTATCTCCTGGAGAGTGTTGTTCACTTGGTTGGCTGTTGTGAAGGGGTTTCTCTTCACCATGGAGATTATTCTGCGATCATCCACCACTGTTGTCTTCCATGGGCGCCCAGGTCTTTTTGCATTGATGAGTTCACCAGTGCTTTCTTTCTTTCTCAGGATGTACCAAACTGTAGATTTTGCCACTCCCAATGTTGTAGCAATTTCTTGGATGGGTTTTTTCTGTTTTTGTAGCTTAAGGATGGCTTGTTTCACCTGCATGGAGAGCTCCTTTGACCGCTTGTTTCCTTCACAGCAAAACCTTCCAAATGCAAGCACCACACCTCAAATCAGCTCCAGGCCTTTTATCTGCTTAATTGAGAATGACATAACGAAGGGATTGCCCACACCTGTCCAAGAAATAGCCTTGGAGTCAATTACTTTTGGTCCCTTTAAAAACAGGGTGGCACATGTTAAAGAGCTGAAACTCCTAAACCCTTCTTCCAATTTTAATGTGGATACCCTCAAATGAAAGCTGAAAGTCTGAACTTCAACTGCATCTGAAATGTTTTGTTTAAAATTCATTGTAGTAATGTCTAGAACCAAAATTAGAAAAATGTTGTCTCTGTCCAAATATATATGGACCTAACTGTATGTATATATATATATATATATATATATATATACACTGTATATACGTATGTATACGAATATATACATATATCTAGTAGTGGCCGAAAGTGTTGGCACACTGGAAGATATTGAATTTCTCACAGTAAATTATTGCATTGCACATGTTTTATTGTGCACATGTTTATTTCCCTTATGTAAATAGCTGCACTCAATTAAAGCAAAAAAATAAGAATTGCTTTATTTATTTGTACAGATATCACCAGGTGCATAAAGGTATGAAATATATTTCAGTTGCAGGCAAAGAGGGTTAACATTTCGACCAGTAACGGTCTTTCTCAAAACCTCACTTTATAGAGAAGAGTGGGAAAGCACTCAGTAAGGGGTAAGTCCCCAATTCGCACTGAGGGTTTAACAGATGTCCTGCACGTCTGGTGATATCTGTACACATAAATAAAGCAATTCTCGTTTTTTGCATTAATTGAGTGCGACTGTTTTTTCAAAAATTTTGGACTGTTATTGTTCAGCCAGCACCTCCTGCTATATGCAGAGTGCACATCATTCTTTTTAATATTTCCTTTGTGTGTAATGGAACAACACAAAAAAAACACAAGAAAGGCAAACTGGACATCAATCCACACAAAATCCCTACAATAGGCCAAGCAAAATGAAGATACTGTATATCATGACTAGAGTTGAGCGATACCGTCCGATACTTCAAAATATCGGATCGGAATGGATCGGCCAATCTTTAAAAAAAGTATCGGTATCGCCGATGCCGATACCGGAAGTCCCATTCAAGTCTATGAGACTTCCGGTATCGGAATTGGAAAAACCCTTTCCTGCCCTTGTACAGCCTCTCAGGGGTCTGTACGGGCCTTCCGGGGATCTCTGCCGGCCTGCCGGGGGGCTGTGCCGGCCTGCCGGTGGGCTGTGCGGACTGCCCGGGGTCTGTACACCCTGTGGGGGTCTGTACCGGCCTGCCGGGGGGCTGTGCCGGCCTGCCGGGGGGCTGCGCTGATGTCCGGGGGTCCGTGCAGGCATCATCCGATGGGACTACAAGTCCCATCGGGCGATGACTGCTACCATGACAGTGATTGACACATTAGCCAATGATGGGACAGTAGTAGTCCCATCATCCGGCTAATGTGTTGAATGTAAAAAAAAAAAAAAAAATACTACATACATACATACTACATGCATGCTACATACATACTACATGCTACATACATACTACATATATACTACATGCATGCTGCATACATACTACATGCTACATACATACTACATATATACTACATGCATGCTACATACATACTACATGCTACATACATACTACATATATACTACATGCATGCTACATACATACTACATATATACTACATACATACTACATATATACTACATGCATGCTACATACATACTACATATATACTACATACATACTACATATATACTACATGCATGCTACATACATACTACATATATACTACATACATACTACATGCATGCTACATACATACTACATGCTACATGCATGCTACATACATACTACATATATACTACATACATACTACATACATACTACATACATACTACATGCTACATACATACTACATACATACATACTACATACATACTACATGCATGCTACATACATACTACATGCTACATACATACCACATATATACTACATACATACTACATGCATGCTACATACATACTACATGCTACATACATACCACATATATACTACATACATACTACATGCATGCTACATACTACATATATACAGTACATACTACATATATACTACATGCATGCTACATACATACTACATGCTACATACATACTACATACATACCACATATATACTACATACATACCACATATATACTACATACATACTACATACATACTACATACAATACATTCATACAATACATACAAATACATACATAGACATACAGTACATATAACATAGAGAAACATACTTACCAATACTTGTCACATTGTTCCCCGAAGCCATTATCTTTTATGGAATAAATATTAACATAACAAACCACAAAAATACTCACCCATTATCCGAAGCAGTCCACGAGTGTGTCCCACGACAATCTTGGGTAGAGAACTGCAGCATCAGCTGATGCTGATGCTCTCTACGGGCTGCAGGAATCCAATGACGGAAGGTAGGTATCCTTCTGCACTGTATTCCTCCGCCACTTAAAAAAAAAAAGTCCCTAGTCTCACTTTATGGTAAAAGCTGTGTGGGAAATTCCCTCCTATCTCTATAATTTTCTGGACATTAGTAGATCTGTGACTTTGAAAAGCTCCAAAGGTTGCACCAACCAGAAGTTGGCATAAACATCCTATGGCTATGCCTGAAGGGAATTGTCCCAAAGGGGATTACTTGTGGGATTGTTAAATCCTGTGACTCATAGAAAACCCCAATTTCGCGCTGTAAGAACAGCAGCTGGCTGTAGTTTCAAATGCCTGTCATTGGTGGGTGGCAGCAGGACCTGTGTGAACACGGCATCCAACTTCTGGTTGGTGCAATCTTTGGAGCTTTTCAAAGTCACAGATCTAATAATGTCCAGAAAATTATAGTGATAGGAGCAGTCTTGTTTACTGATGAAGGCTAGTTGATACAGCCGAAACGTCTATATTTGTGACTGCAAATAAAAATTCTTCATCTTTGCAACGAGTTGAGTGCCAAAAATTTTTTGATTATTCTATACTGGTGTGGGAACCTTCTTTTGTGCACCAACACAGCTGTGCCACATTATACTATTGATTAGTGGTTTTTGATCACTAAACATATTTTGCTCAACCATCCTTTTTTCATTCATCATGTTGCTTCAAACAATTAACCCCTTAACAACCTCCGATATGCCTTTTAATGGCGGTAATTAAGGGTACTTAAACCACAGCGCCATTAATTAATGTCGCTGTGGAAAAAGTGTATAGCGCCCCCAGAGTCGGATTTTCTCCAGAGTCTCGGCTGCCGGGGGTTGCCGAGACCCCAGAGAACATGAATCGGGATGGTTTTTACCCACCCCGCTTTTACAATCGCCATTATTAACCGTATAATGGCGACTGCAAAAAAAGCTGTGATTTTGCATGTCATTTTATCTCTTCTCTGATGTGACCGCACATCAGAGGAAAGATAAATAAGGTCCCCGATCCCCTCCCATACCTCCTGGTGGTCCTCATGGTCCTCGGGCCCTCCTGTCTCCTCAGGTGGGCGCTGCTGTCTTGGTCCAGGAATAAAATGGCGGGCGCATGCGCAGTGCGCCCATCGAATCTGCCAGCTGGCAGATTCCATTCATTCATTACAGGTACATTTTGATCACTGTGATAAACCCTATCACAGTGACCAAAATAAAAAAATAGTAACTACCCCCCCGTTTATCACCCCCTTAGTTAGGTAAATATAATGAAATAAAGAAAATACATTTATTTTCATTTTTCCATTAGGGTTAGGGTTAGGGTTAGAATTAGGGTTAGGGTTAGAATTAGGGTTAGGGTAAGGGATAGAGTTAAGGTTGGGGTTAGAATTAGGGTTAGGGTTGTAATTAGGGTTAGAGTTGGAAGTAGGGTTACGATTAGGGTTAGGGTTGGGATGAAGGTTAGAATTAGGGTTAGGGATTAGCATTAGGGTTAGGGTTGGGATTAGGGTTAGGGTTGGGATGAGGGTTAGGGGTGTGTTGGGGTTAATGTTGGAGCTAGAATTGAGGGGTTTCCACTATTTACCAACTTTGGGGGTCCAATTTCTCCTGTTACCATTGGGAAAATAAAAAATTTGGGGGCTAAAAAATCACTTTTGTGGAAAAAAAAGATTTTTTATTTTCACATCTCAGCATTATAAATTTCTGTGAAGCACTTGGGGCTTCAAAGTGCTCACCAAACACAACATGATGCTCGCAGAACATTCCATCAAAGTCTGCATTCTAAAATGGCGCTCCTTCCCTTCTGAGCTATACCATGAGCCCAAATAGTGGTTCCCCCCACATATGGGGTATCAGCGTACTCAGGACAAATTGCACAACAACATTTGTGGTCCAAATTCTCCTGTTACCCTTGGGATAATAAAAAATTGTGGGCTAAAAAATCATTTTTGAGAAAAAAAATGATTTTTTACTCTCACAGCTCTGCGTTATAAACTTCTGTGAAGCACTTGGGGGTTCCAAGTGCTCACCACAAATCTAGATAAGCTCCTTTGCGGGTCTCGTTTCCAAAATGGTTTCACTTGTGGGGGTTTCTACTGTTTAGGCACATCAGGGGCTCTGCAAATGCAACATGATGCCCACAGAACATTTCATCAAAGTCTGCATTCCAAAATGGCTCTCCTTCCCTTCTAAGCTGTACCATGTGCCCAAACAGTGGTTCCCCCCACATATGGGGTATCTGCGTGCTCAGGATAAATTGCACAACTTTTGTGGGTCCAATTTCTCCTGTTACCCTTGAGAAAATAAAAAATAGGCTAAAAAATCATTTTTGAGGAAAAATAAATTTTTATTTTCTCGGCACTGCATTATAAACTTCTGTTAAGCACTTGGGGGTTAAAGCTTCTCACCACACATCTACAAAAGCTCCTAGGGGGGTCTAGTTTCCAAAATGGGTTCACTTGTGGGGGGTTTCTACTGTTTAGGCTCATCAAGGGTTCTGCAAACGCAACATGATGCTCGCAGGACATCCAATCTAAGTCTGCATTCCAAAATGGTACTCCTTCCCTTCTGAGCTTTCCCATGCACCCAAACAGTGGTTACCCACAAACATGGGGTGTTGTTGTACTCAGGACAAATTGCACAACGACTTTTGTGGTCCATTTCATTTGTTAGCCTTGTGAAAATAAAAAATAGTGGGTTAAAAAAATTATTTTTGATTAAAACAAATTTTTTTTATTTTCACTACTCTGCATTTTAAACTTCTGTGAAGCACTTGGGGGTTCAAAGGGCTCACCACACATCTAGATAAGTTCCTTAAGGGGTCTAGTTTCCAAAATGGTGTCACTTGTGGGGTTTTTTCACTGTTTAGGTACGTTGGGGGCTCTCCAAATGTGACATGGCATCCGATCTCAATTCCAGCCAATTCTGCAATAAAAAAAGTCAAACGGGGCTCCTTCCCTTTTGAGCTCTGCTGTGCACCCAAACAGTGGTTTAACCCCACATATGGGGTATGGGTATACTCAGGACAAATTGCATAGCAACTTTGGGGGTCTAATTTCTCCTGTTACCCTTGTAAAAATAAAAATTTGGGGTTGAAAAGTTCATTTTTATTGAAAAAAAAGATTTTTTATTTTCACGCTCTACGTTATAAACTTCTGTGAAGCACTTGGAGGTTCAAAGTGCTCACCACATATCTAGATAAGTTCCTTAAGGGGTCTAGCTTCCCAAATTGGGTCACTTGGGGGTATTCACTGTTCAGGCACATCAGGGGCTCTCCAAACGCAAAATGGCATCTGATCTCAGTTCCACCCAATTCTGCATTGAAAAAGTCAAACGGCGCTCCTTCCCTTGCGAGCTCTGCTGTGTGCCCAAAAAGAGGTTTATCCCCACATATGGGGTATCAGCATATTCAGGAGAAATTGCACAACAAATTTTGTGGTTAATTTTCTCTTTCAACTCTTGTGAAAATAAAAAAAAATGGTTCTGAAGTAAATTTTTTGCATAAAAAGTTAAATGTTAATTTTTTCCTTCCACATTGCTTCAGTTCCTGTGAAGCACGGAAAGGGTTAATAAACTTCTTGAATGTGGTTTTGAGCATCTTGAGGGGTCGTTTTTAGAATGGTGTCATTTTTGGGTATTTTCTGTCATTTACATCCCTCAAAATGACTTTAAATATGATGTGGTCCCTAAAAAATGTTTTTGTAAATTTTGTTGTAAAAATGAGAAATCGCTGGTCAATTTTAACCCTTGGAGCTTCGTAATGAAAAAAAATTTGTTTCCAAAATTGTGCTGATGCTAAGTAGACATGTGGGAAATGTTATTTAATAAGAAATTTGTTTGACATATCTCTCTGATTTAATGGCACAAAAATTTAAAGTTTGAAAATTGCAAAAATTTCAAAATTTTCGCCATATTTCCATTTTTTTTCATAAATAAACGCAAGTCATATCGAAGAAATTTTACCACAAACATGAAGCACAATATTGTAGACAGAATCAGGTAGGCAGCTTCAAAGGGAGCACCAGGCTGGCGGTGGGAGTAGATACAATGAGGATGGTCCACTGCAGCTCCGGCTGGGTACCTCAAGAAAGGATCAGACAGGATAAAAGTAACACAGACCAGTCATAAGGAGCGCAAGTTACCCAGTTCAGCTGGTATTAAAAGTCTTCATTTATTAGTTTCCACAACGTGTTTCAATAGAATGGCTCCGTCTTCCTCACGTGGCAGTTGAAAGGCATTGTGGAAACTAATAAATGAAGACTTTTAATACCAGCTGAACTGCGTCACTTGCGCTCCTTATGACCGGTCTCTGAAGTACAATATGTCACGTAAAACAATCTCAGAATCAGTAGGATCCATTAAAACGTTCCAGAGTTATAACCTCATAACAGTGGTCAGAATTGTAAAAATAGGCCTGGTCATTAAGCTGCAAAATGGCTCTGTCACTAAGGGGTTAAAAAAAGTATGTTTGTTTTGGTTTTACAATATGTCCTAGCAAGGCAGACATTATTATTAGATTCAATGAGCAGAAAAAGGTTCAAGTAGACAAGAATCTATATTTTCTGTGAAAATGAGTAAGGCTATGTTCACACGTTCAGTATTTGGTCAGTTTTTTACCTCTGTATCTGTAAGCCAAAATCAGGAGTGGAACAGTTAGAGGAAACATATAATAGAAACAAGTCACCAGTTCTGCATTTTTCAACCACTCCTCAATACTGATGTAAAATATGACTAAATACTATGTGAATGTGCCCTAAAAGGAAGACTGTAGAAAGAGTTTTTGAAGTCACTTTTGTTTGATGGTTGTTGAGATTAAGACTCTATAGAGGTCTGTCAAATTCTTCCACACCAAACTGACCTAAACTGTCTTGAGAAAGGTCAAAATGTTACCAATTTTGCCATGTGATTTTTTTTAAATAATACAATAAAGGAGGCATTTCGATAAAATCTGGTGCCTTGAAAATCCATTTTCTTAGAACACTACTGTATCTGATATGAATAAGTCATGACTGTGGGTCTTTTTATTACTGCAAACTAAGAGTATGCTAAAAACATTATTTGTATTTTTTACTCCTTCACGACCTATGACATATAAGTACATGATAGGTCATGTATCCCCTTTGGATGCAGGCTCCGGCTCTGAGCCCACATCTTTTCCAGCACATGACAGCTGATTTAATCAGCTGTCCTGTGCCAGTAACAGCTGTGGGTGGAATCGCAATCCACCCATGGGTTTTAACATGTTACATGCTGCTGTCACGCTCTGACAGTGGCTTTTAACATGATCACGCTGGAAGCACATCATACACCTCGCCCATAGGCACCTCTGTCACATCATTGCAGGGAGCTGATGGATTGGTATTCAAAATAAAAGATTAAAAAAACACATATTTGGTATCATATGTGTTTAGAAATGCCCAATCTACCAAAATATATAAAAAAAAATCTGATTGATAACAATTAAACAAAACATGACAATTACTTTTTTTGGTTGCAGCAACATTTCAATAAAGTGTGATAAAAACATTGTATCTACCTCAAAATGGTATTATTATTATTATTTATTTATAAAGCACCATTGGTTCCATGGTGATGTACATGAGAAGGGGTTACATACAAATTACAGGTATCACTTACAGTAAACAAACTAACAATCACAGACTGATATAGAGGGGAGTGTGGGCTTACATTCTACAGGATGGTGGGCAAGGAGACAGTAGGTTGGGGGTTGCAGCAGCTCCAGTGATGGTGAGATGGTAGCTCCAGTAGTAGTGAGGAGGCAGCGGGGATCATTGCAGGCTGTAAGCTTTCCTGAAGAGGTGGGTTTTCAGGTTCCAGCTCAAGGATCCGAGTGTGGTTGATAGTTGGACGTGTTGGAGCAAAGAATTCCAGAGGATGGGGCTATTCGGGAGAACTCTTCAAGGCAGTTGGGTGAGGAGCAAATGGTATAAATAAAAATGTTCGTTCAACCTGCAAAAAAATCTTTCACCCAGCTCCAGAACCCAGAAAAATGGAGCTGGTATGGGTCTTGGTAAATGGTGCCATTGTTTTTTCTTTTTACAAACTTTGATTTTTTTTCACAGCATAGCTAAAAAAGAATCTATATATGTATATATTCAATTTTTAAACATAGTTTTGGTGTGTGAGAGTTTGACTCCACAGTGTCTTTTGGGGAGAAACTGTACAAAAGCAATGTATTAAGAATCCTCACATTTTAAGATATGCTGAGCATTTATCAAACTGACAGCTTTTATCTGTACACTGTACATTTACAGAATTTGTGTTTTCTATTCCCAAATGGCTAAATTGTATTTCAGATCTAAGTATCTGGAAATTGAAGTCTTTCCATCAGTGACTGTCATTGTACAATAACTTCCATGTAACAGTATACTTATATGTAGTTGTCTTAAATTATAAATTATGTTTAATAGTTGCTACAATTATGGAGATTAGTTAAACCCTTCATTTTATGGAAATAATTGTTGTAAAACATTTAATTATTCTGTGAAGATGAAAAATATTTAGTTGTGTGACTTTTATAGCTAAACATCATGCAAAAGAGACACTTTTTCTTCCATAGTCCATATATGTAAGCATTCAAGGGTATGACCACACACACACACACACATGTATATATATATAGTGGTGTAGTGACCACTGTGTCGGCTAGGGGGCGCTGTGTGGATGTCCAAGGAGAGAGGATGAATGGCAGAGTCATGAATGACCATTATGTATCTCAAGGTGGGTGGTCTTGAGATGGAGACTGATGTGTGTATTGATCAGCAGTGATATTGCTGAGGTGTTGTTTCAATGTGTCAGGGAGAAGTCTCCAGGTAACTGGGGAGACGGGCGGTCCCAGTTACCTACAAATCCACCCAGGGGGTGTGTTTAGTGACGCTATTGCAAAGAGTGTGTGAATGGGTCAAGGGGCTGTGATGAGGTCATAGCCATGTGACTTGGTGGGCGTGGCTATGGACCATATATGGTGGCCAGGGTAGGTCACATGGGGTGAATGCTGGGATCCGGTTGGTCCAGTGTGGAAGGTCCCACTGAGATGGGGCTTCCTGACTAACAGTCTGTGAAGTGGCTGGGTGTAATAGCTGCTAGCATTGGAGAGTTCCTGGAGGGAATGGACTTCTGCAGCATGATAAAGGAACCTTGAGGTTACCTGGACGTGGGTGAGATAACTGAGGTTAGAAAGCCTGTGTATGCATAACCTGTATGACTACAGAGTAACAGAGCTGATCTCTGTCATGGTCGCTATGCTGATAAGTGAACTTTATGCTGCTGTTATGGGTTCATGCTGCTGAGTAAACTGCATGGACTGCTATGATTGTTTATGGAAAACCTGTGCCGGATCTGGTTTTTGTGGCTGCAAGCGAGTATCCTCTACCCGAATAACAGCGCTACCTTAATATATATATATATATACTGCATATATAGTGGTGAAAGTAAGTAATTGATATTCTGTTCATTTTGCACGTTTTCCCACCTACAAAGAATGGAGAGGTCTGTAATTTTTATTGTAGGTACACTTCAACGGTGAAAGTCAGAAGCTAAAAATAAATACCGGAAAATCACATTGTATTATATGCAGTATATTATATGAAATAACTTTTCAATAGCCTAACAACCAGCAAGAATTCTGACTCTCATACACCTGTTAGCTTTTATTTAAGAAGCCCTCCTACTCTGCATGCATTACCTGTATTAATTGCACTTGTTTGAACTCTTTACCTATATAAAATACACCTGTCCACTGACTCAATCAATCACAGTCTACCCTCTCTCAGAGCTTTCTAAGGACACCAGGGACAAAACTGTAGACCTGCACAAGACTGGGATGGGCTACCGGACAATAGGCAAGCAGCTTGGTGAGAAGGCAACAACTGAGGACTGTCAATCTTCCTCAGTTTAAGGCTTAATGCAAGATCTTGCCGTGCGGGGTAAGAATGATTCTGAGAAACGTCAGGAATGAGCCTAGAATTACGATGGTCAATGACCTAAAGAGAGCTGGGATCACAGTCTCAAACATTACCATTAGTAACAGTACACTGACATGGATTAAAATCCTGCAGAGCAGTGTAGGTCCCTCTAATCACTCCAAAACATGTCCAGATCCATCTGAAGTTCGCCAATGATAATCTGTATGATCCAGAGGAGGCATGGGAGAAGGTCATGTGGTCAGATGAGCCCAAAATAGAACTTTTTGAAAGCTGTTATTAATAACCTGGGAACCTTTTGGAGTATTGTTCACTTTCCCAGCTTATTAATATCAGTCCTCTGCAATCAGATTTCAATCTACTGGTTAATAAGCTTCAGCTGTAGTCTGCAACATTTTAAATAGAAAATGTGGGGTGGAGGAAAAGGGCAATGCATTTTGAACGTGACTCTGGCATTCTTTGTCACAGCTATGACAGAAATCTTTTTTTGAAATAAACACATTGGTTTTACCTGGAGCTGGACTTTCCTCTTGGTTTCTGCAGTTTCTATGACTGGTCAGGACAACACCCGAGCTCCACATACGAACTATGGCAGGTGAGCTGGCTTTTCTTTTTTGCAATACTATGGCTTTCCTCTCTCTTTTTCCATCTCATTGTTGGTGTTTGTTGTGTCGTTTGCTGGACCTACCCATGTGACACTTACAATCTACAGAACAGAGAGAGAATCCCACTAACAACAAGACCTTACACACTACAGGAGAGAGAAAGAAAGGACCCTGTTACCCATAAAAGCTTACACTCTGCATGAGATAGAGACTTACCCAGTAGCTAAGGAGTTGGAAGACACTCTGCCATACAGACTGTCCTCCATTGAGAACCAGTAATCCCAGATGGACCAGATATTGACATAAAGGGCTTGTTAGACCGCAAAATAACATTATGGGCAAGACCGCGCGCCAACAAAAAAATTGCATTAGCCTGCTGTCTGATGCTATAACAGTATAGGAAATGTTGCTAGGCATGGTTTTTTATGGGAGGCAAAATTAACCTTAAAATATTTTAATTTACGTGAAACCATAAATTTCTGTAAATTTGACTTGAACTCAATCCTCTGTGGATCCATTCACTCATCTCTTCTGTTTGTCCCATAGTCAGGCTATTGTTAAAGTTTGAACACTACTTGACTAAATTTTTCTAAAAATGTTGAAAAGAGGTTGTCATGTATATTTTTGGGCAATTAACTTAGAAACCTTTGTTCATCAGGACTGTAGTCTGTTTTTGTCTCCTATCTTATTTTACAACATTGTGCAAGAAAACTGTTGTGCTTTACAGTGAAAATTTGAATAAACTATTTATTTTATAGAATGTTCTAGCAATCTAAGTGTTATCTAAATACTCTATAAAGCTACCAGTTTATATGAATATCATTCTTCTAATGTTAAAATCTAAATCTGAGGTGGTATAATAAGATTTGATTGATTGAGAACATTGTTAATATGCATAACAAATGCTGTATATGAATTTAATCAAATTGTATATCATTAGGATTAAACCCAGAGCTAATGTAAAGGCTGAATTAGCGCATTATGGATGAATCATGATTTACAAACTCAATTTAAATCTCATATCTTTTTTTAACAAATTACAGTACACTTCTTTCCATATGCCTTTTCTTCCTACACAATGTCGCAACGCCTACAATACAGTGAAAAATACATCTGTCATGTACTACATGTTCTGCTGTACAAGACATTTGCAAGAATATATTTTCGAGTTTGCTTCTATCAGTGTGTTTCTTCTGTAGGTCTAAAATTGCCAAACTTTATATTCTAGAACCGTTCTGCAGGCTCACTTTATTATGCAATAACAAACACTGCTACTATCAAAATTTTACTATGTAGAACATTAAAGAAATACTACAAACTATAAGTAATCACTGCCTATTTAATATTATTTTAATGTGTTTCTGGACAATTTATAAATGCAGCTTGTGAATAGCATAACATCACAATCTACTGTTAAAGACATCAAGAGCAAAAGTGAATGTTATAAACTTGCTCATGATTCATGTTATTTATTGAAGAAAGACAAACATATTGTCCTGCCAGGAATCAGTAACAGATGGATGTATATTCAGCAAGGATCAAGGCACGTATTTATGATCAGACTCAACAAGCCCATTTTTTAATTGGAGGACATAAGTTAATGATTAAAAAGTGTGTCACATTGGTCAACTATCGAAATGGCCCAATTGACATGAACATCTTGTGAGAAAATTAATCAGTTTGAAGAAAATTAACACTTTTTTATAACCTTTTTTATAGTATCAACTTTAGGGGAACCTATGTGGACCTCCATGTGAAGGACTACGCATGTCCATAAGTTTAGAAGATAGCTTCCGGACTTGTGGAGTGCATGCATCTGAAACCGGGAAACACCTGGCTTCAGAGACTGCTGGAAAGAGTGGCACGAATGAGTGTTGTGCATACTCTAGATTTGCATGAGCAGTAATGATGCTGCTCATGAAAATTATGTTATTCTGCCCACAGGGGTGTGATAACATGGAAAGAGAGCTGACTAGTCTAGAGAAAGTAATGCCCCATTGACTAGTCAAAGCCCTCCTTAGCATAGCAAATGGGGCCATTATAAATATTTTTTAAACTTTGTTTCAATCAATAACCTTATACAGGGCTAATTAGGAAGGGAATTTTCTCATATATAGGTGTATGCTTGTGGGTTGGAGGACGTGAGGGACCAGACAGGTTCCCTTTAATTTCTTTTCATACTTTCTATAAACATGCCATTTACACAGTAAAAGCAGGGTCCTGCTTTCCAGAGAGGTGGAAGACAAGAAAAAATTCCTCCTTTTGGAGCTGTTTCATACTAATATCCCTTTGTTGTCTTGAAAGGGAGACTTATCATGGCAGCTCAGTGGTTAGTACTACTGCTTTGCAGTGCTGTGGTCCTAGGATCAAATCCTACCAAGAAAAAAATTTGTAAGGAGTTTGCATGTTGTGGTTGTGTGGGTTTCTCCCACACTTAAAACATATACTGATAGGGACATTACATTGCGGGCCCTAATGGAGACAGTGATTATAATGTATGCAAAGTGCTGCAGTACATAATAGTTCCCTATAAGAAATGCTTAATAATTAGTGATGAGCGAGTATACTCGTTTCTCGCGTTTCCCCTAGCAAGCTCGGGTGGTCTCCGAGTATTTTGGTGTGCTCGGAGATTTAGTTTGTGTCACCGCATCTGCATGATTTGCAGTTGCTAGACAGGTTGAATACATATGGGAGTTGCCTGTTTGTTAGGCAATCCCCTCATGTATTCAGACCATTCTGTGTCCATTAAATTCTCAATATTTCTGCATTAATGCCAATTTATTTTCTTAACATAAACCACATTTCGGAGGGTTTCAGCTTTCAAAAG
The DNA here is from genome assembly GCF_039654945.1 of Dendrobates tinctorius. NCBI lineage: Eukaryota > Metazoa > Chordata > Amphibia > Anura > Dendrobatidae > Dendrobates > Dendrobates tinctorius. The sequence goes on along the minus strand of NW_027361775.1, from coordinate 11,921,594 downwards.
AATAATTTATACAACCAATGGATGAATTTAACGTCAGGTTATAAGCTTTTATCTACATAACATGGATAAGCAACATAACTTCTGTCAGGGAGTGTACAGGTGATGATCAGATTGCTTGTATGTAGCAGAATTTCTCACTTGCTATGGGCGGTGCTCATAGCAATCAGGCAGTGACAACCATAGAGGTCTACTGGAGACCTCTGGTTGTCATGCCAAAGCCTCAGTGACCTGAAATCATGTGATGGTGTCACCAAATGGCAGGATTTCCGGTGCACTTGCCGGAAGCGCGAGGTAAATGCCGCTGTCAGTTTTTCAGAGGCATTTAATGAGTTAACAGCGCGGGTGGATCACGATTCCACCTGCGGCTGTTAGTGGAACATGTCAGCAGTTAAAAGCAGCTGACATGTGCTGGAAAAAATGTGAGCTCACCAACAGAACCCACATCAAAGGGAGAGAATCCGACATCGGTGCACATTTACGCCCCATGTCGGAAAAGGGTTAAGGATCACAATCTAAATTTCCTATCATTATGTCCGGAAAAACCCACACAAACACACAAACTCAGGGAAAACATACAATCTCCATGCAGATGCTGTAATTGGTGACATGCATTTACATCCAGTCCCCCTGAGTCAATACTTTGTGGGACCACCTTTCTTTGCAATTACTGCTGCAAGTTTTGGGGAGTATATCTCTACCAGCTTCGCACATCTAATGGCTGAAATTGTTGCCTATTCTTTGCAAATATAAAAAGTAAAAAGATGTGTCACCTAAGTACATAAAAAGAGCAGTCAAATGAGGCACCTGATAATATAACATTTAAATCAGGCCCCAACTGACCATTTAAAGTTAACTAAATACAATTAGACAACAAGGAGACATGGAAAAGGCGACTTTTGAATACAATTTTTTACACGCCTTGACCAAATCTTTGCATATAGATACGAAATGTTAACAGCCCATGGTATTGGCTACACATATATATATCATTAAAGTGAGATCATAAACATAATAAAAAATTGAGTGATCTCACCCAAAGTAGAACGAAGGACGGGAGTCTTCGGTGATCAAAACAAGACCATGTTTTCTGAACCAAAAGAAGTTGGGAGGACAATACCCTGTCAATCCCTATGGGGCTAGCAATCATCTAATCCCCAAGAACTCCCGCCCTAACAAGGGCAGTCCACAGCTAACCCTATTACAGATGCCCTGCACTTTCCCTAAAACAGGGGGGTATTTGTCCCAATGCGTTTCATCCAAGCGAATTCCTCAGGGGACTAGCTTGTCCTAAAGTGCCACAGTGCTAAAGCTGGAGAGACATGACCTACTACTCTCAATGATGTCTGCAGAGAGTGAAGGAAAACGGGCATATTTATAAACAGTACTTCCTATGTAATCATCAAGATGGATAACATATGTTGCTATAATTCAATCAGCTGTGGGACCCATTAAGCTCCCAAAATCATACCTGTTTGTAATTACCTTTTAAAAAAAGGAGAGGGAGGGGGAAGCCACCAACATAATAGTTCACAGTGTTTGTCATCAGTGTGCGTCACTTTCTACAAAGTAGGCGTGCACACAAAACAAAAACAAACTGTGCATCCAAGATGTACCACCAACAAGATGGCGGAAAATACGCCGCCCACTCCCATGTATGGAATAATCTATGGCGGGCGCGCTCACCTGTAGAATGCCGAGCGGCGCAGTAACGCCGCCCGCACCATGATGTTCAATGGCGTGCACGCTCGCTTGTCCTTAGACTGGTGTATGCCGAGCCGCGCGTTCACGCCGCCCACACCCAATGAACATCACTTCCGGCTAGAGAGAGATCCACCTCCAATAGTGGATTGCGCGTTCTCTCCGCCCATACTTCCGGGCACTGGAGCGCACGCTAGCCAGCTCGCCCACTCTCCTGAAACGCTCATGTCATATCCTGTGACGTCACATAAGCGTCTGGAGTGCATCGATTTAAGATGTAACTTCCTATAATGTCACATGAGCGTCTATAGTGTGCATCAATTCAAAGTGTCCACCCACAGAATGGCAACCATACATTGGACAAATCAGTTCCATTAATAACCATTCCTCAAATCGTAATAATCTATAAATATATATGAGAGATGGATATCACGTATGGGATAGACTATATGGGATAGAATAATGATAGATAAACAAAAAAGGTATGATAAATAACAGGGAAACTACATATAGGGACCACACAATAGCAACCAATTAATATATATGCAAATGCAAATCCTGTTATACAGGTGACCAGGGATTAGGCAAAATAGTAATAGTCAATGGGGATTGAAAAACAGACTAAAGGAAGAAATTCAAATGAAACAATTAAAGTTTATCTGGTCATTCAGGCCTCTGGGCACAACCGTGTCCAGATAAAAAATCCATTTGGCTTCTCGTTGTAGCAGCAACTGATCCCAGTTGCCTCCCCTTTTTGGTTTGAATACCTTATCAATAGCAGTGAATTTAATATGCTCGACTTGACCTCCATGAAGGCTATGAATATGACGAGAAATCGGGGTATCCCTTTTATGTAGGATATCTCCCACATGTTCCCCAATCCTTCTCCTAAACTCTCGGATTGTCTTTCCCACATATTCAATTCCACACATGCAAGTAGCCTTATAGATGACACCCTTGGTGCTACAGTTCATAAAGTGTCTGATAGAAAAATTCTTGCCAGTCACATTGCTCACAAAATTGTTACCTGTACAGATGTGCTGACAGGCCACACAATGTCCACATTTATACGAACCCACCACATCACTGTGCAGCCATGTTTTCAAACTAGGACCAGAAAAATGGCTATGCACCAGTCGATCATTCAGAGATCGTGATTTTTTGTATGTGATTGTTGGCTTATTGCCCAAATAGGCTGAAATATCAGAGTCCATTTGTAGGATTGACCAGTGTTTTTTTATGATATTTCTCTCTGGGATTGCCCCATTATCAAATGTGTTGATAAATCTAAGGGTGTCATTTTCTGGTTTCTTTACAGTAGGGTTCAACAATTCAGAACGTGCACAACTACTTGCACCTTGATAGGCCTCCTTTAGAACAATATGGGGATAGCCCCTATCAAGGAACCTATCCCTCAAGTCCCTAGCCTGTGACTCAAAAGTAGACATATTGGAACAGTTTCTTCGCACCCTGAGATATTGCCCTTTCGGGATTGCTCTCTTTAGATGTTGAGGGTGATGGCTACTCCAATGTAGTAAGGAGTTAGTTGATGTGGGTTTCCTATATGTAGATGTCAGCAGCTCCCCTCTGTCATTCTTATGAATAAGAATATCCAAGAAGGGTAAAGTTGATGCGTCAATCACATATGTAAAGAACAACCCAATATCATTGTGATTAAGTTCTGCCACAAACTTTCCAAAGCCATCTCTTGAGCCTTTCCATATGATGAAAATATCGTCTATGTACCGTGTCCATAACTCTGGGACACGGCACATAGACATCCCATCGATAGGATCATCACGGAAAACCACTGTCTCTTCCCACCAGCCAAGGAGGAGATTAGCATAAGCCGGCGCACATGGACTCCCCATGGCGGTCCCCCTTAGCTGGTGGTAGACCTTCTGGTTAAAGGTGAAAAAATTCCGTGTCAAACAGAATAGAAGAAGTTTTAAAACAAAATGGCTGTGTTCCTGATGTTGACACCCCCTCATGTTTAAATAATACTTCACCGCTTCCAAACCACAAACATGGGGAATAGACGAGTAAAGTGCCTCCACATCTATACTAGCCAAAGAGGATTTGAGGTCGATTGTAAGACCCTCTAAATGGCGGAGGAGATCTGGCGTGTCCTTAACAAAGGACTGCAAAGAAGAAACAAATAGAGATAGAATTCGATCTAGATATATCCCAGCATTTTGACAAAGACTGACCACACCCGAAACAATGGGTCTACCTTTCAAGGGATCTAATCCTTTGTGGATCTTTGGTAGACAATAAAAGGTAGCAGTCACTGGATGACTGGGAAATATAAAGTCGAATTCTGTTTTGTAAATAACCTTTTTATCCAAGGCCTCCAACAGTAATTGTCGTAGTTCTTCACGATAAATATCCATCGGATTGCTTACCAAAATCTCATAAGTATCACTGTCTGCCAAAATTGTATCACACATGTGTTGATATTGATCCACACCCAAGACAACAACATTGCCCCCCTTGTCAGAGGGTTTAATCACAATGCTCTTGTCACGTTCTAACCTGCTAATAGCTGCCATTTCCTCTCTAGAACAGTTATATTGACAATGAATCTGTTTATTTGAAAGCTCAATCAGATCCTGGGTTACCAGATTTGAAAAGATATCAATTGCTGACAGGTCACCAGTAGATGGTGGCATTCTGGTACTTTTACCCTTTAATTCAGTGAAAGGGCCAAGACCCATTGTATTGGGATTTACCTCAGAAATAGAATCTAACAATCTGACATCTGATAACATGTCTTCTGGAATACCTAAGTCTGAACTGATACGTAGATCTTGTTTGTGAAAAAACTTTTTCCACCTGACCTTCCGTAAAAAAAGATTCAAATCCTTCACTGCTCTAAAGAGGTCAAAGTCGGAGTTAGGTACGAACGAAAGGCCCTTATTCAATACTGATTTTTCATGGTCATCAATTATCCTCTTTGAAAGATTAATAATTTGAATGTTTTGAGTAGGGGAAGATACCTTAGTCAAAGGATAACCTATTTCTTTCTCTGTGACGATCTGTTCCTGAGAGCATAGACTTGATCTAAAAAATGCCCACTGGTTGTATTCTCTGATCTCTCAGGGGGGCCCCGTGTACCACGACCTCTACCACGGCCCCTATTTCTCCCTCTAACTGAACGACTTCTGCTCTCTGTTTCTGAATAGTCTGTATCAGTGGATGAGATTTCAGTATCTCTATCCAGGGGACCAGTACGTGGAGTCAGCACCAAATAGGCCTTATTATCCTTAAAATCCTGTACGTCACGCAAATATTGTTTATGCTTCCTCTCCTTTAGATGGTACTGGAAGCGTTCAATGTGTGTCTGAAGCTTAGTTTCTTTCACTGAAAAATCTGTCTCAGTGGAAAACTTTTTTGTTATCTCAATGTGTTCTTTTAATTTTTCATTAAGAGCATTTAGTGTGACTTTTTCTTCTTCAAGTAATAATTGCATGAACCGTAAGGAACTCTCAGTGGCCTCACGTTCCCATTTATGAATAAATGTTGGATTTTTGTGCCTATTACCTACTGTAGATTGATCCTTAGACCTCGTGGAACAATTTTGGCTTTCAAATAATTTTCTAAGCTTTGCACCTCCCACCAGGACGTGATCTGATCTCTATAAACCTGTTGGAGTTCCTTAAAAGCAACATTAAACGTTGGTAGATATTTCCTTTGTGTAAACGTATGCTCAGAGAAAACCTCCCTAGCCTCTGTAAGCCAATTATCGGTATTGAGACCCACTGACAAAAAACCTGCCATGTCCCCAAAAAAAGTAAATTGGACTACAAAGCAATAAGCACTCAGTCAATGATTGACATGTGCTGGATTCACCAAAAAAATAAACATAATATAAAGCAATCAGTGAAATTAAAACATAACTTTTACTAATATAAAAAGTAAAAAGATGTGTCACTTAAGTACATAAAAAGAGCAGTCAAATGAGGCACCTGATAATATAACATTTAAATCAGGCCCCAACTGACCATTTAAAGTTACCTAAATACAATTAGACAACAAGGAGACATGGAAAAGGCGACTTTTGAATACAATTTTTTACACGCCTTGACCAAATCTTTGCATATAGATACGAAATGTTAACAGCCCATGGTATTGGCTACACATATATATATCATTAAAGTGAGATCATAAACATAATAAAAAATGGAGTGATCTCACCCAAAGTAGAACGAAGGACGGGAGTCTTCGGTGATCAAAACAAGACCATGTTTTCTGAACCAAAAGAAGTTGGGAGGACAATACCCTGTCAATCCCTATGGGGCTAGCAATCATCTAATCCCCAAGAACTCCCGCCCTAACAAGGGCAGTCCACAGCTAACCCTATTACAGATGCCCTGCACTTTCCCTAAAACGGGGGGTATTTGTCCCAACGCGTTTCATCCAAGCGAATTCCTCAGGGGACTAGCTTGTCCTAAAGTGCCACAGTGCTAAAGCTGGAGAGACATGACCTACTACTCTCAATGCTGTCTGCAGAGAGTGAAGGAAAACGGGCATATTTATAAACAGTACTTCCTATGTAATCATCAAGATGGATAACATATGTTGCTATAATTCAATCAGCTGTGGGACCCATTAAGCTCCCAAAATCATACCGGTTTGTAATTACCTTTTAAAAAAAGGAGAGGGAGGGGGAAGCCACCAACATAATAGTTCACAGTGTTTGTCATCAGTGTGCGTCACTTTCTACAAAGTAGGCGTGCACACAAAACAAAAACAAACTGTGCATCCAAGATGTACCACCAACAAGATGGCGGAAAATACGCCGCCCACTCCCATGTATGGAATAATCTATGGCGGGCGCGCTCACCTGTAGAATGCCGAGCGGCGCAGTAACGCCGCCCGCACCATGATGTTCAATGGCGTGCACGCTCGCTTGTCCTTAGACTGGTGTATGCCGAGCCGCGCGTTCACGCCGCCCACACCCAATGAACATCACTTCCGGCTAGAGAGAGAGCCACCTCCAATAGTGGATTGCGCGTTCTCTCCGCCCATACTTCCGGGCACTGGAGCGCACGCTAGCCAGCGCGCCCACTCTCCTGAAACGCTCATGTCATATCCTGTGACGTCACATAAGCGTCTGGAGTGCATCGATTTAAGGTGTAACTTCCTATAATGTCACATGAGCGTCTATAGTGTGCATCAATTCAAAGTGTCCACCCACATGGGAGTGGGCGGCGTATTTTCCGCCATCTTGTTGGTGGTACATCTTGGATGCACAGTTTGTTTTTGTTTTGTGTGCACGCCTACTTTGTAGAAAGTGACGCACACTGATGACAAACACTGTGAACTATTATGTTGGTGGCTTCCCCCTCCCTCTCCTTTTTTTAAAAGGTAATTACAAACAGGTATGATTTTGGGAGCTTAATGGGTCCCACAGCTGATTGAATTATAGCAACATATGTTATCCATCTTGATGATTACATAGGAAGTACTGTTTATAAATATGCCCGTTTTCCTTCACTCTCTGCAGACAGCATTGAGAGTAGTAGGTCATGTCTCTCCAGCTTTAGCACTGTGGCACTTTAGGACAAGCTAGTCCCCTGAGGAATTCGCTTGGATGAAACGCGTTGGGACAAATACCCCCCGTTTTAGGGAAAGTGCAGGGCATCTGTAATAGGGTTAGCTGTGGACTGCCCTTGTTAGGGCGGGAGTTCTTGGGGATTAGATGATTGCTAGCCCCATAGGGATTGACAGGGTATTGTCCTCCCAACTTCTTTTGGTTCAGAAAACATGGTCTTGTTTTGATCACCGAAGACTCCCATCCTTCGTTCTACTTTGGGTGAGATCACTCCATTTTTTATTATGTTTATGATCTCACTTTAATGATATATATATGTGTAGCCAATACCATGGGCTGTTAACATTTCGTATCTATATGCAAAGATTTGGTCAAGGCGTGTAAAAAATTGTATTCAAAAGTCGCCTTTTCCATGTCTCCTTGTTGTCTAATTGTATTTAGGTAACTTTAAATGGTCAGTTGGGGCCTGATTTAAATGTTATATTATCAGGTGCCTCATTTGACTGCTCTTTTTATGTACTTAGGTGACACATCTTTTTACTTTTTATATTAGTAAAAGTTATGTTTTAATTTCACTGATTGCTTTATATTATGTTTATTTTTTTGGTGAATCCAGCACATGTCAATCATTGACTGAGTGCTTATTGCTTTGTAGTCCAATTTACTTTTTTTGGGGACATGGCAGGTTTTTTGTCAGTGGGTCTCAATACCGATAATTGGCTTACAGAGGCTAGGGAGGTTTTCTCTGAGCATATGTTTACACAAAGGAAATATCTACCAACGTTTAATGTTGCTTTTAAGTAACTCGAACAGGTTTATAGAGATCAGATCACGTCCTGGTGGGAGGTGCAAAGCTTAGAAAATTATTTGAAAGCCAAAATTGTTCCACGAGGTCTAAGGATCAATCTAACAGTAGGTAATAGGCACAAAAATCCAACATTTATTCATAAATGGGAACGTGAGGCCACTGAGAGTTCCTTACGGTTCATGCAATTATTACTTGAAGAAGAAAAAGTCACACTAAATGCTCTTAATGAAAAATTAAAAGAACACATTGAGATAATAAAAAAGTTTTCCACTGAGACAGATTTTTCAGTGAAAGAAACTAAGCTTCAGACACACATTGAACGCTTCCAGTACCATCTAAAGGAGAGGAAGCATAAACAATATTTGCGTGACGTACAGGATTTTAAGGATAATAAGGCCTATTTGGTGCTGACTCCACGTACTGGTCCCCTGGATAGAGATACTGAAATCTCATCCACTGATACAGACTATTCAGAAACAGAGAGCAGAAGTCATTCAGTTAGAGGGAGAAATAGGGGCCGTGGTAGAGGTCGTGGTACACGGGGCCCCCCTGAGAGATCAGAGAATACAACCAGTGGGCATTTTTTAGATCAAGTCTATGCTCTCAGGAACAGATCGTCACAGAGAAAGAAATAGGTTATCCTTTGACTAAGGTATCTTCCCCTACTCAAAACATTCAAATTATTAATCTTTCAGAGAGGATAATTGATGACCATGAAAAATCAGTATTGAATAAGGGCCTTTCGTTCGTACCTAACTCCGACTTTGACCTCTTTAGAGCAGTGAAGGATTTGAATCTTTTTTTACGGAAGGTCAGGTGGAAAAAGTTTTTTCACAAACAAGATCTACGTATCAGTTCAGACTTGGGTATTCCAGAAGACATGTTATCAGATGTCAGATTGTTAGATTCTATTTCTGAGGTAAATCCCAATACAATGGGTCTTGGCCCTTTCACTGAATTAAAGGGTAAAAGTACCAGAATGCCACCATCTACTGGTGACCTGTCAGCAATTGATATCTTTTCAAATCTGGTAACCCAGGATCTGATTGAGCTTTCACATAAACAGATTCATTGTCAATATAACTGTTCTAGAGAGGAAATGGCAGCTATTAGCAGGTTAGAACGTGACAAGAGCATTGTGATTAAACCCTCTGACAAGGGGGGCAATGTTGTTGTCTTGGGTGTGGATCAATATCAACACATGTGTGATACAATTTTGGCAGACAGTGATACTTATGAGATTTTGGTAAGCAATCCGATGGATATTTATCGTGAAGAACTACGACAATTACTGTTGGAGGCCTTGGATAAAAAGGTTATTTCCAAAACAGAATTTGACTTTATATTTCCCAGTCATCCAGTGACTGCTACCTTTTATTGTCTACCAAAGATCCACAAAGGATTGGATCCCTTGAAAGGTAGACCCATTGTTTCGGGTGTGGGCAGTCTTTGTCAAAATGCTGGGATATATCTAGATCGAATTCTATCTCCATTTGTTTCTTCTTTGCAGTCCTTTGTTAAGGACACGCCAGATCTCCTCCGCCGTTTAGAGGGTCTTACTATCGACCTCAAATCCTCTTTGGCTAGTATAGATGTGGAGGCACTTTACTCGTCTATTCCCCATGTTTGTGGTTTGGAAGCGGTGAATTATTATTTAAACATGAGGGGGTGTCAACATCAGGAACACAGCCTTTTTGTTTTAAAACTTCTTCGATTCTGTTTGACACGGAATTTTTTCACCTTTAACCAGAAGGTCTACCACCAGCTAAGGGGGACCGCCATGGGGAGTCCATGTGCGCCGGCTTATGCTAATCTCCTCCTTGGCTGGTGGGAAGAGACAGTGGTTTTCCGTGATGATCCTATCGATGGGATGTCTATGTGCCGTGTCCCAGAGTTATGGACACGGTACATAGATGATATTTTCATCGTATGGAAAGGCTCAAGAGATGACTTTGGAAAGTTTGTGGCAGAACTTAATCACAATGTTATTGGGTTGTTCTTTACATATGTGATTGACGCATCAACTTTACCCTTCTTGGATATTCTTATTCATAAGAATGACAGAGGGGAGCTGCTGACATCTACATATAGGAAACCCACATCAACTAACTCCTTACTACATTGGAGTAGCCATCACCCTCAACATCTAAAGAGAGCAATCCCGAAAGGGCAATATCTCAGGGTGCGAAGAAACTGTTCCAATATGTCTACTTTTGAGTCACAGGCTAGGGACTTGAGGGATAGGTTCCTTGATAGGGGCTATCCCCATATTGTTCTAAAGGAGGCCTATCAAGGTGCAAGTAGTTGTGCACGTTCTGAATTGTTGAACCCTACTGTAAAGAAACCAGAAAATGACACCCTTAGATTTATCACCACATTTGATAATGGGGCAATCCCAGTGAGAAATATCATAAAAAAACACTGGTCAATCCTACAAATGGACTCTGATATTTCAGCCTATTTGGGCAATAAGCCAACAATCACATACAAAAAATCACGATCTCTGAATGATCGACTGGTGCATAGCCATTTTTCTGGTCCTAGTTTGAAAACATGGCTGCACAGTGATGTGGTGGGTTCGTATAAATGTGGACATTGTGTGGCCTGTCAGCACATCTGTACAGGTAAAAAATTTTGTGAGCAATGTGACTGGCAAGAATTTTTCTATCAGACACTTTATGAATAGTGTTGAGCATTCCGATACCGCAAGTATCGGGTATCGGCCGATACTTGCTGTATCGGAATTCCGATACCGACTTCCGATATTTTTTCAATATCGGAATTCGGCATCGGAATCGGAAGTTCAGTTGATTGACGGCCTGACGTCATCATGATGCGCGGTGTGTGCGCATCATGATGCGCCGTCATTTTGGGCCTTCCAGGGGTCTCTGCCGGCCTGCCGGGGGGCTGTGCCGGCCTGCCGGGGGGCTGTGTGGACTGCCCGGGGTCTGTACCGGCCTGCCGGGGGGCTGTGCCGGCCTGCCGGTGGTCTGTGCACCCTGTGGGGGTCTGTACCGGCCTGCCGGGGGGCTGTGCCGGCCTGCCGGGGGGCTGTGCTGATGTCCGGGGGTCTGTGCAAGCATCGTCCGATGGGACAACAAGTCCCATCGGGCGATGCCTGCTACCATGACAGTGATTGACACATTAGCCAATGATGGGACAGTAGTAGTCCCATCATCCGGCTAATGTGTTAAATGTTAAAAAAAAAAAAAAAAAAATACTACTACATACATACTACATGCTACATACATACTACATATATACTACATACATACTACATACATGCTACATACATACTACATGCATGCTACATACATACTACATGCATGCTACATACATACTACATATATACTACATACATACTACATACATGCTACATACATGCTACATATATACTACATACATACTACATATATACTACATACATACTACATACATGCTACATACATACTACATATATACTACATACATACTACATACATGCTACATACATACTGCATGCTACATACATACTACATACATACTACATACATACTACATGCATGCTACATACATACTACATATATACTACATGCATGCTACATACATACTACATGCTACATACATACTACATATATACTACATACATACTACACACATGCTACATACATACTGCATGCTACATACATACTACATACATACTACATACATACTACATGCATGCTACATACATACTACATGCATGCTACATACATACTACATGCATGCTACATGCATGCTACATACATACTACATGCTACATACATACCACATACATACTACATACATACTACATACTACATATATACTACATGCATGCTACATACATACTACATGCTACATACATACCACATACATACTACATACATACTACATGCTACATACATACTACATATATACTACATGCATGCTACATACATACTACATGCTACATACATACCACATACATACTACATACATACTACATACATACTACATGCTACATACATACTACATATATACTACATGCATGCTACATACATACTACATGCTACATACATACCACATACATACTACATACATGCTACATATATACTACATGCATGCTACATACATACTACATATATACTACATGCATGCTACATACATACTACATGCTACATGCATGCTACATATATACTACATGCATGCTACATACATACTACATGCTACATACATACCACATACATACTACATACATACTACATACATACTACATGCTACATACATACTACATATATACTACATGCATGCTACATACATACTACATGCTACATACATACCACATACATACTACATACATACTACATACATACTACATGCTACATACATACTACATATATACTACATGCATGCTACATACATACTACATGCTACATACATACCACATACATACTATATACATGCTACATATATACTACATGCATGCTACATACATACTACATATATACTACATGCATGCTACATACATACTACATGCTACATGCATGCTACATATATACTACATGCATGCTACATACATACTACATGCTACATACATACCACATACATACTACATACATACTACATGCTACATACATTCTACATATATACTACATGCATGCTACATACATACTACATGCTACATACATACCACATACATACTACATACATACTACATACATACTACATGCTACATACATACTACATATATACTACATGCATGCTACATACATACTACATGCTACATACATACCGCATACATACTACATACATGCTACATATATACTACATGCATGCTACATACATACTACATATATACTACATGCATGCTACATACATACTACATGCTACATGCATGCTACATACATACTACATACATACTACATGCTACATACATACCACATATATACTACATACATACAATACATTCATACAATACATACATAGACATACAGTACATATAACATAGAGTAACATACTTACCAATACTTGTCACATTGTTCCCCGAAGCCATTGTCTTTTCCGGAATAAATATTAACATAACAAACCACAAAAATACTCACCCACGATCCGAAGCAGTCCACGAGTGTGTCCCACGACGATCTTGGGTAGAGAACTGCAGCATCAGATGATGCTGCCGTTCTCTACGGGCTGCAGGAATCCAATGACGGAAGGTAGGTATCCTTCCGCACTGTATTCCTCCGCCACTTAAAAAAAAAAAGTCCCTAGTCTCACTTTATGCCATTGCTGCGTGGGAATTTCCCACAGCCCCCCGAAAGGCCCGTACAGACCCCAGAGAGGCTGTACAAGGGCAGGAAAGGGTTTTTCTTATTCCGATACCGGAAGTCCCATAGACTTGAATGGGACTTCCGGTATCGGAATCGGCGATACCGATACTTTTTTTAAAGATCGGCCGATACCATCCGATACGATACTTTGAAGTATCGGACGGTATCGCTCAACTCTATTTATGAACTGTAGCACCAAGGGTGTCATCTATAAGGCTACTTGCATGTGTGGAATTGAATATGTGGGAAAGACAATCCGAGAGTTTAGGAGAAGGATTGGGGAACATGTGGGGGATATCCTACATAAAAGGGATACCCCGATTTCTCGTCATATTCATAGCCTTCATGGAGGTCAAGTCGAGCATATTAAATTCACTGCTATTGATAAGGTATTCAAACCAAAAAGGCGAGGCAACTGGGATCAGTTGCTGCTACAACGAGAAGCCAAATGGATTTTTTATCTGGACACGGTTGTGCCCAGAGGCCTGAATGACCAGATAAACTTTAATTGTTTCATTTGAATTTCTTCCTTTATTCTGTTTTTCAATCCCCATTGACTATTACTATTTTGCCTAATCCCTGGTCACCTGTATAACAGGATTTGCATTTGCATATATATTAATTGGTTGCTATTGTGTGGTCCCTATATGTAGTTTCCCTGTTATTTATCATACCTTTTTTGTTTATCTATCATTATTCTATCCCATATAGTCTATCCCATACGTGATATCCATCTCTCATTTATATTTATAGATTATTACGATTTGAGGAATGGTTAGGAACTGATTTGTCCAATGTATGGTTGCCATTCTGTGGGTGGACACTTTGAATTGATGCACACTATAGACGCTCATGTGACATTATAGGAAGTTACATCTTAAATCGATGCACTCCAGATGCTTATGTGACGTCACAGGATATGACATGAGCGTTTCAGGAGAGTGGGCGCGCTGGCTAGCGTGCACTCCAGTGCCCGGAAGTATGGGCGGAGAGAACGCGCAATCCACTATTGGAGGTGGATCTCTCTCTAGCCGGAAGTGATGTTCATTGGGTGTGGGCGGCGTGAACGTGCGGCTCGGCATACACCAGTCTAAGGACAAGCGAGCGTGCATGCCATTGAACATCATGGTGCGGGCGGCGTTACTGCGCCGCTCGGCATTCTACAGGTGAGCGCGCCCGCCATAGATTATTCCATACATGGGAGTGGGCGGCGTATTTTCCGCCATCTTGTTGGTGGTACATCTTGGATGCACAGTTTGTTTTTGTTTTGTGTGCACGCCTACTTTGTAGAAAGTGACGCACACTGATGACAAACACTGTGAACTATTATGTTGGTGGCTTCCCCCTCCCTCTCCTTTTTTTAAAAGGTAATTACAAACAGGTATGATTTTGGGAGCTTAATGGGTCCCACAGCTGATTGAATTATAGCAACATATGTTATCCATCTTGATGATTACATAGGAAGTACTGTTTATAAATATGCCGTTTTCCTTCACTCTCTGCAGACAGCATTGAGAGTAGTATGTCATGTCTCTCCAGCTTTAGCACTGTGGCACTTTAGGACAAGCTAGTCCCCTGAGGAATTCGCTTGGATGAAACGCGTTGGGACAAATACCCCCCGTTTTAGGGAAAGTGCAGGGCATCTGTAATAGGGTTAGCTGTGGACTGCCCTTGTTAGGGCGGGAGTTCTTGGGGATTAGATGATTGCTAGCCCCATAGGGATTGACAGGGTATTGTCCTCCCAACTTCTTTTGGTTCAAAAAAAATGGTCTTGTTTTGATCACCGAAGACTCCCGTCCTTCGTTCTACTTTGGGTGAGATCACTCCATTTTTTATTATGTTTATGATCTCACTTTAATGATATATATATGTGTAGCCAATACCATGGGCTGTTAACATTTCGTATCTATATGCAAAGATTTGGTCAAGGCGTGTAAAAAATTGTATTCAAAAGTCGCCTTTTCCATGTCTCCTTGTTGTCTAATTGTATTTAGGTAACTTTAAATGGTCAGTTGGGGCCTGATTTAAATGTTTTATTATCAGGTGCCTCATTTGACTGCTCTTTTTATGTACTTAGGTGACACATCTTTTTACTTTTTATATTAGTAAAAGTTATGTGTTAATTTCACTGATTGCTTTATATTATGTTTATTTTTTGGGTGAATCCAGCACATGTCAATCATTGACTGAGTGCTTATTGCTTTGTAGTCCTATTCTTTGCAAACCAGCTCTAGCTCAGTGAGATTGGACTGAGAGTATGTGTGCAAAAGAAAATTCAAGTCTTGCCATGGATTGTCAATGGAATTTGGATCTGTACTTTGACTAAAGTAGGCAATTCAAAAAAGTGAATATGATTTGATCTAAATCATTCCATTGTAGCTCTGGCAGAAAGTTTAGAGTTGTAACAGATTTTCCTACAGTAAAACCCTGTATTTAGCTTCATTCATATTCCCATGTACTCTGACCAGCTAACCAGTCCTGGATAAAGAAAAGGATCCCCACAGGCTGATGCTTCCATGACCACGTTTGATGATGAGGATTGTGTTTTCAGAGTGATGTGCAGCGTTAATTTTCCCCCAAACATAGTGTTTGCATTTAGCTCAGAAAATTCTATTTTGGTTTCATCTGACCACAGAAACTTCTTCCACATGCTGTGACTTCTACATGGATTTTTGCAGACTGTCAGTCAATGAGATTTCTTATGGTTTGCTTTCAAAAATGACTTTCTTTTTGCCACTTTTTCATAAAGGTCAGATTTGTGGAGTGTGCAACTAATAGTTGTCCTGTGGACACATTGTCCCACCTGAGCTGTGAATCTCTGAAGCTCCTCCAGAGTCACCATGGGCCTCTTGGCTGCTTTTCTAATTAGTGCTCTCCTTGCTTAGGATGTCAGTTTAGGTAAATGTCCATGTCTTGGCAGGTTTGCAGTAGTGCCATACTCCTTCCATTTTTGGATGGTAGACTGAACAGTACTCCATGAGATGTTCAGAGCTGGGGCTACTTTTTATAACGTAATCCTGCTTTACTTTTCTCCATAACTTTATTCTTGTACATTCTGGTGTGTTTCTTGGTTTTTATGGTGCTGTTTTGTACCTAGTGTTCTCAAACAAACCTTTGAGACCTTTACAGAACAGCTGTTGTTATACTGAAAATAAATTGCACACATGTGAACTCATTTACTAGTTATGTGACTTATGGAGGTAATTGGTCACTCAGAATCTTATTTAGGTGAGTCAGACTACAAAGAGCTGAATACAAATGCATGTAACAATTTTCAGATTTATATTTTTAAGACAATTAGAAAACCATGTGTCATTTCTTTTACATTTCACAAATGCTTGCTACCTTGTATTCGTATATCACATAAAATCCAAATAAATTACACTTACCGTATATACTCGTGTATAAGCCGACCCGCGTATAAGCTGCCCCCCTAATTTTGCCATAAAAAATTGGGAAAACTTATCGACTTGGGTATAAGCCGAGGGTGGTGCTGCACAAGGGTTATTGGTGGTCCAAGAAGATGCTCCATAGGTAAATACCCCCATAAAATGCTGCACAAGAGTTAATGGTGTCTCAAGTAGATGCTGCATACATAAAATCCCCCCCCATGCTGCACAAGGGTTAATGGTGGCCCAAGTAGAAGCGCCACACATAAATACCCCTCATATGCTGCAAAAGGGTTAATGGTGGCCCAAGTAGAAGCTCCATACATAAAATACCCTCATATGATGCACAGGGGTTAATGGTGGCCCAAGATGCTCCATATACAAAATACCCCCCATATGCTGCACAGGGGTTAATGGTGGCCCAAGATGCTCCATACTTAAATACCCCCCATATGCTGCTCAGGGGTTAATGGTGGCCCAAGATGCTCCATACATAAAATACCCCCCATATGATGCACAGGGGTTAATGGTGGCCCAAGATGCTCCATACATAAAATGCCCCCCATATGATGCACAGGGGTTAATGGTGGTCCAAGATGTTCGATACATAAAATACCCCCCATATGATGCACAGGGGTTAATGGTGGCCCAAGATGCTCCATACATAAAATACCCCCCATATGATGCACAGGGGTTAATGGTGGCCCAAGATGCTCCATACATAAAATACCCCCATATAATGCACAGGGGTTAATGGTGGCCCAAGATGCTACATACATAAAATACCCCCCATAAGCTGCTGCCACTGCTGCTATAAAAAAAAGAAAAAGACATACTTACCTCTCCATAGCTGGGGCCAGGTGCCAGTGTAGCCACTGGCTCAGACCCACCACACTGGCTATATTTACCGTTCCCAGTTCCATCGCTGTTTCCCGGGTCCTGTGCAGTGACGTTAGCAGAGGGCGTGCACTGACTACGTCACCGCGCCCTCCGCTAAGTCACAGCCAGAGGACCCAGAGACAGCGATGGAACGGGGAGCGGTAAGTATTGCTTTTCTCCCCGTCATACTCACCAGCCCCCTCCTGGCACCTGGTCTCTAGTCTTGAGCCCCTGCTGCTTCCAGCATGATGTCGGCGTCCTAGGCTGTTCCTGCATTCAGCGGTCATGTGGTACCACTCATTAAATATGCGGATATTCATGAGTTTAATGAGCGGTACCACGTGACCGCTGAATGCAGGAACAGCTGGGACACTGAGATCATGGGGGAAGCAGGGGGGATCCAGAGACCATGCCAGGAGGGGGGAGTATGGTCTCTGACACCCCCCACTCCCCCTCCCCTGCCAACTTCCGTAAATGACTCGTGTATAAGCCAAGAGGGGGACTTTCAGCCCCAAAAAATGGGCTGAAAATCTCGGCTTATACACGAGTATATACGGTAAGTTTGGTGATGTAACATGAAAAAATGTGGAAAAGTTCACAGGGTATGAATACTACTTCAACACACTGTAACAGAGAGAAGAGCATGAGTTTGTCATGTCTCTGTGTTCTGTACAGTGAAGACATCACAGGTGGTCTCCACCCATTAGCTCAGAGATAACTGAAAATTTAGGGACTATGCATGCACAGGGGATATTTGATACAAAAATATAGGATACAAATCATTTTATGACAAGAAATTGTTATTCCTTTGGTATAGATGCGACATATTCTTAAAATTTAAATGACAGGTAAGCTTTAATATGTACAGTATACAAGCAAATAAAGAAACCACACTAAATACCAACAAAATATTTAACCAACTGTTTCAACTAGGAATTTTTGTGGTGAGGTAATGAGGAGAAAAGGAAACATACTGTGAAACTAGTGAAGAATTCCCAAAAGCAAACATCACATATTTATCATATATGCTAATAACTGAGACAAATTGCAGTTTTTGTTCTATATGCATAGTCTTCGTCTTTATCATATTTTCTGACAGACAGCTTATAGATGACTACACATTCATCAGTAATATGTGGTAAGACAAAACAACCTGTGGGGATAACAATCCTTCTGGCATATTATAATAGCAACCTACATGTGCTTTATATCTATAAATGATTTAGAATACACTCTAAAAACATGACCGTCAGCTACACTTTGCAATGAACGCCCACACTATGTGTCAGACCCTGTAGGTAATCTTGTGAGCATTGAAAGGTTGAGGTTGCTATTGTGTTCATTCTTTTTTTTTCAAACTTCACATTTTTTTTGTAAATTACACATCATGATTCGATTCACTGCCTTGTTAAAGTCCATAATGAACATTTTAGGCTTGCCATTGTGTGGTCATCAGCCTTCATGCAATTGACTAGACTTGCATATTCTCAAATGCCATTATGCTCAACTTTCAAATGACCTTTTTTATTTCTACACTTAAAATTCTTCTTTTTGAATAAAAATGTACAAGCTGTCAGCAGCATGTTTAAGAAAATATTAAAAGTACTAGATTTGCTCACTATTGGTTAAAATTTTTTAATCTGTTTGAACAAAAAGATTTTGAGGAAACTTCCATGCACTCACGCTCAACTTTACCTTAAGGCCGGGATCACACTTGCGATTTAAACGGCCGAGTCTCGCATGGTAATACACGGCGCTGCCGCCGGGACTCAGGAGCGGGGCATGCAGCTCCATGTATTGCTATGCGGCCGCACGCCCCGCTCCTGAGTCCCGGCGGCAGCGCCGTGTATTACCATGCAAGACTCGGCCGTTTAAATCGCAAGTGTGATCCCGGCCTAGCTGTCTAAGAGGATTTTTACATCAACACATTTTAAATCTGTGTATGGCTTTAGATGAGGAATGTTGACTAATAATACAAGTCAGAATTTACAGCGCTTTATTATTTCATTTTTTTTCTTCTGTGAAAGTTTCTAGCAATCACAAAGAGGAGTTGTAACTGGCCGACTTACAGAATATTGGACTTGATTGCTTGCAATTTCAATGTCCAATTCACGTTCAATTTTTGCTTGTGCTTTAATCGCTTTGAATGTTTCAAATTCTATATTAATCAATGTAGATTTATTTTTGATAACCTGAGATTTTCTCAGGTGAATTCAAAATCACTAAGCTAAATATGTGAAAAATATCTGCCTTCCACAATGTTTAATCCATGTTTTACATACTTTTTATGGTTCGTCCAAGAAATGTCTAAAGCCTAACATGCAGTAGAGTGTATAAAAAGTGCAACATTTTGGTGTAACATTTTGGGCCAAATTTCTGGCACATAGTCTGCTATCTAATGATTTACCACTTTTTTTGGACTATAAGACACAATTTTTTCCTCCAAAAATGTGGAGGAAAATGGAGGGTGTGTCTTATAGTCCAGATGTAACAGCTCTGGCTGTTGTGGAGAGGTGGGAGATTGGCATTGGCAGAACAGCGGGTCACAGAGGCAGGAGTCGGCTGCTGCAACAAACTCTTGTGGTGCCCGCTGCTAAAGAGAAATGAATATTCATTGCATTTCAAGTCCATGGGCTTGGGGGGCAATGAATATTTATTTCTCTTTAAAAAAAAAACCTACAGGGAAAAATAGAAGTGCTAAGCCCACTTATGTTTTCTCATCTGTCAAGGATCTAATGGCTAGTTAGCCCACCACAAGCACTTGCACCTTATTGTTTTCATGTTTACCCAATTTATTTATTTAGGATTTAATAACTGGACATTTTAGTATAGGACTTCTCTTTCTGACCTTGCAACATGGTGCATAATACTTCATTTGGCATATGTGTGTATAGTACATTTATTATGACGAAATTCTGTTTTAACAACTTTTGCACAGCACTTTATTAATTAATCATGTATATGTCCATTCAATAATGTTTTTTTTACTTGATTATATTTATTTAACTGATTGGACACTGCATATATTATGTATTGATTATTTTTTGCTATATAATTTGGATTCATCTTTTATCTGTATGGTTTTGCACCGGTGGCTACTCTTGTTTTTCATCTCCACCATTTCTGTGTATTTTTTAAGAATTTTTCTTGTATTTTTATTCATGGCTAATAAAAATTATAAATTTTAACCGGGTTCAGCACTTTTATTTTTCCATGAAGGTTTTTTCCTGATTTTTTGAAGTTTGCTCCTAAGTATTTGTAGCCTCCTCCCTTGGTTCTAGGAATTATTTATTTCTTTTTAGCATCCTGGTATGATTGCCCCCATCCCTTTCCTTGTATGCATGACCCCATCAGAAACCCTTAAAAAAATAAACCATTACGCTTACCTTCCCGGCGCTCCCTTGCAGCATCTTGTTGCGATGCCAGCAGCTGCATTATACTTGTACGCAGCGCATGGCAGGGAAGTCATGCTCTGCTCACTAGCAGAGCACAGCTGCCAGAATACACACTACTCTGCATGCCGGGACTGTGTGTGCAGAGAGCAATGGGTATTAATTGCCATGCACACCAGGATAGGGATGAGTGGGCCATGCATACCAGAATAGAGATGAAGGGGGCCACACAAACAAGGATAGGGATGAGGGGGCCATGTGTATCAGGATGGGGATGAGGGGACCAAATATACCAGAATAGGGGATATTAAGCACAGAATTTACCCCATTTTTTCCTTCAATTTTTTTTCCTAACTTCCTCCTCTAAAACCTAGGCGCGTCTTATGGTCCGATGCGTCTTACTGTCAGAAAAAAATGGTAAATTAGATTGTCTGGAAGACTTCACAGTTATAAAACAATATGAGCCACTAAGCTAAAACCAACACATTTTAAGACTCTCTAGTCTAAGATTACATTTTCTAAAATGTAATTTGAAAATTCCTCGGTAATATTGTAATTTTTACATAGTTGAAACTAGTGATATTAAATTACTTCAGCTGAATGCATATTATACTAAAACAAAAAGGTAGACAATTATTAAAACATTAGAACACCAGTGTCTGATGCTTTCAAATCTATGGTAAAAACTGGAAGAAAGCACTCCATAACACAAATTCAAACTACTTCACATATTACTTCAGCCATCTCCATAGGGAAATTCTAAGAAAAATGAAAGATTGCAAAAGAATATTCCTTGTGATGCCCAGCACGAACTAAGAACACATATAAAAAAGAAATGTTGATGTGCTATTGTGGCTTACCTAAAGATTACCTGTCTCCAATTTTTGAGTATCTCAACAAATACCTCCACTTTTATCTGTTCTTGTGCAGCATTCCACATATGTGAATATTGTTCCCTGACTCCCCCTGTACAACCCTAAAGATATTATTTGAATTGCTCTCACAGTGTATTTAAATGAGGATGTTCCTTTCCAATGGGCATCATCACTGCTGCGCTCTCTGCTCCTAATCGCTGTACTCTGGCTCTGATTGATGTGGATGACGAGTCTTGTGCCATTCACACAATGCAATGTTATCTCACACCTGCGTTGTGGCATCACTTGCAATGCAGGTGCACTTTTCTCTGACTTGTTAAAGGCAAAGCAAAGGACATCACTGTGCATGCACTGGTAGACGACATTCCGGCTCCAGTGAAGGTGAACCTTCTCTAGCCTAATATGCTACTGCAAAGTCACACTATGTAGATGATGCTGGATGCATCATTCACATCAACCAGAGCCAGAGGACAGAGATTAAGAGCAGAAAAGAGGTACAAATACTGCAGCATCGCTGTCCATTGGACCAGACCATCTTCACTTACTTACACCACGGGAGTCAAGAGGCAAAATATACATTTGTTGAGTGCATTACAGGAGCAGATAAAGGTGGTGGCATTTGTTGAGACTTAAAAAGTGGTGACAGGTTCCCATTAAAGGACAATGGATATTTACAGTTCTTTCACGTATTATAATAAAATTGCCCAAAACTTAAATAGTCACTGTTATATCAATCAACTTCCAGCCACAGAATGGCTGCAGCACTACATGCCCTTTTAAAAAGCCTTCTCTCTTCCCTGCTTTTAGCAGTTGTTTTTATGCACACTGTAAGGCTGGTTTCACATTTGCATCTGTGCGCCCTGCGTTTCATGATCCGCATGCATCATGCATACCTATCTTTATCATGATGTACGCATGGAAAAACATTTGCATGCATTTTCTTGCGGACGCGCACACATACGTCGTTTTGAGGTGTGAGGTGGGGTCCGGCGAATGCAACATGTTGCATTTTTGAGGCATCAAAAATCCATCAAATATACAAAGGCATGTGCATGCAGATGAATACGTAAAAAAACGCATTACTGTCTATGAGAACGCATGCGTACGCAAGGACATGCGTACGCATGGGTTCAATACGTATGTGTTACTCAAAATACATATATAAATCACATGAGACACGCCCATTTTTGTCTGATGTCATATCAAACGCATGCGCATAAATGCAAACGCATCCAAAAAAGCATACAAACGCATACACACGCAGTGTATTTTAGGCGGATGATGCGGATAAAAACACAGTGTTTGCATGCGTTTTGACATGCGTTTGCGCATGCAGATGATATGCAAAGCTCATATACGCAAATGTGAACTTAGCCTTGATAATGTGACTCTCTGTCATTGAGCATATGCTATACAATATTTCTAGATTAAAAAACTTTACAGTCACCATATAATAGCACACAGAGTGACTATAGCTCCACAACACTGTATGCCAGTTCGTATAAATGAAACAATACAGATATTGTGCTTTTGCCATTACTTTTAATCCAGAATAAGCAGATGAATTTGTGGTTGCTGACTAGATTGCAACCATTGTAATTTACAAATGCTGAAATAAATTCACGTACAGTAATTCTTCTATTTCCGTTTCTATAGAAATAGGCTTTTGTCTAGAACATATGAAATATGGTAGGTGAAAAGGTAATGCTTTTTCAGCACCCATGCTAAATAGAGACAGTCCTAAGTCAATGCTTTTAAACAGTAAAAATATGCTTCAAAACGGTTTGGCTCCCTCCAGTTTCTTTGTGTTTTGAAAATTGGACAGTGGCTTCTTTTATTTCATAAGTGTTTCATAAAAACTTCTTTTTCCTGTAAGTCTTTGACACATTCATATTAACCATTTTGAAAAAAAAGTCATCAGACCAGCCGCCATTGAAGCGAGAATATGAACACTAGTATTCAAGAGTGAAAAGAAGAAAGTAATATGTTTTAACAGTAGATCCTTCAATGTCTCAGCAGGACAAAGTGAATCAACATGTTATACTTCACGTAGGCCTAAAAGCCATCTTCTTAAGATTTCATTTCCTTTGAAAAGACTAGGAGCTAAGGAAAAAATGTTACTGTTAAGGAACAAAATTTCTCAAGTGGGATTTAATAAAGAACAAGAAAGTGGTTATATTAGATGTTTGTAGACTAAGGGACCAGCTCTAAAAAACATATTTTAAAAGCAAGATCATGTGCTTTCATTAGGGCAATATTTACACATATGTATTTGCTACTTGATATAGTTATTTTGTTACTGTATGCCTTTCAGTATCATTAGTAATGATGGGCAAACCCTAACAGTAAAGTTGGGGATTCAGGCATGAATCCCAAACAAGGACTTCATCAGAAAGTCTGTGTTACTGTTCTGGTTCGGCTCCCCAAACACTGTGTGTTTCTCACGCTGTCATTTGCATGACAGTGGGACAAACACCGGCGGCTCTGATCGGTGGTAAGATCTTTACTACCGGTCAGAAAGCTGCAGTTCCCATGCTGTCAGATGACAGCGTGGAACTGCAGCTGTGACTGGTGGTAAAAAGTTTACCTCCAGTCACAGGCATCGGATTATGGAATTACTACCCTAATCAGCCTACATCTGCTGTCACTGATAAAAGCGAGAGTAGGTGGCATTGATGGATGTATTCATCAGCCATAGTAGGCACTATAAATAAATAAATGTAAAAAAAAATGTGGAATCACCTGTATTTTTGAAAATCAGCCAGACAAAACTGACAGCTGCAGGATGCAATCTTTAGCTGTCAGCCTTAGCAAGGCTGGTTATTAAGAATAGAACGGTCCCCACGCCATTATTTTAGTATTTAAATAAATAATTTTTATAAAACGGCATTGGATACCCCCCATTTTTGACAACCAGCCAAGCTAAAACAGACAGCTGGTATTCTTGGGCTGGAAAGGGGCCATAAATATTGGCACCCCCAGTCTAAGATGCCTCTCCATTACTAATCCAATAGTTGCATTGTAAATAAGGAATAAAGCATAAAGCCCTTTATTTGAAAGAAATTTTTTTAACTTTTTTATTTAAAAATAACAAGCACAGTTGTACTCACCTAATGCCCATTATATTGAAACCACCTGTAAAAATCAAATGTCAAAATAAAAAACAACCATATCCCTCACTTGTCCAACGTTCCATCCCACACCTTAATCCATGTGTGCAATAGTTTTCAAACTGAGCAGTGCCAAGATTTGACCATCCAGGCTGAATTCCACCACTGGAGAATGAGCTGCTGCAAGCACAGCCTCAGTGACTGGTGGTAAAGTAATCAAGGTTACCATATGTCCTTGAGGCCGTGTTCCCAGCTGGGAGAGAAAAAGTCTCATGGTGCAGCACTGAGCTCAGTGAATTCATTGCAGTTCACCATGAGAAATTCAGTGAGTTCACCAAAGTTCACAGTGAGAATTTCACTATGGTGAACTCACTGAGCTCAGTGACAAATTCAGTGCGTTTCCAGGTTGAAAACTATTTATCGCAGACATGGATTATGACATGGGGCAGTAAATTGGACAGCTTTGGGAACCAAAGCTTTCTGACTGGCGGTATTAAACTTACTGCAAGAGCATGGGAACCACAGCTCTCTGACAGGCAGTATTAATTTTACTGCTGATCAGAGGCATTGATTGTCTCACTGTGATATTGCTTTTTTTTCATTTGTGTGTTTTTTTATAGGAGACCATAGCGTCAATGGAATAGGCATTAGTATAACTGTATTTGTTATTTTTAATTAAAGAGCAAAAGTGTGTTTCAAATAAATGACTTTATTCTAGGTGTTTTTTATTTACAATATAACTATAGCTTTAATAATGGATAGTCATCTTATAGACGCTTCCTCATTACTAACCAGTGGGTTTGATGTCACCAGACAATACAAAGGTGACACAAGTACAAGTATGTACAAGTATATCAGGGGGCAATACAGACATCTCTCCAATGAACTGTTTGTACCAAGGACTGTGACAAGAACAAGGGGGCATTCTCTTCGTTTGGAGGAAAGACAATTTCTGCACCAGCATAGAAGAGGGTTGTTCACGGTAAGAGCAGTGAGGCTCTGGAATTCTGTTCCTGAGGAAGTGGTGATGGCCAACTCACTGAATGAATTTAAGAAAGGAATGGATGCTTTTCTTGTGAGTAACAGTATAGAAGGTTACGAATAACAGAATATTATAGGTAGATGGTTGACCCAGCTTAGGGGAAGGAATTTTTTTCCCTATGGAGAAAATTGGCTTCTACTCTGTGGGTTTTTTGTCTTCCCCAGGATCAACAATGCAGAACAGCTGCACTAAAAATAGGCTGAACTAGATGGACATAAGGTCTTCTTTCAGCCTTCAAAACTATGTATGTTACTATGTTACTATGACATCAACCCCACTTGCCACTGCCACAGGACAAGAGCGAAGAGATGGGCACTGCACCAGAATTTATGCATCTAATAGATGTGCTTTTTCTGGGATGTCTGCGGGCTGTTATCTTTAGGTTGGGGTGGCTAATATTCATGGCCCATCCTTATCCGCCCAAGATTACCAGCCCCCAGCTGTCTGCTTTAGCTTGCAAGGTTGTCAAAAATGGGGGGTCCCATGCTGTTTTTTTATTTTAAATTATAGTTGATAACAAGCCTTGATAAAGATGACAGCTGTGGGTTGCAGACCACAGGTATCAGTTTTGACTGTCTGGTTATCAAAACTACAGAGAAACCTATGTCATTTTTTAAATTAATTTATTTATAGCACAGGTGCTGGCTGATGAATACTCCCATCAGCTGGCACCTACTCTCACATTTATCAGTGACAGTTCATGCAGGCTGATCGGAGTAGTAGCCCCATCAGTGGATGTCTGTGATCGGAGGTAAACTGCTTATCTCCAGCCAAAGCTGCTGGCTCATGCTGTCATCTGACAGCATGGGAACCAAAGCTTTCTGACTGGCGGTATTAAACTTACTGCAAGAGCATGGGAACCACAGCTCTCTGACAGGCAGTATTAATTTTACTGCTGATCAGAGGCATTGATTGTCTCACTGTCATGCTCATGACAGTGTGGCAAACACTGGATGTTTGGTACCCAATTTATGTGAATGGAGTCCGAGTTCTGGTAATGTTCTGGTACCCTAATCTAACTTTTTTTTAACTGTTTGGCCAAACCCGCCGCACCTGAAAATCCAAGGGTTCCCCAAACTTCAGCCATATTCTTTTTTTTTACATCCATATTATTATATCTGATTTTTGCAAAATGGTAGTTTTAGGTCTCTCTCTCTTATGCATAGAAAGTATAATCTTTTATTGTTAGCGGGGTCTTTTCTCTTTCTCTCTCTCACTTGGAAAGTAAGTTCATATGGGTCAGCAGAGTCCTCTCTCCTTCCCGGCTGTAAAGTGTAAGCTCTTATGGTCAGCAGGGTGTTAGGAATCTGAGTTCTGCCATACCTATGCAGAGACCCAGGTCCTCACATTTATCTCCAGAGGCTAAGTCCTTTGTGCCAGCTTCTGAACATGCTCACAGGACGAGCTCCTATTGAAGTTCGGGAGTCAAGTGCTCAGGTCCTGCTCTGAATCCTATTGGCTCCTATTGGAGTTCTGGAGATTTCCGGCAGGTCCCATAAGCTATAAAAAACACGCATGGCTGTTCCACCATGCGCTAGTATAGTCTTACTTGCTGTATGTTTGTTGATGGATGCATGGACTGGTGAATGACTCATTTGAAACCCCCATTCCTTGGTTATTACGAATGTGTAAGTGTTTGAGTCAGAGCCAGTATTAGCGCCAGTGCGTCATTGCTCCAGCGCTCAGCAGCTAACGTCATTGTGCGCCTGCTTGGCAGCGGCGTTTCTACAGCGGCTTAGTTATCGTCGCGCTGCAGTCGCAGCATTAGGTGTGTTCTCACGTGCAATGCCCTATTCCCCAGATGTCCACGGTAGGTCTAGATGGAGTTGGTGCCGTCAGCTAGGGCCACTCCTGTGACCACATACCGCGTCTGTGTCGCTGAGCTCCTGTGACATTTAAACAGACTCAGCGTTATTGCACATGTGTATATGCTTGCAGCTCTGTGTGTGTAACAGAGCTTGTGTATGCTTGCAGCTCTGTGTGTGCAACAGAGCTTGTGTATGTTTTCAGCTCTGTGTGTGTAACAGAGCTTGTGCATGCTTGCAGCTCTGTGAGTGAAACAGAGCTTGCTCCAGCGTTATCTGTCCGTGTGCTTATCCTTGCAGCTCTGTGAGTGCAACAGAGCTTGCTCAGTGCACCTGGGTGAAGTCTGAACCCTGTGCACTCTACCGCCAGATACCTTCTGCCACCACCTAGGAGCGGTCTTACCATCTACCGCACGGTGGACCCCGAGCGGTGAACTCACTTTATTTACAATTTTATTTAGTGCGTTCCACCGCTCTTAACACAGGGTTCTCTCTCTCTCTCTACTGTATTTTCTGAACCTATCAGCTAAATTAGGTTCCTTGCATTTTTTTACTGTATTATTGAGTGCATTTTTCCAGCAATTTTATGACATTAATGACAATGTAGTTTTTGTCTCTGTTAGGTGTGTCACGGTTTAAATAAAGTTTGTTTAATTTTTATACTTCCTAGTATTTCTCTGTGACAAAAGTTTAATGATACTTTCATGTGTGTTTCACATGCAATTTAAGTGTGCCTGGGCAGTGGAAATACACTAAAAAAGCATAAGCATTTTTAACTGTGGATAATCCACATCTAAGGCAATTTTACTGGGAAAATCCACACATAAAACTAAGAGTACTCGCCAAACAAAGTGACATATTGCAAATTACAAAAAAAAATGCAAGTTACTTTAAAAAATGCTTTGTGGCCATGAGATTTCTGTAAGTCCCATCCATTTTGGTGGAACAGTTGTATGCTGCCTTTTTTGTTCAATGAACATACTCAGAATCAAAGTCTCAACAAAACAACACTGCCTCCCATACATTAGGTCCTGAGCTTATGTCACATTGCAAAAGAAAAGGCTGAATAAATTGTGTTCATATATATTTTAAGATGATACACTGATGTAAACAACGAATATAAGGTACTGTGATCCATGAGCTTATGGCTAGGATCGGCATATGAGCTAATATTCCAATCACATTCACATTATGAGATGTAAATCGAGCTTTAAATTTACTAATACCACTGGTAAGTGCCTGGACGGTCTTTTCCACAACATCTTGTGTAATAATTCAGGACTGCCAAATATCTCAGATGAGGATTGCAATGCAATGCTTGGACTGGCTGTTGGCTCTCCGGATCTTAGTGTGACAAAATGTATTTACATGCAGCTGTCATGCTCGGGTCAGGAGAGCTGCCAGCTAGTCTGATCATTGCATTGTGATCCTTGTCTGAGTTATACAAATCTGACTTTTTCCTTATACTAATTTCTCCTACCATCCTCTATGAAAGAATCTACAAAGGAAAAATATGTGCTGAGACCATAGTTAGACTACTCCCCATCTGTTAGGAATCCAATAGATCCAGTATCTCACTGTTGGCTAGAAGAATATTTTACTCTAAATTACATGGAAGAGGTTATATTAATGTTTCATTTTGCTCTCTACTTTTAAGCAACTGGCATACCAGAGACTTATTTGACTCAAGAGAGAAGTTCCATAATTGTAACCTAGCTTATTACCTATCTCCACATTCCACATAGTTAGGGATACACAGTGACATGCAAAAGTTTGGGCACCCCTGGTCAAAATTATTTTTATTGTGAACAGCTAAACAAGTTGAATATAAAATCATCTTTAAAAGGTCTAAAGTTAAAGATGACACATTTCCTTTGTATTTTAGGCAAAATGTATGTGCATATTTTCACTTTTTATATATATAAAAATTACAAAAAAAGAATATGAGACGATGCAAAAGTTTGGGCTACTGGAATGGTTTTTACCTAGTAGCACCCCCTTTTGAAAGTATCAAAGCTTGTAAATGCTTTTTGTAGCCAGCTATGTGTCTTTCAATTCTTGCATGAGGGATTTCCATCCACTCTTCCTTGGAAATTTTTGCCCGTTCTGTGAGATTCTTGTGTCATCTTTCATGCATTGCTATTTTCAGGTCTAGCCACAGATTTTCACTGATGTTCAGATCAGGGGGCTGTGAGGGCCATTGTAAAAACTTCAGCTTGCGCCATTTGAGGTAGTCTATTGTGGATTTTGATGTGTGTTTAGTATCATTACTTATTTTTAGAAGCCATACTATTTTCAACTGCAGGTTTTTTTTTACAGATGATATGTTTTCATCAATAATTTGTTGAAATGTAATTTAATCAATTCTTCCCTCTACCCATGAAATGTTTCCCTTGCCATTGGCTGCAACAAAACCCCAAAGCATGATTGATCCAGTAACATATTTAATGTTTGGCAAGATGGTCTTTACTTGAAATTCTGTGCTTTATTTTTTACACATACCTTTGATCATTGTGATAAAAAAAATATATATTTTTACCTCATTGGTTCACAGGACTTGTTATCAAAGAGCATCAGTCTTGTTTATATGTTCTTTTGCATACTTCTAAAGCTGAATTTTATGGTGAGGAAGCAGTAGAGGTTTTCTTCTGATGAATCTTCCTTGAAGGCCATATTTGTGCAGTTGTTTCTGAACAGCAGAAGAATGTACCACAATTCTACAGTCTGCTCAATCTTTCTAAAGGTCTTTTGCATTCAAGTTCTAATTTTCCTCTCTAGGAAGCATATGTACAACTCTGACAGAAATTTTGCTTCGTCTTCCAGACCTTATCTTGACCTCCACTGTTCCTGTTAACTGCTATTTGTAAATTACATTTTGAACTGATGAAAGAACAACTTGAAAATGCTTTGCTAAGTTCTGACAGCCTTCTCCTGATTTGTAGGCCTCCACCATTTTAATAATAATAATAATAATCATTATTTTTATATAGCGCTAACATATTCTGCAGCGCTTTACAGTTTGCACACATTATCATCACTGTCCCCGATGGGGCTCACAATCTAAATTCCCTATTAGTATGTCTTTAGAATTTGGGAGGAAACCGGAGTACCCGGAGTAAACCCACGCAAACACAGGGAGAACATACAAACTCCTTGCAGATGTTGTCCTTGGTGGGATTCGAACCCAGGACCCCAGCTAACCACTGAGCCACCGTGCCGCCCATTTTCATTTTCATCGCTAAGTTTAGACCTTTTAGAGATCCTTTCATCTTCAACTTGCTCTACTGTTCACAATAACAGTAATTTTGACCAGGGGTGCCCAAACTTTTCCATGCAACATTAAGTTATTAATCATAGCATGCTGATAGCCAGGACCTATTACTAAGCACTACATGTGTATCAGGAAAAAAATATTATATCACATATTGGATATCAGTGCTTTCTCAAGAATGGTGGGAGAATGGGTTCAGGGCTAAAGATTTTTCTAATTTATGGACTAATTGAGCTTGAAATATTTCCTTTCACATGTGGAGCACAAGTCTGCAGGGCAGTTGTATTGATTGGTCTTAGTTCTCCTCTAAAACAGGATTATCTGTAATCTGTTGATGACCTGCCAAAATTATTAGTACTGATCATGGGCAAGCTGACACTTGTTTTTCCAACACTGATGAGAGGAAGAACACAACAGATAATTGTTTATTAACTTTTTTACTGCCTTAGGGTACCGTTACACTAAGCGATGCACCAGCGATCCCGACAATGATATGGATCGCTGGTGTATCGCTAAGTGGTCGCTAGTGAGCTGCCACATAGGAAGATCTCACCAGCGACATAGCAGCGGTCGGGGGTCACTACTTACCTGTCAGATGCGGCGATCCTGACATCCTCCCGCCTGCGTCCACGCGTCGCTCGTCGGCGCCACAGGAAGCCCAGCAGGAAGCGCTTGATGAGAAACGGTCCAGGACATTCTCGCGCGATCAGCGATGATCAGCAGAGGAGCAGGTAAGTATCAGACATAGCGATATTGCTAGCAATATCGCTATAACGTCAAAAAACCAGTGACGTTACAGCGATATTGCTAGCGATCTCGCTGTATGTAACGGGGGCTTTAAACCACCAGGAATCTCATTATCAACCTATTTCCTGGCATCAGTTGCTTGTTTTTTTATTATACATTTACCTACCAAAAACCAATAAGGATAAGATCACAAGTGGCATTTTTGGAGCATTTTTTCTGCAGCCTAAACCTTCATGTTTGGCAGTACAGTTTTGCTGCTTTCTTCAACTGGATTATTCTTATGACTTGTGTCTACAGCATGCTAATTAGTTACCAAAAAATACTACAAAAAAAGATGCAAAAATGCGGCAAAACTATTATGCTGCATTTTCCTCTACTTTTGCAAATTTTTTCTCATTGCTTTTAAAATTGAAAAAAATGCTGTTAAAATGCTGAAAAAACTGTCATGCTGCAGGTTTTCAAAAATGCTGCAGTGATCAAATAGAGTCAGAAAAAAAGCTGTGTGTGCACAAGATTTCTGAAACTTTTGCTGGCTTTGCCTATTAATCCCTTCCCCACCCTTATACCAACACGGGATTGTCAATTGTCCACTTCATTGCTCTAGAGATCTGTATGCTACCACCACATTTTCAAAAACCTCATTTATTGAACAAGTAGAAACATTGCTATACAGTGGACAATTCTGTTTTTTTTCCACCTAGTGCCAAGATATAATAGTAGAACATTTTTCCCGATAAAAATCATATGAATATATTTTTTTTTTCAAAGTCTGCCTAAAAATGTAAATCATCAAAGATAGTGGATGAGGAGACTACAGCACCAAATTCACGCTGAAATGTACCAGCTATTAGTCTAGAGAGAGGGGGTAAAAATATATATTTTTTTAGTTTCTCACACTTTTAGGCTATGTGCACACGTAGCGATTTTTAAGTGTTTTTGCCGCGATTTTCGGCACGAAAATGCTTAAACATCGTGTACAGAACGCCCCCCATGCATTCCTATGGTATTCCGCACATGCTGTGCTAATGCTGCGCTTTTCTCCGCGGCGGAATCGCATCGCGGAAAAAATCGCAGCATGCTCATTCTTTTGTGCGGAATCGCAAAGAATTGCTGCGATTCCGCACCCATAGGAATGCATGAGAATCGCTTACTTCCCGCATGTGGCTATGCCCACCATGCGGGAAGTTAAGCGTCTCATGTGCGGTTGGTACCCACGGTGTGGAGGAGAGGAGACTGTCCTCCAGGCCCTGGGTACCATACCCCTGTAAAAAAAAAGAATAAAAAATCGGGGTATATTTACCTTCCGATGTCCCGCGCTGCATTCCCGGCCTAGCTTTCCCAGTAATGCCTTGCGGCAAGGCCCTGTAACGACATAGTCTCGCGTGACTCTAGCGGTCTCGTGAGATCGCTATAGCAACGCGAGACTACATCATCACAGGTCTCGCAAGGCATTACCGGGAACGCTGAGGCCCGGGAATGCATCGCGGGACGGTAAATATACCCCGATTTTTTTATTTTTTTTTAGCATTTTAACATCCAATCTTTTACTATTGGTGCCGCATAGGTGGCCTCAATAGTAAAAACCTGGTCACACTTGTCAAACACTGTTTGACAAGTGTGACCAACCTGTCAATCACTTTCCAAGCGATGCTTCAAATCGCTTGGAAAGTGCTTGAACATCGCACGCGAAAATCACGGCAAAATCGCGATCATAATCGCGGTAAAATCGCGGTGAAATCGCGTGGGAAAAAAAACGCGCGATTTCTGGGAAGGAGTGCGGTTTTTAGTGAGCGTTTTAAAATGCTACGTGTGCCCACAGCCTTAAAGATAGTTATCTTTTTTATTCCATATTAAATTTATTTTTCATAAACAGAGAAAAATTGTTTTGATGCATATTTGTGATTGCCAAAGAATTCCTATTTCCTAAGAAACATTTTAATCAATGAAAGAAGAACCAACAAATAATGTCACTTGGCTGCTTTATAAAGTGATAGTGAAGTCTCTGTTAAATACGCTTTCATGAGGTCATCTTTGTGAAGAGAACCTGGCAGGTTTCCAGGAGAACTTATTTTAAATGCAAAGCACTCACTTGTTCTAATTTATTCTGCAGCTAGGTGATAGCTGCACTGGATACAGAATATCATGCAGCATACACATATTTTTCATCCAGTACTGACTAGTGCTGCATTTTTATTAGCAATGTTCCACCAATTGCTTTTATACATATTAAACTCTTGCCTTAGTAGCTAATTTTTTTGGCATTTGCATTTTTCCTTCTTTCTTCAAAGAGCCTTAACTTGCAATTTTTCCATTGACATAATCATAAGAGGGCTTTGTGTTTTGATTGACAAAATGTTACCATAAAATGTATTGGAAAACAAGAAAATTAATTTTATGGTAAAAACAATCAAGTACTATGACTTTGCAAGACATGACAATTACAGCCATGCCAAACTTGCATGTATTTTTTATGTTTAAGTGGTGAAAAAAAAATTCTGACGTTTGTGTTGTCAATTCCAAGATCCTGAACATTTTTATTTTTCTATTGTTAGAGCTGTATAATGTCTATAGAGTGATGAGCTGACAGTTTTACAGATACTAATTTATGCTACATTCTAAAGTTGCATTTTTTTCCTCTTTATGGCTTTAACAGAAGTTGCATAATACAACTGCAACAGTAAAGAAGATCAGTATAGTAGCTTGCGAATAGTGCAGAAGTTCAATTAAAGGAAATCTGTCAGCAGGTTCTTACTAAATATTCCGATGAAAGCATGATTTAGGGGTTGAAACTCAGATTTCAGGGATGTGCTACTTGGTAGGCTGTGTGCTGTTGTTTCTATTCAGTGAGGTTTTATCACCAGCAGATTATCACTGCCTGGACTACAGCTCACATGAACCCTGGTCTGACTATGCCTCCTCCTCTGATAAGCAGCTTACTGTCAATAGACAATGTACACAGAAAGCTGTGGTGTGGGTGGAGTTAGCTTTCTTAGCTCTGCTACATGTAAAAACTCTGATTGTGTCAGAACTGTTGTACCCAGTAAACTAAGCAATATGTCATGGCAAGCAGTGTCCATTTTCCTATATTATGCTCAGATGATGTAGCAAAAACCTTGGTGACAGATTCCCTTTAGTAGGTGCAGGGAGATTAATTGAAGAAGTGCTAGAAGCATCATTGACAGACATAGTGTGGTTGATTGAGTCTGTGACAGCAAGTGAAGAACAGTTGCTATTTTCCCATATCCTCATATCTTCAGTTTTTTTACTTAGGAATAGTGTTGAGCATTCCGATACCGCAAGTATCGGGTATCGGCCGATACTTGCTGTATCGGAATTCCGATACCGACTTCCGATATTTTTTCAATATCGGAATTCGGCATCGGAATCGGAAGTTCAGTTGATTGACGGCCTGACGTCATCATGATGCGCGGTGTGTGCGCATCATGATGCGCCGTCATTTCGGGCCTTCCGGGGGTCTCTGCCGGCCTGCCGGGGGGCTGTGCCGGCCTGCCGGGGGGCTGTGTGGACTGCCCGGGGTCTCTGCCGGCCTGCCGGGGGGCTGTGCCGGCCTGCCGGGGGGCTGTGCACCCTGTGGGGGTCTGTACCGGCCTGCCGGGGGGCTGTGCCGGCCTGCCGGGGGGCTGTGCTGATGTCCGGGGGTCTGTGCAAGCATCGTCCGATGGGACTACAAGTCCCATCGGGCGATGCCTGCTACCATGACAGTGATTGACACATTAGCCAATGATGGGACAGTAGTAGTCCCATCATCCGGCTAATGTGTTAAATGTTAAAAAAAAAAAAAAAAAAAAAAAAAAATACTACATACATACTACATGCTACATACATACTACATATATACTACATACATACTACATACATGCTACATACATACTACATGCATGCTACATACATACTACATATATACTACATACATACTGCATGCTACATACATACTACATACATACTACATACATACTACATGCATGCTACATATATACTACATGCTACATACATACCACATACATACTACATGCATGCTACATATATACTACATGCATGCTACATACATACTACATACATGCTACATATATACTACATACATACTACATATATACTACATGCATGCTACATATATACTACATACATACTACATATATACTACATGCATGCTACATATATACTACATACATGCTACATACATACTACATACATACTACATATATACTACATGCATGCTACATATATACTACATGCTACATACATACCACATACATACTACATACATGCTACATATATACTACATGCATGCTACATACATACTACATATATACTACATGCATGCTACATACATACTACATGCTACATGCATGCTACATACATACTACATACATACTACATGCTACATACATACCACATATATACTACATACATACAATACATTCATACAATACATACATAGACATACAGTACATATAACATAGAGTAACATACTTACCAATACTTGTCACATTGTTCCCCGAAGCCATTGTCTTTCCGGAATAAATATTAACATAACAAACCACAAAAATACTCACCCACGATCCGAAGCAGTCCACGAGTGTGTCCCACGACGATCTTGGGTAGAGAACTGCAGCATCAGATGATGCTGCCGTTCTCTACGGGCTGCAGGAATCCAATGACGGAAGGTAGGTATCCTTCCGCACTGTATTCCTCCGCCACTTAAAAAAAAAAAAGTCCCTAGTCTCACTTTATGCCATTGCTGTGTGGGAAATTCCCACACAGCAATGGCATAAAGTGAGACTAGGGACTTTTTTTTTTTTTAAGTGGCGGAGGAATACAGTGCGGAAGGATACCTACCTTCCGTCATTGGATTCCTGCAGCCCGTAGAGAACGGCAGCATCAGCTGATGCTGCAGTTCTCTACCCAAGATCGTCGTGGGACACACTCGTGGACTGCTTCGGATCGTGGGTGAGTATTTTTGTGGTTTGTTATGTTAATATTTATTCCGTAGACGACAATGGCTTCGGGGAACAATGTGACAAGTATTGGTAAGTATGTTACTCTATGTTATATGTACTGTATGTCTATGTATGTATTGTATGAATGTATTGTATGTATGTAGTATATATGTGGTATGTATGTAGCATGTAGTATGTATGTAGTATGTATGTAGCATGCATGTAGCATGTAGTATGTATGTAGCATGCATGTAGTATATATGTAGTATGTATGTAGCATGCATGTAGTATATATGTAGCATGTATGTAGTATGTATGTGGTATGTATGTAGCATGTAGTATATATGTAGCATGCATGTAGTATATATGTAGTATGTATGTAGCATGTATGTAGTATATATGTAGTATGTATGTAGTATATATGTAGCATGCATGTAGTATATATGTAGCATGTATGTAGTATATATGTAGTATGTATGTAGTATGTATGTAGCATGCATGTAGCATGTAGTATGTATGTAGCATGCATGTAGTATATATGTAGTATGTATGTAGCATGCATGTAGTATATATGTAGCATGCATGTAGTATATATGTAGTATGTATGTAGTATGTATGTGGTATGTATGTAGCATGTAGTATATATGTAGCATGCATGTAGTATATATGTAGTATGTATGTAGCATGTATGTAGTATATATGTAGTATGTATGTAGTATATATGTAGCATGCATGTAGTATATATGTAGTATGTATGTTGCATGTAGTATGAATGTAGCATGTATGTAGTATGTAGTATGAATGTAGCATGTATGTAGTATGTAGTATGAATGTAGCATGTATGTAGTATGTAGTATGAATGTAGCATGTAATTTTTTTTTTTTTTTTTACATTTAACACATTAGCCGGATGATGGGACTACTACTGTCCCATCATTGGCTAATGTGTCAATCACTGTCATGGTAGCAGGCATCGCCCGATGGGACTTGTAGTCCCATCGGACGATGCCTGCACAGACCCCCGGAGCCTGCACAGACCACCGGCAGGCCGGCACAGCCCCCCGGCAGGCCGGCACAGCCCCCCGGCAGGCCGGCACAGCCCCCCGGAGCCTGCACAGACCACCGGCAGGCCGGCACAGACCACCGGAGCCTGCACAGACCCCCTGGCAGGCCGGCACAGCCCCCCGGCAGGCCGGCACAGCCCCCCGGCAGGCCGGCACAGACCACCGGAGCCTGCACAGACCCCCTGGCAGGCCGGCACAGCCCCCCGAAAGGCCCGTACAGACCCCAGAGAGGCTGTACAAGGGCAGGAAAGGGTTTTTCTTATTCCGATACCGGAAGTCCCATAGACTTGAATGGGACTTCCGGTATCGGAATCGGCGATACCGATACTTTTTTTAAAGATCGGCCGATACCATCCGATACGATACTTTGAAGTATCGGATGGTATCGCTCAACTCTACTTAGGAAGTGTTTGTGTTAAAGAGCTTGGAAGGGTTTTGGACACAGTCCTGGGAGACTTTAGTGTGTTTTATATGCAATTAGAGTTCTTGCAGCTCTCAGTAATCATATACAGGAATTCAGACATCAGCCTAAGAGACATGTTCACACAGGTCAAGGAACATCTTGACTATGGTTGATGGGCAGAAGACTATTTGGCCAAATTTTGTGCAAAGCGTATCATTCATTTTTTCCTAATATTTAAAAGCCATATTGCTATTCAAATTTCATATTTCACATTGACATGCTTTAGCACAATAGAGTGCAACCTTTTTTTGTATATTGTATATGGAGGTAGCTGCTCCTTGTATGCACCTATTCACACTAGTCTGGATGTGCCAGTCAGTCTTTTGTTATGTCTCAGTAATCAATTAGTCTCAAATGTTTTTTGCTTTATTTTGGGCAGCACGTTAGCTCAGTGGATAGCACTGCAGCCTTGCAGTACTGGAGTCCTGGGTTTGAATCCCACCAAGGACAGCATCTGCAAGGAGTTTGTATGTTCTCCACATGTTTGCATGGGTTTCCTCCCACATTCCAAAGACATACTGATAGGGAATTTATATTGTGAGCCCCATCGGGGACAGTGATGATAATGTAAAGCGCTGCAGAATATGTTAGCACTATATAAAGATTATTATTAGTTTGTAAAGCTGGAAAATTTATATTTCAAAAGATTTAGTTATCTTTAAAATTCACCAATACTAAGTTACATAAAAAAATCCATTTATTTTTACACTTTTATATCATATACCTTTTCTTTTCTTAAATTGGCATCCATTTCTCCTGGAATCAATGGCTGCCATCTGCTGGTAATCACATACAAATACTGCATACAATAAAAGTTCAAAACCAACTGGAGAAAATTCTTCACCATGCATGAAAACCTCCTGTTAAGTATATAATAGCTTAGGCATAAAAGCTAATTAAAATTTTATTCCAAACAGATATCAAATCAACTTGAAAAATGAAAATGAAAAGTATAAAATAATAATCCCAACCCATGTATTTACTGTTTTAGTGCTTCAGTGCCTGACCCACTATCACAGTAAAGAGATCCCTCTCCACATATTAGTTTTCACTACTAAATGCTATCTAATTTGAATCTGATTTCATGTGCTAGTATATCTGCACTATTGGTTCTGGCATTAGCACTCAGTAAAGACCAAAAGGGCTGGCAGTAGAAAGTGACCTCGGGCACGCTCCATGAAACACTTGAGCTGCCGGCACTTTTTGCTGTAGACCGACAGGAGCGACACTGGAAAAGGTGAATATAAGACAGGGGGCACAGGAATTACATTTTGGCTCCGTTCACAAGTTCAGAATTTGGTCAGTATTTCACATCAATATTTGTAAGTCAAAATCAGGAATGGACCAATCAGTGGACCAGTATAATAGAAACACGTCACCACTTTTCACCATTGGCTTACGAATAAAAATGCAAAATACTGACCAAATACTGAATTTATGAATGTGGCCTATGGTCAAGTTTGATCTGATATTCAGATCACACTTGGCCATGCAAGTTAAAGGGAATCTGCCACCCAAAAAAATGCTAATAACCTGCAGATATGAGGTTAATTTGCAAGTTAATAGCATTGTGATTCTGCCCGGCCCCCACACTTAGCCGAATGTTGCGGGTAGAAAATGAACTTTATTCCCCCTGCAGCATTACTGTTTCAGCCATGGGGGCAGTGTTGGCGCAGCTTCAGTTACAGCTTTGAGTATACAGAATGGCAGCTGTAACTACACCCCCAGCCTTGACAGCAGGCCCCAATGCAGAGCTAGTGTCAGTAAAACTGAGTCGTGGTGCAGTTATAGCCACCACTATGTATACTTAAAGTAGTGACTGAGCTCATGCCTGTACCACCCAATAGCTGAAATCAGAACACTGCCGGAGGGAATAAAGTTGATTTTCTCCCTGCAAAGTTTGGGTAAGTGCAGGCGCAGGGCAGGTTAATAGCGCTATTAACCTGCAGAGTAACCACATACTGTATTTGCAAATTAATACCATTTTTTTCTGGAGACAGGCTCCCTTTAATGACTCTGTGGAAAACATCAGGTTGCACTCGGATGACTTCTGAGTGTAGTCCGATTTTCACAGACACCAAAATGGTGAAAATGAATAAATCTTTTTTGTAATTTTCCGCTCATCTGAGAGAATCCGATCACAGTCTGATCAAACTCTGATCAGAATGTGATTAGCATAATCAACCTGTTTTTCTCAGATGATAGAATAAAAAGTCGTCAGCCCCTGCCCCAACACATACTCTCTTCAGTTTCAGTAAATGGTAATTGAAAATGCAAAGGAGAAAAAAAGAAGGAGGCAGTTGGCCGATTTTACTGCCTTAATCTCTGTGTCAAACTCACTTATTCAGAAGGCAGAAGTAGCAGCAAAGAAAAGATATCTCATTCAGGCAAATCAGATCTCTCCTCACCAGAAAGCACCACTGAGTTATCTCTGGATGATAGACATTTACAGAAATTATTCAGATGGGAGGATTTTTTTTCAACGATACTCTTTAAATGTAATATATTTATGAAATGCGGATTGTTCACAATCATAGAATATGAATAACAAGAGTAGTGCCGGATTTTTCGACTATATAAAATTCAATAATTTGGTCTCTCTGTACCCATGCAATAATTCTGAAATGAGTACTCTTGCAATGGCAGTGTTCAGCTTTTAATTTGTGTGAGTGAGAAAATTTAGCAGCTTTTTATTTGTCTCAAAATTGCCACATTTCCAATGAGACCTCTGCAGATGGCAGATGTTTTGATGCATGCAACATATTTACACAATCATTAGTATTTTACAATTTGTATTCTTTTTTATTACTTTTTAATAATACAGTTCTTTATAAAATGTATGTTATCATACAGTAATATTAAACAAATTGTATGCATCCAAAATGGAAAACCAATTAATAGACAATCTGTATTAATCAGATGCTGCCTCAAATGTTATATAGCCGGAACTGCAGGAAAAAGAAAAAAATGTTCCAGCTTCTGGTAAAATTTTCAGAGTAAATCTTTATTCCATCAAAAAACAAAAAAATATGGTAAATATGGTGGACAGGAACAGAAACAAGCAACGTGTTATGAACGCTTGGTAAGCTTGATAAAGAACAACCGTATTCGAAACGCGTCGCTTGCTCCTTTTCCTGTCCACCATATTTTTTCATTGTTTTTGATGGAATAATGATTACTCTGAAAATGTTACCAAAAGATGGAACATTTTTTCTTTTTCCTGCAATTGCTATACATGAGTGGTTGGCTTGTGGTTTTGTGCATGCTGGACTTGTCACTAGAGTTGAGCGACTTTGGTTGGATCGGGTTTCGTGAAACCCGAATGATGCAAAATTTGAGTCGGATGAAACTGGTCCGACTAGGGCAAAAAA
Organism: Dendrobates tinctorius; assembly: GCF_039654945.1. Taxonomy (NCBI): domain Eukaryota; kingdom Metazoa; phylum Chordata; class Amphibia; order Anura; family Dendrobatidae; genus Dendrobates; species Dendrobates tinctorius. The sequence goes on along the minus strand of NW_027361775.1, from coordinate 11,879,860 downwards.
AGTCAGAATTTCGTCTGAAACCTGACCCCAATGCAAGTCAATGGGGAATAAAAGTCGGCATTGAGTGGATGAATGTCATCCATTTTTGGATCTGTGGCAGATCTGGACTGTCATATTAAAACCTTTTTCCTTTCTGGCCATCGGGGCTAAATGTCAGTTTCCCCCCGGTGGCCGCTGGTGTTACTGCATGTTTAGTTAGCCTGCTGGTGAGTTCCCAAGGTGGCCACTGGTGTTACTGCATTGTGATTAATTATCTATGCAGATGAAACCACTCCCACCTTCCTACATAAGCCCACCAGGTGCACCAGCTAACCATTGGTGATATTGTTCCTCTTTGGAGACCAACCAAGCTGGAGTTCAGGAGCTGACAGCGTTCAGTGGTGCTACAGTTGCATGCAGTTTTCAAGTGGCTAACTCTGCTGTCCGGGAGCATTGCAGCACAGCAAGCTAAGTCTTGTCTTTCAGTTTATTTAACCCCGAGGTGTCTGTATAACCCTTTCCTTGGTTTTTGGTTTAGTTTACTTTATTCCCTGTCTCACCTCCTGGGGAGGGGGTTGTGGGTTTAGCTCAGGGCTAATCAGGAGATAGGGACAGGTCAGGGACTTGGGCCTCACTACCATCAAGTGTACCCCAAAGTTAAGGAAAGTCAGGGCACCGCCTTAGCCTGAGGGGCAGTTCAGGTGCCCTGGTTCCTCGTCACCTTTTCCCCTTACTGCCCGTGACATTATCACCAACCATCCCATTTTCTTTTTTCCCTGGTGAGCCATGGCTCAAATCCAGACCTTAGCCCAACTGCTTCAGCCTCTCACCGATGAGCTCAGGGTGCTGCTGCGTGAGATGGTGCAGCAGCTGCAGCAGTTGGTGGGGATCTGGGCCTCTGTTCAGGCTCAATCAGAACCTAAGATATCTCTCCCTGACAAGTTTACTGGAGGGAGAGACAAATTCATAGTGTTTCAGAAGGCCCCCATTCTTCTGGGAGTGAGGATCTGCGCGTGGGGATTATTGTCTCCCTACTCAGGGGCGATCCCCAGGCCTGGGCTTTTTCCCTGCCCACCGACTCGCCATCCTTATGGTCAGTAGACGGGTTTTTGCGGCTCTGGCGCTGGTGTATGGTGATCCAGATGGCTTCTCTCTAGCTGAAACCAAACTCCGTAAAATCAAGCAGGGGGGCCGGCCGGTATAGGAATACTGCTCTGAGTTTAGAAGGTGGGCCATGGATACTCAGTGGAATGACCCTGCCCTTAGGAGTCATTTTGTGCAGGGTCTGTCCCCAAGGTTGCAGGATACTCTTGTGCAGTACGCCTCCCCCAGGTCACTGGAGGCCACCATGTCCCTTGCCATCTGGGTGGATAGATGACTCAGGTAGAGACATACACCATATATGCCCCCTATAGTCCTTGCTAAGGAGGAGGACACACCTGAGCAGTCGGAGGAACCCATGTAGATCGTAGTAGTTGATTCCATAAAGGGGTTGCCTGCATTTCGCCATGATGTGGGGGCATGTTTTTTCTGTGGGCTGACTGCCCATTTTATAGGAGTCTGCACAGGGAGTGCCAAATCTTCGGTTGAACCGAAGAAGCCGCGTCCCCCTGGTCGTGTGGAGGGAGGCAACCAGAGAGTGTATATTTCCTCCATTTTGCCCTCTCAGTGTACTTTATCAGCTGAAGTGCTGATTGACGGGGTACCTGAGAGCATACCGGTGTTTGTGGACAGTGGAGCTGGAGTCAATTTGGTGGACGCTCACTTTGTCCAGACTCATGGCGTGAAGTGTCGGACGCTGGCCAAACCTCTAAGCATCCAGGCCATTGACTCTGTCCTACTGAGTCAGGGGAGGTTGATCAAAGTCGTAGAAAAAATACATCTGCGTATAGGGACCCAGCATGAAGAGTCCCTGTCATGCTATGTCTTGGGGGGTATGCCATCACCTATCGTTTTAGACCTCCCTTGGTTGGAAAAACACAACCCGGTGATAGATTGGCAGTCCAGGGAAATAGTCCGCTGGGGTCAGTCATGTGAGGGCTGCTGTCCGGGGGCTACTGTCTCTGCCGTCATTCTACAACTATCCCCTTCTTCTCCAGTGGTGGCAGCTGAGGTGCTGCCAGGGAGTAGGGGCCGGTCTCAACCCTCACCATTTGCCAACTCTGTTAATCGGAGTCCTCTTAGGAGGAAGGATCAGCGGATGGTGGTGGTTTCCTCTGAAAATTGTGGGGGTTTGAGTGTGGTGACACAGGGGGATGCCTCTGATGTCAGTGCTACTAAGAGTTCACCATTTTGTGACAAATGCGTGAGTGGCAATAAACGTTTATGTCTGGACCTGTGTGTGAACGAGTATGCATGTGTTAGGCGTCGGATTTCTGCGTTTAATCCGCAGGTATCCAGACCCTCACATTCTGCAGTCTCCTGCTGTTTATCTACTGCAGAGGAGATTGCAGAGGAGATTGCCTTGCAGCAAATCTCTCCTGAGACTAAGTCCTTCTGTCCTCCTACTGAGCATGCTCATGGGACAATCTCCCATTGGAGATCAGGAGTCATGTGCTGAGGTCCCGCTCCAGATCTCATTGGTCCATCTCAGAGATATGGAAGCTTGCGGAAGGTCCCGACTGCTATAAAAGGCGCGCATGGCTGTTCCACCATGCGCTAGTATAGACTTACTTGTTGCTGTGTGTATGAGGATGGATGTATGATTCTGGTGAATGACTCATTAAAAAACCCCTTCCCTCTGATATTACGTATGTGGTTAGGGACTGAGTTAGAATTAGCGCCAGCGCTCCTCTCCTGCAACATCCACAGCTGCTAGCATCCGACATTGCGCTTGTGGCTTAGCCTTGTCGTTTAGCGGCAGTGTCAACGCCGCGCTGCAGTAGCAGCCCCTTTGCATCCGCAGTTGTGACGCTCTGCACACGGTAGGTATAGACGGACGTAGTGCCGCCGTCTTTGGCTACTCCTGTGACCAGATACCATGTTTGCGTCTTTACTGAGTACTGTGACCTCAACAGGCTCAGTCTTTTGTGTTTGTACTTATTTGGCATCTCTGTAAATTAACTGAGATTGCTCTGCGCACCTAGGTGAAGGTTAACCCTGTGTGCATTTCTGCCATATTCCTCCTGCCACCACTTAGCAGCGGTTTTATCACCTACTGCATGGTGGACCCTGAGCAGCGAACGCACTTTATTATTTATTTTTATTTAGTGCGTTCCGCCGTTCCTAACTTTATGCTAGCGCCAGGGTCTGGCTAGTGATGGCAGAACAGCAGCTGTTACAGTGTATTCGGCAGCTTGAGGGCCGGTTGGCCACTCTTGAGAGCGCTCTCTCAGCTGCACAATCCACCAAAGCTGCTGTAAAGGCAATCACAGACTCGGTTTCCCGTATATGCACGTCCTCCCTCGAGCCGACAGTTACCCGCCTCCGGTTGCCCGATAGATTTTCTGGCGATGGCACCTCCTGTAGGGGTTTTATCAGCCAGTGCTCTATTCAGCTGGAGCTACTGGCTGCGCGATTCCCTACGGAGCGGGCAAAGGTGGGGTTTATTGTTTCCCTTCTGTTGAGCAAGGCGTTGGAGTGGGCTACGCCATTATGGGAGCATGGTGACCCAGAGGTTCGGACTGCTGCTCAGTTTCTAACAGCTATTAAGCAGGTCTTCCTCGGTCCACGGGTCACGCACGACACCTCTCTTCAGCTTCTTGCTTTGACTCAGGGTTCTCTCTGTTAGTCAGTAAGCCATCTGTTTTCGGACACTGGCTTCCGAGCTGTAGTGGTCCGATAAAGCCCAAATCCCTGTGTTTTGGAGAGGTTTGGCGGAGCATGTTAAAGATGCACTCTCTACCAGAGAGGTTCCTGCAAGTTTGGAAGAGCTGATTGTCATTTCCACCCCCATTGACCTCCGTTTTTCGGAGCGCGGTATGGAGCGTGCTCAATCCAAACAGAAGGTTACCTCGGCTCCCAATTTTTTTGAGCCTCTGTAACTACCCGAGCCAGAGGTTCCACCCCCAGAGCCCATGGAGGTGTCTCGCGCCGTTCTCCAGGCGCGTCCAGCACAAGAGTCCAGTTGCAGTTATATTTGTCAACACGCTGTTTCTCAGAACAGTGCCCCGCAACGGCCAAATTCTGTGCCACCGGGCAAGACCCTTGTTCCTCCCCACCTTCGGCCGAAGGTTCTCGCATGGGCACACGCGTCCAGGAGGGGTGGTCACTGTGGCTATATGCAGACTACAAAACTCCTGGCAGGGTCTTACTGGTGGCCGCACAGGGCTCGGGATGTTAAAAAATATATTCGGGCCTGCCCCTTTTGTGCTTGGAATAGCCTCCTTAATCGAAGGGTGGAGACGCCTGCCGACACACGGTGGCATTTCACTTTAGCTTCTGCTCCCGTTGTCTCCCACAGGTCCCTTCTCAAACCTGGTGATCTTGCCGCCCCTGATGCCTTCCATTTGTCCCGGGTCTCCCTGTCACCTACCGGGACATCAGACTTGCTTTCAGACGAGTCTGAGGCCTATATCTCTGATGGGCACAAGTTGATGGATCAGAAGGCTCAGGGAGGAAGGGGCCCTAGGAGGGGGGGTAATGTTAGGTGTCGGATTTCTGTGTTTACTCTTCAGGGATCCAGATCCTCACATTCTGCAGTCTCCTGCTGTTTATCTACTGCAGAGGAGATTGCCTTGTAGCAAATTTCTCCTGAGGCTAAGTCCTTCTGTCCTCCTACTGAGCATGCTCATGGGACGATCTCCCATTGGAGATCAGGAGTCATGTGCTGAGGTCCCGCTCCAGATCTCATTGGTCCATCTCAGAGATATGGAAGCTTGCGGAAGGTCCCGGCTGCTATAAAAGGCGCGCATGGCTGTTCCACCATGCGCTAGTATAGACTTACTTGTTGCTGTGTGTATGAGGATGGATGTATGATTCTGGTGAATGACTCATTAAAAAACCCCTTCCCTCTGATATTACGTATGTGGTTAGGGACTGAGTTAGAATTAGGGCCAGCGCTCCTCTCCTGCAACATCCACAGCTGCTAGCATCCGACATTGCGCTTGTGGCTTAGCCTTGTCGTTTAGCGGCAGTGTCAACGCCGCGCTGCAGTAGCAGCCCCTTTGCATCCGCAGTTGTGACGCTCTGCACACGGTAGGTATAGACGGACGTAGTGCCGCCGTCTTTGGCTACTCCTGTGACCAGATACCATGTTTGCGTCTTTACTGAGTACTGTGACCTCAACAGGCTCAGTCTTTTGTGTTTGTACTTATTTGGCATCTCTGTAAATTAACTGAGATTGCTCTGCGCACCTAGGTGAAGGTTAACCCTGTGTGCATTTCTGCCATATTCCTCCTGCCACCACTTAGCAGCGGTTTTATCACCTACTGCATGGTGGACCCTGAGCAGCGAACGCACTTTATTATTTATTTTTATTTAGTGCGTTCCGCCGTTCCTAACTTTATGCTAGCGCCAGGGTCTGGCTAGTGATGGCAGAACAGCAGCTGTTACAGTGTATTCGGCAGCTTGAGGGCCGGTTGGCCACTCTTGAGAGCGCTCTCTCAGCTGCACAATCCACCAAAGCTGCTGTAAAGGCAATCACAGACTCGGTTTCCCGTATATCCACGTCCTCCCTCGAGCCGACAGTTACCCGCCTCCGGTTGCCCGATAGATTTTCTGGCGATGGCACCTCCTGTAGGGGTTTTATCAGCCAGTGCTCTATTCAGCTGGAGCTACTGGCTGCGCGATTCCCTACGGAGCGGGCAAAGGTGGGGTTTATTGTTTCCCTTCTGTTGAGCAAGGCGTTGGAGTGGGCTACGCCATTATGGGAGCATGGTGACCCAGAGGTTCGGACTGCTGCTCAGTTTCTAACAGCTATTAAGCAGGTCTTCCTCGGTCCACGGGTCACGCACGACACCTCTCTTCAGCTTCTTGCTTTGACTCAGGGTTCTCTCTGTTAGTCAGTAAGCCATCTGTTTTCGGACACTGGCTTCCGAGCTGTAGTGGTCCGATAAAGCCCAAATTCCTGTGTTTTGGAGAGGTTTGGCGGAGCATGTTAAAGATGCACTCTCTACCAGAGAGGTTCCTGCAAGTTTGGAAGAGCTGATTGTCATTTCCACCCCCATTGACCTCCGTTTTTCGGAGCGCGGTATGGAGCGTGCTCAATCCAAACAGAAGGTTACCTCGGCTCCCAATTTTTTTGAGCCTCTGGAACTACCCGAGCCAGAGGTTCCACCCCCAGAGCCCATGGAGGTGTCTCGCGCCGTTCTCCAGGCGCGTCCAGCACAAGAGTCCAGTTGCAGTTATATTTGTCAACACGCTGTTTCTCAGAACAGTGCCCCGCAACAGCCAAATTCTGTGCCACCGGGCAAGACCCTTGTTCCTCCCCACCTTCGGCCGAAGGTTCTCGCATGGGCACACGCGTCCAGGAGGGGTGGTCACTGTGGCTATATGCAGACTACAAAACTCCTGGCAGGGTCTTACTGGTGGCCGCACAGGGCTCGGGATGTTAAAAAATATATTCGGGCCTGCCCCTTTTGTGCTCGGAATAGCCTCCTTAATCGAAGGGTGGAGACGCCTGCCGACACACGGTGGCATTTCACTTTAGCTTCTGCTCCCGTTGTCTCCCACAGGTCCCTTCTCAAACCTGGTGATCTTGCCGCCCCTGATGCCTTCCATTTGTCCCGGGTCTCCCTGTCACCTACCGGGACATCAGACTTGCTTTCAGACGAGTCTGAGGCCTATATCTCTGATGGGCACAAGTTGATGGATCAGAAGGCTCAGGGAGGAAGGGGCCCTAGGAGGGGGGGTAATGTTAGGTGTCGGATTTCTGTGTTTACTCTTCAGGGATCCAGATCCTCACATTCTGCAGTCTCCTGCTGTTTATCTACTGCAGAGGAGATTGCAGAGGAGATTGCCTTGTAGCAAATTTCTCCTGAGGCTAAGTCCTTCTGTCCTCCTACTGAGCATGCTCATGGGACGATCTCCCATTGGAGATAGGAAGTCATGTGCTCAGGTCCCGCTCCAGATCTCATTGGTCCATATCTCAGAGATATGGAAGCTTGCGGAAGGTCCCGGCTGATATAAAAAGCACCCATGGCTGTTCTGCCATGCGCTAGTATAGACTTACTTGCTGCTGTGTGTATGAGGATGGATGTATGATTCTGGTGAATGACTCATTAAAAAACCCCATCCCTCTGATATTAAGTATGTGGTTAGGGACTGAGTTAGAATCAGCACCAGAGCTCCTCTGCTGCAACAGCCACAGCTGCTAGCGTCCGACATTGCGCTTGCGCCTTAGCCTTGTTCTTTAGCGGCAGTGTCCACGCTGCACTGCAGTAGCAGCCCCTTTGTATCCACAGTTGTGATGCTCCACACACGGCAGGTCTAGCTGGACGTAGTGCCAGCGTCTTGGGCTACTCCTGTGACCTGATACCGTGTTTGCATTTTTACTGAGTATTGTGAGCTCAACAAGCTGTCTTTTGTGTTTGTACTTATTTGGCATCTTTGTGAATTAACTGAGATTGCTCTGTGCACCTGGGTGAAGTTTAACCCTGTGCGCATTTCCGCCATATTGCTCCTGCCACCACTTAGCAGCGGTTATATCACCTACTGCACAGTCGACCCCAAGTGGCAAATGCACTTTATTATTATTTTTATTTAGTGTATTCCGCCATTCCTAACAATAATAAAGTAGAGTGAGTCAGCAGACCTATGTGTTGCATGATCTGCAATTCACTTGAAGTGCTGAATGTTATACATTTCTCTTACAGCAGAAGACTTCCCCGAAGATCACAGCTCTATTTAATATAACTATAGTTCCAAGAACCTCTAGAAATTGAATACATATTTGTGAATGATATTAGGGGTTATTTTTAGAAGAAACACTTTTAGAAGTTGATGACATTAGGTGTAGTTGATTTCATGTTCATTCTGGCGCCTTTAGCAAATGTTTTCACTGCCTTTTTGCTAATGCATATGTTTTGTCCTAGCTAGGTCAACTAGCAGACATTTGATTTGTTTCTCATGACAATTTAGTAATGGCACAGCGGTGCCATTTAATTGTACAGCAGCAGGTATAAATAATACTTGTTGAGAATGTAATTGGATTAATTGACATGTGAATTTGAACTTCACCCATTGTTTGTAAGTCTCTTGTTTGGCCAGGTCCATCAAAGTTGATGAGTTGATGGGATGGAAGTGCACTATTACCCTCCTGTAGTGTATGTTTTAAATCTAAGGGAATGGGAAAGGAGCTCTGAAATATCACAATTCAGTACAATGTCTTAATATTTAAAAAAAAAAATTGCAGAGGAATAGAAGGTATTGCATCTCGGCATTAATTGTGGAGATGTAGTATCCCAAACAAAAGGAGTTCCACTATAGCCAAGGTTTCCATATTTTACAGAAGTTAGAGTGGGAATGGTTCACTTAGCTAGAGATTTAGTACATCCTGTACATGTGGGGCATTTTAATAATTATTTCTTGGATCATGGGAAGGTTTTGTTGTAGTGAATAGAGACAGATCAATAAATTGGTTGATGCCAGCAGATCGGTTAGTTTATTGTCTTTGCCTTGAGTGCTAAGGAGAGAATTCATTATTTTTCAATGACAGTTTACCCTTATCCTATATTCTATAGTGAATGTTTATCCACCGAAGATGTAATACATAACCTATATGCAAGTTTCATTTCCAACATTAATTACTTTCAGTTAATTTCAGATGTAGAGAAGTTCTGGCATTCTCCACCACCTCCAAGGGAGGGAGTCCGACATGGCAGTACTATTATGCCTGATGTCGGAAAGGGGTTACACAAAATTGTATCCACTCTATCAAGATGAGCTGATATTTTAAAAATAGTATTCTAAATATTTAAAAATATTCATACTATTGTAATATTCAATTCATAAGCAATATTTAGTTTAATGTAATTGCAGAAAGCGTTTTATCAGGGAGGAGTGCATTACAAAGAGGACTATTGGCTTAGAATTTTAGATGTGTGATGTTGAAGACGTGATGAGTATATATTTATTGTAATTGGTCACTATTGAATGAAGGAACCTGCATCTAATTTAGAATACATTGTATTGCTGCAATTATAACAGATTCATAATGTATCTAGTCAATAAATTTTCAATTACTGTAAGTTTTAGTATTTCTTAATATGGAAAAATAGTATTTTTCATAGTAATGATAGTACAGCATAAAGTAATATTGATTTTTATATGTTGTGATCCAGACATATTTGTCTTTTTATGTCAGTGTTTTGGCAGCATGTATTATTGTTATCTATGTGTTTCTCATTTCTTGTAGTTGTAAATAAATAGTTCTAGTTATGAGGAGTACCTCCATTGTCATTCAAGATTCATTAGCTAGGCACTATCAAAGAAGAGGTGAGAAAAATTGACAAATATAATATTCTGAGTGATCATATTTAGATACCTTGCAAATGACAATGCTTTACAGAAAATAGTTACAATTGACAGAGACCTCTTGTAATATTAACATAAAACTAGTGATGAGCGAGTATACTTGTTACTCGAGATTTACCAAGCATGCTCGGGTGATCTCCAAGTATTTTGATGTGCTTTGAGATTTTGTTTCTGTTGCCGCAGCTGCATGATTTGCGGCTGCTAGACAGCCTGAATACATGTGGGGATTTCCTACCAAACAGGAGTAACGAATATACTCGCTCATCACTACATAAAACACATCAAATCATTGCATATGGTATAAAACATCTAACAAAAAATGAAAGGATGAAAAACAATAAAAAATTTATTAATTATTAAAATTGCCCAATGCAACACTGATAGCCACAAATATACATAAGTCCAGTAGCATGGTGGCTCAGTGGTTAGCACTGCAGCCTTGTAGTGCTGGGGTCCTGGGTTCAAATCACACCAAGGACAACACCTGTGAGGAGTTTGCATGTTTTTGCCATGTTTCCGTGGGTGTCCTACATGTTCTCCGGTTTCCTCCCACATTCCAAAGACATACTAATAGGGGATGCAGATTGTGAGCCCCATTGGGGACTGCGATGATGATGTCTGTAAAGCACTGCGGGATATGATAGCACTATATAAGCAAAGCATAATAAATAAAATAAATAATATCACCTGCACAAAATAGCTTAACTGGATTGGGCCAAAAAAGAGCTAAGATCAACAAATCTTAAGGATATCCCAGAGGATGATGTAAAATGATAGGCAGGAACAGGTCAGCACCAATGGTGCCTCTGTTATTTAAAATTCCACCTGCTACCATGTGACTGAGGAGAAGCCCCAGGTAAAAATGTCTCTAAAAGAGAAAAAAAATTAAAAGTATGCCCTGATGAGAAGTAAAATCATTTGCTGCAAAGATGAACAGTGTAGGTTCATCATGTCTTCAGCACTGGACATCGCCTTCATCAAGTAAAAAAATCCAACATCCGTTTTTGCTGTTAAATTTTTGACTTGATAAAGGCGTCTATCTGGTGTTAAAGCACATAGTCCTAAGAAAAAGAACCTTCATCTTCCATTTTCCTCTTTGTACAAATTTAATAACCAGGACACAAATGATTGCATTGTTCTAACATCATATGTTGTCCACCATTGCTAAAAACAACAAAACTGAAGACAGTAAAAGGAGAGAGAGAGAAAAGAGCAAGGCATCAGTGGCTCACACAAATGCCCTGACACAGTGATACCCCTGCCTTACCTTGGAGGTTTACACCCTAAAAGTAAAATATGTGGTGTCACGACTCAATATAGACTTTCCTTTAAAATCTCTGAATCATTCTATTGGCTAGAATAGATAAAAGCAGTAGAAAATGCCAAAACACATAATTATTAAAACATGAATAAAAGAAAATGTTACTCCAAACCATAGTATATTCAAAAGATCCTCACATTTATAGTTTACTTAAAATATTTTCAAGACAATCATGTGTCATGAAGTTAAAAACAAGTCATTTGGCCATATGATAAAAGGGCTTAAAAATCATGCCTAATCTGGCCCATTCTTGAGCTATCTGCCAAGGCATAGGTAACATTTCCTGATGTGTCTCCTATCTGGATGTTGAGGTTCTACAGTGAAATAAGTAGCCATATAGTGTATAATCCAAAGTGTAGTATGTTCCACTAGACAACCAAGCACGAAGTCCATGGTCTTGCCACACCTGGTCCCGTTTATCTGTTATACACCAACAAAATGGCTTTCCCTTGGATTTGCCTATTTTAGCTTTTTTTGGGGGCCTAATCTAGTTAGATTCAATTGATGTTAGTAAAATTACTGCATTTACATATTTTAGATACAGGGGCACCATTTTAATAGTTAATAATTGATAAAGTCTTCTATTTTACCATTTTTGGTATTTAGACAACTAATGACACTGATATAAAAAGATTAATTGTGACATTCTGACAAAAATATATATTTATAAATCCAGACCCAAAAAACTCCCAAAATACCTCGGATTTATAATATACCCAAGTATGTAAAATAAATCATACATTCCTCCAAATCTATAGTTTTAGATAAAGATTTCCTGACTCCAAGTTTAGGACAATGTCATGACATTTTTCTCAAATAGCATAACAAAAATATACCATCTTATTTAAAGGATTCCACAAATGCCATCATGAATCTTAAAAATATGGAAGGAGTTACAGACATCATAGGTCGGTGTATCTGATAACTCCATACATGAGGCAGATAGGAGCTCACGCTGTTGAGGGCTACCATATAATTTAGAAGCTAATGTTATTGAACAGTTTTGTCAAGAGACACAACAATGCTGGTAGAACAAAAAGCTTAATGTTTTAAATTATCTTATGCTTACTTAAAATTATTTTTGGTGGGGAAACACATTTAAAAATAAAAGGGAAAAAAGCACTGAAATATGCCTCCATATATGATACATGACACCATATAAAAATGGACTCAATGGTGGCATCATCATTTAGAGCAGTTCCTCCATACCTTAAATGTTAACAACTGGAACATTATTTTTACTAATATCATGGGTAAATCTACTGTCATTTTGCTATGTCTGACAATCTTCATAAAAAAAGTTATAACTGTGTATGAATAAAAATGCTTCAAGAATACCTACCAAAAGAGCAAAACTAATTTAGAGACAGCAGAATTTAAAAAAAAAAAACTAGCATAAAAAAAATTAATGCCATGAAATCTGGTACAGATATTACTAGAAAATAAATAGTATATAGATTCATATAGACAATCAAAGATTGCTTAGTGTGCAGCTATTTGCAAATATATGAAAACTGTTGAAAAACCTTTTTGAAACTATTTTATTGAAGTAAGAATTACCAAGCTTGTACAGTTATGAACCTAAAAACACTCACATTGTTATGCAAAAATTTTGAGATAGATAACTTGATTACCTAATCTGGTATATCTGTTACAATGTGCATGTGGTATCCAAGTTGTGGAGACAGGAAGAAAAGTAAAAGTCATATTGAATACATGGAAAGTATTAAAAAATACTTATTAGCACATAGTGCATCATTAAATTTTAAAATGGAGACTATAAGTATGGATATCCATTTAGCATGGATTGGAGATGGAATGGGTATTAATGAGAACATTTAAAGGGAATCTGTCACCCTTTTTTTGGCCTATTAGCTGCCGGCATAGACATCGGGGGCTTATCTACAGCATTCTGTAATGCTGTAGATAAGCCCCCGATGTAACCTGAAAGAGAAGAAAAACACGTTGTATTATACTCACCAAGGTGGACGGTCCGGTCCGATGGGTGTAGCGGTCCGGTCCGGTGCCTCCCTTCTTCATGCGATGACGCCCTCTTCTCCCGTCCTGAAAAGGTTCTGGCGCAGGCGCATTGCTCTGCCCTGTTGAGGGCAGAGCAGAATTCTGCAGTGCGCAGGCGACAGACCTCTCCCAACGCATGCGCACTGCAAGACTCTGCTCTGCCCTCAACAGCCATTTCAGGACGGGAGAAGAGGGCGTCATTGCATGAAGAAGGGAGGTGCCGGACCGGACCGCAACACCCATCGTACAGGACTTCCCACCTCGGTGAGTATAATACAACGTGTTTTTCTTTTTCAGGTTACATCGGGGGCTTATCTACAGCATTACAGAATGCTTTAGATAAGCCCCCGATGTCTATGCCGGCAGCTAATAGGCCAAAAAAAGGGTGACAGATTCCCTTTAAGGCAAATTGAATTTGCCTCAAGTTTTAAAAAAAAAAATCAAATGTCCAAATTCCATTTTTTTGTAATATGCTTCATGCAAATCCAGCAATAAGTTTACTGGCTGGTGCCCATTTTGCTGGATTATAAAGAAGCAGGGAAAATAAAGAAATAATATATTTACATCACTATTCACCTTTCCTGCCACTGAAGCTCCTTGACTTGTCTTCTACTGGCTCTTTGCAGATCCCATATCATAATAAATATAGGGGTTTGTAAATAAGGTATACTCAGACAACCAAAGTGGCTCCTTGCCTGTTTATGTTCTGGCTCCCTTCAGCTATTATCTGTTTCAGTCTTTGTGGCCCTCAATATCTTCTTATGCATTTTCCTTCTAATTGTGTCAACAGTTCCTACACCGAGTAGGCATTGGGCAATATACATTGTGACTTAACAACATGCAGCACCCATGACCTTGTCATAGTTTTGGATAATGCACGTCAATATGTCTTGAGCTCATCGCTTGCATTGCACAAGACCTACTCAGCTTAGGAAGTGTCTGTGAAAAATTGTGGGAGATACATAAGAGGACATTGCCTTTCATGAACACTGGGCAAGACAGAGGATCCAGAGGTAGCCAGCAAAGTTCTGCAAAGGACTGTGCTGGGAGCTGCAGTGATGAGGTGAGTATACTATTGTTTTTTTAACCCTTACTTTTATTATGCCCTAACATGTAGACAGACCCCAGGGCAAAGTAAGACACATTCAATTTTCTTTAAATGTATTGCATGTGACTCTACTTTCGTGGCTAAATTTCACCAGTCAAATTAGAAATTCAGCTTTTTTTTACTCATGCCTACACTTAAGCTTTCATTCAAACCATTACAATAACTGTATTAACCCCTTCACCCCCAAGGGTGGTTTGCACGTTCATGACCGGGCCAATTTTTACAATTCTGACCACTATACCTTTATGCGGTCATAACTCTGGAACGCTTCCATGGATCCCGGTGATTCTGACATTGTTTTCTCGTGACATATTGTACTTCATGTTAGTGGTAAAATTTCATTCAAATAACTTGCGTTTATTTGTGAGAAAAATGGAAATTTGGTGAAAATTTTGAAAATTTCTCAATTTTCCAACTTTGAATTTTTATGCCCTTAAATCACAGAGATACGGCAGACAAAAAACTTGATAACTAACATTTCCCACATGTTTACTTTACATCAGCACAATTTTGGAACCAAAATTTTTTTTTGTTAGGAAGTTATAAGGATTAAAAGTTGACCAGCGATTTCTCATTTTTACAACACCATTTTATTTTTAGGACCACATCACATCCACTTTGAGGGGTCTATATGATAGAAAATACCCAAAAGTGACACCATTCTAAAAACTGCACCCCTTAAGGTGCTCAAAACCACATTCAAGAAGTTTATTAACCCTTTAGGTGCGTCACAGGAATTTTTTTGAATATTTAAAAAAAAAATGAACATCTAACTTTTTTCACAAAAAAAATACTTCAGGTTCAATTTTATTTATTTTACCAAGGGTAACAGGAGAAATTGGACTGCAAAAGTTATTGTGCAATTTGTCCTGAGTACGCTGACACCTGATATGTGGGGGGGAACGACTGTTTCGGCGCATGGCAGAGCTCAGAATGGAAGGAGCGCTGTTTGACTTTTTCAATGCAAAATTGGCTGGAATTCAGATCGGATGCCATGTCACGTTTGGAGAGTCCCTGAT